>NC_081413.1:413920136-414619719 GCF_030272615.1 Cryptomeria japonica | reverse complement strand
CTTTCTCTTGCAGTTCCTTTCCCTCATAAGTGTCAGCTTCTACTTCAGCTATATCATTTGAAGATTCAGTCTGATCGTTAAGATCCTCTATTTGAGTAGTAACCAAGGTGTTGACTCTGGTTGATTCGTTTCTCAATACTTCTTAGGTTGAGGGGATAGAAATAGAAGTTGAGGGTGCTTCCTTCTTCTCCCCCAAAGGAATGAAGTGATTAGTGTTATCTTCCTTATTCTCTAAGTTTTTAACTTGCCATACCATTTTTCTGGAGCCCTTTGACTTTCAGTCTGGGGTTTAGACTACTTGGGTTCTGCCTTCAACTTGATTGGACAGGATTTTGCCCAATGACCTACTTTTTTTACAATGGAAGTAGGCAAAGGGAATATATTCATATTCAATATGTTGTTCCCATGTTCCCAACTTTGATACTAGATCTATTCTATTCCATCATATCTGCATCACGGGCTATCCCTACACAAAACCTAGCATGAGTGAGTCTCCTTTTTGAAGCTGTGACTAGGTCTATAGAGAGGAGTTCACCAAAGGAGTTTGCAATTCCTAAGAAGATGCTTTCTACCCAATATTCAAGAGGCAAACTAGGTAGCTTTACCCAAACTGGAATGTGTGCCAAGAGAGAGTCGTTCATATTCAAGTTCAGATGCCATTTTCGAAGAAGCAAAGCTGTCTTTCCTACCATCTAGGGGCTCCAACAAAGAATCCTTAATTTATCTTCTTCACATGAAAAAGTAAAAGACAAAAGGCCTTTAGGTAAAGCCGAGATTTCAACATTACCCTTTAGGGCCCATTTTTGTTTAACATAAACCCTAACAACTTCAATATTAGGACATAAGCCCATAAATTTGCCTACCAAGGAATTTGACATACTATTTATATTATAATCCAGGACAAGATTAGGGATAGAGATAGCGAACTTTCCACCAGAAGGATTAGAAATATTCTTGATAGGAGGTAGAGAGGATTTACCAGATGGTCTAGTTCCAAATAGGGAAGACCATTTTTTTGTTTCTTTTCCCCTCTCCAAGGAGTCATCACGTGGGATGGGCCCCCCGTTGGACCCTTCCCCCAGAATCCCAGAGCAACCCATTGTCTTCTCTGGTAGAGTACCACCTATCTGCGGTATGACAATAGCCTTCGGAATGTCCGAAGGCTTATCCTTCTTGCCTATGGGACCAACAGCAATATTGTTCTGGCCACTCCCACCATTGGAACTAGAGTTCCCACCTTGCAAAGAATTTGAATTTTGAATTCTCCCATTGCCGCTTCCTACTCCTCCTTACTCTCCCATTGCTTTCCTATAGCAATAGCAATAGTTGAGTAGGATATATAGAATCAATTAGCAATAGTGTATACATATAAATTTTAAGCACAAAGATCGAATAGCTTTGACAACAACAATCTTGAACTCATCTAAAAGCCACCTATCCTAGGAACCTATGCCATTCTGAGATAGGGAAAAGTTTACATCAAGATACTCAATCTACTATAAAATCATTAGTCATAAAAAATGACTAGTGAATAGGTATACCCACCTAGGTCTTGTAGAGCCTAAAGTGAGGGAGTTAGTAACCAAATAGGTTCACTCTATAAGTTGGGCAAGTCAATTGGAGGGTTTGATAAAAGGAGATGGTATTTCCTTAGAATTTATCCAATCTGTTGATTTGAGATCCAATAGAGCCTTGGAGTCATGTCATTCTGGAACATCTTTTTATCCCTAAATCAAACTACCCCGAGACCTCAGAACCCCGAAGTCGCGAATCAGCCTAGCTAGCCTACCCCGGAACCTTGAAGTTTCAGACTCCATTGTTTCGCCTACCCTAGAACCCTAGAGTTTCAGGCCCTATTGTTTTATCCTATTCTTACCTTGGAACCTTGAACCCCCATAGATCTGAAGTCAGTTGTTCTAGAAGGAGTTACTCACCCCAAAACCTTGAAACTCTTAAGTTCTGAAGTGGGTGATATTATTGATATTTTTATGCAATAGGCTAATTTGTGGATTATTTCTTGCAGATCAAAGCAATTGGATGGATCCAACCTCCAACAAGAGAGTCAAGGAACTAGATAAACTCCCCATAACCATGAAGTACCATTATCAAGGGCAGGTTTATCTTTCCAAACTAGATGATCAAATCAAATGGGTAACTGACACAGAGGTGGGACACATTGAGTTAGAGGATATTAAGACACAAATGGATAGACCAAGGATAGTGGCCCCTCTAAGGAGAATCAAGAGGTCAAGGCTAGTAGAAGCACCTATTTTTCCTCAATTTGTCCAAGCCCTAGAGTTTATTATGACTATGGCATAATTCTACAACGCGGACACTAGAAAATGCACCGATGCCCAAGGAAGGATAGTGATTGATCAGTGTGTTGATATGTTGGGATTTGTGTTTGGCATCCCTTCAAGCAAGGAAGTGCTTTCAAATACTAAGGAAGAAGTTGTTGAAATATAGATAAATGATATTGCTTGATGCAAGAGGCACATGAATGAAAATTTGTTAGAGGAGGAAAGGAAGACAGGACTAAAAGCCACATGTATTCTGAAGGTAGATTTTAAGGAACCTCAAGGAGATATAATCATCATGTTGAGAAAGGCCTTCGACAAGTCAAATTACTGACACTTCCACCTATGGATGTTTCAATATATGACACCTATACTGGTTGGGAAGCAATATTTTGATTGTGCCAAAATCCTTTTAGATAACATACACAGGCATCAAGGGTTTCTGTGATACCATCAGCATAATGGTGAAAGACATAGGCAGCCTGAAGAAGGATATGAATGTTGTCAAAAGAGCCACAATAGGCGACAAACCCATGTCTAAAAATATCAAATAATTGGCGGTGGCAATTAATAATGTTGAAGTCATTGAAAAATGGTGAGTAAAATTATTGAAACTGAAAAAAAGGTTAAGGAGATGGAAGGAAATAAACAGGTGAAAGAGATGGAAACTGCCATGAACAATCTTGGCAGTAGAGTTGACAGGATGGAACTCACAGTAAAGAAGATAGCTGAACAAAACTTCCAGATTCACAAAGCCTCAGTGGAAAACATGAACATTTTGATTAACAGATTTGATAACATCAAAGATAAAGAGGGCGACAAGGATCAGCTGGACAAAATGGGTCACGAGAAGAGGACTAGAGCCAACACTAGGAATAAGGGCGACATCAAGGGTCGAGAGCTAGATGATTTAAAGACCTCTATGAACAACATGAAGTAGATGGTGATCCACGCTAAAGATATCATGAAAAATATCTAGCTATATCGGTCTTGGTCTCTGTCTGTGTGTTATATGTTTGCTTTCCTTTTGCTATCTTTTTGTGGTTCTTCATATTATGTGTGTTGAGATCCCTTTTTGTTTGGATGGGATTAGTTTTTGTTGTTGGAGTGATCAGGCATAGTTCTTTCTAGCTCTATTGCTCTCCTGATTCATAAAAGGTTCGGGTTCCTTTTAAAAAACTATTTTTACTTAATCAAAACATACAGAGGCAGCTAGTGGAGGTGCACCAAACAAATAATTTTTTCTTCACTTCACATGTTATCTGGGTAGCTTCCCGAGCCAACAAATTTCTAGGGCTAGAAACAAAGGGCTAGCTCAGAGACAAAGAAAGGTAGAAAATGTTGTGGGAATACTACACTCAACTCCCTCTAGGCAACACAAAGGTACATTTCAAAAGAATAAATGATTCTTTCCTTTTCCCTCTCATTATCAAGCTCACAGGTGATATAGGCTATAGAATAAGCCCAGAAGCTATGGAAATAATGAGGGAATGGACATGTTGGTTCATTAAGAATGAATGTTCCACATATATTTGGGTCAGTGGATTTACAAGGAATCCTATGTTGCTGCCCAAATGCTATAATGACCGCATTATGCTATTGGAATATCTCAAGTAGATGCTAGGGCTACAATCACTATTGTCTTCAAAGAATAAGACATGAGTTGATTTTTCAGTTTCAATTGGTTACTTTTCTTGTTCTAAAATTTAGGTGGCCAAGATGGTGGAGCAGGAATTGCAAGATCTACATTAAAAAGAATTCAATTATGATCATAGATATTATGACCCTAGTGAAAAACTTAAGAAAATAATGCCAAAATCTTATGATGGGCATAATCCAAGATTGGAAAATTTTTGGGCTAACCTCCAAGATAGTTTTGATGTTAGAGAAAAGAATTATTATAGGTTTCCAGTGCCGCAGGTAAGAAATTTTGAAATAGAAACTAATCTCCCTAAAGAATTGAGGGATTATGGAAAATTACTAGATCCAACATACAAGGAGCAAGGAATTAATAAGAAACCTCTTTCTCCAATAAGCTAATTAGGATAGGAGGAGGTAGATATAGATTCAGTAACCCAAAATGTTATAGAGAGGACTAGACAGTGGTTGAATTTAAGGATTAGGCCAAGCGCTCCAAAAGGTAAGCAAAAGGAATTAGTCTCTGGTATTCCTCATTCAAGGGTCCATAAAGAATATTCACGTAGGACAAGGTCTGGTTCTAGAAAGAGTACATCCACAAACCCAGATGAAGGTGCCCAGCCTGAGCAAACTACTGAAGAGCTTTTAGAATAGGTCAAGGTACAAATGATAAAGGCTGAAATTTTGAATAAGACTTCCAATTTTGGGATGAGAGAAGACCTAGGAGCGATGTCATTACCAAAAGTATATCTTGTTAAGGTGGCAATTGGGAAAACACTAGGAGAAGGCGCAGAAGAGAAAGATGAGCAAGGGAAAACTATTGAAGAAACATTTCCATCTGCTCAACCTCCTCTTAAGACCACTACCATGTTTACTCAGCCTTCGCCTACAAAAACCACCCAAAATCCAATTTTGACATCAACCATTAGAATCCCTGCTACAACCCCTATGTCTGCCCCAACTGATATTTTTTTTACAACATCAACAACATTACCTCTATTAACACAAGTGTTGAAACCTGCTATAGAAACAATTATTATTCATAACATTGAGATGGACTCTGATTAGGAGGATGAGCAAGTAGTGGTGCAACCAGTGCAAAAGAAGGCTAAGAAGAAGGAAGAAAAGAAGTCTGTCAGGATTGAGAAGCAGGCACTGGTGGATCCCATGGATGTCAATAAGAAAGATTTTCCAAGGAAGTCGCCGGTAGAAAAAGAAGAAGAATTGAATGAACCTGATGACAAACATTATGTAAGACTTGTCTTAACTCTAGAAGACCAAGAGAATTTATTGAAGGAAATAGCAGTTGGAGGAGAAATAAAAGAAATGGATGAAGATGGTAAAGAGTTTGAAAAAGTGGTAAGTGACAAGTTAGGAGAATTGCATAAACAATAATATTTAAATATTGATGCTTCTCTTAAAGCAAACCTAGATCAACAAATTTCTTCAAACCCAAGAAATTAAAATCCCGAAGCAAGAAGGAGAGGAGAAGAATGAAGAAGAAGAGTAGTCAAAGGTACACATGGTGACTGCCAAAATTGTACCAGATGAAAGTGATACAGATAAGGACATGCTACAATGGTTAATTTTAACTTTTGTGAAGAAGAAGAAAGTGGTACCACCATAGGTCACACTACAACATGCCATCACGAAATAGCTAAGAAAAATGAAGAAGGCAAAGACAATGCATCATTTTTCTAGGATAGGTTTTGTTGAGGTGATTGTTGATGTAGCAGTTCTAACACAAGATGAAGGTCAAGGCTCCCCAAAATAGTAGGTGTCATAGGTCAAATTGGGTAAATAGACCAAGTGGTGAGAATTAGATACATGGGAACTTGCTACCAGTGTAGTCAGGAGTCAAATTGAAAAGGAGTACACCCCCCACTTAGAGGTCAAGACACATTTGGAACAATATAAGAAGCTATTGGTAGAGATGGGTAAGCCCCTAGATGCACATGTAGATGACAACCTGCCTTTAACCTCATCACTTCCAGAAGGAGATGTGAAAGCACTTGTCAAGGTGAGAAAGATGGCAGCCACTGCTACAAAATGGGTACAGACAAATACTTCTAAAATTAGATTGTTTTTAAAAAATACTATGGAGGCATATAAGAAAGCAACACAGGTAGGCGAAGATTTAGCTTCATCTTCTCAATAGTGGGAGTGGAAGATCAACATTTTTGGTAAAGAGTATCAAGTTTTGAATAAGGTTTTGAATCTTGGGGAAGATGTTATAATAGGTGAAGACCTCTTAGGTGAGGATAGTTATGAGAATTTGCAATCCTATATATATATTTTGAAGTTGAAGATTGAGGTGCTTCAAAAATATGGAAAAGACATAATAGATGCTCGTTCTCCTCTCCTAAGTTCAATAAAGAAGTATGAAAATCTTGAAGGATAGTTGTTAGGAATTTTTCTGCTTGGTATTAGTAATGTCGGACACATGGAGGAAGACAATGTACTATGTTAATGGCATGCATATGAGGCACATTATTTGGCACCCCCTATTGAGTTTAATGGATAGATACACATACCTAATAACTTAATGTCAATAGGCTTTAGAAATAATAGAAAAATTAGAATATGGAAGTAAGAATGCAGAAGAGATTTTGAAGAAGTACAAGTTCAGAATCAAGCATTATATACCTCAAAGCATATATCATCTTTATATTTCTCCACTAGCTGGGGTGGAATCCGGTACCTGTTGTGCATCTTCTCTTGAAATTTACTGAAATTCCATGCACATCTGATAAAAATAGATAATTCTTTAATTTATTGAAGAGAAAGGTCTTTTCAATGCAACTGAACTTCTTTTTCTGTTTTGAAAAGCTTTGAGTTCCAAATTTAGAGAATAATTCAATAATTCAATTAAATTGCTTTTCTGATTTCAAGTTCTAAATTTAGAAAAATAAATAATATCTCAAGTTTGATTTCTCTCTCAATTCAATTCTTTTTGTTTTGTTTCAATTCAACTCTTTGTAATAAATTAATTCATCTTTTGTAATAAATTAATCCTTTTTGCATGATTGAATGGCAATTTTATTAATTAATTAAATATGCAAGGATATTTAATAAATTAAAATGGGATAATTGATCAAAATGATATTCTTGGAAATGATTTGATTAATTAAATAAATATTTAATTAATATTGAGTAGTTGATTTGCCATGTGATTTTTGATAATTGAAGAATTAATAATGTGCTCAAGATTGATTTAATTGCCTTTGGTTATGACCTTGGTGATGTTGATTTTAGGGTATGACAGAAGGCTTTTTGAATTTTCAAACTTGGAGGGTTAAAATGAATTGAAAATGACACTTTTACCCCATATATAGCCAAAACCCTAATTTTTCAACTTGCTCCAATGTACATGAAAATTGTACCCTTAGCTAATTTGCCTGTTCTAATTCCATTTTTAGGATCAAAATCAAAATTCGAGATCATTTTGCTAGTCAATTTCCAAAATTTTCACCACTTAGCACTTTTTCATCAAATGCTCATTCTTTCTTCCTATTGCGCTCAATTTCTCATGAATCAACGCTAAATCTCAACTCAATTTTATCTACAAATCAACTTTGCACTCAACTTCTCAATCAATGCCAAATTTTCAAATATTTCTCTAAATCATTTGTCCTCAAATCATTATCATCGCTAAAAATTGCCTATAATAATGTACCCTCGTTATCTTTTGATTTTGCTCCTGAGGGGGCATACTCATGACCTCATGACCTCACATCTTCAAAGTCGAGAAATTTTTTAAATCATCATCAAAAGACGAGAAAAAATCTTTTCAACTAAACAAAATCAATCAAATTCTTATTGCTAAGGGGCATCTTGTCTTCATCACTTCATATCAAGTTGAGATCTCTCGATCATCTAAATCGAATCAATTGCTAGGGGCATATCAGTTTCATCACTTTAAATCAAGCTGATATTTGCCTTCATCTGAATCAATCTCTTAACATTAATCAGTTTCATAATTTTTTCATCAAGCTGATTATTCATTTAAACTCAATCAAAAATTTTAAAGAGTATCTTTGATCACATGCTCAATCTAAGAAGGTGTTCAGTTTCATCGCATCAAATCAAGCTAGACAATTTATCTTCGCTCATTGTGTCTTCATCAATCAAGTCCAATATCGATTTTATCTTCGCTCACTATGTATAGTTCAATCAAGTTCTAGATCAATAAGATCCGCTTGTTGATCAATCAAGTTCAAGTTCGGTATCTTTGCTCTCTATCGTTCCTAGTTCAATCAAGTTCGGTATCGGTATCACTTTAAACATACTTTGTTCAGCTTCATTGCTTCAAATCAAGCTAAACACCTTGCTCTTTATCTAGTTCATGATCAATCAAGTTCAGGACTGGTATCTCCTAGACAACAACTATTATTTGAACCAACATGCTGCTCGTACATTAATTCAAAGAGGGGAAAATGTAATACCCTAAAATTGGTCATCTAAACCATGGGCCCCTAATCTTGACATCACCAAGGTCCTAACCAAAGGCAATTAAATCAATCCTGAGCACATTATGAATTCTTCAATTATCAAATATCACATGACAAGTCAATTACTCAATATTAATTAAATATTTATTTAATTAATTGAATCATTCCAAGAAAATCATTTTGATCAATTATCCTATTTTAATTTATTAAATATCCTTGCATATTTAATTAATTAATAAATTTGCCATTAATCATGCAAAAATGAATTAATTTATTACAAAAGAGGAATTAATTACAAAGCAAGAGTTGAATTGAAAATCAAATAAAAGAATTGGATTGAGAGAGAAATCAAACTTGAGATATTATTTCTTTTTCTAAATTGAGAACTTGAAATCAGAAAAGCAATTAAATGAATTTAATCATTCTCTAAAATTGGAACTCAAAGCTTTTGAGAAAAATAAGTTCAGTTGCATTGAAAAGACTCTTTTCTTGAATAAATCAAAGAATTGTCTATTTTTATCACAAGTGCATGGAATTAATTAAATCTTATTTCCAATACAAACTTGAACTTACAACTTGAATGCATTTAAATTAAACTATAATTGGAATCATCTCAAGGTTAACTGAACATGATTTCTCAATTATTTTCAATTAATCCTAAATTGAGCTTTTTCATCATCTCTCTTGTAATTCTCTATAAATTCAGCCTTCAACTCTCATCCAATTTACCCCAAAGATTTTTGAGAACACGCTTGGATATTATTATTATGCTGATTTTTCTCTAGAGTCATTGAATATATTGTGCTTTTTTAGATTATTTGCATCCATATGTAGTTTTATCCATATTGCTTGAATTCGTTATTGCTTGAATTATTCATCGATCTTGCATCCATTTTAGCTTAATATCATGCTCATATAGATTAAATCCTTCATCTTGGTGTAGTCTAGTCACTGGTATTGCTTATAAAAATTTGAGAGCAATCTTATACTCGCATCTTTTAGAAGGCAATTGGTTGATTTGTTATGGTTTTATTATTCATACTTATATCTCTCTAACCATACATGTAATGACTTAATTGAAGTGTTGTGTTCTGCAGATACAGATTCTTATTTCACTTTTTTACACACATTTCTGGCACCCACTATGGGGCAAAAGACTACATTTTTCAGCCTCCAAGACTGACTTTTTTATTTTTGTTATTTTTTAGATTTTTGACTTTTCGGATTTTCGTCAATACAGCCTCTGTGTCATATCATATGACATTTCTCACAGGCCAAAATGACAAACTGTGGGTGTTGTACAAACTGGAGTCCTATATCATACGAACTAGAATACTGTCATACGATTCTGTAATATGATTTTTTGGTTAAAAAGATAAAAAAGCAAATTTCATTATTCTGATTTTCTGTTCAAATTGATTATACTAATGACTGACCCTGGTTGTTTATCTATCTATCTTAGAATTTTTCATAGCCTGATCAGTTTTTGCAGAATGCTTGCTGAAGAATATGCTTGTCGCACAAAGATAATATGACTATTGAGTCATTGTCTTTGCAGGTTGCCTAAGAAGAATCGACTATTTCAATTCATTTTTAGGCATCTAAATTGCTATCTGGTTAAAGAACGAATCCATATTTTGTGTTTTGAGTAAATTCTGAGAGGTACGAGAGTATGCTTTTGTCTTTTTTAGACAATCAAAAATCCAGACCCTTGAGGCATTTTCTTTGTTTGAGATTTGTACATCTTTTGCAGGCCTGCCCTCCCGAGGATCTTAAAAACTCTTAAAGTTGTTACAGCCGGTGTGAGGGGAATGACCTAAGTGGGAATGACTAGATGCCAAGTACTCCAACCCACTATAAAATAAACGTGATTTGATGAAAATCAAGTCAATGATAGTGCTCGGGAATAGCTCTCCTCTGTACCTTCGAGTATATTAAACCTTGGTTTTCAAGGCTGGGAGACCTCTTAATTGAGTTTATACCTCGATGCGCTGAATGGATCCCTGACTAAATCTAATTCAAAATTAGAAGCTACCTGATTCACCTCCAAAAGGGAGATAATCTTTATGCAAGAGAGATAGTAACTCTCCCAAGATACTTGTCATTTCATGCCCCCATTAGCATTTGGAGTCGGATAATACGGCATTGAGAATCCATTACGTGAGACTCGGCAGTCATATTCTAATTAGCTATTGCGTGTGTAGCCAAGTCTACAAGCAAAGGCTTTCTTCTCTCACCAAATTTTGTAGGGCTTTCATGTTGTGATTGGAGTTACTATTCATACTACGTGTTTTCTATGTTTTCAACCCTCAAACTAAAACTGGAATACCAAAATTGGAGAAAACAAGAAATAACTCAGTGATCAAAAACTCTATTTGTGTTAGAACTAGTCCATCCTAAGTCTAAATTATGTCCAAAACTAGTCTATCCTAGTCAAAACTCAGTCCATCTCAGAATTAGTCATACTCAATTGTCATACTTAGGTATTGAAAAACTCAGAATTTTTGTCTCTGTCCTGAAAACAGTCGTACGAATATAATAATTTATCATCCTGCTTCATATCTTGTGTCGTACAAGTCTGATTATTTGTCGTCTGAGCTCAATCCTTTGCTATACAAATCCTAATATTTTGTCGTATAAAGCTAAATCCTGTGTCGTATGATATAGAATTGCACTGAATCTTTTGCCATCCTTGACATACCCATCTGTCGTATGGTACTAGGTAGAAACTTGTACGAAACAAAATTATTTTTCATCTTGAAGCTATTAAATTGTCATCTGGCTCAGTAAAACCTATCGTATGAATATCTTATTTTATCAGTACAGAGCAGTCAAACTTTCCTAAAATAGTTTACAACGAACATAATACTGGTTATCATCATCCTAAGCATAAACAGATCAAGACAGTGTACCTCTGCTATTTGTATTGCACGATTTGGTCGATCATCTTTCAACTAGTTCAATCAACTACTTATCAAACCTGAGTCACTTAGATAAAATCTTATATAGGATAGATTGTTTCTGAAACCAAAGTGAATCTTAGTCACTACTCTTGAATCAACTTAGATAAATGTCTTATACAGGATAGATCTTTCCTGAAACCAGACTAAATATTAGTTGCTTCTCTCCAACAATACGTTAACCGAACAACTAGCTCTAAAATTGATCTTGACCTCTGTATCACAAACAACTCAAGGTCACATCAGTCGATAAAAATGCCTGTTAAAACCAGAATCTCTTCTAAAATTCTGACAAAAGTAAGAAGCCCATAACTACCTTGGCTCAACAATTGAAGTTCTGAAGAGAGAAATATATGACATTCAATCTCAATGAAAAGATTCAATGACTCCTCTTGAGATGAAAATTCATGATATTGAGAACACTAGACTTCAAGAAATGCTAAAAAAATTACATAAGATGAAACAAAAAATTCAAATCTCATACAAGATCACAAGACACCTTCACCAAGACAAAAAGACATCTATTCCCTAGATAGACAATTTACACCTTTGGGGCAACCTATTGAGTCATCTTTGGAAGGGCTACTTGAGCATAATCTTATCATATTACCTAAAAATACCACATGGGGATGTGAAGTTTTTTGTAATTACTCTGCATATCATAGGCATAACAAACATAAGACTTCAATGAGCCTGGAATTAAAACATAAGATTCAAGATCTCATTGATAATGATGTCATTGAAATTGAAGATCCTAACGACTCACCTAATGAAAGAAAATGAACTACCTCCAAGCATGATCAAAATGATGAACCTGTGTCTAGCAAGGCTCCATATGTCACCTCCATCTCTTCCATGATGCCACCATCTCCTAAGGCTTCTAAACAACAGTCCATATCATATCCCTCAAACAATGAACCTAACAATGAAACTTTTTATGTTGACCTTTAGGGTTTATCTCCTATTGAAATTCAAGCTAATCTCAATCTTGATATAAGTTCCTTGTATGGTTAAAAAATCCCATATCCTATGCCATCATGCAATCCAATTCTAAACATTCCCACTCAGGAGAATCCCACTCAAAATGCTTCCCCATCATGCCATAATATGGAGACCTTCCAAGAATCCCCTATGCTTATGCAAAATCCTATCCCTTCCTTACAAGTGGTTCTGTGCCAGGAGGATAATTTGAAGAATGAAGAAACAAGTCCTATCATAAATCAAGATCAAGACACCAAAAATCCTTAATCCCATTTAATGGTTGAAAAGGATCTTACCTCTCTAGAATCCCATGAGGATCCCATTATGCCTTTCCATTTCTTCCAAGATGATCATCTTTCATGTCAAGATCAAAGTATCTCTTCATCTCCTTGTCATAATCTTCCATGTTCACCTTAAGGATCTGTCATGCCTAGAAAGCCCTCTCATGATCCTACAAGTCAAAATATTTATAAACGTAAAGGGGTAGACCTTCATAAGCAAGAACCTCTCCATGTTAAAGAAACTATTAAGAATCATGGTCTCAATGACATTCCTCAAAATGTTGGTATCCCTACTAAACCAAAATCCATGTACGTGCCTTCCCCTTCATCTCTTCCATCCATTTTAGGACCCTATATTCCTCCATCCCTTGTACAGGATCAACAAAGGTGTACATCTTTGCATACCTTCCATCCATCTAGAAAGACACAAAGGTTCATTGACCAAAAGAAAGAAAAATAAAAATCTATATGGGTTCCTAAGGCACTGGTAGAAGCAATGCGTTCCAAGAAACTACAAAAGAATGGAAAATCAAAAACCATGTGGATCCCTAAGCGTCTCCTTGAAGCACAACTATTTACAGAAAAATCCAAATCCATAGCAAAGATTGTTGTTCCTCCATTCAAATCTTCCAAATCCATTTCTCCATCACCTCTTTCATCTATTTTGGAACCTTATGTCCCAAAGTCCCTGATTGTTTCTCCATCCAAATCTCAAAATCAGAGATCCACTTTTCATCCATCAATCCACCATCCCTCAAGATGTGTGTCAATGATGATACCACAAACATTTCCATTCTCTCATGTACCAAAATTTCAATATCTGATCCATTATCCAACACCTCCTTTTCATCCTTCTATACCCGTTATCCAATCCTTTGCATAAGACATTACCTTAGTTTCATCACAAAATCCAAAAAACTAAGGAAATCAACATTGGAGATGCTAGAAATGTACACTTTGTTGAGTCCTTCTTGGAAAGAACTCTTAATGCTGGACCAATTAACTACTTACACAAAACTCCTTGACCCTATGAACAACATGCACCTTCAACGATATCATATCTAAGGGTTGGGTTAGTTTAGGTTTTGCTTTTTGCATTGCATATCATTTTATTCAAAGCACCGCATCACATATATTTTCTTTGTCAAATGCATCTCATTCATACAATCTATGCATTAGCATATAGCAGCATCAATAAAACAAGGCAACTATCCAAGTTTATCATTTGTTTGCTTTCAAGACAAACAATGGTCATCTCCTTTCTTAGATTTTCAAACATCAAGTCTTTGAGGTCATAAGGTCATTCATTTTTAACATTACCTTGTGATGATGCTTTACTTATGGTTGGGTAGCAATTTCACTATTTGGGACTTGTTAACCCAAAATCTATCAATTGCTATATCTCAAACACATTAAAAAATATCTAATTCATTCTATACACCTAGTTGATCATATTACTGGTGAAAAATCTAAAATTATACTTCAGCGCCACTGTAATTGTCACACTCAAGTAGGTTTCATTACTTACAATTCAAGGCAAAAAAAGAAAAGAAAAAAGAAAAAATGCTATGCCAAATATTCATCTTAAGGCAAAAGAGCAATGATATATAACTAAAATATCATGCATACAAAGTGCGACCAAAATATTGACTATGGGAACATCCGTTAACTCCCTCAAGGCTATGGATGCCTACTAGCAATGGAACAATATTTGAGAAATTACAGTTTATAACCTCATCAGAGCTCTCAAGGCTTCCTGGTAGTGAGGCTCTATTCGGGATGCTTTTGAAGTTAGAATAATCCACGTAGCTAGTCATATAGGATGCTAAGGATCTTTTTTGAACACAAGAGCGGGAATTAACTCATTTTCACTCACATGTAGAAAAGAAGATCAAAGTTCCAAGAATCTATGGGGAAGTTTTCTGCATCTCCATTTGTAAATCCTAGTCACTAAGTGTGTTAATTTATATGTTCAAAGGGACTTTAAGGATCGATTGACCGCTTATCTATGAAATGTTTTGTACCTCAAATTGAATTGGTGTATTACAAAGTGCTAAACAAACATGGTCATCCTTGTTCGAATAGGAAATGCACCTTCATCATGCATATTGCATTAACATAGGTCATATCTAAAATCATTGTCTCCACATGCATTTTGTAGATCATCATGTCATATAGGTTTGAATACTGGGGGCATAGCTGAGAAAAAAATTCTAAAAATCATAAAAGGTCATAAACAAACTCCTATAAATCATTAAAAGTCTTGGAAAAAATCCTAAAAAATAAAAATAAAAAACTCACAAAATAAAAATAAAAAACTGAAAAACGGAAGCAAGAAAGCATAGACTATCCTATCAACATCAGACAAACTCTCAAGGTCAGAAATCAAACTTATCACATGTCTTGTTAATCAATCTATCAAACTCTATCAAACATCAACATGTATTATACAAGGAAGGGTACACTTGAAACCAGACAGATCTATCTTATACAGGGTACTTACTCTTTGAAACCAGACATTCCTATCAATTATCAAATCAAAACAATGACATCGATCAATATGGCTACTGGATTTTATCCAGGTTCATCTTATCTCCTGTACTGAAGTCCTGCATCTTTTCTTTCACTTTACATATATTTCAATTAATTTTGTAACATTCTGGTATGTTGGAACCCTCATGGCTTGAAACTGATCAATGTCCTAGACTTAGGTTAATCGACAAAGCATATTACATGTCCTAAGCAGTATCAACCAAGTCATCATTCTATCAGTGATACCCGATTGTCCAATCTGAGTTAGTCACCTATCTCTCGACTATTCAAGAGTTTTATCACAGAGTAAACAAACAAAACAACATAACAGAAAACAATCACTAAACAGTTTGAGCTATGCATAAAAATTTTCTTTGTGTGTTGTCTTTTATATTGGTTTTCAATTATTATCCCTCTGAGTTACCCGAGGAAGTCTATCTTGACTAAGAGGAGCAAGGATTGGGGGCATAATATTTTCTTTGTTTTCTGCTTGTAGGAATGGTCCCAATGATCTGGAAACATTTAATCAGCTGGCTATCTATAATAAGAGCCTTCACATCAAGGTGAAATCGCCACACATACCTCGACTCCGCTTATTTGAATGCTACAGGGAGGTCCACGTCATTTCTTTGTCTGTTTTGAGGGAATTTCTTTATCATGCAATTTGGGTCCCTACAAAATCTTTCCAAGGATATGAACAAAAAAAGAGGTCATTGCGGACAACATAATTAAAATTACACATGAAAAGAAAGGAACTCTAATCTTCTTGTTATGTTCGTTATGCTCAGTGATAAAACTTAAGTATTTTAAATCCAGTGACTAGGTTTAGGTTGCATCTCATTTTGCATTTCATTCTATATTTTGTGAATTTAGAGTGATTTCGGTATGATAATAATAATCTCTTTATCTTCAGAATGAGAGATGGAAGCATCATCATTTCTTAGCTAAGTGGTCTCTTTTTCATCATTTCTCTGATCGAGTACTTGTGTTTTGAGATGTTAGCTTCATACATAAACATCTTATATAGATTCATACATTTCATTATTACTCATTCACATTCATCTTATTTCATAAGAAAAATAAAAATTTGCATTACTCATTACTCATTCTCATTCATCTATTTGCATGTGAAAAGAAACAAAAATAAACATTCATATTCATTTACATTACATACATCCATACTGAAAAAAAATAATGCATACATATAGAATAAAGCATATATAAAAAATCTCATAATTGAATCAACACAAGTACTCTGAAGTCAAATTAGATCTCGTATATGTGTGTGTGTGTGTGTGTGTGTGTGTGTGTGTGTGTGTGTGTGTGTGTGTGTGTGTTTGTGTGTGTATGTATAAATTATCAGAGTACAAAATGATGTCAATTGACATATACAAACTCTCATATACTACGAGTATGGAACAATTTGCTATGCTACATGAACAACTACACTATAAGTTGCAACACAATAAGCCGCTCGACTAGTCTGGTGCAAAACCTCCTGCTGAAGAGTTGCTTGCTATGCTCTCATTGCCGTGACCTGAAGATCGCACTCTGCTTTGAGCTCCACCCTAAGCTCTGCTAGCTATCGATCTCACTCTGCCAGCTGAGTCTGAGCCACTATCAACTGTGACTACAGATCCGCTAGACATTCTCTCATCGACTGTGCTACATCATCCCCCTGCTCTCTTGCAGGCTCTCCACCCCCATCTCCACCTCTAGCTCCACCCTGCTCCTCTCGCCTTTGTTGGACCTATCTCGGTGTTGCTCTCTCCTCCTCACCTCCACCGTCTAGCACCCTTGCTTCACTCAATCTCACACCCACTGCACCAAGGGATCCACCCTTTCCCCTTTGTTGTCCAACCCTAGCTGGAACCCTGTTGCTACTAGCACCAGGATTGCCACCTACCCACCTTGGAGCCTCGGCTCTCTGTCCCTGTCCCTGTCCCTATGCGGGGGCATCATCCTCAATCTCCTTAATATGAGGTGCTTTCTCTATCGGATCTATAAATCTAGGGAATGGATGCTACTAGAACCAATCCCTGTACTGGGGCAATACCCCTGCATCTGCAATGTCATCCATATAGTCACATCGGAGTTGCTACAATCTAGTCAACTCTTGCATACCCAAGGCATAAGATAACCTAGGTGCTCATCCCCACCTCTCCTCATCAGCATATCTCGCATATGTTGTGAACTCCTACGAGATCCTCTGAGGCCTGCCATACTGCCTCATCACTTAAGATACCATGAATTGCTCCACCACAGTCTGCAATCTGCTAATGAGTGGGTGTGTAACAAACAGATCTTTGCGTACGATCCTCCAGTGAATTTAAGGTCTCCATACCACAACTATCAAGTCATCTAACTACCATTGCCAAAAATTAGTCTTTCCTAGATGGGGCTGAGTGACATATCTAGAATATCTATATACAATCGGCTAACTAGGCTCCCTGCCATCATCTATAATTGGCCTACAAACTAGGAGGTGCTCCCTGGCCCATACTTGTAAAATCAAGGCTCTAGCAGCCATGCTCTTCCCCTCCCAATAAACAATCTCATGCATCTCGTGATACATGTGGGCCAATATACAGAACCCTAGTCTAGTCTCTGAGGGGTCTCAACAAGCCTTTCTAGCATCCTGCCCCATCCACAAAGGAATCCCTATTGTCCTCTATCCGGCATAAGAAAACAACCAAAAAACCCTACTATAACACAAGACAGAGGAAAATCCTCACTATACCTACTCATCATAATGTCCCAACTAATAGAACGTGTCAAGATAGCTGGATCCCTGAATACACATCTGACAACCTATAATCTAGGAAGTTGTGCTACATCATAATCTACCTTACCCCCAGCAAAAGGGATATGAAGAATCCTGTAAATGTCCTCGAGAGTGATGGTCATCTCCCCAACTAGCAAATGGAATGTTTTATGCTCAGAAAGAAATCTCTCTACTAACACTGTGAGCATCTTGTGATTCAAACGGATATCAGGTAACCTAAGAAGGTGGGTGAAACCGCACAAATCAATATGTGCCTGGTCAACATCTGACAACTGCCACACTAATGTCATAGTGGATGTATAGACGCATCTGAAAAGAACATGAGGTAATTGAACCTGCAAAATAAAACAACAGAGTATTAGAAAACATTCCAAATAAGCCTACAAGAGAAGTAAAACATCGCGCAAATTCAACTACGTCAATTGCCAAGTCAAAATTTCAAGTTTGAACCTTCAAAAAAGCTCACTGTTTTCCAAATGATAAAACACAGAAGGGCAGAAACTCATACAAGTCAGGATTGGGACCTGTACGACAAAACACTCTAATGCGATATACGAATAGAATTAGGATGAAAAAATGGTCTCTTATGAAGGTTGTTGTATGATACAAGGGTGGGCCTCGCACGATAAAACAAATGACTCTAAATGACAAAACAAACTTTATCAGTTTGTCGTACGAGACAGGATCCTATATCGCATGACGAAACGTAAAAACCTGACTTTCAACGTGCCAAAAACTTGAAAAATCAACAAAAAAATTCAAATTTGAAATGAATAAAAGGCTTAAGATCGATCACTTACCGTTGGCTCGTAGTGTTGTGGTCTATTATGTCATCTCTATTGCTCAAATTGATGCTCATGAGTGGGAACCACCATTTTTCTTCACAAAAGGATTTTTGAATTTTCAAACCTTGAGGGTTAAAATAAATTAAAAATGACACTTTTACTCCATATATAGCCAAAACCCTAATTTTTCAACTTGCTCCAATGGACATGAAAATTGCACCCTTAGCTAATTTGCCCATTCTGATTCCATTTTCAAGATCAAAATCAAAATTCGAGATCATTTTGCTAGTCAATTTCAAAAATTTGGACCACTTAGCACTTTTTCATCAAATGCTCATTCTTTCTATCATGGTCTGTGAAGTGTACCTATACCTGCAACCACAATGCACTCAATAAATCATTACAAGAAATGGTTAGTAAATTGAAACAATGAAAGACAAAACCATAGGTAATTGACTTATCGCCTCCTAGTAAATGCGAGTATGAAAAAGGCTCGCAGATCTGATTATGCAAATTCTAGTGACTTGACTACACTTAGATGGAGGTTTTGAATGATGCAAATGCATGATCTAACAAGAATAGAATTATTTAAGCTACATTATAATAAAACTAAGATAGTATTTAAGCTAAAATTAGCATGATAACATTGCTAAGATGATAAACTATAAGCTAGATGCCTATAATAACAATTCTTAAGCTATGAATGAGATGGGGTGCAAAAATGATATGAAATTGGGACATAAAATTTGGACCAATATTGCTCCAAAATGAGGTCTATTTATAGGATTTTCCAAGGTTATGGGTGATGTGGCAAGAATCAACAGTCAAGATTGATCTGAAGATATCAATGGTTAAATTTGAGGAGGATGGCAAAGGGGGTTGGATTAAAGGGAACATCTGCCATCTCTATGGTGACAAGTGTTAAGAGGCTTCTAGAATGAGTAGGATGAAAGGGAACACTTAGTGACAAGTGTCACAAAGGTTCTAGAAGATGTTGGATGAAAGGGGACAAGGTGGTAGGTAGAATGGGTTAGGTTTAGGAATGGTTAGGTTTAGGAGTGGTAGAAGTTAGGAGAATTTGAATTTAGAAATTCAAATAATAGGAAAAGGATAATGAATCTCAACAAATCATAAATTTGATTTGTTTTAATTAATTAAAGGATTAGAAGAAATGATTTTGGATGGAGGGAATTAATTAATTTGAATTAATTAACTAAAGGGGATGAAATGAAATAAAACTATTAAATAAATCCTTAGATTTATTAATAAGTAGATGAAAGGGGAAATTTAATCAAATTACTTAGTGAATTCAATTAAATTGGGAAGGGAGATTAATTAAATAATTGCTTATTTAATTAATTATCTTCTAACCATATTTAGGTGTATACACTTTCTTCTAATTGCGCTCAATTTCTCATGAATCAACATTGAATCTCAACTCAATTTTATTCTACAAATCAACTTTGTGCTCAACTTCTCAATCAATGCCAAATTTTCAAATATTTCTCTAAATCATTTGTGCTACAATCATTATCATTGCTAGAAATTGCCTATAATCATGTACCCTCGCTATCTTTTGATTTCACTCCTGAGAGGGCATACTCATGACCTCATGACCTCACATCTTCAAAGTCGAGAAATTTTTTAAATCGTCATCAAAAATCGAGAAAAAATCTTTTCAACTAAAGAAAATAAATCAAATTCTTATTGCTGAGGGGTATCTCATCTTCATCGTTTCATATCAATTTGAGATCTCTCAATCATCTGAATTGAATCAATCGCTAGGGGCATATCAGTTTCATCGCTTTAAATCAAGTTGATATTTCAATCAAGTTCAGTCTGAGTTCAATCAAGTTCAATAAAGTTCCTAGTTCAATCAAGTTCAGAATCGATATCGCTTTAATCTGACTTTGTTCAGCTTCATCACTTCAAATCAAGCTAAACACCTTGCTCTTTATCTGGTTCATGATCAATCAAGTTCAGAACTGGTATCTCCTAGACAACAACTATTCTTTGAACCAACGCATTGCTCGCACATTAATTCAAAGAGGGGCAAATGTAATACCCTAAAATTGGTCATCTAAACCATGGGCCCCTAATCTCGACATCACCAAGGTCCTAACCAAAGGCAATTAAATCAATCTTGAGGACATTATTAATTCTTCAATCATCAAATATCACATGACAAGTCAATTACTCAATATTAATTAAATATTTATTTAATTAATTGAATCATTCCAAGAAAATCATTTTGATCAATTATCCTATTTTAATTTATTAAATATCCTTGCATATTTAATTAATTAATAAATTTGCCATTAATCATGCAAAAATGAATTAATTTATTACAAAAGAGGAATTAATTACAAAGCAAGAGTTGAATTGAAAATCAAATGAAAGAATTGGATTGAGAGAGAAATCAAACTTGAGATATTATTTCTTTTTCTAAATTGAGAACTTGAAATCAGAAAAGCAATTAAATGAATTTAATCATTCTCTAAAATTGGAACTCAAAGCTTTTGAGAAAAATAAGTTTAGTTGCATTGAAAAGACTCTTTTCTTGAATAAATCAATGAATTATATATTTTTATCATAGGTGCATGGAATTTATTAAATCTTATTTCCAATGCAAACTTGAACTTATAATTTGAATGCATTTCAATTAAACTATAATTGGAATCTATCTCAAGGTTAACTGAACATGATATCTCAATTATTTTCAATTAATCCTAAACTGAGATTTTTCATCATCTCTCTTGTAATTCTCTGTAAATTCAGCCTTCAGCTCTCATCCAATTTACGCCAGAGATTTCTGAGAATGTACGCTTGGAGATTATTATTATGTCGATTTAGCTCTGGAGTCATTGAATATATTGTGCTTTTTTAGATTATTTGCATCCATATGTAGTTTTATCCATATTGCTTGAATTATTCATCCATCTTGCATCCATTTTAGCTTAGTATCATGCTCATATAGATTAAATCCTTCATCTTGGTGTAGTCTAGTCACTGGTATTGCTTATAAAAATCTGAGAGCAATCTTATACTCTCATCTTTTAGAAGGCAACTGGTCGATTTGTTATGGTTTTATTATTGATGCTTATATCTATCTAAGCATACATGTAATAACTTAATTGAAGTGTTGTGTCATGCAAATATAGATTCTTATTTCACTTTTTCACACACAGTTATTGTAAGTTGTTGGCAAAAGTTGTGTGTGTATCCGAGTGATGAGATACTTGCTAGACCAGTGAGAGAAAACTACATAGTGTGATTGCAGAGTAGAGGAACTAAAAAGGATCTTCCTTAGCATATAAGTGTTGTTATCATATCAAAGTTTTACCTGTTGTCTTCTAACCATTTCAATAGAAGGAAAATCCCTTTGCTGGGTAGCTTTACTGAACTTACTGTAAATCCTCTAACCAGGTGACTCAAAATCATTGAGTTCTTTAAATGCTCTAGCAAGGTAGCCTTTGATAGGGTTTCAACCTTTAATAGGGTATATAGCCATCCCTTAATCGGGTGATCTTTAACAGGATCGGTTCCTAACAGAACCTTATTGTAAAGTCTTTAACTGGACTAGGCTCCTAACAGAGCAAGCTTCAAAAGATTTCAAAACAAGCTTGTGAGTATTCATCCCCACCGTGGTTTTTCCCATTTGGGTTTCCATGTGAAAAATCTGTTTGTCATGAGTTGTGCATTTTTCATTTGATGATTAAGTATTCTTTGTTTGAGTGATTATGCATGCAGAGCTAATGGTTATGGTATTGCTGATATACCACATGCATATGTTTACGGGTGAAGTAGTTATCAAGTATTGAATGTATTTAAAGGGTTCAGTTTTACTTGTTTATGTTGTCTAAAGTCTTACTATGTTTAACCAGTATTTCCATGGTTAAGTTCAGTAATAAAGACAATCGGTTAGTATTGTTTTAACTTGATAAGTTGATTAGAAGTTTTTTGTATGTACTGATTCACCCCCCCCCCTCTTAGTACCAGTTAGGATATCTGTTGTTCATCATTATTCATCATATCCCTCGTTCTCATGGTTGTCATCCCTAAGTCACTTTTCTCAATGATCTGAGAGAAAAGGCATTGAAACATAAGTTTAGTGCATCCAAGCAATAGCTTAGTGCATCAAGCCCACTTGTTAGTGCATAGGTGCTTTTTTGTAGCGCGTAGGTTCTACAGTTTAGTGCATAGCTGTAATAGAGAGAAAAAAATAGTTTGTAACCGAGGCAAAAAGTTAGGCTTGTGTAAGCTCACGTTAAATTCAAAATCTTTCACTAACTGGTATTTTGCTGCAGGTTACTAATCTTTGTTTTGCAAGTTGGAGGATTTCAATTGTTTTTGTTAGGGTTCCCACAGATACTGAGAGGGGGGGGGGTGAATCAATATCTGATCGGTATGAAAATTTTCTTCAAATCATGCATAACATAAAGTAACAGTGTACCGATATGCAAGAATTAATGTAATAAATAGAATCAAAAACATCCACATGAAAAGAACACCATAACACAAGATGTTTAACGAGGAAACCTAGCGTGGGAAAAACCTTGGTGGGATTTGTGACCCACAATATTCACTTACTGGCCAATAAGAGAATATTACTTACAATAGGGGCTTGCACATGCAGGAAGGCCAATTGCCTAGAGCACACTGCTCAGTGAGAAGTCACACTAACTTACAATGAGGATTATGCTAATCCAATATTCTGTACTGCTTTATAATAGCATCTTCAATGCTAGATTCAGTACCGGTTCTTGCTCTGTTCTTTACATATACCCTTGACCTATAATTCGCACATTAGGTCTATCTAATAATTTTCTTTATGCTCGCTTACCTATCCCTACAAATGTCTACAATGATCTCCTTTATATACAAGAGTCATTTTACAATTTGCCAAGTCGGCTTACAATAATAAACAAAATATTACATATCAAAAATCCTGTCGGCCTTTGTGCCGGTATACATCTTTTCTTCTGTGCCAGTGCCAGTGCTGGTGTAAAGTGGTTTTGCTGATACCGGTGCACTATCTTGCTTGAATAATTCTTTGCCGGTAGAATGTCTTGCCGGTGCCATAGGATTGCAAGGTTTCCATAAATGACAAAACCTTCAATCACACACAATGTCTCATTGGAGTGTCCATATGCCAACAGTTTTAACATTTGATTATTTTTTGTTTCTTAATTTTTCTAATTTAGTTATTGAAAATATTTCATTTCCTTGCTACTAAAGAGAATATACTAATTTTCCTTTGATGTTACTTAAAAAGAACAACAAAAAAAGCATTTTTGGCTTTCTTAGGGTGAACACACTTCATTTCGGGCTCTAAAAAGAACAGGACAAAATTTACTTTCTTAAAAAATTTTAAAATGAACCTCACCATCCTTTGGTGTTTAAAAGGATCCACTTTACGTTGCAAAAGTAAAAACAACCTCATTTTTAAATTTTGGGAAAAGCAAAAGAGGGAAATCTTTCTCCTATTTGAATTTACTTTTGTTGACCAAATCGCAATTTTCTTTGTTGACCAGGTTTGATTCAAGAATTTATTTTGGAAATACACACTTTGCTATGAGGATTTTAAAATAACACCATTCTTTTTGGAGCAAAATCTCCAAGTAGAAGTTAGAAAATTATTGTCTTTAGGGATATAAAGAATTTTGTTTGCTTTGCCTCGAAAGTGGAAGGTATGTGCTCTCTCCTTAACTGGCTGATCAAAAATCCAAACCACTCTTATGCTTTATTAATTTTAAGTACTTAATTCCTTTAGTAGTCCTACCCTCCCAGGTTTCTCTTAGAGTACCATATAAATGGTCAGTGAGAGGGGAACGACCTAAGTGGGAAATGACTTCATCGTCAAGTGTTCCAACCCACTATAATCAAAAGTGGAGGTTGACGAAAGTCCCTTCAATGGTTTTTCTCAATGATTAGCCTTCTCCCATTATCTTTACAATATGTAAAGCCTTTGTTCTAAAGGTTGGGAAGCCTCCCAAGGGAGTTTATCACTAAAGACCGAACAAGAAGCCTGATTACGAACTTTAGCAATAGAAACCTTGAACTGAGTCAGTATCTAAACATCTTCAATATAATAGTGCAAGGGTGGGGAAGATTCCACCCCCAAGATTACTCACCATATATCTCCCAAGATAACTACCCAATTGTGAAGCATTTCACTTTGGCTTAATTTCTAGCAAAAGGCAAAAACTGGTGCCCCCTAGGGGGTGACATGGTTGTTTGAGCTAATGGAGTATCTAGACTAGTGGGCTATGGTATTGTTGATGACCCTTGAATAAAGAGTCTTTCTGATTTGTCTTCTTTATATCTAAACCTGTGAAAACATTTGGGATTTGAACACATCCTTGCAACACATACACTATATGTTTAGCATAGGCAAAATCGGTTGTCTCTTTCATGATGTGTTTTCAATTTATATTTTTAGAAAATCATCCATCAAATTCAAACAAGTGTTGAAAATTCCAAAAAAATCAGAAACAGGGCAATCAGGGTAGTTTAGCGCATAAGAGCAACTTTTTAGCACATCTGAAACATTCTCTAGCGTGTATCAGCCAAAACTTAGCACTTTCATCCATCAAAATAGCACATAAAAAGTCAAAAAATTGATAAACATTTTAGTAGCACTTCTGGATACCGTATTAGCACTTTAGAGAATCAACCTGGCACATTGGGGGCAAAATTTAGCACTTCTAGTCTAAACTTTAGTGCATATTCAAGACATATCAGCACATAATCATCCTGATCAAAACAAATTTCAAAATTTTTGAGTTAGCGCGCAACATAGGTAGCTTAACGCATAGGGAAATTTGGGTAGTGCATCTAGATCATACCTTAGCGCATCTGGTCTCTATTTTAGTGCATGGTTAAAACATAAAAAAATAAAGAGTAAAACAATAAATTTTGGAAAAATTTATCATCAGTCCGAAATACCCTTTTGGACCTTTTGTCGAACTCACCAATTAGAATTTGAACCAAATCATCAGAGCAAATATTTCCAAAATCAAGCAAGCATCCTTAGAGAAAAATTGTCAAATCCAAAACTAGCCACAGATAAGACTTTATCCAAACAAACTCAGGTAGTGCCATCACATTGATCAAAAGGTCTGCCATCTAAATGATATCTATCAAACAAACAACATACTGAGTTTAAACCTTAAGTTGTCAAATCAAGTTTTAATATCGGGAGACTCTTATCCATATCATTTGACACACTTTATCGTGGGGGCACATCTAAACCTCCACTTGATAAAGTAAGCTTACATTTTTCAAACAAAGTATCTCAATCCAAACATTGAAGGAAACTATTGGTCATTCATGTATGACCACTCCTCATATTTTGAGAAGAACAAGTCTTCATCACAAAAATGAGTTGAAGAAGAGACAACCTAGTTCAAATTTTTTTTCCAAACTAAATAAATTTCTCTATATAAATCGCCAACTTTTTAAATCACATCGCGCATTCTTGCACAGAACGCAGTTATATCTTCAAGGCAAATCAAACGAGTTTGACAATGAACCCTTAAGAAGAAGAGCTCACATTCAAAAAGCAACATTCATTCCACATCTAAATCGAGGAGGAAGAATCAACCCCACTTTCTTTCCACAAGTCTACATCACTTATAATGTAGCTCGACCCGAACCACCAACCCCTGAACAAGTAGAAGAGTAGTTTTTTTTTTTTTTTTTGTCATAGAAAACTTCTACTAGATGCCCATTGTCACTCACTCTCAATGCAACAAGCAAAGCAAACTGAAACCAGAATCAAGTATGAGTCGAAGATTATCAAACCCTTTTGATTATACTTATCTAAGAAAAACAAAGATCACTGAGGAACTTCTCCAAGAATGTCAAGAAAACCCCTCATTCCAAAATCTTATGGAGAGACTCATAGAAGCTGACAAAGAAAAATATATGCTCATCATAACAAGAAAAGGAGTTAGACTTCCTGAAGAATTTGATACTATAAACTTCAGGAAGGTTGATGAACAAGTATTTAGGACGATGTCTTAAAATTACACTTATCAAGAACAACAAAGAGAAGAAGAAACGCATGACCTTGAAAACATACCTGAACAACATAACATACCTAAACACAACCATGCCCTAACTAGGGATAATGAAAGGGAAGAACCTTTCCCTTGGTGAACAAATGCACCTATGGTCTCTCTTACGCAACAAATCCAAATGCTGCAAAGACAAATGCAAGATATACAACAAGGGACCACAATAGGATACTCCTTGGATGAAATTTGTCCTTACCCCTTTGACAAGAGATTAAACATGATACCTTTTCCCCCAAATTATGACATACCTAAGCACAATAAATATGATGGTAAGAGTGATCCCCGTGATCATGTTCAGGAATTTTGTACCATAAGCCTTAAATTCGCTCATGATGATACTTATTAAATGAGGCTATTCCCAAGAAGTTTGGGATGGAAAACAATGGAGTGGTTGTCTAAACTTACACCTCCAATCAGATCCTTTGATGAGTTGGTAAATAAATTTATCACACAATACTCCTATAATATTCAACACACGATCACCATGTTGGATGTATGTAATACCAAACAAAAAAATAGTGAAACATTCATGGTATTTCTTCAACATTGGAGATGTATGGTTTCGAGATATCCTCAAGATGTGCCTAAAAAGGAAAAGATGGAGATCTTTATCGACAATCTAAATAGTGAGATGAGTTATCTACTCTAGCTCCAATGCGTACCATCTTTTGCCAAGTTGATCAAAAATGGAATCCAAGTAGAGGAAGCATGCATCAAGAAAGGAACATTGAAATTCTTTAAGGAAGGAACTAATTCATCCAACACTTACTTTAACAACCAAAACAACAACAACACTTTAGACAAATCTAGGTTCTGGACTAGAAACAAAAACATTTTTAATGAGGGAGGAACTGATGCTAATGATATGAAGTCCAAACAACCAGTATTGGCTTTATCAGGTAATTCGCAAGCTAACAAGAATCAAAAGGGCGCTAACCAAGGCACTAACACTTATCCACAAAATACCAATCAGGTACCTTCAAATGCAAACACCAACAACAATACCCAAACCAACAAAAATACCCAAGGCAATAACACTAATTAAGGAACTAATCCAAATCAAAGGGGTAACACCAACAATTTCCCAAATAGACACATATACACACCATTCCAGGGCAATCCTTAGAATCAAGATTTTGAGAACTCATAGCAAATAAGATTATCTCATTGCCAGCCATAAACAATTTCAAACCCCAGATCAAACCACCTTGGTGGAATGACTCGCATTTCTGTGAATTTCATCAAAACAAAGGGCATCACACAAATGATTGCATGAGGCTTAAAAAAATGTTCAATACATAATTGATAGAGTTGATTTAACGGTTGATGGTCTCAAAACAAATGGTGATCATGATGTCTTTAAAATCCTCTTCCAAATTACAACAAGGAAGGAGATTCATCATAAAATGATACATGGGGAGCTCACATAAATGATCTATACAAAAAGACTATCAATAATATATCAACATAGGATAATCAGATAAATGTCATAAAGATCAAAGACAAGCAATACCATGTACATCAATCAATGTGACAACTCAAGCACAAAAATATATCTTGAAAGGGCATACATAAACATCAACCACTATCCCCAAGACTCAATATGATTTGGTATGTCAACTACGAAGAACTCCTGCTCAGATATCTATACTTGAGTTACTCAAGCTTTTGGAAAAACATAAGGACATCTTGGAACAAGCACTAGTTGAAAGAAATGTGCCTCAAGGTCTGGATATTGACAAATTTCAAGCCATGGTGGTTCATATGACAAGGCCTCATAATCTCACCTTTTCCGAACATGATAATATCTCTTTGAGCCATCCACATAATACTCCCCTTCATATTTAAGTCTTAGTCTACAAACATCGAGTTAAAAGAGTATTAATAGATGGAGGAGCTGGTCTCAATATATTTACCTTAAAAATTATTTGTGCATTAGGATTCTCTAAATAGTCTATTGATCCATGAAAAAAGATCACCATCAAGGCATATGATGATGAAGAAAGATCATCCAAGGGAATAGTGATACTACATATTCAAGTAGGGCAGATACAAAGGGACACTATGTGCCAAGTCTTAGATATAGACTTAACATACAATATTTTATTGGGTCATCCTTGGATACATGAAATGCAAGCAATGTCGTCAGCCTACCATCAGTGTGTCAAATTCCCATATAATGGACAAGAGATTTCCATCTCTATAGACAATAACCCCTTTCAAAATTGCAATGTTATGGGGACTGGTCAAGGCAGCTTGGTTCCACACAATAGGGAAGCCCAAACTTCTTCAGCACCAAATCACCATCAAGAAAAGCTAAAATCTTTATCCATGGATTTCAAACAAAAGATGAAAATTAAAGAGAAAGGAATGGGAGAATACTCTTTTGAACCCATGTGTCTATCTAAATTGCCAACATCACCAAAATCTCATGGGCAACCTTCTGCATCGACACTTCAAGAAACACAGCCCATCACCAAGTTTGATGGAAAATTTATTCAATTAGGCACACTAGCACATGAATTAGAAGAGAAAGACATCCTTAGTTGTCTAGACAAGGATGGGGGAGAAGTCAAAGCTGCTACTATGGAGATACCCATACCAACACAAAGTATGAAAAAGGATTCCTAATCATGAAACAGATGGGATACAACCACAAAGTACCTATAGGCAAGCAACAAGAAGGCATTATAGAACCACTGGACCATCCTTCACAGTTTTCTCAAGACAAAACAGGACTGGGATATGGACACAACATACCCCCAAGGTAGAAAAAAATAAATAATCAAAAACCTCAGTGGAAAGTAAAGAAGAAATAAAATGAGGACTCATGGCAAGAGACACTACACCAAGAAGCAGAAACAATAAGGAAAGAGTGAGAACACCACAAAAAAGAAAAACGACAAGAGAAGCTCAACATTCAAAAGGAAGAAGCATCTTATAAGGAAGTGGACCATGCTTGGGAACCTATTCAAAACAAGGTAGAATCACCTGCTAAATAAATCACTACTCCCAAAGGAGAAACAGTGTATGAACAAATGCAAAGGGTACAAGTTGGCTCTAATTCAGAATAAGAGAAAACTAGAAGACTAGTCTCAATTATCAGGGATCTCTTTTCACCCTACAATATACCCGTCAACAACACTAAAAGGCTCTGGGATAGTACTTTTGAAACTGATTTTAATGACTATGAATAGGGTAGTTGTTCAAATGTTACTGAAGATGTCTCTGAAGGTGTTATTCATACACCCCTTTCTCAGGAAGGACAAGGCACAAAGTCTCGATTACTTGAATTTGGTCCACAACATATCTCCGAAGCTAAAGAAAATGAGCAATGGTACTAGGAGCAAGTCTACACGAAAGATGGTACCATCGAAGACCTTGACAATATGATTAATTTACCCAATATCCTAGACAAATCTAATGATACCTCTATCATGACACTTACCGTAGCCAACCTTGACCCACCAAATGACTCTTTACTGCTTGTATTTCCTGATTTAATAGACTAGGATGAACCTAAACACCATGACATACCTATTTCCCCAAATGATGAATCCATTGTCTATTACCTATGTACTATCAACCCGGAAATAGACTCTTCTAGCGAACAAAATAATGATATCTGCAATCGGGAGGGTACCAAGTCTCTTAGTCACAAAAATGAAAGAAACAAAAGATCTAATGCCGAAAACTAGTCAATGGCAGCACTAGATCAAAAAATAGTCAAAATAAAGGACGCATATGAGGGTGAACACATTTTTAAGGTACCTAAGGATAGGAGACTTGACACTCTTCCTGAACACTATCAGGAGCGATCACCCATATTGATTGAGCCCACTCAATCAATCAACATTGGTACAGAAGAAGCAGCTAAAAACATACACCTAGTAGAATCTCTGACCGAAGAAGAAAAACCAGAGTTTATCAGATTCTTCAAAGAAAAGAAAATCAATTTTACTTGGTCCTATGTTGATATGCCTAGAATAGATCCCAACTTAAACATGCATCATTTATCTATTTCTCTAGGAGCTAAGCCAGTCAAACAAAAGTTAAGAAAGATGAATCCACATGTATCATTAATCATCAAAGCTGAACTAAAGAAGTTGTTAGATGTCAGATTCATTTGACCTATAGACTATGCTGAATGGATTTCAAACATTGTACCAGTTTTTAAACCAGACGGAAGCATCAGAATATGCAAAAGTTTTAGAGATGTTAACTATAGACATCTAAAAATGGTCAACACTTGTAGAGTCATACTTTAACATTTGCGCATTGCCTTATTTTAGGGTTTTTGCATCACATTAACATTTCTTCTATGTTGCACACTTGGTCTTTATCATTCGCGAGCATCAAGTCCTTCTTCTGCATTCCTCATTTTTCTCGCTTTCGAATTTGGTCTTGTCGATAACAATCTCCAGTCATGATTTTGGTCAATCCTCGTCCTTGTCAATCTTGTCATCTTGCACTCGATTCATCATCGATCCTTGTCCTCTTGTCAATCTCATCATTTTGTGATCGATTTGTCATCAATCCTTGTCCTTGTCAATCTTGTCATTTGCGATCGATTCATCATCGATCCTTGTCCTTTTCAATCATGTCAATTTGGATCTATTAGTCATTGTTCCTCGTTGATTGGCGCCTATCAATTTGATCTTCTTGTCAATCTTGGTCAACTTGTCATTGATTTTTGTTAACCAGTCTCAATCATTTATCAGCATTGGTCCTTTGTCGATCAAAATCATGATCGAATTGACATTAATTTCTTGGTGTCTTGACCTAATTCCTTGTCCTCTTATTTCTAGGGTTTTATGATTTGATCATTAAATCCTTTTCTTCTTCTTGGTGGGTTAAATAAATCTATTTATTTAGTCTTAGGTCTCTTTCATGAATTAATTAATGGATGAAAACCTATTAATTAATTCACCTAATTTCTATTTCATCTTTTTCCTCAATTTTCCAATTTATTAATTGCTTCTAATTCCTAATTTTTCATTTCTCCTATTTTCTTCAATTTTTATAATATTTCTCCTAATTTCATGGGAATGGCATTTCAATTTTGTTAATTTGTCATAATTTGTCAATCAATCAATCTTGCATGTTAATTTGTCATAATTTGTCAATCAAACAATCTTGCATAGAAAGTGTCAATTTTGTCATAATTTGTCATATTTGTCATTCTTGATTTGAAATTTCCTTTCAAATCTCTTCATGCTAATCTTGTCATCTCTCCAATTTGTTTATAAATTGGATAATTTTTCTTCAATCAAGGGAGAATCAACCATGCTTCTAGTATCCTCGCGCTATCAAAATCAATATTGCTTCGTGTTTTTGCACTTGTAGGTGAGATCCACACAAATCCGCTATTTGGAGGAGAAAGGAGAACAATGGAGGTCAATTGAAAGAGGCATTGGTGATCGATTTTCATTTATTTTGAGTGTCTTATTTTCAATTCTTCTATTGATTGTAATAAGATTTTATTTCATTGCAATTTAGCTTTGTGGTTAGCTAATATCTATTTGCTTTGATGTTTTCCCAAATTCTTGATCTACATTTTCTGGTGAACCTGATGTGACCTAACCCCTTAACCATGTTTTTGAGTGCTTTTGAGCTGATTTGCAGGTGAAAACCCAAGAAACAGGGCAACTCAGGGCTTTCTGGACACTTCTGCGCCTGTGTAGGAGGGATCTGTGCCTGTGTCAAGGATATCTACGCCTGTGTCAAAGAGATTTGTGCCTGTGTCAAAGAGATTTGTGCCTGTGTCAAAGAGATTTGTGCCTATGTCAAGGTATTCTGCACTTGTGTCAAGGCATTCTGCGTCTGTGTTGAGACATTATGTGCCTGTGTGAAGCTAGAAACAAAGGTGAAACTAGTGTTTTTACTTGCAAATTATTTTGTCTTCATTCTGTTCTTATATTCTAGTTTTTCTTTGGTACTGATTCTCTGTGCAGCACCTTGGTGTTACGTGTGATGAAGACTGAAAATGAAACTACTAACAAATCTTATGCAGGACGTGGTCAAAGACTTTTATTAAAAACATCTTGCATGTGATTTTTAAAGTAGTTGCACATTTAATTTCTTAAAGGTTAATGAACACCATGCATGCTTTGTTTTCTTTTAGTTTGATTGCATGTTTTAACCCTTAGAATTGGGTCTGCCTCCTAATTTGCCTAGCACTTTGCACAGGCATTGGTGAGAGGGAGTGACCCTAAGTGGTGATGGGCTAAAACCAAGCTCTTCTGAACCACTCTAAATAACTATGGATGCAACAAAAGTTGTAGACAATGGGTGCTGGAATGGTATTGCGATGATTTATTCATCAGATCAATACCCACCCAAACAGATGCCCTTACTAGAATCTCTTGTTTTTAAAGGCCAAAACCCTTCTATCTGTTGGCTCAGGCGTTATGATATGCGCATGCCAAAGACACCTCTCATGTACTCCTTAGTTAGAGATAGCAAGTTCTTGGGAAGTGATTCCCCTTGAACTCGAAGCTTGGTATGCCCGAGAAGTGAGTGCACTGTAAGGGGGAGCCAGTGCTACCAAGCGTCTAGCTATCTGGATAAGTGTTGTATTTCATTAGAGGATTCAACAGATATTGTCCTTGCCAGCCATAGGATTTGTTTTAAATGTGCTTGATTGTCTTGAGTCAAAGTCAAGAAAACATTTTGTCTTCCGTGATTGTCAAAGGTTAAATTAAAAACAAACTTTCAAAAGTGCTCATAATCAACTTGAATTTTCAAAATCAACAACCTTCAACTCAAAACACAATCCAAACAAAAGTCTACATTTGTCCAAGTATTCATCAAACATTTGAACATGGCTTGTCAAAACATTGAATGTCTTTGTTTCAAAATTCATGTCACTTTAGGCTAGGTTTTGCATAGTCCAACTTAGGTCCTAAAGCATTTTGTCATCTCCCTTCATTTTAGTCCTTTTCATTGCAAGCATCCTCATTTTGCACTTAGGTTCAAAATCATTTCCCTAAGTTTGCATTTCATTGTCATATCCAAGCTAGATTTCCATTTAGGTGACATTCATGCATTATCCTTGTCATGCTAAAATTAGGTCTTGCCTAGGTTGCATTTTGCATATTCCAAGTCATTGGTCTTCGCATATCCTTATCATTCTATTGTCATCTTGTCTTGGCTTCATCTTGTCATATCATATCCTTAGATCATTTTCATGTCATATCCTAAGTCATTGTCATAATCATTGCCTTCTTGCATTTAGTCTCAAAAATTTGGTTTGTCAAACTTGAAAAATCAAAACTTTGGATGATACCCTAAGTTGTTGTTAGGGAGTCTTGACCTTGTCTAAAATGTGTCCTTTCATTAATATCATTTTTGTCAAACCTATCTTAGTATCCAAGCATATAGGTGAGACATTGTCAATTTGTCCTATTGTCATTTGGTCTTTTATCCTTTAAGGTCTTCGCTTCATTTCAACTTCCCAAGGTTGAGTCTTTAGGTTTGCATTCCAAAAGGTTTGTCCAAACCTTGAAAAAAAACAAAAACATAGGTTGCATTCTTGCCATATATTGCATTTTCATCTATTTAGGTTGCATTTAGTTGCATATCATACATCATCCTTTTAAAATAAAAAATTCCAAAAACATTGCATAGTGACATGTCTATTGAAACAAGGTTCCAAGCACCAATGATGCACCAAAGTTTGACGTATCAACCGACAATGCAATCGAATTTTAATCCAAGGCAATCACAATTATATCCAAACCAACAAAAAGGCAATATTGGTCAAACTTTTTATGATGAAACAGGGCTAGTTGCATTGTCATCCTTTTAGGTTGCATTTGTCAATCCCATTAGTTGCATTTCATAGTGACATGTTTGTTGAAATGAGATCTCAACCTTCTTACGAAGCCATGTCATCACAATTGAGAAATCAATCATGTCAATCCAATCTCTACATGTCTCAGAATTTGGATCAAACTTATCATGATGATGTAAATGTCCAAATACAAAACCTAGAGGAGAAACTAGCTCAACAAAAGGAGATTTTGGAACAAAAAGTGAAAAACATTGAGAAGAATAGATCACAAATGTCCAAAATGTTTCAAAAATTTCCAGGTCAAAATCCAAAAATTGAGCCAATTGATGTAAGATCTCTTATTGAACGATCAGACATACCAGCTCTCCTCTCACAAATAGAGATGATGAAACAATTTCAAGAAAAGAGACAACAACATTATGTGCCTCCACAACAAGAACAAGAAGGTGTTTACTATCAATCAGATTTTCAACCATCACAACCAATTGTTCAATAGTTTGAACATTTCCAACAGACACAACCAATGGTCCAACATATACAACCAACACAACCAATGGTCCAATTTCAACAATATGTCCAACCAACTATACAATGTCAACAAATAGTTTAACCAATGGTGGAATATCAACAAATTCAACCAACATATCAATATCAACAACCACAACCAAACATTCAAAAACAAAGGTTGCAGCCCACACCAAGCCAAGTTTCAAACATGTCGAAACAATTGAACCAAGTCTGATATCAAAACATGACATCAAACCAAAAACAAGTTCAAATTCCAGATACAACCATGTCAAAACCTCGAATGAAAGGTGGCTTTATTGCAATGATCTTAAGGAAACTACCAAGTGAGTTCTTTGAGGAAGATCAAGATAATACAATTATGTCTAGCAATGCCTCATCCCCTCGCAAACAAATGGACTCTCTAGTGGCATCTATCCCTACACCTTTAGAAGTTTCACAAGAACCTTATATATTGTCCTCATTAAACAATACACCCAAGGATGAAATTATCCAAGGGCTATCCATAATTGATTGCCAAGATAATCTAATTCATGATGCACATCCTTGTCATGTTTCAGAAATACTAGACCCAATGCAACCATGCACTTTATTGCCATTACCTATTTTAGAGGACCCCATTCAAAGTCCCTCTTCCTCATGTTCAAGCATTGATTCCTTGCCAGAATCCATCACAAATGTTCAAAGTGCATTTCCTTCATGCCAAAGCATTAATCCCTTGCTAAAATCCCCCATGCATATTCAAAGTCCAACCTCATGTCAAGAGGATAATTTAGAGCATGAAGAAACGTGTCTTAAAATAGATCAAGATCTTGAAACCTTATCATCCCATCCAATTGTTGACCAAGACCCCATGTTCCCAAATACTCATGATGATTCCCCTATTCTTGTCCATCCTATCCAAAGCCCTATTGACACTCCATTCCCTGAGAAAGATCAAGATATCCTAGTCCATCCAATCCCAAACGATCCCATTCCATTTCATGAAAAAAATGTCCTTTCAAATCCCATTGACATTCCACTTCCTAAGAAAGATCAAGATATCCCTTCCATCCTTTCCGATGATCCAATTAAAAGTCAAGAGCAAAGCACCTTTAAAGAGGATTCCAATGATCTTCCTCCTTGTCAAGATCAAATTATTCCTTTAAATCCTCCACAAGGTCCTTTTGTTCCTCCATCTCCTTGTCTTAATCCTCCATATACACTCCAAGGTCTCATTTCTTTTGATGATCCCATTATTTCTCCCATTCCATCTCTTGAAGAGCCTGCCATTGAACCATGTCCACTACACAATCCTAGTCCCCCTCATGATCCTAATCCCCCTCATGATTCTAACATGTCAGTGCAAGATGTTCATGAACCCTTGACATGCATAATGGGTTCTTCCACTTTGGTGCAATCCGATCCACTTCAAGATCTCATTATTTCTCTCATATCATATCCACCTCATAATGGACTCACGTCTTCTTCCCAAAGAAAAGAGTATACTACAAGTCAAGATATTCATAAATGCAAAGGAGTAGATCTCCATAAGCAAGCATCCCTTCATGTTAAAGAAAATATTAAGGGTGATGGCCTCAGTGAAATTCCTCAAGACGTGGGTACCCCTACTAAATCCAACATCCCTTCAAAATTCAAACATATCCCTTCCCCATCGTACTTTCCATCCATCTTAGATCCTTATATTCCTTCATCCTCTATGCAAGGTCAGCAAAGGCACAAATCCTTGAGTAAATTTCATCCATCCAAAAGAATTCCATTTCATTCATATCCATCCATGCATTCCTTTCCCCCTCCAAGCAATTTGGATGCCAAGTATAAAAGTCATAAGTCTAGCAATCCACATGTATTCAAGGATCAACATGTCCAATATAATCAACATGTCAAAACAAAGAACAATATGATCTATAAAGAAAAAAATATATCCAAAAGGCCACAAAGGCCCACTGAGAAAAATAAAGCAAATTCCAAATATATATGGGTTCCTAAATCCCTTATGCAAGCAATGCACTCCAAGGAACTACAAAAGCATAAAAAATCAAAAACCATGTGGATCCCTAAGCAGCTCCTTGAAGCACAAAAGCCTAAAGAAACATCAAAATTGGCATCTACAATTGCTATTCCTCCATCCAAACCTTCCAAGTATATTCCTCCATCACCTTCTTCATCCATTTTGGGCCCTTATGTCCCAAAATCCCAAGCTATTCCTCCATCCAAATCTCACAATCTGAGATCCATTTTTCCTCCATCAATCCACCACCTGTCAAGGTGTGTTCCAATGTTGATCTTGCCTTCATTTCCATCCACTCAAGCCTAATTCTTCCAATACCCTATTCATTATCCAATGCATATTTTTCATCATTCAATCCCTTTGATCCAATCCTTTACATAAATCCTTGCCTTAATTTCATCTCTTTTTCCATGTCCTTATCCTACCAACGTCTTTGAGAATACTTTTAAAGGTCATGGTCCATTTTCTTTCAAGGCTACTATCCAAACAAAAAGATGTTTAAGTCCTTCTTCCATCCCCTATCATGTGTCCATCTTCTATTGAAAAAGTCAAAATACCAAAAAAAAGTGAGAAAAAAAAAAAGACAAAAAAAGAAAAAAACCGTAATGCAAAAAATAATTCGTCCACTGGTGAAAACCTGGCAAACAGGCACCTTGGGCAAGTATCGTTATGAAAACCTGGCAAACAGACATCATGCGTAATCTATGAACTTCTTACACACCACACTTGGGGGCAGGTTTCCTCCTTCATATCCTATTGCCCTTCATTATCCTACCATACCCCTGTCATTACCCTTCATATCCTATTGTCCCTCATGTCCAGTTTCCCTTTCCACCTTTGATCTTGACAAGGCTGAGGATCATCATGAGCATCATGCATCTTGTTTGTAGCTTTTAGTCCATCACAACTTTTGGTCTTTATCCATTTTCTTATTATAACCTTTCATCCATATCCCCTAGCTTATTGCAATTTTCTTCCACTATCCCTTAGCCTATCCTGACCTTTAGTCCATGTCCCTTATCCATTCTTGGTCTTTCTTATCCTATCCATATCCTATCACTATCCATACACTCTTTTTCATTCCTTGATCTTGATCTGACATAAGGACGTGAAATCCAAAACATGTTTTTCAAAAACCTCTTGACATGTCCCTCATGCCATGTCACTGCTTTATATTGTCATATCCAGTCCCTTGTCCCATCACGCAATAACCCTTGAAAATTGCATCCGTATTGTCTCCATGATAAAAGGCCTTTGTCTTCCCTCTATCCACCAACATTTTAGAAAGCCTATTTATTCACCTGTCATATTCCTTGACTTGCTAGACACTAGGGGCAAAAATCATAAAAATTGAAAAATGTCCTGAAATAATCCAAAAACATCAAAAAAATGTCTTGAAATAATCCAAAAAAATCGCATAATGTCCTAAAATAATCCAAAAAAAACGCATAATGTCCTGAAATAATCCAAAAAAGTCAAATAAAGTCCTGAAATAATCCAAAAAAATCAAATAAAGTCTTGAAATAATCCAAAAAATCAAATAACGTCTTGAAATAATTAAAAAAAAAAAAAAATGTTCTGAAAAAATCCCTAAAAATCAAGTAATGTCCTGAAAAAATCTCTAAAAAGTCAAATAAAAGTCTTGAAAAAATGACAAAAAAATCTTAAAACATCAAAATCCAAAAATAATTTCTTTGGCATTTTGCATTTTGTCAATAAATGGTACCCTCTATGCATAGACAGATCGCTGAGCATACATCCAATGACAAATCGATCAAACATTTGTGTAGACAACAAACAGATAACATGTTACAACATTGTGCTTTCACTGAAATCACGTATTAACAGATGAACTTTTCAATCAAACCAGCCATTCAAACTGATCAAAATTGTCATGTCAATCAATCAACATCAATATCATTTGTCCTTGTCACTATTATCATGGGTCTTATACAGGGTGTGGTATACTTGAAACTAGATTACGTCCTGTCTTAGATGGGGTACCGCATTCCCTAAAACCAGACAGCATGATCATTCTTGTTTTCCACCTTTGACAATGACGATCAGACTGTTTGTTTGACTTGGTTGAATTTGTGTGTCTTATCTTTTTACTGATTTATCTTTGGCTTCGATCATGTTCCTATGTTGCTCAATGATGTCACTGAGTGATTTAGAGTGACTGGGATGGTTCATGGTCCCTTTCTTTTTCTTTGTTGATGTGTTTGCTATTTGTGGAATGTTTGTCACAAACTGGGGCAACTATATCATTGGGTGTCTGTGATAAGTACGTTTGCTTTGTGAATGCCACACATACCTCGACCCTTGATGTATGCACCCTAGGATGCTTCACTCATTCCTTGTGTGCGATGTGTCTGTCTTTTGGAAAAGGCGTTGCATTCCAGCTCTGGCCTTAAATGCCATGATGCTCTGCATCCACTTTGCTACAATAAATAAAGGTTCTCACCTACTTTTGTGCATTTGTGAAAGAAAGTTTTCCTTCATCTCTAATTGTCCTTTGTCTAATTTCTTCTTACTAACATTTCTTCCGTCAGTCTTGGTAGTCCGTTCGAACCTATCATTTTCTGTCATTCTTATCGATCAATTGGCCTCTTTTCTGGATTTTTCCAGCCAATTTCTCGAGGGGGAATGCATATGCCATTGTCTCAAAGAGGGGCAAAATGTAGACATCTAAAAACGGTCAATGCTTGCGAAGTCATACTTTAACATTTGCGCATTGCCTTATTTTAGGGTTTTTGCGTCGCATTAACATTTCTTCTATGTTGCGCACTTGGTCTTTATCATTTGTGAGCATCGAGTCCTTCTTCTGCATTCCTCATTTTTCTCGCTTTCGAATTTGGTCTTGTCGATAACAATCTCCAGTCATGATTTTGGTCAATCCTCGTCCTTGTCAATCTTGTCATCTTGCAATCGATTCGTCATCGATCCTTGTCCTCTTGTCAATCTCATCATTTTGTGATCAATTCATCATCGATCCTTGTCCTTGTCAATCTTGTCATTTGCGATCAATTCATCATCGATCCTTGTCCTTTTCAATCATGTCAATTTGGATCTATTAGTCATTGTTCCTCGTCAATTGGCACCTATCAATTTGATCTCCTTGTCAATCTTGCTCAATTTGTCATTGATTTTTGTCAACCAGTCTCAATCATTTATTAGCATTGGTCCTTTTTCAATCAAAATCATGATCGAATCAACATTAATTTCTTGGTGTCTTGACCTAATTCCTTGTCCTCTTATTTCTAGGGTTTTATGATTTGATCATTAAATCCTTTTCTTCTTCTTGGTGGGTTAAATAAATCTATTTATTTAGTCCTAGGTCTCTTTCATGAATTAATTAATGGATGAAAACCTATTAATTAATTCACCTAATTTCTATTTCATCTTTTTCCTCAATTTTCCAATTTATTAATTGCTCCTAATTCCTAATTTTCCATTTCTCCTATTTTCTTCAATTTTTCTAATATTTCTCCTAATTTCATGGGAATGGCATTTCAATTTTGTTAATTTGTCATAAATTGTCAATCAATCAATCTTGCATGTCAATTTGTCATAATTTGTCAATCAATCAATCTTGCATAGAAAGTGTCAATTTTGTCATAATTTGTCATATTTGTCATTCTTGATTTGAAATTTCCTTTCAAATCTCTTCATGCTAATCTTGTCATCTCTCCAATTTGTCTATAAATTGGATGATTTTTCTTCAATCAAGGGAGAATCAATCATGCTTCTAGTATCCTTACACTGCCATTTCATCTTGTCACTCTTTCTTTCATGCTATGCTTTTGCACTTGTAGGTGAGATCCACAAACAAAGTAATTTGAAGGAGAAAGAAGGACAATGGAGAATTCTGGAGGAGATATTCGTGTTTTTAATGGTTTGCATTTGGTTTGATTATCTTGTCTTCATATCTATATTGAATGTTAATAGGATTTTCTTATCATTGCAATTTAGTTTTTGTGATTGAGCTAGTTTAATACCTATTGCTTTGATGAATTCCAAATTCAGAATCAGAGAAAACTAGAAGATTGGTCTCAATTATCAGGGATCTCTTTTCACCCTACAATATACCCATCAACAACACTAAAAGGCTCTGGGATAGTACTTTTGAAATTGATTTTAATGACTATGAATAGGGTAGTTGTTCAAATGTTACTGAAGATGTCTCTGAAGGTGTTATTCATACACCCCTTTCTCAGGAAGGACAAGGCACAAAGTCTTGATTACTTGAATTTGGTCCACAACATATCTACGAAGCTAAAGAAAATGAGCAACGGTACTAGGAGCAAGTCTACATGGAATATGGTACCATTGAAGACCTTGACAATATGATTAATTTACCCAATATCCTAGACACATCTAATGATACCTCTATCATGACACTTACTGCAGCTGACCTTGACCCACCAAATGACTCTTTACCACTTGTATTTCCTGATTTAATAGACTGGGATGAACCTGAACACCATGACATATCTATTTCCCCAAATGATGAATCCATTGTCTATTACCTATGTACTGTCAACCTGAAAATAGACTCTTCCAGTGAACGAAATAATGATATCTGCAATCGGGAGGGTACCAAGTCTCTCAATCACAAAAATGAAAGAAACAAAAGATCTAATGCTGAAAACTAGTCAATGGCAGCACTAGATCAAAAAATAGTCAAAATAAAGGATGCATATGAGGGTGAAAACCTTTTTAAGGCACCTAAGGATGGGAGACTTGACACTCTTCTTGAACACTATTAGGAGCGATCACCCATATTGATTGAGCCCACTCAATCAATCAACATTGGTACAAAAGAAGCAGCTAAAAACATACACCTAGCAGAATCTCTGACCGAAGAAGAAAAACCAGAGTTTATCAGATTCTTCAAAGAAAAGAAAATCAATTTTGCTTGGTCCTATGCTGATATGCCTAGAATAGATCCCAACTTAAACATACATCATTTATCTATTTCTCCAGGAGCTAAGCCAGTCAAACAAAAGTTAAGAAAGATGAATCCACATGTATCATTAATCATCAAAATTGAACTAAAGAAGCTGTTAGATGTCAGATTCATTCAACCTGTAGACTATGCTGAATGGATTTCAAACATTGTACTAGTTTTAAAACTAGACGGAAGCATCAGAATATGCAAAATTTTTAGAGATGTTAACTGTAGACATCTAAAAATGGTCAATGCTTGCGGAGTCATACTTTAACATTTTCGCATTGCCTTATTTTAGGGTTTTTGCGTCGCATTAACATTTCTTCTATGTTGCGCACTTGGTCTTTATCATTTGTGAGCATCGAGTCCTTCTTTTGCATTCCTCATTTTTCTCGCTTTTGAATTTGGTCTTGTCAATAACAATCTCCAGTCATGATTTTGGTCAATCCTTGTCCTTGTTAATCTTGTCATCTTGCGATCAATTCGTCATCGATCCTTGTCCTCTTGTCAATCTCGTCATTTTGTGATCGATTCATCATCGATCCTTGTCCTTGTCAATCTTGTCATTTGCAATCGATTCATCATCGATCCTTGTCCTTTTCAATCATGTCAATTTGGATCTATTAGTCATTGTTCCTCGTCAATTGGTGCCTATCAATTTGATCTCCTTATCAATCTTGCTCAACTTGTCATTGATTTTTGTCAACCAGTCTCAATCATTTATCAACATTGGTCCTTTGTCAATGAAAATCATGATCAAATCGATATTAATTTCTTGGTGTCTTGACCTAATTCATTGTCCTCTTATTTCTAGGGTTTTATGATTTGATCATTAAATCCTTTTCTTCTTCTTGGTGGGTTAAATAAATCTATTTATTTAGTCTTAGGTCTCTTTCATGAATTAATTAATGGATGAAAACCTATTAATTAATTCACCTAATTTCTATTTCATCTTTTTCCTCAATTTTCCAATTTATTAATTGCTCCTAATTCCTAATTTTCCATTTCTCCTAATTTCATGGGAATGGCATTTCAATTTTGTTAATTTGTCATAATTTGTCAATCAATCAATCTTGCATGTCAATTTGTCATAATTTGTCAATCAATCAATCTTGCATAGAAAGTGTCAATTTTGTCATAATTTGTCATATTTGTCATTCTTGATTTGAAATTTCCTTTCAAATCTCTTCATGCTAATCTTGTCATCTCTCCAATTTGTCTATAAATTGGATGATTTTTCTTCAATCAAGGGAGAATCAACCATGCTTCTAGTATCCTTGGGCAATCAAAATCAATCTTGCTTCATATTTTTGCACTTGTAGGTGAGATCCACACAAATCCGCTATTTGGAGGAGAAAGGAGAACAATGGAGGTCAATTGAAAGAGGCATTGGTGATGGATTTTCATTTATTTTGAGTGTCTTATTTTCAATTCTTCTATTGATTGTAATAGGATTTTATTTCATTGCAATTTATCTTTGTGGTTAGCTAATATCTATTTGCTTTGATGTTTTCCCAAATTCCTGATCTACATTAACAAATCCTATCCAAAGGATGAATTTCCTTTGCCCAACATAGACATAATTGTAGACATCATAGCATGCCATTCAATGCTATCATTAATGGATGGTTTCTCTAGCTATAATCAAATCAAGATAGCTCTAGAGGATCAAGATAAAATTATGTTCACCTATTCCTGGGAAATGTTTTGTTGGAATGTCATGCCTTTTGGCTTCAAGATCTCTGCAAGGATGATTATAGTCAATCAGGCGATTCATAGCCTAAATAGCAGATAAAAGTTTACCATTCAATCATCTTCTACATAAGAACATACCATTTAGATGGTAAGCCAAGTATGCAGAATCATTCTATCAAATCAAACAATATCTAATGAACCCACCAGTTCTAGTACCACCAATAGTACAAAAGCCGCTCATTCTCTACATATCAACAACAAATGTAGCATTAGGGGCACTGTTAGCATAAGAAGATCAAGACGGTAAGGAATGAGCTTTTTATTACATTAGCAGAACATTAAATGGATATGAGTTAAATTACACATTCATTGAGAAGTCTTGTTTAGCTATAGTCTTCGCTTCTCAAAAGTTCCAACATTACATGCTAGCTCACACAATCAAGCTGGTAGCAAAAATTGATCCACTCAGGTATTTACTCAACAAAGCAAATCTCAAAGGCTAACTGGCTAAATGGGTCATGATTCTCAGTGAGTTTGATATTCAATACATAGAGCATCGGGCTATAAAGGGACAAGTAATTGCAAATCAATTAGCTGAAGCACCACTACCAGATAAACAAACAATGAAGGTAGAATTTGTTAGGGTTCCCACAGATACTGAGGGGGGGGGGTGAATCAATATCTAACTAGTGAAGTGATTTTCTTAACTTAAAACATGTAAAGCATATCAATATTGTATACCAGTAAACATAAAGTAATGCAATAAATAGAGATAGCAGTAACCACATGAAAAACACACCATAACACAGTAGTTTAACAAGGAAACCCAATGTGGGAAAAACCTCGGTGGGATTTGTGACCCACAATATTCACTTACTGGCCAATAAGAGAATATTACTACTACAATAGGGGCCTGCACATGCAGGGAGGCCAAGTGCCTAGAGCTCACTACTCAATTACAAAATGGGAAGTCTCACTAGCTTACAAAATGGATTATATAAATCCAATGTCTTGTACTGCTTCAAAATAACATCTACTATGCTAGATCTAGTACCGGTTTATAGCTCTACTTCATACATAAACCCTTAACCTATAATTCGCATAATAGGTCTGCCTTATTTTGCCTAATTACATTCCTCCATCTTCTATAAAATGTTCTATAATGATCTGTTATATATATGAGTCATTTTACAACTTGCCAAGTCAGCTTACAATGATTTTACAATAATTAACAAAATATATTACAAACAAAATTCCTGTCGACTTCTGTGTCGGTATGCTTCCTTTCACTATCGATGCTGGTGGTCTATGTGTCGGTGTAGAGTCTGACTTTACTAGTGTCGGTGGATTGTCTTGTCAGTGTCATAGGATTGTAAGGTTGCCATCAATGACAAAACCTTCAAGCACCTACAATATCTCATTGGAGTGTGCATTTGCCAACAATCTCCCCCTTTGGCATTGATGGCAACACTCATAAGAAAAATCCAAAAACCGTCATCCAAAAAGAATTTGTTGGAAATGTCATACCAAAAATTGTGTACCGAAAGAATGTGTACTCCCCCTGAGTTGATGAGTCATTTGCTGATTATTTTTCTCATATCCTTTACTCCCCCTTTGGCGTCAATGACAAAGGTTGTCAATAGAGTGTGGTTTCCTATTTCATCCTTGTAACGAGTTGGTCATAATCTGAAAAAGATTTGCCAAAACTAGATTCAGGCTCTCAAGGAACTTTTTGTTGTCTTTAATTGCGGCCTCTATCCTCTGAACTACACCGGTGAGGTGTTGCATTTGCTATGTCGGTGTTTTCTGTCCTTGAATCAAAGCATCATACATTTCTTTCCTTAAGGAGGTGAGGTAGTCCAATTTGGACTTAGTCTCCATTTTAGATCTTTAGCCTTTCCTTTTATTCTTTCCTTTTCTCTTTCCAACTTAAGTAGTTCTTCCTCAAAACTTGTTATTTTCTGCTCAAAAACTGATAATGAATCAAATGAATTAATAAAATTGTTAGCTAGGTTATTTATTTCTTCCTGTATCTTGTTGATCTTCCGGTCTATATCAGCTGTTAAAAAGTTAGTTTTACATGTATCCCTATACAAAGTTTTAAATTTCTTCAATGTACTACATAGTTTTGGTAGAAGTGTGTCAAATCGCCTTGTACACTTCTTTATTTATTCTTCAAAGAATTTGTGTTTTTCCTTCTCTAATTTCTCCTTGAATGCTTCCTCTTTTATTTGTTCAACTGTCACAGTGTTGTTAGTAATATACTTAGACAAAGTGTCAAGTTGACTTAAAGAATCTTTATTATCTACATTACATCTAGGTGCTATCATTTTCAAAATTGAATGGCATCATCTATTGCCTAGTATGCTTGTGAGCTACAATTTGTTATCTTCTTTATGGAATCCAAATGAACTTCTATCACATTAGTTGGTTTGAATTATGCATTTGATGAACCAACAATCTGTATCTTGCCGGTGGGAGCAATATCCTTGCTTGTGGTGGCCTCTGGTAGGTCAGTTTGTGTTTCCATTTCTTTAAGCAAAGGTTTGTCTTGCTCGGCTATTGTCAGTGGCACTAACTCTATATGAACCTGTTGCTGTGATGGAGCCTGTTGCTCTGCCTATTGCTCTGCCTGTTGCTTTGCCTGTTGCTTAGTGTTATAATCTATCGGTTTACCTTCTGCGTTATCTGCTACCAGTGGCTCATTGGCCATATCTATTTCCCTTGTTGTGTCCTTATCTACCATAATATTAACTTTCTGAGTGTCAATGTCAACTATGTATAGCACCTCAGAGTTAGGATTTGTGTCCTCTTGTGGTATGTCCATACTCTCACTAGCTAGTTGATTTTCAGTAGTAACTATCGGTGGAGTATCCAGAGGCGGTGGGGATAGATTATCTGTTATTTTTATGCTAGGTGGTCCACCAATCTTGCCTTTTCCCTTATTTTTATCTTTTTGGTATACTTTGATGGGTTTAGGGTTTCTATATTCTTCCTTCTTTTCCTTCTCTATAAGGAATATGTCCCATACATTAGTAGTTTCCTCTGCAACCTCATTTACTCTACCAACTATAAGTTCTATATGCTGGTGTGCAGTTGAGAATACTAACTGGTTAGCTTCAAAGATCAGATCATCTATCTCTTTCGGTGAGTTGACAGGATAAACAACAAGTAGTTTTTCAACTTTTATTTTCTTATCAAGCTCTACAACAGCTTGCGTTCTAGCTTCAAGTCTTTTAAACAGTTCTGCTGGTAATTCATCCACAACTTGCATTAAAAATTTATTGTAAATGTCCAAGTGTAGAATTAAACTATTTTCTACTTTTTCTTTGTCTTCATCTAATAATGAATCATATAATTTGTTGATGTTCTTAATCTTTCCATCCTCTATTATTTCATCTAGTAGTTTGTCAATTGGAGCAATGTTTTGTTGAGTCTTCTTCTTGGGTGTTAACTTCTTCCTCTTTGGAGTTATCTTCTTAGCCGGGGGCCATACTGCCTATTGTTTCTATCTGGTTCTTCTAGGAGAAGGTGTAGATACTGGTGAAGGTTCTCTTTTCCTCACAACTCTTTTAAATTCAGTTGGCATATCACTTTCTGAAGAGGTTGCAACTAGTGAAAGGTGAGTCTTTGGCTGAAGTGCTTCTAACTCATCTTTAGTAATACTAGTTTGTTTAAGTACATCTTCTTTGATAGCTTTAGCTTATCTAGATCCTCTTCTAACTATTGCTTCCACTTTCTTTACCCTTTTCTTAGATTGAATTTGATTCTAAATAGTCTCAGCACTGCCAAATACCTCTTCTTTAGGTTCCTTGGGTGCTTCCAGAAGGGCTTTTGCATATGTTTCAATTATGTGGTCATCAGTTTCATAACCCATTTCAGTAACCCAAATGGTTCTTGGGATAACTGCCTCCATCCAAATCTCATCTTTCTTAATGACAAAACATATTTCATCCTTATACTTATTTACAATTGCTTGTGATAATCCGACTCTTTTATTCATCCAGGCCTTGAATGCCTGAAAGTACTCATTTATGTTCTTTTCTCTATTTTCACCCATGTTGTTTAGTAAATCAGACAACTATTTGCCTACTGGTATATCAAAACCAATATTTTTGTTACTGATACCAGACACTTGTTTTGTTATGTGCAGCATTAAACAGACAAGTAGGTTTCCAAATCTAAATGTCCCCTTTTTGTCTTTCTTAATCTTTCCAAGATTATCAATCAGTTCATCCTTCAACCATTCACACACATCTATTTTTGCATTATCTTTGATCATGTCATAGGCACTCTTTATGCATAAGCTAGAGACTGAATTTAACCTGTTTGCATGTGTGGTTTTGTAGCCTAAAATCATGCTAATGAATCTGACATTGATGTTGGTTATATCATTTACTATTAAAGATCTCTTATCAGATGTTGCACTAGTTAGGTTAATCACTAGGTCATTTGAGACCTTCTTTGTCTTATCGGGTCTATTACTGGTGGAGGGTAACCCTGTCGCAGCTTTTGCTGCCTCTTTAGTGATTTTATGAACTGAGTCTAACTGGAAGAATGTACCATGTACCCTGCTTAATACTATCCTTATAACTTCCTTAGGGAAATCCAAAATAATGAGAATTTCAGTGAATCCTAGGGTTTCTACTATTTTGTACTCAAGTTTAACATTGCCAGAATCGTAAAAAATTATAGTCTTATACATGCTCTTGATTTCCTCATCACCTAATTCTTCTATGTGACAATGAATGTACATTATAGGGTCTTGAGCAAAAACTACTCCTTTGGGAATTTGAGAAAATGCACCAACATTATCATCCTTCTTAGCAATTTTGGGAACTAACTAAAATATGGGTCTAGGGCATTTGATTACTTCGACTACTGTAGGGTTCGCTATGAATTTAGGAACAGATGAAGCCATGATTATAAATACCTTTATCTGCCTTAGGAATGATTGCTTGCTGAACTGCTTCACTTCTTTGCTCGAATTGCCTTTGCTCAGGAATTTTCACACTCTTTGAATGTTTGAATGCTTGGTGAAATGAAATTAGAGCCAAAACACTGATTTATAATGTTAGTTTTTTCCAACCACTACATTTAATGCTTGTTGGTTAAGTAATCACTTAACTTATCTACTGGTATAGAAGTAATTTCAACTTCTCATCATCAACCAACGGAATAATAGCATATTTCACATTTGTTTGCCAAACCCTCAAGGAATTTTCTTTAGTTAGATGAAGAGTCTCCTTCTGGTGGAGTGTTACTTTGTTCTGTCGGTGGAGGAGTATTCCTATCATCATTTAGTTCTGATTTCCTGATCCATTGTTTTGAGAATTCCTGTTTAACTTCTTCAACTTTTTCTTTTCCCTTCAAACTAGGACCTTTGTAATTTACCGATGAGGACTTGCTTCTACAAAATTTTGCAATATGTCCAATCTTGTTACAAGCATAACAAGTCACATTATTTTTCTAAATAATTTTCCCATATCCTATGCTAGTTTGTGTTCTGTATTGATTAGATAGATGTCCAAATCTTCCACAAACATAACATCTCACATTCATTCTGCAATTTTCAGAATTATGACCAACTTTGTTGCATTTCAAACATTGATCGGTGGGTGTATTGGTATTCTGATAATTTCTAGATCTACATTAATTTTCTCTATGACCATACTTGTTATGGTTAAAGCATTTGCCATTAAATTTATAAGCAGTAGGTTGTCTTACCGGTTTTCTATGATCCTATGTGTTTGTAGTACCAGAGCTTTCACTAGCTTCAAAGCCAAGTCCACAAGTGTCACTATTAGGTTTCTGATTCTTCAACAAGTCACCAAGTTCTTCTGAGCTTTTCTTGAATTTTTCTTTGTGCTGATTTGTAGTAGCTAGTTATCTTTCTAAGATTTTTTTATGTCTCATAAGTTCATTTGAGTAATTCTGTGTATGCATCAGATATATCTTCAACAAATCATTTTCATAGCTAAGTCTTATGTTCTCATTTATAGCATCACTTAGTCTTCTAGTCAAATCTTCTTCATTCTTCTTTCTATCCTCAATTTCCTTACAAAATCTCATAGTCATATCTTGCATCTCATTCTTTGTTGTCATGTTTTCTTGTTTCAACTTGTTTATTAGATCATTAAGAGTTTCCTTTTCATCATTCTCATTTTGCATCTTTTCACAAAGTTCTCTTGCCTTGTTTCTTGCAATGGTAAGATTTTCTTGAAGTGCTTGAATAATATCTTGTGCAGCCTTTAAATCATCTTCAAGTTTGATATTTTTCAACTTTTCTACATCGTAGTCTGAGAGAGCTGCTTCTAATTGCTTCATCAATTTTTCCATCTCTACCGGTGTCAAGATCTTCCTCAAGCTCTTAGGCTTTTGAAAATAAAGGACCAAGCTCTGATACCAATTGTTAGGGTTCCCACAGATACTGAGAGGGGGGGTGAATCAGTATCTAACTAGTGAAGTGATTTTCTTAACTTAAAACATGTAAAGCATATCAATACTGTATACCAGTAAACAAAAAGTAATGCAATAAATAGAGATAACAGTAACCACATGAAAAACACACCATAACACAGTATTTTAATGAGGAAACCCGATGTGGCAAAAACCTCGGTGGGATTTGTGACCCAAAATATTCACTTACCGGCCAATAAGAGAATATTATTGCTACAATAGGGGCCTACACATGCAGGAAGGCCAAGTGCCTAGAGCTCACTACTCAATTACAAAATAGGAAGTCTCACTGACTTACAAAATGGATTATATAAATCCAATGTCTTGTACTGCTTCAAAATAGCATCTACTATGCTAGATCCAGTACCGGTTTAGAGCTCTCCTTCATACATAAACCCTTAACCTATAATTCGCATAATAGGTCTGCCTTATTTCACCTAATTACATTCCTCCATCTTCTACAAAATGTTCTACAATGATCTCTTATATATATGAGTCATTTTACAACTTGCCAAGTTGGTTTACAATGATTTTACAATAATTAACAAAATATATTACAAACAAAATTCCTGTCAGCTTCTTTGTTGGTATGCTTCCTTTTACTGCCGATGCTAGTGGTCTATGTGCTAGTGTAGAGTCTGACCTTGCTAGTGCTGGTGGATTGTCTTGTTGGTATCATAGGATTGTAAGGTTTCCATCAATGACAAAACCTTCAATCACCTACAATATCTCATTGGAGTGTGCATTTACCAAGAGAATTTCTAGACAGGGATGTCCTTACTATTGCGCTCAAGCAATGGACCCTGTACTTTGATGGTTCCTATACTCAACATGGATAAGGTGTTGGCTTGTTCATTACCATTGAAAGACACACCATTCTAAGATCATATAGACTCATGTTTCCATGCACCAATAACATCACTGAGTATGAAGCCCTAGTCACAAGAATCAAAATGGTGGTGGAATGGAGAATCACAGAATTGAAAGTCTATGGAGATTCCCAATTGGTTATAAATTAGATCAACAATGAATATTAGACAAAGGATGACAAGCTGCTGCCATACAAAATAATGGTGGATGACATCAAATAGTACTTTGTACACATCGCCTTTGAGCAAATACCAAGGTTGGACAATAGAGCAACCAATGCAATGGCTACTATCACTTCACTGCTACAAATTCCAGAGAAACAGAGTTGTTATGAGTTTCTGGTAGAGCAATTGATTTCCCCAGCCTATGACAATTTTGCATCCCATGTTATCTATGCCTTAACCAGTTCAGACTCCTTTATAGAGGAGAATCTATGAATATCTTAAAATCAATACCCTACCCATTGACCTATCTCGTAATCAAAAATGCAATTTTATCTGGCAAGCTGCTTGTTATATTTTAACCGCTGATACCCTTTACCATCGAGGTCTAGATGGTACTCTTATTCATTTCCTTGATGATAATGAATCTGACTCTTCTTTACATGAGCTTCATGAGTGTATCTGTGGAATGCATTTAAGTGGTCCTACTCTCGCTAAAAAACTTCTGAGAATGGGATATTACTGGCTAACAATGGAGAAAGACTCTTATCAATTTGCAAAGAAATGTCCTAAGTGTCAAATCCAATGGCAACCTTATTCATACACCAGCAAAGGAGTTGCGGCCATTTACAACAACTTGGCTTTTCTGTCAGTGGGAACTTGATTTAGTAGTGAAAATCCATCCTTCCTCTTCAAATGGACACAATTTCATTATCACTGCAACAAAGTATTTCACAAAATGGATTGAAGCATTCCCACCGACCATAGTAATTGGAAAGCAGATTGCATCATTTATTCTCAATTATCTAATTTGCAGATATGGCATTCCCACTTCTATTATCATATACAACAGGCATCCCTTCAAAAATTAGGATGTGCGAAATTCAAAATCCAACATTGTTTCTCTACACCTTACTAACCATAGGGGAATGGTCAAGCAGAGGCATCAAATAAAATGATCTTGAAAATCCTAAAGAAGATAGTAAATGATGCAGGTAAAGATTGGCATATACAACTCAATCTAACACTTTGAGCATACAAGACTAGTATTAGGACACCTACAGTAGCTATGTTATATTTATTCATGTATGGGTCAGAAGCAATTTTACCCCTAGAGGTAGAAATCCAATCACTCAAAGTATCTTTAAAAGGCCTCATACTAGATGAGGAGTATCAGGTAAACAAATTGCAAGAACTAGAGCTTCTGGATGAAAAATGACAACATGCCTATGATCATCTCAAAGCATACCAGTAGCACATGTGCAAAAGCTACAACTACAAAGTCATCCCTACAATTTTTAAAGTCAGTGATCTTGTACTCAAAGAAAATCCCAGAAATCAACAAGATCGAGAAAAGAAGGGGAAGTTTGAACCTTATTGCTTAGGTCCCTATGTTATCATATCAGCCTATGGATCAGGTGCCTATCAACTAACAACTTCAGAAGGATATATTCTTGACGAACCAACCAATAACATACATTTGAAGAAATTATATACTTAAGTGGCCTCATAAACAGAAAAAGTGAAAAATACAAAAAAATTGAAAAACTCAGAAAAATACAAAAAAGCAGAAAAACAACAAAAAGGTGCAATAAAAACAAGTGGTGAAAACCTGGCAATAGGTTCTATTTGTGAGGGAACAACACCTCTATCTATCCTTACTCATATCATTTTGCATCTGAAGTCAAAGCTAAAATGGCCATCGCCCAACACTTCATACACAACATTATCCTAGACACACTTAGTGTAGTCACTGTCCTTGCTTATCTGAAGATTAGTTCATTATATCCCACCATGGCTTGGTAATCACTATAAATATCCACATTAATTAGTATCTATAGCTAAGGGCAGCATTCCTCTAAATCCATTCCAACAACAAGCAAAAAAAAATCACAGCACGCCAAGAAAATCCTGTCAACAACAGCTCATCAGCCGCGGAAAACAAAACACTGATCCAATTAGTAACTTCAACACACACATGATGGATGATTTTATAAATTATAATTTGTTTATATCTTGCATGAAATTTTGACTATTTTTTACTTCAAAATTGTTGAATCATTGGAACTATTGAATTTATCAACGATGCATCGAGCTAGAGAAAATCGCAGGGGAGTCTAATACTTTTTTGGTTTTCTATCTGTGAGGCGATCACTTGTACTGTGCAAATTTTGTCTTGAGACATGATTGGAAACATATCATTGAAGACATTGTTCCACTTTGCACATACAAATGATTAAATCTTGTCTCTTTATATGCAACCAACACTCAGGTCGTCTTGGTTTAATTATAGCTTGACGCTTGTGTCGTCTTGCAATATCAAAATCCATGTATGTTTTACTCAAGTCATTATGGTTCAATTATACCATTATGCTTGTATAAACTCCCAGCATATCAAAAACTCAATGATGATAAACAAAAACAAAGCAAAAACATGTGACTACATAGGAATGACAACGAGAAACAAAGGGTGATCAATTAGTTGCATATCATTTTACACTTGCAATTAGGTTGCATATCATTATCTTGCATTTAGATGCACATCATTATCATCTTAATCTTGCATTTTAATCTTGCATTAATAATCATATCATTATCATACATCTCATTTTCAAGAAACATCTCATCATCATCATCTAGTCACATTCATCATTGAAACCCTCACATGCATATCTATCACATCATCATGGAATCTTTCTTCACTTTCATATCTTCATCATTATTCCAACTATCATCTATCATGTCTTATATAGAATGTATCATTCCCAAAACTAGAGGTTTTGATCAGCTCTTATACAGGATGTATCATTCCTTAGATGTTTTGATAAGCTCGTATACAGGATGTATCTTTCCTGAAACCAGACGTTTCGATCATCTCTTATACAGGATATATCATTCCTGAAACTAGACATTTTAATCAAGTCTTATATAGGATATATCATTCTTGAAACCAAACGCTTTGATCACCTTTGTCTTATACAAGTGGTATCATTCTTAAAACTAGATGCTTCGATCATCTTTGTCTTATACAGGCAGTGTCATTCTTGAAACCAAATGTTTTGATCATCTTTGTTTTATATAGGAGGTGTCATACTAGAAACCAAAATTGATCTTAATCTGATCAATCTTAATCTCAATCTAATCAATCTTATCAAACTCATGCATATCATCACTATCCACTCTTCTATCTTTCAAATAGCATTCTTCTTCTTTCGAGAGATCATTCATGCCTTTAGTGCACGAACAATCTCTCAAGGGGGCATTATTGTATCAAATCTCGACATCAATTTCATATTAGTTTCATATTGACATTAGTCTCATATCAAATTTTCATATCAAATCAATTCTTCATGTCTAGAGCATCATCAATATCATTCATCAAATTTGGGGCATCATATCGACATTGCGACACAAACATCATATCTGGCAAAATTTTCTTTGAATCAACATGTGCACACACGTCACTTCAAAGAGGGGAAAAATGTAGATGTATAAAAATGACCACATTCATTAGTGAATATTTAATATTCATTTTAACCTCATTCCTCTATTTAATTAAATTTTATTTAATTAAATTATTCACATTCATCTATTTGATTAAATGAATTACTCAATTTATTTAATTAAGTTCACCTAAGCCTTTCATAGCCTTTAAATAAATAAATCACTTTATTTAATTATTTCCCCTTTCTCCCCTTTTAATTAAATTTACATTTAATTAAATTGATCATTGCAGATAAATAAATCTAATTTATTTATTTAAATCTTCCCACTTGTATTTATGCAAGTTGCATTTATTTTTGTTGAAATAAAGTAATTTATTTTAATTAAAATTACCCTCCATCCATTCGAATTCTCCTACATCTTCCACTTCCCTTTCTAAACCCCCTTCTAGATTCTTCTAATCACTTCTAAATTAGCCTAACCCATCTCCTCAATATTGGCACATCCCTAAGCAAAGGGAAGTCACTTCTCAAACCCTCAAGGTCTTTGGAAACCATTAAAGGCTTTATGGCTTCAACAAGTTAACCTTGAAAGTATTCCAAACCATTAATGGTTAACTCAACCCTCTTGCATGATTAGAGACTTTCTCTCTAACTCAACCCTCATCTAACCCAAGGGTCTCATCAAGCATTCATTGTTTTAACCATGGTTATCCCTTTAACCCTTGCACACGAGTTTATCCTTTGGGTGAAAGCTTTATCTAATGGATAACCTTAATATAACCTTAACCCTTACCTCCTAAGGTAGTCATGAGGTCTTCTCAAGCATTTAATGATTCTAAGATCTCCTCTCAAGTAGTCTTATGTTGACAATTGTCACCATTTCATTGGTTAGAATTGTAAACATGGATTGATTAACTTTCAATCCTGGCCCTTGATTAGATTATCCAATTTTGACCATTCATTGCTCTGTTTTTCCTATAGAGAGAGCCATCATTCTCTCATCTTCATATCCAAGTCTTTAGTATCAAACTTATAGACATTTTACTAAGAATCTAATCTAAATCATTTTAATCAAGCATTTAGCCTCTCTTTGAATAGAAATCATCTAAATAAGCATTTTTATAAGCATTTCTAATTATCATAGCATTATCATATCAGACTATTATAGCATGTTAGGATAGTTTTTTTTACTAATCATTTTATCTTATCATCTTATCCATGCTATTTAAAATCATGTTAGATTTAGTATCATGCATAATTAGGAATACATTCATACTAGATTGATCAATATCTCTCGTTCTCATGGTTGTCATCACTAAGTCACTTCGCTCAATGATCTAAGAGAAAAGGCATTGGCTTGAGGGGTCCTGTGAGATAGATAATAATGGAACGTCCCTTGGCAAGTTGAGTTATTCAATATAACTCCATAACTTGCACCGAGAGTCCCATTGGTGTGTGTGTTGTTCACCAAAACTGGTTAACCCAAGTTCACCTGCAATTGATCTATGAAATAGCCAATTTCAATCTATAAATAACCTTAGGACTTGGACAACATAACAAGGATATAAATCCTTCTACTCTTCAAGCTCTGCAAAACCTAGGTGGGTGTACCTTTGATGCATTTAATCAGACCCATTTCACACAGGACTGCATCAACAAAAGCAGATGGATCTCAAAAGGTTTAAAAACAAGGAGGGTACTATACATGGGCTAGATCTACACTTACAACTCAATGATGTTTGAATCATGAGATGGATGGAACATTTCCACAGAACATAAAATAAAGGTAGATTTTCTGATTTGATTTTAAATCTCTCAGAAAACCCTAAAATATGCAAGATCAGTGCCTTATCCAAGGGAAACAGAGTCATACATCAAACTACAAATGAAAATACTCATTGCAAATCCATCTTCATCATGAAATATTCCTGCATTAATGCCTTGCATAATGCATTACTAAGCTTATCCACAAAAAATATCAGATCCAGAAACATGAACCCTATTTTATTAATGTTTGCTCACAGAGTTTAAAATCTTCCTTGAAGATTACCTACAAATAGGCATTACACTCAGAGACACAACTGCTCATGACAAACTTGATCCTCCTTAAGAATCAGATTTGAATAAAATGAAGATACATTTCAGAGACAAATTCTGTGTGAATTTGTGCATACCTTGCATACACAAGAACCTGCAACAAATAACACCTATAGCATGAATCATACTCTATTCTATGGAAAAGGACATTACCCTGTATAATCTTCAAGAAAACTCAGAATTGAAAACAATGAAAGTCTGGAGCATTTCTCCAAATTTTTCGAACCCTTATAATTGAGAAGAAATGGGAATATGAAGGAGAGGGAAAAAGATCAGATTTCATCAGAACAAGCCATGTGTCTTCTTTCCCTAATTGAATTTCATTTCTTTCCCATGGAAAATTCTCTCAAAATATCTGATTTTTGTTGAAACAAACTTCATAAGTGCATTCCTCATTCCGAGAGCTTTCCGGTGATATATAATACTTTCATATTTGGCCAAAAATTAACCTCTGAGCAAATTAATCTTTTTATGTGCACCATCATTTAAATTTTTGGATTTTACACTATAGTTAGGAATTTATTATTAACTTTGATTTTTCACCATTTTTTGGCCTGACACCCTGCCATGTGGTAGCCTGCAATTTGTTGATTGGGTCCACTAGGATGAAACCTCATTGATTCGCCACTTGGACTGCCACATCATCACCACCTGTACGCCACTAGACTGTTCCGTCATCACCACATGTATGCCACATCATCACCACGTAAGAAAGATGCACAAGCTCACCTACCACTGGACCTGCCACCTCATCTTTCACCATTTCGAGATGGTTAATGGGTGAGCAACTTTGGCTTATGAAACAACGCCAACCGTCAGATCTTGATGAACCTGCACAATCTTTACCATCTCTTTTTCGCATGTGCTTTTCCCCATTTCGCGATGGTTATTCTTCGAGAAACTTTGACTTACAAAACTATGACAGTCGTCCGATCTCCTCCACTTGCTCACTCGTTAATCTGCTCTTTCTCTACAAAATTTACCTACCTCAGGAACCATGCACACATGGGGTATGTTGTTCTCAAATTCTTATTCCCCCTATCCTCTCTATAAGAAAATTTGATAACTTTGTTTGCATATGAAGAGGACAACAAGAAAATATAATTCTAGAATAACATATAACAAGGTTTCAACAAAACCTTCTACACTTTGAACTTATCCAAAACACAAGTGGGTATACCTTTTGTGAATACTTTCACACTTTTAAATTGAGATCCATAGTAAACCAATGCAAAAAACCTATGGACTTCATCACCTCAATAAAACTGAAACATTGAAGAAAACTTGTACTCATTTTTAGTCTTGATCCCAAGAAAGATAGAAAGAATTCCACAACTGATATCAGTGCCTTATCTAGGTTACAGAGTCACCCAGATTAAACAAGAGTTCCAAATATGAACATTTTCATACATTTCATCATTTCAGTTTTTATCAACCCTATACATGCCTGACATATATAAGTTCTCTCCCTTTAAACTAAAACCGTTTATCAAATTCAAAGCAGCAAACCCTAAATTATTCAAATGAAACCAACAAACTAATGAATGCACACCAAAAGACAACAAAGATTTAGGCCTGAAAAATCTTTGATCTGTATATTAATATTTATTTCCTGAAAAAATCTTACATAACTCGAGGGAATTTTGAAATAGCCAGAAAACCCTAGATATATTATAGTAGAGTTTCTTTACAAATTCTTGTGATATCCTATCCTTAAGTCCTGGTATCCATTTATAAGAATATGGATGCAAAACAAGCTTCAGACTTTCCTAAGAATAGTTTGTTATAACTACAATTTTCTTCAAAAAGAAGTTACAAGTCATTTTCAATCCTAGTGGCTTCTAAGTTTGTTATTCCCTTGCAGCATCTTCTAACTATTCTTGGACTTCCTCTTCTTGCACTACATACTTGCTTTTCCATGCTTGGAACACATCATCACTAGGCCAGGAGAAGTTATTAATTTTCTTCTTCAGTTTGTTAACCTTTTCCATGTGATTCTTAATTGCATAACCTCTATCTCCAAAAAACCATAATGTGACTTTACTTTCTCAATTTCCTCAATTGTCTTAATAAACAAAGATGTGTCATCTGTATTAATAGCCTCATTTACCCATTGAGACAAGTTATATCCCAGCTCATCAAGCCATGCCTTTTCATCTTTCAGTTGACTTGGACCAACAAAACCCCCGGGAAACCATTCATACTTATGTTCAGCATATTCCTTCTTGTACAAGTTGGCTTTTCTCTTTACACCAACCCTTTCCTCTGCTAACCTAGTCATGCCTTTTGCTAACTCACAAGTGGATTTGATACTGGCATTAGCCTTTACCTCTTCATGAGATGAACACATAAGTTCCAACTCTATTTCCTTAGGCATCCACTTATTTAAAATTGGCTCCAACGTAGCCTTATCTTCTTTCAAATCAGTCAAAATATTCAAAATTCTTTTCATATAAATGTATACAATTGAGGCTCCTACTGCGTCAGCAAATTTAAAAATTGTGCCTCTGACCTTTTCTTCATATTTGCTTGCAAACAAGGCTTGAACCTGCTTCAACTTTTCCAATTCATCTTGTATGATCTCAGCTGGTTGAAAACTAGAAGTTATAGGAGAAGGGGGAAATTCAATGATGGGACTGGTGGGTGGAGGTCTTGTTAGAGAGGAGGCAATCATTAGAGTAGAAGATTCACCCCTCTGGTATTGCCCTGCCAATTGAATCTTTAAGTTGGCAATGATACTATCCCTGGTGTCTATCTCTCCTTTGGCCTCATTATAAGCCTTTAAAATTGTCTCTAATTTTACCCAGAGATCAGCCCTCTCCTTAGCTTCCTTCTCAACTATTGCCACACTAAATTTTGTTGTTTCCAGAACTATGCTGGCAGCTTCTACAACCCTTGTGTCCCACACTCTCTTCACAATCATACCTCCAAGGTAACTGGACTCTGAAGTGTCCTTCCTTCTTCTTCTATCATCCCTCTTTAGGGACCACATGACCAAAGCAACATTGTCCTTGCTGAATGTCACTCCTTCCAGGGGCTTGGTTTCTTTCCTTACTGCTTCAAGCACTAAGGCATCTGCTATGTCCCACTCAAGAAGAATTAGCACACCATCTTTTGCTACCATTTCTCTCCCCTTTTTAGGAGTAATAGTTTTAAACTTTGTTATCATTTCATGTTTTATTTCTTCTTCCAATGCAGCTGCATCTTTGTGGGGTTTCTCATTCTTCTTCTTCTCACATATTGCCTTAAATTGTTCAATGTTTTGCCTCCAAAAATATTGCATAAAGCATCCTGTTGTAACAAAATTATTATCAGCCAGGAACTCATCACTGGTTTGTTTGATGGCAGGGTCTAGCTCCTTTCCTTTAAACTCATCTGTAGTCAAGTTCATCTCAGCACTTGGTGGCTCTTCAGCCATTCCCTCTTGTGTTTCCTCATAAGTGTAGGCGATCTCTTCAAGACTCCCTAGCTATAACAACTGCTCAGCCACTGCATGTTCATCTCCCACATGGATTGGGGATTGGGATGGAGAGTATAAAGGTTCACCTGCTTGCACCTCTTTACCCACCCTTTGCCTTTTATGAGAATCTTGGATGTCAATGACATCTTCTACTGGTCTTTTCCCTTTTAAAGTGGAATGCTCACCTCTAACTGGCACTAGTACATTGTAATTTGGCCTTTTGTGCATCACATATTCACTAGGAGGGATGGCCTTGGCAAAGGCCAGCTTGGCTAAAACCAACTTATCCTTTTTAAGATCACTTCTCATCATAGCTTCCCTCTTCTCCTTCAAGGTTTGCATTAAGTCTTTAAAATAAAGAATCAAGAATTTAGTTTTTTCCTCAAAGGGAGTAAAACTAGACAAAGGGTCATACCCAATATCAAATTGGTGAATAAAATCAAGAGCCTTTTTATATGCTATCCATTTCTCTTTCCTCAATTCTTGCTCATCTAGATTGAATTCAATTCTGATCAAATCCTCAAGAAAATGGAACTGATGTGGTCTGCCTTTACATACGACTCTTCTCCTTAACATGCCACTAAAGAAATCTTCAGGGTCAACAAACCTTGACACTATAGTAGACAACCTGTAGGGTTGAAAGAAATCATCAAAATTATTCCAACCACCCTTGGTAATTACAAACTGATGTGCAATGGTGATAGTTGGGAAAATGGTCACTTTCCCCCTATTTGTTAATTCTGCCTCTTGCACACTCCCGATTTGCCTAAGGATCTCTGCAATTCCTATCTTCAATGGGACTTGATAGGGAAGCAAATATGGAGTTCCTCTAAATCCATAAACTCTAAACACAGTAGAGACAGGGTACAAATATATACCACCCCAATTATGCACAATCTTGATACCTTCAGCAAATTCTTTAGGCCTCAGGAATTCTAAAAGAGCCTTAGGGATCCTAAGGTTTTGTGGGCACAAGAGGATCCTAAGCCTAGATGCAAAGCATCTATCAAACTTCAAATAATTTGCATCCTCTTTATCCTAAGACAACACAATTGCACAGGCATCTGTTCACCATCCTTCTCCTTAACCAGGTCCATTTCCTTAGCAAAATAATCAGCACCTTTAAATAAAAGCATGTGCATAAGAAGAGAATACCACCCAAAAGGTCTATATACCTTAACATTTTTTATACCTACTAGCCCTGCATGAATTGCATTAGTGAGATAAGGTGCAAAATCAAAAGTTACTACCAGAGAGGGGTTCAAAATCTGTGCTATCATTAGCATATAGTGGGTTGGCATGGTTATTTCAGCATCTTCCCCAAAAATCTGACATAGTGACCAATACATCCCTTTAGCCCTCAGAGTAAATAAATTGAAAGAGAAAGGTTCCATGGTACTAGGGCCTACAACAATCAAACTTCCTATTTTGACAAAAAATTCTTTCAAAGGGCCACTCCTGAGGTGATCTCTTTGCACATTATAGACATGTACAAGTGTGTTAGAATTTATGGGCTCCAAGTAATTCGACACCTCACTGAGTCTGAATACTTTCCTAAACTCATCATCATTTATCTCAATTAAAGCTCCTCCGTTTATATTTCTAAAACATCTAGCAACAGGGTCATAATTATTGGCAATTTGGGTTAACAAGTCTACATCCATGAAAACCTCAGGGACTATGAGCTTTCCTACATCTAACTCCCATATACTATTCATTAGAGCAAGGGAATGTCTCTGGCCAAATCCCACCTTGAAGAGTCCTAGGCCTGATATCCCTATCTATGAATCTCTCAACCAATTCCCTTTGTCATACAAACCATCACCAATTCTCAGTCGGGGGGCCTTGGGTACTAATTATTTCATTTTAGTAGCGACATTAGTGGACATGGTTAACTATTCTAAGAAATCATCACATATGGCTCTATCTTGATAATTCACCTTCCTTGTGAAATCTCTTCGAGGTGCCATTTTTGAATTACAGCTATTTCAATTTCAAACTTAAACAGACCTCTAAGAAGACAAGCACCTAGTGATATCAATTTGAACTATAATTGTCAAGAAATATGCAGAACTTACTTGTTGCCTGAAGAAATTTATCCTGCGCAATGGTTCCTCTACAAAACTCTTTGAAATGATGCTAAAATTCAGTTGATATGAAGCTTAATATGACAACTGAGCATTAAGTTGAAATGTTAAGCCACATGCTTCGGCAATCAACTCTCAATTGAATTTGAAAATTTGCTCCAACGGACCACAAAGAAAAATCTAAGTGTCTTGGCTTTTCGCTACTTTGCAATGGTTAAAAACCTCACATCTTTACCATGCGAAACAATGTTGTCCATCAGATTCTAAAGAACATGCTCATTCTTTACCTTACCTGGGTCATCCTGCTTATAAATTGGCCCCATCTTCCTTTTGCTATTTCATGAATCATAAATCTCACACATCTCTTCCATGCGAAATAGTGGTAGCCATTAGATCTTCTGCCATCCACTCGATCTTTACTCTCCATAGTGACCTCTAGTCTTTTAACTAACCACATGAAACTGTCACTGCTAATGGTTTTTGTTGCTTCGCAAAGGTTAATCACCTTGCATCTTTGGGCTACAAAACAACGCTCATCATTGGATCACTTTCGAGATGTGCAGCTTTTAACATCCCTTATCCTTCATAGTGGGCCCTCTCCATGGAATCCCCTTGCCCTATTGATTTCTGGCAAATAGCTCCTACATGTCAGCCATTCATTCATTTAAGAACTCCATCAGACTTCACATCTAAACTACCACGTGTTTTACTTAGCCATTAATTTCATGTTGGCATATGTGCAGAATATGTTGATATGATGATATTGTGTTGTTATTGATGTCAATATGCTGAAAGAGAACTAGTAATATGATGAAGAGTGAACTGGTAACATGATGAAGAGTGGACAGGATTATTGAAGTTAAGCAACTGACAAAGAGAATTGGTATGATGTTGTGAACTGGCATATGTGAAAAAGTGAAGCGATATGCTTGTCCAAGTGAACTGGTATGATGTTGTGAATCAGAACCGGTATGTCGGAACGAGAACTAGTATATGGAATTTTTTGTATCTAGGGTTCATATGGCATAACTACCAATTGGTATCCTCAGCTTAAGGGTTTTCGGTTGAAGTGTTTTGAGCCTGTGTGTTTCAACCCATGGCATTGTGTGATGAGTTAGCATTGTAATAGAGATCAGATCATCTTACCACATCAGCCTCATGCACATGAAGGATCTTGCATGAAGGAGATTGATCCTATCTACCTCAGGAAGTGCGAAGTCTCTGCAAATAGTGGAGAATGTGTGATAGGTTATCACCTCCAAGGAGTGCTAAAAAATGAATGATCGAGAATGTCTTGAGATCTGTTCAAGACCATTGTATTCAAATGCATAGTGTTCAATGGTCAGGATTGAACCAACTAAATTTCACAACCTAAGTGTTTAGGGTTTAGGGTTTATGCTACCAACCTATCTGTTTCCTATAAGGTCGATGTGATGTTTCATACTAAGGTTGTTGGCAAATGTTGTGTGTGTATCTATGTGCAGAGATACATGATTCATGCCAGACTAGTTCAGAGGATTGATACTTGCATAGTGTGTGTGCAGAAGGAAGGAACTAAAGCAGATCTACATTGGCATTGAGTGTTATTACCAGATCATTGTAATACCTGTTGATCTCTAATCAATTCAACAGTTGGAAAATCCCTTAACAGGGTAGCTTTAACCAGCTTGCTGTAAATCCTTTAATAGGGTGACTCAAAGCCATTAAGTTCATAAAATCCTTTAACAAGGTAACCTCTAATAGGGTTTAACCCTTAACCGGGTATTCTAGCCATCCCTTAACTAGGTGATCCCTAACAGGATCTGTTCCTAACAAAACCTGTTGTAACAATCTTTAACCGGACTAGGCTTCTAATAGAGTTGACTTCTAAAGAGTTCAAAGAGATTTTGGGTATTCATTCCCACCGTGGTTTTTCCCAGTTGGGTTTCCACGTGATAAATATGTGTGTCATGTGTGATGTCCTTTTCATGTGATGCTTTGTTGTTTTATGTCAAGAGGTGAATCATGTTGATCTAGCAAGTTATTATATCTTTGATGATATATTATCTATTTATGCATAGGGACAAAGTGGAAATGAGGGAGTAGGTTGTATGAAAAGCTAAGAAGATTGACCAGTTCATGTCTTTCACAATTGCACTGTGTTTATCCGGTAGTAGTCTGGTTTGGACCGGTGTTAGGGATTGCCAGTAGTTTACAATCTGCAATCAAACCAATTCAGGAAAAGTTTTTGTGCCTGTACTGATTCACCCCCCCCCCTCTCAGAGTACCGGTTTGGTACTCACTATTCATCATTGAGTTATCAATTGGTATTAGAGCGTCCTCCAGGTCCTCTATGTTGTAAGCTTAACCACTTGAGGGAAAGATCCTATTGTAATGATGAAGAGGGAAGGTCCAAAGTTCAACAAAGATAACTTTAAAATATGGAAGGATGGAATGAAGATATACATCAGAAGCATGGGTGCTCAACATTGGAGCTATGTTGAGAATGTTTATGTTATCCCTACCGATACTCTCACCGATGACCAAAAGAGAGAGATTCAGGAGAATGGCCAAGTCATGGAAGCCCTAATCAGTAGTTTATCTGACATTAAGTTTATTGATGTCTAGGATAAAGAAAATACCAAAGAAGTATGGGATACTCTTGAGAATATCTATGGTGGTGATGAGCATGTAAAACAAGATAAGGAAGAAAGCCTTAGAGAGAAGTTTGAAGACATGCGGATGGTTGAAGGTGAGACCATTCAACAATATGGAATAAGAATAAAAACTGTTGTTGGAGATATCAAGAGTGTAGGTGGTAAAATGGAATATTCTACTATTGTTAGCAAAGTTTTGAGATCCTTATTATCGGTCTATGCAATAAGGGTTGCTGCTATTCAGGAGTTGAGATCAATAGACAAGACTAAGGTATCCCTAGACTCCATCATTGCAAATTTGACAACCTATGAGCTAAATAGTTTTGATGGCAGTGTGCAGAACACTAAATCAGCTTTTAGAGCATCTGCTGCACCATCCAGAAAAGGAAAAGAAGCAAGCACTAGCGGTGAACCAAGATAGAGTAGAGAAATGGCTGATGAGGAGATTCTGATGGAATTTGAAGCTCTTCTTGCCAAGAGAATTCCTAAGGGAACCAGAAAATATAGAGGTAAGCTTCCTATGAAATGCTTCTCTTGTAACTAGATAGGACACATCACTATAAATTGTCCTAATGGTGACAACAAGGACAAACCGGAAAGGTTCAAGAAAGTCAAAGGAGGAAACCGGAGAAACTGTTTTGTAGCAGTTGATGAAGGTGTCACAAATGAGGAATCAGAAGATGAAGAAAATGAAGATATTGTGTTTTTTGTAGTTAAGGATAATGTGTCAGACAAAAAGGCTCTTGTCTCCTGCTTTGATAATTCCAATGAGTGGATTATTGATAGTGGTTGTTCTCACCATATGACTGGTGACCAGAGCAATTTTATATCTCTGGAAGAGTATGATGGTGGGGTGGTTCATTTTGGTAATGATGCACCATGTATGGTCAAAGGCAGAGGGTCCATCTCTCTAAATGGAAAGAGCAGTGCCAACAATGTGTATTGGGTGGAAGGTCTCAGACACAATCTATTGAGTGTTTCCCAGTTGAATGATAGTGGAATCACTCTGGAATTCAAAAATGGAGTCTACAAAATCAAAGGAAAGAATGGTGAACTGATGGGCACTGGTATGTGGACCAAAGGTAACTTATTTTAGCTAAATGCAAATAGAAGTACATGTCTTATGGCTAAGTTTGATGATAGCTAGATATGGCATAGGAGACTCTACCATGTAAACTTTGATAACATAGTAAAGACTAGTAAGATCAAGGTAGTTAGAGGACTATCGATGTTGAGCAAACCGGAAAATCCTTTGTGCAGAGAATGTCAACTGAGGAATATGTCTTCCTCAACCTTCAAAGGTAAATCTTTCACTGTTGACAACTTACTTGATCTTGTGCATACTGATTTGTGTGGTCCTATGAAAACTAGGAGTGTGTAAGGAGATAGGTATTTTATGATTCTTACAGATGATTGCTCAAGAATGATGTGGGTCACATTCTTGAAGGACAATTCTGAAGCCTTTGGAAAGTTCAAAGCTTTCAGAGCACTGGTAGAAAAGGAAAGTGGTAGAAGAATCAAATGCCTTAGAACTGATCAAGGAGGGGAATTCACTTCCAGTGAATTCAACAAATATTGTGAAGAGAATGGCATCAAGAGGCAACTGTCTACCCCCCAGACTCCATAGTAGAATGGCCTAGCAGAGAGAAACAACCGGACTATGGTTGAAGTGGCTAGAACTATGTTGATCCAAGGAAAGGTTGCTCACACCTTTTGGAGAGAAGAGGTGAGCACTACAGTCTACACAATGAACCGGGTACTTATCAAGAAAGGAAAGGATAAGACTCCTTATGAGTACTGGACCTATAGTACACCAATGGTAAGCTACTTCAGAGTGTTTGGTAGTTAATGTTATATGAAGAGGAGTGAACATCAGAGCAAGTTTGATGCTAAATGTGATGAGGGAATATTCCTAGGGTATTCCACTAAGAGAAAAGCTCTCAAATGTTTCAACAATAGGACTCAGAGAATTGTTGAAAGCATCAATGTTAGGGTTGATGAAAACTTTGAGAAATCAGAGAAAACCGGCAGAGAGCATGTAGGTGATGAATTGGTAGTAACCTTTTGGGAACCGGTTACAAATCAGCCCAGTACAAACAATTGTGCTCCTACACCAGTAGATGCTGATGAAGATGAGGATGATGAAGAAAAGAAAGAGGAAGCTGTTAAGAATATACCTAGGTATATCAAACTCAATCATGATCCAAAGCAGATCATAGGAGACAAAGATGTAGGAATTCTTACAAGAAGAAAGGTCAGAGAAAGCTCATGTATGATGTCTGGATTTGAGCCTAAATTATTCAAAGATGAACATACAGATAATGACTAGATCAAGGCATTGGAGGAGGAACTTGACCAGATAGAAAAGAATGGTACATGATCTTTGGTACCTAGACCAAAGCATAAAAATGTCATTGGAACCAAATGGGTTTTCAGAAATAAGCTAAATGAGGATGGCACAGTGATAAGGAACAAAGCCAGACTAGTATGTAAAGGATATGCCCAAGAAGAATGAGAAGACTATGGTGAAACCTTTGCTCCTGTAGAAAGATTGGAAGGAGTTCATATGCTTCTTGCTTATGCAACTTTTAAAGGATTCAAGGTATACCAAATGGATGTAAAATCTACATTTTTAAATGGAATACTTGAAGAGGAGGTGTATATAGAGCAACTCAATGGGTTTTCCCTATCAGAAGATAGTAACATGGTGTGTAGGCTACATAAAGCCTTATATGGAATGAAGCAGGCACCAAGAGCATGGTATGAACGCTTGCATTCCCATCTTGTGAAGATTGGATTTGAAAGAATAAGTGAAGATAGCAATATCTACTTGAAATTGGAAGTTGATTAGATTATGATCTGCGAAGTATTTGTTGATGATATAATCTTTGGTGGAGATGACAAGATGAGTCATGACTTTGCAGATGAGATGAAAAAGGAGTTTGAAATGTCACACATAGGGGAAATTAAGTTCTTCATTAGACTGTAGATTCAACAAATAAAAATTGGAATCTTTATTACTCAGTCCAAGTATGTCAAAGAGGTGTTGAAGACCTTTGGCATGGAAGACAGTAAACTGGTTGGTACACCAATGGTGACCGGTTGTAAACTATCAAAAGAGGATGACTCAGCATTAGTATATGAGAAGGAATACCGATCAATGATTGGTAAGTTGCATTATGTAGTGCATAGAAGACCGGACATTGCACATGCAGTGGGTATTACTGCTCGATTTCAGCAAAGCCCAAGAGAATCCCACTTGGTAGCAGTCAAGTGGATTCTTAGATATCTAAAGGGAACTATTGACTATGGGTTATGGTATCCATACAATAATGATTTCAACTTGAAAGTGTTCATAGATGCTGATTGGGCTGGTAATGTAGATGACCAGAAGAGCACAACCGGTGGTGCATTCTTTCTCGGTGGTAGACTAGTCTCATGGATGAGTAAAAAACAGAGTAGTATCTCTTAGTCTGCAGCAGAAGAAGAGTATGTTACAGCTTTTATGAACTGTACCCAGACTATTTGGATGAAGCATGTATTGAATGGCTTCAAAGTTCCTATATCTAAACCGGTAAGTATATTCTATGACAATACAAGTGCAATTAACATATCCAGGAATCCGGTTTTACATGCTAGAACCAAGCATTTTAAACTCAAGTATCATTTCTTGAGGGAAAAGGTTCAGAACAAAGAGGTACTATTGGAACATGTTTTCAGTAAGGAGCAGTTAGCAGACATATTCACCAAGCCTCTACCGAAGGCTACTTTTACCTATCTGAGAGGTGAGTTAGGGGTGCTGCCCCTTCAAGAGGTAATCTAAAGGTTTTGTGCTCCACATCAGTCTGATCTTCCTTTTCTATATCTTTTCAAGACTGATGTGTTGAAGGATGCTACTCCTTAGGAGGAGAAGCATAGTGGAATAGGGAAGCTTGTGCCTCCACTTTGGCATTACTATCAAAGGGGGAGAAGATGTGAAGTGGAAAAGATATCTGTAGTATTAAGGAGAAGATGTGATGCAGAAAGAGAGATATCTTTGTATATTACCATCAATTTCAAAGGGGGAGATTGTTGGCATATGTGCAGAATATGTTGATATGATGATATTGTATTGTCATTGATGTCAATATGCCGAAAGAGAACCGGTAATATGCTAAAGAGTGAACCCGTAACATGATGAAGAGTGAACAAGATTATTGAAGTTAAGCAACTGACAAAGAGAACTGATATGATGTTGTGAACTAGTATATGTGAAAAAGTGAAGTGGTATGCTTGTCCAAGTGAACCGGTATGATGTTGTGAACCAGAACTGGTATGTCAGAACGAGAACTGGTATATGGAATGTTTTGTATCAAGGGTTCATATGGCCTAACCACCGGTTGGTAGCCTCAGCTTCAGGGTTTTCGGTTGAAGTGTTTTGAGCCTGTGTGTTTCAACCCATGGCATTGTGTGATGAGTTAGCATTGTAATAGAGATCAAATCAGGTTACCATGTCAGCCTCATGCACGTGAAGGATCTTGCATGAAGGAGATTGATCCTATCTACCTTAGGAATGTGCAAAGTCTTTGCAAATGGTGGAGAACGCATAATGGGTTATCACCTCCAAGGAGCGGCAAAGAACGAACAATGGAGAATGTCTTGAGATATGTTCAAGACTGTTGTATTCAAATGCATAGTGTTCAATGGTCAGGATTGAACCAATTAAATTTCTCAACCTAAGTATTTAGGGTTTAGGGTTTATGCTACTGACCTATCTGTTTCCTATAAGGTCAATGTGATGTTTCATGCTGAGGTTGTTGGCAAATGTTGTGTGTGTATCCATGTGTAGAGATATGTGATTCTTGCCAGACCAGTTGAGAGGATTGATACCTGCATAGTGTGTGTACAGAAGGAAGGAACTAAAGCGGATCTACTTTGGCATTGAGTGCTATTACCATATCATTGTAATACATGTTGATCCCTAATCACTTCAACAATTGGAAAATCCCTTAACAGGGTAGCTTTAACTAGCTTGCTGTAAATCCTTTAATAGGGTGACTCAAAGCCATTGAGTTCATAAAATCCTTTAACAGGGTAACCTCTAACAGGGTTTAACCCTTAACCGGCTATTCTAGCCATCCCTTAACTGGGTGATCCCTAACAGGATCGGTTCCTAACAGAACTTGTTGTAACAATATTTAACTAGACTAGGCTTCTAACAAAGCGGACTTCTAAAGAGTTCAAAATAGCTTGTGGGTATTCATCCCCACCATGGTTTTTCCCAGTTGGGTTTCCACGTGAAAAATGTGTGTCATGTGTGATGTCCTTTTCATGTGATGCTTTGTTGTTTTCTGTCAATCAATGAATCATGTTGATCTAGCAAGTTATTATATCTCTGATGATAGATTATTTGTTTATGCATAAGGACAAAGTGGAAATGAGGGAGTAGGTTGTATGAAAAGCTAAGAAGATTGACCGGTTCATGTCTTTCATGGTTGCACTATGTTTAATCGGTAGTAGTCTAGTTTGGACTGATGTTAGGGATTGCCAGTAGTTTACAGTCTGCAATCAAACCAATTCAGGAAAAAAAAAATTTCCTGTACTTATTCACCCCCCCTCTTAGTACCAGTTTGGTACTCACTATTCATCATTGAGTTATCATTTCATCACCGCCGCCGCTCAATCTAAGTGGGCCCTTCATGATCCTTTTGAACTACATGTCCCACTGATAGATCACCTTTTTCCCTAGCTGGACATCCAGCTGTATTGCCACATCATTCTCCATGTAACTGCCAACTCATTTTTGCCACTTCTTGAAGAGTAAACTTCATGTTGCTTCTGGCTGTGAAACAACGTGGTTCGTCTGATCAAATCCAAGTTGATCGATCTTTAAAAACCAAGAACTATCTATATGTTGGGCCTACCAACCTTTGGCTACTTCATGAAGGATAAAGGCATGCTATTTCCCCAAGATAAACAACGCAGACCGTTGGATCTATCTCAAGATGCACCCTTTTTACCTTACAAGCAATCCTTTTGTTGGGCCCACTACCTTTTCACCACTTCATGAAAGGTAAATCTCTAGCAGCTTTTCTTTGCAAATCAACATGGACCATGGGATCCTGAGCAAGATATTTGTTCTTTAACTTCATTCTTTAACCCACCTGTCAGGTCCACCATTCTTTCGTTGCTTCGTGAAGCATAAATCTCGCCCATCTTTGGGCTGCGAAACAATGCGACCTGTAATATCTTCTGGGAGATACCCATTCTTTAGCCTTCCTTGTGACCACTTTACCTAGGCCCACCACCTTTTCACCACTTCGTGAAAGTTAAGTTCCACATATCTTCCCTTCGCAAGATCGCATGCACTGTCAAATCAACTAGAACTTGCACTATCTTTAAGAAGCATGACAAAGAAATAAAACTTAGGGGAAGGTGTAAAAATAAAACATATTTAAGGACCTGCCTAATGCAAATGTAAAAGTGGGGACTTCTTTTCACGATGGAGTGACCCTTCCACTTAAGTGGAAAAAGTAACACGAAAATAGAATGCAAGGACTTTAAGATAGAAAAGGGGAAATTGCAAAACATTAAACCCTTAGACCAAAAAACCACAGAGGCGGAGATGAAGTACAAAGCTTAATTTTGTAGATTACAATGGATTAGAGAACAAGTGATAACAGGGTCCACCTGGTGGCCAGGTGTCTCTTTGGCAACCTTGGGATTCATACCCGCACGCATGGGGTCCACTGGGCCCCTAACCGAGACCATGCATCAGGAGCCCTTGAGGCTTTGACACTATGTTTGTGTGGAGTGTTGCTTTTAAATATCAAATATTTTCCTTCCCCAGCAAATGTGGGATAATGGTATTTAGCCTGGCAATACATTTTTGAAGATTTCTGGGAAATCAATGGTATTGCCCATACCACACAGGGAGAATTCTTGGCATTATGCCCACCTTGCAATTTGTTTTGAATTCTAATAACCGTTTACCATACAAGCCACTTAACGGTAGGGAACTGGAATTACACCTACCAAATCTGCATTTTTCTAAGGCTTTCATCGCCCTCCATCTACCACACATTTGCTTCTGAAGCTTCTATTCAACGCAGAAGAAAGGAGGCATTGGCCTTTAAGGCAATGGAATTGGCGATACACCTACCAAAAGAGCTTGCTTGGAATATTTAAAATTTATCCTTCAATGCCACAATTCACTGGTTTCCATGTGTGGAGGAGTATGCTTCATCCTACTATTTGCATTTGCTTGAGAGCTTCTTTGGCTATGTTATCCTCTATAGCAGAATTAACATCAAATTCTAAGGTGGACTGGCAATTCTTTTTTTTTAACAAGCCAGGTGTATGGTTTAGTAGATTTCAAATCATGTTCTGATTGATTAAAAAATAGGTTTTAAGGACCTGAAACCTTTACATCATAGAGAGAGAAAGAGCAGCAAAAGGATTAAAAGTCCGCATGCATAATGACTGGCCAGAAGACCAGCAAACAGAAAGAACAGCAAAGCAACAAAACAACAAAACACAGCAAAGAAACCGGGGAGATGCTACTCAGCAATTTTCTTTAGCAGGTCCTCTACCTTTATCACCAACTCATCATAGGTAGCCCCTACAGCTTTCAGCTCTTCCAGATCCTTGTTCATTTTCTTTTCCTTCCTCTTGCTTCTGGTGCGGGCTCTGGGACCTTGAGCTTCCCCTATATCTTCAGCGTCCAGGTCAATTTCCTGGATTTCCTTGTCATCATCAAGCTTACTGATGAGGGTATGAGTATTATTGGTCGAGATTTTTAGAATAATATGGCTCTGCTCCGCGATATTCTTAAGGCACTCCTCAATTTTTCCCACTTTAGTGATAGTATTCGAGAGTGTCTTTGCACTAGTTTCCGCAAGGGCTTTTCTGTCCAGCATCTCCTTTTCAGTCTTCTCAAACCTGAGGTTGAAAGCATCTCTGATGTCTTTTGCTTTAGCAATAGTGTTTTTTAGATCCTCAATATAGTCAACAATTGTATTCCCCTCCCCTATATTAATGGTCTCCAGAATCAGGACTCTGTTGCATAATTTTTTATACTCATCCACAGCTTTCTTGTAACCATTAATGAGCCATTCCATAGTTTTCATAAAACCATGCAAGCCCTCGAGAGGAGGGCCATCTGGGGGAATCATTTTTCTAGAGGTTACCTGTTCATCTTTAGGGATATGGAGGGTGGAGATAGTGTCGGCAGCCCTGAGAGTCTCTTCCATTGCCTCCTTTTCCAGGCTGTGCTCGGCTTCCAGGGTCCTAGCTTGCTTGTCAGCTTCCGGTTCCTTGCCAGTCTCCTCTTTTTTCTTATTCTTTTTCCAGGTTTAGGCTTGGTTTTTAATTTTCTTCTTCAGCAACCCTTTAGGGTTCTTCTTCTCCTCAGAATAATCTGAATCCTCTTCTTCTGAAGAGATGCTGATTAAGGGTTTGATTTGAAGTTTTTTGCCCTTGGAAGATTAGGGTCTTGTTTTCCTCTTCTTACTACTCTCATACTGTGAATCATCAAAGCTATCCTTAGTATCAGATGAGGAATCATTTTTGGATTCCTCCTCCTTTGAAAAAGAAGAATCGGACATATCTTCCTCAGAGTCCACAGAGGGCTGCATTTGGTTAATTTGACTGGCCTTTAAATGGTCATAAATTAGGACCATTAGGCCTTGGTGCATTGCAACATCGCCTAGAGGATTCTCTTTGTAGGCTTTAAGGGAAGCATTCATTGAGCAAAGCAAGAAATAAGAAAAATTCACCTTATCATTATGCCTAAAGTGGTTTAACAGAACAAAATGATACCCATAGACTTTCGTAAACCTGCCATCTAGAGTAATATACCTCATTAAAACAAAGAGAATTTCTCGCTAGGGTTTGGCAAAAGCCCTAGGTGGGTAGTAGGTTTTGCTCAACTTTACCAGTCATTTTTTCTCTTTCTCAGTAACTAGGTACCTTTCAATGGCTTCCCTGCTGACCTTCCTGTCTCTATAGAAGTTGCAGCCTTCCCTGTTTAGACCTGTAGCTTTAGCTATTAAATCTTCATCAATTTCCACCATTTGGTCACCCATTTTTAACATGCCCTTCTTCCAGTTTTTACAGAAAAGGCTAGTTACCATTCCATCATGGTCATGGAGTCTCTCTATGAAGTTTGAGAGACCGCCCTTTTGCAAAATACCCCACACCTCTTCCTTCCGTTTCCACTCTTTGCAGCTACTTGGCTCATATCGTCTCCTATTTCTGCCCATGATGTCCCTTCTCATAGCCAAATTTTGAAACTTGCAGAGCTGGTTAAACAAAGAGCTTTTTGGAGCTAAAAAAATTACCCAGCAAGCATGGGAGTTGATGGAATTGATGTTATAATGAGTGATTTTCTCATTATAGAGATAACTCGAAGTGCTCACATTAGTACTCTTCATTATTACCCTATCAATCAAGAGTCTTTGGGGTACTTCTATATCACTCATCACTTATGATTTGTCTGACATCTTCAGGGAGTCCGCTCTCACCCATCCACATGGTAATTGTCTCATTTTTAACCGCCACATTGGCAACCCAATCAGCAGAACAGTTGGCCTCCTGATAGATATGGGAGATATGGCATTTTTTAAAGGTTCTAATAATGTCAATAGCAGAAGTGATTATGTTGTGAATTGACCATGAAGGTTTTGAAGTCCCATTGAGGCACTTTATTATATTATTTGAGTACCCTTCTATCCATAGATAGGGGCAATTCCATTTTTTTGCTAGGATTATGCCTTGAAGAGCTGCCATAGCTTCAGCTTTATGGTTCATTTGGGTTCCAATAGGGACAGCAATCATCCCTTTGCAAATTCGTCTATGATATCTAAGAATAGCTCCACAACCTGAAGGACCTAGGTTACCTTTGGCTGCACCATCAAAATTGATTTTAAGCTAGCCTTGGGGAGGGGTTTGCCATTTAGCTTCAAGCCTTTTATTGTAGCTGAGATTAGGACCATCGGTGATCTTCATATTCCAAGCCCTTCAGATATTTGACTCCAGGGAGTTATTTGAATAACAAGGACCCTCCATGATTCCCATATTTTCCTGGATAGCCCTTTGAATTTTTTGGAATACAATATCTTGATTTAGGGAGACATCCCTAAAGATTTGGTTGTTTCTTTCTTTCCAAAGACCCCACAAGATGTGAGGAAGAGAGAGCTGCCACATACATCTCAAAAAAGAGTTAGCCCATTGAATATTCTAGGAGGAGAACAAATCTTTGATGTTACTCGGAAACACCCAAGCTAAACTAAAGCTCTTGAGGAAATTTTCCCAAACTAAGGCTGAGAAGGAACAGTGGAGGGCAAGGTGGTCCACAGACTCTTCCTCTTGAAAGCACAACACACACCTATTAGGAAGGGAAAAACCTCTGCCTTTTAGGTTGTCAACAGTAAGGATCTTATTTTGGAGGATAGTCTAGAAGAAAAAATTGATTTTGGGGGTGAGACCTTTTATCCATTCTTTAGACCAGAAAGGATTTATAGGAGGGGGGGGGAAAGGACACAATACAAAGAAGACATAGTTAAAGTACCTTTGGGACCATGTTTCCAAATCAGGGAGTCCTCTTCATTATTCAGCCATATAGCAGATAGATGGGTTTTAAGTTTAGAAAGGCTAGGGTGGATACTATCAATGTTATGCCAATCGTTCCCATCCCAGTATTCTACCACTGAGGAGCCAAAAGAGCCAATACAGGAAGGGGCATGGGAGGCCCATTCATGGAAGTCCATTAGGGGTTTATCAAAAAGCCAGGGATCCTCCTAGAATCTAACTTTTCTGCCATTTCCAAGTTTCCATATCACACCTTTAGCAATCACATCTTTACATTTAGAAACATGGTTCCAAATATGGGATCCATTTATACTAAGATCCGAATTAAGAAAAGAAGAGAGAGAAGAAGACAGAAGAGAGTACTTACTTCTCCAAATTTTGCACCATTCAGAATCAGAATGAAACCATCTCCAAGCTTGTTTGGACAAGAGAACTTCATTTAAATTACAAATCCTCCTAAGACCCAGACCACCTTTGCTTTTTAGCCTACAGACCTGATCCCAAGCCACCAAGGACATTCTTTGCTTTTCCTCAACCCCAGACCATAGGAATCTTCTTTGAATTTTCTCAATTGCTTCAGCATACTTGACTGGAATTCTGAAGAGACTAAGAGCATAAATAGGAATACTTTGAAGAGTAGCCTTAAGGAGTTGGAGCTTACCAGCTTGACTTAAGAGGGCCCCTTTCCAATCGGCAAGTTTTTTATGAAATTTGTCAACTAGAGAACTCCAGAAGGAGTCAAGACGGGAAATCCCCATGGGGAGTCCAAGGTAGGTAGTAGGAAGGTCAGCAATCTTACACTCCAGAATTCTGCTGATCCTCTGTTGTCTTCTCTCTGGAGTATTAATGAAAAATACTTCACTTTTAGCCCAGTTGATAAGCTGCCCCATAGCAGAGGAAAATTTACATAGGGTACTCTTCAATACTTTAGCTTCTAAGATACTTGATTCCTCCATAATAATAGTGTCATCAACAAACTGCTAGTGGGAACAGATAAGGTCAGTAGAAGAAGGTTGGAGGCCCTTAAAGGATCCTTGCTGCACCAATTTTTCCATGGTCTGACCAAAGCATTCTGCCAAAATTATGAAAAGGATGGGGGAGATAGGATCTCCTTGCCTAAGACCTCTCGAGGCTTGGAAAAAAGAAGAAGGATAACCATTGACAAGAACAGCAAAAGATGCAGAGGTAGTAAGTTGGGAGAAAAGATCCACAACTCTTGAGGAAAACCCAAAAGAAATGAGAACTTTCTGAAGAAGAGACCAACCAACCCTGTCATAGGCTTTGGAGAGGTCAAGATTAAGGATGAGACCCTCCTTCTTAGATCTAACAAGAGAGTGAATGTTCTCATGAACTGTAATAATGGAGTCAAGAATTTGTCTTCCAGGAACAAACCCATTTTGCTGGTGTTTAATTAAGGCAGGAAGGATAGACAAAACTCTAGTAGTAAGGACCTTAGAAATAATCTTGTAAAAGGAGTTGTAGAGGCTAATAGGTCTGAATTTGTCCAAAGAGTTAGCTCCTTGAGTCTTGGGGATAAGAGCAATAAAAGTACCATTGATTTCTTTCAAGAGTTTTCTAGCCCCAAAAAATTCCTTAACCCCATTGGCAACATCAGTACCAATAATATCCCAAAAATATTGAAAAAAGAACATTGGGAATCCGTCAGGTCCAGGTGCTTTGTTACCATCAAAGGAGAAAACAACATTTTTAATTTCTAAGATAGTGGGAATGGAAGAGAGGGAGGCATTATTATGAGCATCAATGAGACAAGGAATGTTCTGAAGAAAAGAGGATTGGGCTTCAGCATCCAGACTGTGATCACTCTTTAGGAGGTCCGAGAAATACCTCTTAGCTTCATTCCTTATTTCATCCTCCTTGACTAGCTCCCCAGTTTCCACAACTAGCTTGTTCATTCTATTGACTGCTTTGTGCTTGATAGTCGACATATGGAAGAATCTTGTATTCCTGTCCCCTTCCTTGAGCCAAATGCATCTCGACCTCTGCTTCTAGAACATTTCCTCTTTGGCAATAATATCATGGTATTTTTTAAGGATCTCATTTTCATCAGCAATAGACACAGTACTGAAACCATCCTTCTAGATCTGGTCCTGTATTTCTTTAAGGTTTTCCTGAATTTTACTCTTAGCCTCAAATATATTCCCAAAACTGGTTTTATTCAAGAGTCGAATGTTATCCTTCACACTTTTGAGCTTCTTAACAACTTTGAACATAGTCGTTCCCTCAACTTGGATACTCCACCATTTCTGAATATTTCTTTTGATGTCGGGGTGAAGGTGATAGGAAAATGATCAAATCCAACCCGAATGTGGGCAGACAGAGAACAAAAGTACTGACTATACCAATCATCAGAAATGAGAGTTCTGTCAAGATGCACTTGGATAAGGTCATTACCAGTTCGTCTGTTGGTCCAAGTGTAATTGCAACCCTGTATCTCCAAGTCATTAAGAGCTTGGGAGTTAATAAAATCCATGAGGGCCATCCTACTTTCCAGCTGAGGAGGACTGCCTCCAAATTTTTCCTCCTCTTTCAAAGGTGTATTAAAGTCTCCCATAACCATCCAACTAGGATTTTTGAAACTGTCCCTAGTGTGGATGATCTTTTTCCAAAAAGAGTTTCTAGCCTTTAAGGTATTAGGAGCATAAATGTTAGTGAGAACCCATGAAGAACCATCTTTTAGGTGCTCAAAATTTGATACAAGAAAAGTTACTTTCCGGGATAATGACCTGACCTTTAATAGTGTTAAGATTCCAGATGGTAGCAATGCCTCCAGAAGCACTCTCAGAACTGCCCCCACTAACATTACCATTTTTAAAGAACTTCAAAGATTCAACTTTTTCTCTACTCATTTTGGTTTCTTGAATAAGAAAAATGTCAGGATTGCTATCTCTTATCATTTTCCTAATAATATCATGCTTATGGGGATTGTTGAGTCCCCTTATGTTGCAAGAGATAATCTTCATAGCTACTTACCAATTCCCAGCTCCTTGAGAGTTTTTTGAGTTCCATCTGCTATGTTCTTGCTGGCCTCCTTGTCTCTAACTTTGTGGTTAGAGGGTCATCCTAGGGAAGAGGAAATGTACCCCACATAAACTTGAGCTATTCTGGTGGATTTCCTTATTAGAGAAGTCGAGGGAGTTGTTGCTTTCTTGTTCCTATTTTTTGGTTGCTTCCATTTCATTTCTATCATAGGATCCGCTTCCGAGTTGATGAGGATTTTGGAAATTTCTTCTTCATTACCCCATTTAGTTGTTCTGGAGTCAGTTGAAACATTGTTCATTGTTCTTGAGCTCTGATCCAAATCCAAAAGATTCATACCCAAAATTGCACATTTTTGAGCTTCTTGAATTTTAAAACTTGGCATGGCTAGAGAAGAGTCAGTCCTTTCAGCTTGGGGATCAGGGATCTCTCCTTTCTTAGGTTGGTAATCTCTTGCTTCCATTGCCTTGCTTTCATAAGTGTCATCAACCACTTCAACTATCTCATTTGGAGGATCATTCTGATCTTTCATTTCCTTTTTTTGAGTTGTTCTTATGGGGTTGGCTTTGGTTGATTCATTTCTCTCTACTTCCTGTATTGTGGGCCTGAAGATAGAATTTGAGGCTTCCTTCTGTTCCCCCAAAGGAAAAAAATGATTGGAATTTTCTTCCTTATTTTCTGGGTTTTTAACTTGCCACACCCATTTCTCTGGCAACTTTTGGCTTTCAATTTGAGGTTTAAGCTGCTTGGGTTCCACCTTTTGCTTGTTTGGGCAGGATTTTTCCCAATGACCTACTTTTTTACATTGGAAGCACGTGAAAGGAATAGTTTCATATTCAATATGTTGTTTCTAGGTTCCCAGCTTTGAAACTAGGTCTATCTATTCTGGCATATCTGCCTCAGGGGCTACTCCTACACAGAAGCTTGCATGAGTTAGTCTTCTCTTTGAAGTAGTGACAGGGTCTATAGAGAGCAGCTCACCAAAAGAACTTGCTATTCCAGAGAAGATACTCTCTGCCCAGTATTCAAGAGGCAATCCTGGAAGCTTAATCCAAACTGGAACTTGGGCCAAGAGAGAATCATTCATGTTTAGATTCGGATGCCATTTTCTAAGAACCAGAGCTATCTTTCCTACCATCTAGGGACTCCCGCAAAAAATCTTAACCTTATCTTCTTCACATGAAAAGGAAAAAGATAGAAGACCTTTGGGTAGTGCCAAAATTTCAACATTTCCTTTAAGGGCCCATTTTCGTTTGACAAAGGCCCTGACAACTTCAATATTAGGGCGCGAACCCATGAATTTTCCTACCAAGGAGTTCGACATACTATTGATATTATGGTCCAGAACCTGGTCATGGATAGAGATAGAAAACTTACCACCAGAAGGGTCAGAAATATTCTTAACAGGAGGAAGGGAGGATTTACCAGTTGGTCTAGTTCCAAAAAGGGAAGACCATTTCTTTTTCTCCCTCCTGCTATCCACAGAGTCATCTCATGGGATGGGCCCCCCATTGGACCCTTCCCCCAGATGCCCAGATGAACCTACTGTCTCCTCAAGTAGAGTACCATTAGACTGTGAGTTAGCAAAAACACCTGGGAAGTCCGAGGGCTTGTCCTTATCGCCAATAGGACCAGCGCCATTGATCTAGTCGATCCCACCATTGGAACCAGGGTTCCCGCCTTGCTGAGAATTTGAAATTTGAAATTCATAGGGACTTGAAATTTTGTATGTTGACTCAGATTTATGCATAGAATTCAATGCACTTTGAATTTCTTCATGACGATCAACAGGGAAAATGTTATAGGCGCTCAAAGTAGGCTACTTGGTAAAATCTACATTTGCACCTAAAATGCATTTTCAGCTCACCCCTTGAAATGGGTACCTGATAAATTGATCCAAACTGAATTTTGAAAGTTGCACAACACTTCATTAGCTAAATGAAAGGTGTACAACAAGTTTCCTAGCATTACCCTTTGAAAATCAATTGGCTCCATTTTACCCTCTGTCTAACTAGACCAATTGAAACTAACTCATTTTATGATCATTTGCAAATGCAGATCAAAATTTTGAAATGGGCCTCTCAAATTCACTCAAATTTAATGAGTCCCAATAGTGGCTCTGACTGGGGATGGTTGATTGCGAGTTCAACACAAGAATTCTGAATCTATGGTTAAGCAGACCACCCAAAAATGGAATACATCTCTTCTCTTCTCAAAAGCAAAGGGATCCTTATTCTACCCAAACAATAGGACACTTTATTGAAAACCACACAACTAAAACAAAGCAACTGTACAAAATATACAAACATACTGACAGCTGAATATAAACTGCTCCACTTTCCTCACCATTTACCTTTGTCAAAAATTTGATTCTCATCACTTGATATCATGATCCAAACAAAGGCACCTTGTAACAACAACTGAGCATAATCCTTATAATCAACCTCTTTCATCTTATTACTATAGCAGCTGGCGTGCATACCTTTGGCCTGATTTTGAACTTTGTAATCACACACTATTTCAACAAAGGTAAAATCATGAGACAAATCACTATAGAGGCCTTCCCACAAGCTGCAATACATTTCACTATCCCAATCAACTCTATCATTTGCAAGGGCATCATCATGCTGAATTTCAAAAATAAAACATTCATTCTCACCATTGTAGTTCTCATCACCACATTCCTTATTATCATTTAACTTCATAGAATGAGGGACATTACTAACCAAATGATACAAACAAGGAACATAAACATTTTGGTCCAGATGTGGTACTTCACTATGTTGGTCATACTCTATACTACCCTTATTTATCTAACTCAACACATCTGCATCCTTAATATCCCATTCATGGAAAAGAATGCATACCTCTTACTGAAGCAAATCCTTAGCTAAGTCTTTCTCATTTAGACTTACATCCACCTGAAAAACTTTCATTTGTGGTCTGAAGTAATCATCACACAACCCATGCTTCTTACCTCCATCATAAAGTAAATTTTTGCAACACATGTTACTGCTGTTGGCAATTTCATCAGCATAACAAACTTGTTCAACACAAGGGGAAACTTGAGCATTTTCATCAATGAGGTCAGCACTATATACATTCGTATCAAAGGCAAAGAACTCCATATCCAAGTTAAGCATACTATAAACATTCATATCCTCTTCATGGTATTTCAAACTTTGGAAGCATTCAAATATAGGTTCATTTAAATCTGAAAAAGAAACATTATCTGCACTTTCACATATATTTTTATCTTCAAAAATACTTTCATTTTCATATTCATGACTGAGATATATAACTTGGTCTCCTCTTATAATATATTCACAAGATGAATAATAAAAACTCTCATAAACATCCTCAGTTGCATAACTAGCATTCATTTGCTGATCATAAGAAAATGAATAACTTGTGTCGAGATCACTCTTATTCTGAAATTGATCTTCATTGTTCATTTGTATACCTTCAAGGTGCTGAAAATCGAACTTAGTGTCCTCATAATCAGCAACACCACTCCATTCTGAAACACATTCATCACTCGATATACTTGCATTGAAAACACCATCAACATCATCCACAATTTCATTTTCAGTTTTATCAAACATAATCAAATCTTGATTTACATCATATTGCACATTTTCACTTGCATAATCAGCAACATTTGGTGATCCCTCAGTATTTGGTATTTCAACATCAAATACATCAGCAGCATGTAAAGATCGATGGTCATCACCATCATTATTTTCGTTATCATTATCCTTGAGATATGCATGATTAACTTCATAACTTGCAGCCACATAATCAGCATAACCGACATACAAATCAAATGGTACATATCCTTTAAATATATAGCTATCTCTGTATCAACATTATCACAAAATTTCCCACTGATTATTCCATCAGTACTATAAGAGACAACTGGCATTGACAACAAATATTCTTGGAAAAGAATGTTTTTCTTGGCTTCACATGGTATTTCACCATTGAAGGTGTTTTGACAAGAAACAATAGACACAAATCTCTTTGAGATCCCAAATTTTAAGTTATTTTCAATGTCCCTAGCTATGTTAAAAGCTTCATGCAGAGTTTTGGGTTCTTTGTTTCTCAATAAGAAACCCATCTTCTCATCAAAGGAACTCATATAAATTTCTGAGCATACTTTATCATCAAACTTATACTTACTGGAAATTTTAGACAATGTTTGTGAAAACCTAATATTAAATGCTGGTACCAATTCATCTTCCCTGATTTGTATGTACATGAATTCTCTCAGCATATCATAATCACTCACCTTTTCAACAAATTGGTCTATGAAATATGAAATTAATTCTTCCCATGAGGAAATACAATTTGCTAGCAAGAAAGAGAACCAATCCCTTGCATCCTCTTTTAGTGACTGGACAAATAACTTCATGCACACATCTTGACAAACTTCAAACTCTCCCATCAAATCTGAAAATCTTTTCAAATGTTGACATGTTGATTTTGATTTCTTCCCACTAAATATTGGCAAATACTTTCTAATTTCTATGGGTATAAGATTTGGGTAACCCATAATACCTTCAAAATTTAGAGCAACATAATAATTCATACTGAAACTTTTCCTATTACATGGTTGTGACACTTCACTAGGCATGGTCATATGTGGAAATACACAAGGCTGAAAAACTTCACTACTCATTTCTTCTTACTCCCACAAATGATTATACAATCTTGCGTTGAATATTGAAACACTTCAATCACATATCATCATTCAAATCTATTCATACATTGCTTGACACAAAGCTTTTCCAAATTTGCATACTACGGAAGAACATATATGCTGGATATTTTATCAAAATAGATATGCAAATAAGTTTGTAATTTCTCTCTTTCCCTCTTTACTAGTGTTGTTCACTTAATGGGAAAACTAATTTACTCATTCAAATTTTCAGAACAAATGTCTTGCATTGAAACTTCTGAAAGTACCTGGATATTTGCAACTAAAAGACTTGTAGATCTGAACATTTATTCACATTTTAGCTTGGTCTTTTACCTCAAAGTCACCACCTCTTGCATAGAGGAACAATTTTGAACAATAGAATGCCATTCAACACATATTTAATTCTCTATTTTCTCCTTCAATCTTGCCGCAACCAATTCACTCCAGGCCACAAACATATAGATTTGGGAAAATCAACACCAAATCTATGTGTATCTTTATACTGTACTTTTTTATAAAAATTTTATGATGAATTATTTATGTGTAAATCTGCATTAGCAGTGATAACCCATATCTCTGCACTATATATAAAACCATAAAACTTTATGCAATACTAATTGCATAGACATTCAACACTGGTATGAACCATGGAGTCACCACCCAAATAAGGAATCGAGGAAAAGTTTGCATACAACTACAAGGACTTGCTCACAACTCAGTAACATAAATTTACTATTACTCCTTCATAAAATATGACATGAAATAACATATCATTCTACGGATCCAGAATAAGGAACACTCTCTTCACCATAGAATCGCTTTCAACTTTGTGCAAATCTCAATGGACTGACTAAGTGGATGAAATTATGCAATTTCTATTCAGCTTCCCTAGCAAAGTCGCCATTTTTGTTGTTCACCAAAATTGGTTAACCCAAGTTCACCTGTAATTGATCTATGAAATAGCCAATTTCAATCTATAAAGAACCTCAGGACTTGGACAACATAACAAGGATCTAAATCCTTCTACTCTTCAGGCTCTGTAAAACATAGGTGGGTGTACCTTTGATGCATTTAATCAGACCCATTTCACACAAGACTACATCAACAAAAGCAGATGGATCTCAAAAGGTTCAAAAACAAGGAGGGTACTATAGATGGGCTAGATCTACACTTACAACTCGACAATGTTTGAATCATGAGATGGATGGAACATTTCCATAGAACATAAAATAAAGGTAGATATTCTGATTTGATTTTAAGTCTCTGAGAAAACCCCAAAATCTGTAAGACCAGTGCCTTATCCAAGGGCAACAGAGTCATATATCCGACTACAAATGAAAACACTCATTGCAAATCCATCTTCATCATGAAATATTCCTATATTAATGCCTTGCATAAATCATTACTAAGCTTATCCATAGAAAATATCAGATCCAAAAACATGAACCCTATTTTATTAATGTTTGCTCACAGAGCTTAAAATCTTCCTTGAAGATTACCTACAAACAAGCATTACACTCAGAGATACAACTGCTCATGACAAACTTGATCCTCCTTAAGAATCAGATTTGAATAAAATGAAGATACATTTCAGAGACAAATTTTGTGCGAATTTGTGCATGCCTTACATACACAAGAACATAAAACAAATAACACCTATAGCATGAATCATACTCTATTCTATGGAAAAGGACATTGCCCTGTACAAACTTCAAGAAAACTCAGAATTGGAAACCATTAAAATCAGGAGCATTTCTCCAAATTTCTGGAACCCTTACAATTGAGAAGAAATGGGAATATGAAGGAGAGGGAAAAAGATCAGATTTTATTATAACAAGCCATGTGTCTTCTTTCCCTAACTGAAGTTCATTTCCTTCCTATGGAAACTTCTCTTGAAATATTTGATTTTTGTTGAAACAAACTTCATAACTGCATTCCTCATTCTGAGAGATTTCCGATGATATGTAATACTTGCAAATTTGGCCAAACATTAACCTTTGGGAGAATTAATCTTTTTATGTGCACCATCATTTAAATTTTTGGATTTTACACTATAGTCAAGACTTTATTATTATCTTTGATTTTACACCATTTTTTGGCTTGACACCCTACCACGTGACAGCTTGTGATTTGTTGATGGGGTCCACTAGGATGACACCTCACTGATTCGCCACTTGGACTACTGGGTCATTGCCACCTGTACGCCATTGGACTACTCCGTCATCACCACCTGTCCACCATGTCATCACCACATCATCGCCACATAAGCAGGACCCGTGAGCTCACCTGCCACTAGACCTGCCACCTCCTCTTTTGTCATTTCATGATGGTTAATGGGCGAGGAACTTTGGCTTGCTAAACAACGCCATTTATTAGATCTTGATGAACCTACACGATCTTTACCATCCCTTTTTTGCCTGTGCTTTTTGCCATTTCATGATGGTTATTCTTTGAGAAACTTCAACTTGCAAAACTGCAACAGTCGTTCGATCTCTTCAACTTTCACACTCGTTAATCCACTCTTTCTCTACAAAACTTGCCTACCTCGATAATCGTGCACACGTGGGGTCCACTTGGTCACCAGTTGTCACTTCAGCCAGCTTAGGATTCACGCTCGCATGCGTGGGCTCCACTAGGCACCCAACCAACACCATGCATCAAAAGCCCTTGAGGCTTTGACACTATGTTTGTGTGGAGTGTTTCTTTTAAATATCAAATATTTCCCTTCCCTAACGAATGTGGGATAATGGCATTTAGCCTGGCAATGCATTTTTTAAGATTTCTGGGAAATCAATGGCACTGCCCATACCACATAGGGAGGATTCTTGGCATTATGCCTACCTTGCAATTTGTTTTGAATTCTAATAATCGTTTACCATGCAGGCCACTTAACGATAGAGAAACTGGAATTACACCTGTCAAATCTGCATTTTTCTAAGGCTTTCATTGCCCTCCATCTACCATGCATTTGCTTATGAAGCTTCTATTCAATGCAGAAGAAAGGAGGCATTGGCCTTTAAGGTAGTGGAATTGGCGATACACTTACCAAAAGCACTTGCTTGGAATTTTTAAAATTTATCCTTTAATGCCACAATTCACTGGTTTCCACGTGGGGAGGAGTATGCTTCATACCTGTTGTTTGCATTTTCTTGAGAGCTTCTTTGGTTGTGTTATCCTCTATAGCAGAATTAACATCAAATGCTAAGGTGGACTGGCAATTCTTTTTTTTTAACAAGCCAGGTGTATGGTTTAGTAGATTTCAAATCATGTTAGCAAGATGGACATTCACAATATTGATAAACCATTCCCTTGAATAATCTTCATTATTACCAAATTCAACCTTTCTCAGGAAGAAAGATCTAACATCATCAGATCCAAACCTCTCCATAGGATCCCTTAGCTCAAGCACATTACCCAAGGATTTTCCAATTTTTAAACCATAATGGCCCAAGTTGCCAAAAAAAAATTAATACTGCAACGGCATGAGCTAGGTCAGCCCCCGAAGTGGGTCCGACTAAAAAAAAAATTGTTTTCATGCAACTGACCTTTGAAATGCCTCACAAACCTTAAACATACCTCTGGAATCGATCGACACCATTTTTGGATCATCAAACTAAGTTTTGCAACCTTCAGGTGCTTACGCCACATTTTTGCATTTAATCGCAAAGATGTAATTTTCAAACTGGTCAAAACATCTTTCTGGACTTTGCCCACTGACAAGCATGTACTCCGATATACAAACATGATCTCTACCAAGCGGTTTCTCAAGACAAATCTCGAGTGAAGAAATATTAATGGTCAAAGATGACCAACTGGCTTTGTCGACACTACGGACCTGATGAAGTCAATGCCCAGGGAACTTATTATGCCTTTCCTAAAAATATCAAACGATCTCCATAAACCCTAAAATTTGAGGCATAGGTACCTTCAAATACATATCAAAACTTTTAATGCTCAGTTCGACCAAAAGGCTGACTGGGTGCAAATGGTGTGCTCATGAAAATGGCCTCTTTAACCAATGCGGCAATGAAAGTATGGAACACTGAATAAGGTGGCTCAATAAACCCTTTTGAAAACTAATCAAACAGATTGGCCAGAGCTTGAAATTTGAAACGTATCTTATATTTTATACTAGAAATAGCCCATAAAAAACATTCTGATGTGACACTCATCGGGGTAACTTTTACAAATGTGCAAACCGAGGCTCTGACTAGCTGCTGAAATAGGGGCTTGTCAAACAACACAAACTACAAACAGATTGAGTTTACCAAACTGAGCAAATGGATTCGCAGGGACTTGAAATTTTGCATGTTGGCTCACATTTATGCATAGGATTTAGTGCACTTTTAAATTATTCATGACGATTAACAAGGAAAAGCTATAGGCACTCAAAGTAGGCTACTTGGTAAAATCTGCATTTGCACCTAAAATGCACTTTCAGCTCACCCCTTGAAATGGGTACCTGATAAATTGATCCAAACTGAATTTTGAAAGTTTCACAACACTTCATTAGCTAAATGAAAGGTTTACAACAACTTTCCAAGCCTTACCCTTTGAAAATCATCTGGCTCCATTTTACCCTCTCTCTAACTAGGCCATTCAAACTAACTCAGTTTATGATCATTTGAAAATGCAGATCAAAATTTTAAAATGGGCCTCTCAAATTCACTCAAATTTAATGATTCCCAACAATGTGGATTTAATCAATTTATTTAATTAAGTTCACCTAAGCCTTTCATAGCCTTTAAATTAATAAATCACTTTATTTAATTATTTCCCCTTTCTCCCCTTTTAATTAAATTTACATTTAATTAAATTGATCATTGCAGATAAATGAATCTCATTTATTTATTTAAATCTCCCCACTTGTATTTATTCAAGTTGCATCTATTTTTGCTGAAATAAAGTAATTTATTTTAATTTAAATTACCCTCCATCCACTTGTATTCTCCTACATCTTCCACTTGCCTTTCTAAACCCCCTTCTAGATTATTCTAATCACTTCTAAATTAGCCTAACCCATCTGCTAAATATTGTCACATCCCTAAGAAAAGGGAAGTCACTTCTCAAACCCTCAAAGTCTTTAGAAACCATTAAAGGCTTTATGTCTTCAACAAGTTAACCTTGAAAGTCTTCCAAACCGTTAATGGTTAACTCAACCCTCTTGCATGATTAGAGACTTTCTCTCTAACTCAACCCTCATCTAACCCAAGGGTCTCATCAAGCATTCATTGCTTTGACCATGGTTATCCCTTTAACCCTTCCACAAGAGTTTATCCTTTGGGTAAAAGCTTTATGCAATGGATAACCTTAATCTAACCTTAACCCTTACCTCCTAAGGTAACCATGAGGCCTTCTCAAGCATTTAGTGCTTCTTACATGTCCTCTCAAGCAGTCTTATGTTGACAATTGTCACTATTTCATTGGTGAGAATTGTAAGCATGGATTGATTAACTTTCAATCCTAGCCCTTGATAATATTATCCAATCTTAACCATTCATTGCCCTATTTTTCCTATAAATAGAGCCCTTATTCTCTTATTTTCATATCCAAGTCTTTAGTATCAAACTTATAGACATTTTAGTAAGCATCTAATCCAAATCATTTTAATCAAGCATTTAGCCTCTCTTTGAATATAAATAATCTAAATAAGCATTTTTAGAAGCATTTTTAGAAGCATTTCTAATTATCATAGCATTATCATATTAGACTATTATAGCATGTTAGGATAGTTTTTTTAATAATCATTTTATCTTATCATCATATCCATGCTAGTTTAAATCATGTTATATTTAGTATCATGCATAATTAGGAATACATTCATACTAGAATGATCAATATCCCTCGTTCTCATGGTTGTCATCCCTAAGTCACTTTGCTCAATGATCTGAGAGAAAAGGAATTGGCTTGAGGGGTCCTGTGAGATAGAGAATAATGGAATGTCCTTTGGGAAGTTGAGTTATTCAATATAACTCCATAACTTTCACTGAGAGTCCCATTGGTGTGTGGACCTGTCTAGAGACCAAAATATTTGTTTCATTGCACCAATTTTCCTACACACAATTTCAAGTTACCTTTAGAGATCACATTAATTTCATGCAGTTGTTGTTATCATGGTGAAGCAAAGCTTGATTTAAGGAATCCGTTTATCTAAAACACTATCCATTATCATCATTGTCCTTAGGTCTTGGATTGGGTTATAAGAACTCGTATCCTTTTGATCTTTGTTTGGTAGAAGTACAAGATGGTTTAGCAATAAAATCATCACTAAATTGTTGTATACAATGTTTAAGTTCCAATTGCTATGTAGAAGTGAAAATTTTAAGTTCATTTGTGATACCAGCAAAATCACATTATCCCATTGAGTCTATCCATTGCACATCAAGAATTGACATTAGAGAACCTTGGGGTTACATTAATTGATCACATTGTTTAGCTTTGAGGTTTCCTTATCCAAGAGAGGATAGAATACTTTGTATTTTATAATGTGTCAAATAGTGTCACACAACATGCATCAACACATAGTGGATTAGAGATGAGAATATGAACAAATACAAAAAAATGGTCAAAAGTGAAATTTGAGGCATTAATATACTCTATAACTCATTGGAGATGAAACTTACTAAAAATAGAATTTTATTTCAAGAAATTTGGAGTGCACTAGAATGGGAAAAACCACTCCCTAAAAGAATCAATGGACTTAATATGATTCCTAGAACTTAATGTTGATAATTGAACTCCAATCTAATAAGGGTGTCATTTTCCAAGAAAGTTGGAGTTCCTTAAGAATTCTTGAAAGGCCAAGAAATGGACATTACATTGTGGAGTTGAATATTTTAAGATGGCCCCTTTTCCATCCTTGAAACGTTAGAGCATTAATGGACATACAAGAGGTATTACCACTTTTTAGGGCATCTTAGGCATGGTTGTTTCCTAGACATCAGTATGAGGGATGGTGGGAAGACATTTTGTCCCTATCTCACTTTTCTATGAGATGTCTAAGATGTGATCATGCTAGGGTCGATATTGGGGATGCATCTCCATGGACCCCTAATACATCAACATTGCTAATAAATCCATTGAGTAAGACTAATTGCTATATTGTGGATAAGAGAAATAAGTTTTGATTCATTATTTGTATGGTGATACACTCCTATTAAGGTTAAAACAATTTAGATTTTGTTATCGTTAATCAAATCTTGAAAGAACTTGTCTAAATTTCCTTCCATGGATCTGTCAATTTTGAAATAAAATGACTTTCAATGTTGTAATCCAAGGACAAATCATTAACTTCTTTTCTTTCAATACTTGCAAGGGTTTGGAATTGCCTAAATGGGTGGCCTTTATTTATTTGTGTTACACTAGTACTACTCAATAGAAAAAAAAGGAAATCCATCAAGATTATAACATGACTACATTAAAGAAGTAGAACTCTTAAATGCAAGTACTCTCAAAGAGAATCCCTCCATCATTTAGATAGAATAATCTGATTTATATAAGAATAATGTATTTGTGATGTTAGATATTGTTGGTCATTGTTGCTTCTAGGATATGTTGTTGTCATTGATGTCAACATATTCCTTTGATTTGCTCCAGTGATTGTAGATTGAGAAGATCTTATGATCTGGTTTGTAGTATTGTTTTGTTGATCATTATTTTGCAGAGCTCCGTATTTCCTTTGGTGTATTTTAGTATGATTAGATCTTGTGCTGAGATTTTGGTATATTGTTTGGGATGATCTTGTGTATCTTCATTTTAGATGGTTGATGATTTAGTACTTTGCAAGTTATCTTTCTTTGTAATAATTGTTGATTGGTTGTGTTCTTGACATTTCAAATGTTGATTGATGAAGATTTGGTAAGTGGTATTGGTGCAACTATTATTAATGATTCTAACATGCTTTTTGGTGTTTCCTAATCATGTCCTATTTGTTTTGGCAATCTGCATTGATCGTTTCATGATTTTTTGGTGGTTTCTATCAATCGGTGATGATTTTTGTGTTATGCGATATTTTTGGTGGTGTAGTGTGTTGCAGTTGTTCTTGGCATGATTTTCGATGGTAATGTGTGTTTGGGAATTTAAATTAGGTCCATGTTATTCTATGAAAATCATTATATTGGTCTGTTGGTCAATCTTTATATCATCTAATATAATTTTGTAATTGAGGGTTGAGGGTTTAGCCGACCTTGTTGTTAAGGTTGATGATTTGTATATATAGGTGATATATTCATGTAATTTAGGTGTCAAGGTTGTGTCTGCATTATCTTAGAATAGTGTATGTATGAACGAGTGGTATATCCTTCCCTATTGTGATTGAGGAGAGATTGGTGTTGTTGGACAAACAATTGTGCTTAACTGGAACTATCATCAGGCATTTGCAGATGTTACTATTGCAGTTCATTTCTTCTAGATTATAATCTGAATCTTTTTGTAATTCAGTGAGACTTCCCTGAGGGTTGTAGCCTTCTAGGCCTTTATATTTGAGTAGTGAGCTCCAGGTAGTGTGTCTGAATGCCTATGCATTCCCCATTATAATATTTGCACATACTACTAAAAAGTATCATCTTACTGTGGGTAGGTTCCCACTGTGGTTTTTCCCTTAACTGGGGTTTCCACATCAAAAATCATGGTGTTGTGTGTTGTGCTTTCAACTTTATTATCTTTATTATTGTTGCAGTTTATCAGATCTATTTTAGTGATTAAGTTTTCTCATCTGGTGAAGATTGATTCACCCTCCCCCTCTCAGTCTTCCTTCTTGATTTTTGCTAACAGAGTGCCTCCTATAAGAACTCATACTTCTAATCTAAATCTAACATATAATTTATGTAATAAGAAATTTTTATTTATTTTTATCTATTCTGGTAATATTTAAACTACTTAGAACAAAACTAGTTTTTAACGAGCAAAAAAATAGTTATTTTTAAGAAACTGTATTTAAATATTTTTATTTGGTATTGAGTTAGCATCAATCAAATGCATTCTTTAGAGTTCCCTATTTCATGGGGTGTAGCTAATTGAGAAATTCTTAGATTTTTTTCAGAGCTATAATGTGTGAATATTCAGTTATTTTACACTAGAAGAGGTTCGAGTTCATGATTCTACCAAAAAAATAATGTATTCAAGAATATAGATTTGTTGAAACCTCCTTGTTGAAAATCTCTATTAAAAAAATATGCGAAGATGGCTCTGCGAATTCTGCTGTGGAAATTTCTGGACCTCGAGCGACATAAGCAGTTTTCTGATCGAACCAAGTATATGGTCTTGGCTTGCAACCCGAGGAATTGGGCTCCCCCGCCTTAGGCTAAATATGAATGGTAGGTGGTGAAACCTAGGAGGTTTTGAAAGGCAGTAGTGAAAAATCCTTTGTTTAATGGAAATGGTGATCACGGTAAAAAGAATTATTGTCACCAAGGAGGCGCTTTCAAGTCGTTTATCTCCAATAGGTTTAACCATTTGTAGAATCTTAAGGAAGGTTTTATAAAACCAATTCCTCGGGTTAGGCCATGCTCCAAAAATAATATAAGCAATGGAAATAAGGTTTACAGGAGGTCAGGTGGTATTCACACTATACCTAGGGCTTCTATGGAAGAGAGCAAGAAAATTATGCCTCCTCCCAAACCCTCTACGGCTAATTCAGTCATGAGTATGAGCCCTAATTTAGAAATGGTGAATGTTTTGGAAATCATTGATAGTCTAGTTGAAAGGATTCAATAATCTTTCAAAGCATTCATTGTTTTTGCCAGATGTTGTGGACTTGGAGTCCCATTAGAGGCTATTGCAGACTAGTTCAAGTTTTCCTTCAATTGGCTAGTAAGTATAGCTATCTTGTCTAAGGTTTTTCTGTATATTGATTGTGGGAATATGAGGCATAAGGAGGAATTCTTAACAGGTAAATCTCCAATTTTTAAAGGTTTTGATTTTATATTTTTAGAATGGCAACATGATTTCAATCCAATTAAACTGAAATATTTCAAGGTAGATAGATCGGTTATGATTCCTAACTTACGCGTATAATTAATGGACATAGAAATTATTTGGAAAATAGGTATTTACGTAGGAAAATTTGTAGAGATCAGTGACAAAATATGAAAATATTTGAATTGTGTATTGATAATTAACATGGATATTAGTGTGAAATCAATTAGCCCCATTGAAATCAGAACTAGGGAGTCATCTTTCTTAATCTACCCTGAATTTTATAAAGGGTTTCTGGATCTAGACTTGGCATCCAAACCGGTCTTAGAATTCCCTCCCTCTCAAACAAACCCTAGAGTAATTCCTAATTTGGACATCTATCTCAATTTGGAGCAAGGAGGGTTTGTGATCAAGGAAACCTCTTTGCCGACTAGGCAATTTGATGAGGTGGAAGAGGGGGAAATTATAGTAGAACAAAGTAGGATGAAGGGAAGAATCCCTCTCCTCTTCAAACCCATGAGGACATGTTGATGGATAAGCAAGGTAGGACTGCTGATCTAGAGATATCTCAAGTCAAGAAGGGTGGACTTATTCTTGATTTTGAAGATAGGAAGGGTGGGGAGAAGGGAGTCGTTCCTCTTATCCCTAATCTAGTTGCTGGTTTGGATGTTAGGAGCAACTTTAATGGCTCCCCCCAACCAGTGGAAGCCCCCATTAGTCTGGATAAGGTTGAACAGAGGAAGATCTGGCTCGCAAAGAGGAATAGGTAAAGTGCATTATAAACTATTTATGTGACTCGGTTACTGAGAATATTATGGAAAATTTGTTGGATGAAATAGTAGACAAGGATGAGCTTGAAATTCTAAAAAAAATGCCTAGAAAAGGGATTTTGAATTTTACTCATCCCCCAGATGTCTCCGATACGGAGGCCCTTTTTATATATTTAGATAACAAAGAAAATGAAACCTTAGGTATTGAACTTTGGGCTAGAGAAAAATCTACTTTGGATTGTGCTAAGCCTGCAAAAAGAGATGCGGGAAATCCTTATCAGAGCTAAGAGCTAACGATGGTATTGTGGAAGGTCGGGTTAAAATTACGGATATGTTTCATGCAGAGAAGGGGAAGTTCCTTCCCATTGCACCATGAAAGTAGTATCATGGAAGGTTAGGGATTTAAATGCCCCTAATAAACAAAGGATAGTCAAAAAATTTCTATCCATCTATAGCCCTGATTTAGTTTTTTTACAGGAGACCAAATTAGAGAATTTGGACTTAGCCTCCTTTGGTAAGCGACTAGGCTTTAGACTTATTATAGGGGCTCCAACAAATGGAGCCTCTGGAGGCCTAGCTATTATTTGGGATCCGTGCAATATTAGATTCTCACTATTGGAGTCATGAAGCAATTGGATGAGTGGCAGGGTCACTAGCATGAAAACAAATCTAGATTTTGTCATTATTAATGTGTATGGCCCAACTTTTAATGGGGATAAAAAGAGATTTTGGGAGGAAATTGAGGATTTCACTAATTCCCTTAATCAGTTTTGCATTTTAGGAGGTAAATTTAATACAATTATGAATCAACATGAGAAACGAGGAGGCTTAGGTAAAAATTATTGAGTAACTTTAGACTTTCCAGATTGGGTCCATCAATGTGGCTTGATAGAGATCAATATGGTTAAGGATGCCTTTACCTAGAATAATAGAAGGTTAGGTCTCAGTAATATAGCAGAAAAACTAGATAGGTTCTTTGTGTTGGGTAGTATCATTAACTTCCCTTGTACCTTGGAAGCCTCTATTTTACCATTCTCAGGATCGGATCATTTCCCAATCCATCTTGGCATTCTGGGTGTTTTAGGACCAAAGAGACACACTCTTAAATTCAAGAATATGTGGCTGAAAGATGATAATATCCTTAAGCTCCTTAAGGATTGGTGCAATGAGGCTGAGGTTTTTGAGTCTAGAATCTATAAGGTAGTCAATAAACTTAAGATAATTAAGTAGAAGATCATTCTTTGGAACAAGGAGAACTTTGGCACTATTTTTGACAAAAAAGCCCAAGTGGAAGCTGAGTTGTTAGAGGTAAATGAGAATGTGATGAGACATGGGATGGATGAGGCCCTGTTTCTTAGAGAAAAGAAACTCCTTCTGGAATAAAAATCTATTTTTGTAAAAGAAGAGGTCTTTTGGAGACAAAAATCTAGAGAGACATGGTTGGAAGAGGGTGACAAGAATACCAAATTCTTCCACAATAGTGTGAGATATAGGAGAGTCATTAACCATATCTCTAAGATTAAGATGAGTGATTTCTCTGAGGTGGATGATCCCAAAATCATTGCGAGGGAGGCTGTAGATTTTTTTTCTCTTATTCTCAATTCAGACTGGAGCCATCACTGCTCAGTCCAAAACAAGTTTATCAAGTGTATTCCAAGGTTACTTAGTAAGGACCATACCTATAATCTGACTGCTAAATTTTCTTTAGCAGAAGTAGAAGCTTCTCTTATGCAGATGAGTCCAGACAAATCCCTTGGTCCAGATAGCTTTCTAACTAGTTTCTTTTAGAAATGTTGGTCCTTGTTAAGTGAGGAAGTGACAACAACTCTTGAAGGTATGAGGAACTTAGGTAATATCCTCAAAGAAATCAATAACACTTTTATGGCCCTTATCTCAAAGAAGGAAAAACCTAAGTGCTTTGATGAGTTTAGACCCATTGCCTTGTGCAACACCATCTATAAGCTTTTTACTACAACTCTAGCTAATAGGCTTCAAAAACTCCTTCCTCTTTTGATTAGCGAGGAACAAACAGGTTTTGTTCCTGGAAGGTCTATTTATGATGGGGTTATTATATCTCAGGAGGCCATCCACTCTGTTCAAAAGAGTGGAACTCCTAGTATGCTATAAAAACTAGACATTAGGAAAGCATATGACAAGGTGGAATGGAGATTTTGTGTAGATTCTTAGAAGCTTTTGGATTCCCCTCTTCCTAGATTAACTTTATGTTTGAATGTATCTCAACGCCTAAATTCTTAGTGCTAGTTAATGACACCCCTTAAGGTATTTTAAGCTCCTCTAGGGGTTTAAGGAAAGGAGATCCCTTATCCCTTATCCCCTTTTCTCTTCAGCATTATGGCAGAATCCTTGGGGAGAGCGATCTCTAAAGCTAAGGAAAACAGTCAAATTTTGGGAATTAGAATTACCAACAACCTAGACCCTACCATGCATCAACAATTTGTGGATGACACTATGTTATATTGGCTCAGTGATTTAGGAGAAGAGCGATATTTTAAGAAGATCCTAGAATCTTACTCTAAGGCTTCTGGTTAGGAAATCAATCCATCTAAATCTAAAGTTTTATTTTTCAATACTAAGGTATGCTTACAAAATGATATTTGTAGAATTTTGAATTTTAATTTATGAAAACTCCCCTATAAGTATCTAGGTTTTCCCCTGGCTAAGGGTAATGGGTTGTCAAACCTGTGGGATATGGTAATAGATAAGATTAGAAGCAAGGTAGAAACCTAGAAAGGCAAGTGGCTATCCTCTATAGGAAGAGCCACTCTGGTCAAATCGGTTTTGGCTGCTATGCCCATCTATCAATTATCATGTATTAACCTGCCCTAGTCCAAAAAGAAAATACTGAATAAACATCTTACATCTTTCTTTTGGAAAGGAGCGGGAGAGAAGAAAAAGATCTCCCTTATGGCTTGGGATAAGATCTATAGGCCAAAGTTAGAAGGGAGTATTAGGATTAAGAATATTAAGGTTGGAGCAGAGTGCTAGAGGCTAAATTAGTTTGGATAATGTTTAGATCTCCTCACCTCAAGTGGGCTCAAATATTATACCATAAATATCTTCACCATAGGGACCATACTAGCCTCTTCAGGGACTCTTCCCCCTTGAGAGTTTGGCGTATTTGGAACTTTATGCTGGATTGTTGGAAAATTATCTTAGACAAATTATCATGGAATTTGGGCAACGATGATAAAGCCCTTTTTGGACTGATTCTTGGGGAGGATTCTCAGTCCTTCATCAGAGTGCTAATCTAGAAACATCCAGAGTAGTGCTAGAATCAATTTGGGGTAGGCATGTTAAGGATTAAATAGCACCTATTGATGGGGACCTACCCAAGGGATGGTCTTGGAAATCCCTTGATCATGTGGATATCCCTGTAAGGGAGAAATTTTTGCTTCAAGGCATTATTAATAAGAGGATGGTTACTTTCAACTTGGGGTCAGATACTCTTGTTTGGGATGGATCAAAATCAGGAGAATATACCTCAAAAGATGGCTATAATCGCCTCCTTAGTCAACAACATTCCACTTCCACTCTCATCCCTTCAGTTCTATGTTGGGATAAGCTTTTTTTACCAAAGGCTAGATTGTTTTCATGGTTTTCTCTCTAGAACAAGATTCTAATAATAGATAGATTTATAAAAAATGGACTTTGAAGGTCCCAAGAGTTGCCCTTTATGTGAAAAGGCTGAAGAAGATAAGGATCACATCCTACTCAATTGCAATTATGCCAATAATTATTGGCTCTAGTTATGCAATAAATTAGGGTAGAGATCAATCTTTCCTAACTCCATCCTTGGAATGTTTCAGGCATGGCCAATCCTATTTCAGAGCTCCCTCTATGGTGGGATTTGGAAACTGGCCCCATCACTGGTTATTTGGGAACTTTGGAAGGAACGTAATAGAAAACTCTTTAAGGATATAAAATTGGATTGGATCCAACTTGTGAATAAAATAGAAGCCTTAATTATGGAAACTCTTAACAACAAAACTTCTAAATTTTCTAGCACTATCTCATAGATCACTTGCTAGGATGAGAAGATGAGAGGAAGGTGGTTAGGTCTGAAGATCCCTCCCTTTGTAGTAGTTAGCAATTCTAACAAAAAAGAGTTAAGAAAGGATTGTAAGTGGATGGCCCCAAATAAAGGATGGGTTAAGCTTAACTTTGATGGAGCCTCACATGGGAATCCAGGTTCAACAGGTATTGGATGTTGTTTGCATGATGAGGCTAGTAGGGAATTTGGTAAGTTAGCCAAACCTATAGGGTTTGAATCCAACAACAAAGGAGAGATTTTAGCCTTAGTTGAAGGTCTCCTCTTATGTCAAAATAGGGGTATTAACAAGCTCACCATTGAAGGAGATTTGGCTATTATTATCAATGGCCTCAAAAAAGGTTATCTACCTAATTGGAAGTTGAATGCGATCTTGTCAAGAGTTCTTAGTCTCCTTTAGGGTTTCAAGAAAATGACATTCAAACATATATATAGAGAATGTAACTCTAGGGTAGATGAATTAGCTAATACAGGAGCTGACGGGAAGTTCATAAGTTAACATAGAGCCCTCCTCCTTTGTATTAGATGTTGGGTTTGGAATCCTTGGCTTCTGGTCTCAACTAGCTTGGCTTGAGGTTCCTTATGGGGTTTTTCCCTTGTTGTGGCTACCCCTCTCTAAGAAGATTGTTAGTCTCTTCAGCCTTTGATGACTTAGTCTAGATCGATGATGGCAGAATGAGTTTCTGTAATACCCTAAAATGGTCACCTAAACCATGGCCCCCTAATCTCGACAACATCACCAAGGTCCTAACCAAAGGCAATTAAATCAATCTTGAGCATCTAATTAATTAATTCTTCAATTATCGAATGTCACATGGCAAGTTAACCACTCAATATTAATTAAATTTTTATTTAATTAATTAAATCATTCGAAGTAAATAATTTTGATCAATTATCCTATTTATTTAATAAAATATCCTAGTATATTTAATTAATATATAAATTTGCCATTTAATCATTAAAAAAGGGAATTAATTTACAAAAAGAGATTTAGCACAAAGAGAGATTAATCACAAAGAAAGAGTTAAATTGAAAATAAAAGAAAGAATTAAATTGAGAGAAGAAATCAAACTTGAGATATTTCTTTTTCTAAATTTAGATAACTTGAAATCAGAAAAGCAATTAAATTGAATTAATAATCTTATCTAAAAAATAAAACTCAAAGCTTTTGAGAAAAGAAGTTTAGTTGCATTGAAAAGACTTTTTTCTTGAATAAATTAAAGAAAAATGCATGGATTCACCTATTTTTATCTCAAGTGCATGGAAACAACTAAATTTTATCTCCAATGCAAACTTGAACTTATAATTTGAATACATTTCAATCAAGCTATAATTGGAATCTATTGCAAGGTTAACTGAATTTGATCTCTGAATTATTTCAATTATCCTAAATTGTGTTTTTTCTTGAAGAATCTCAGCCAATCATTGCTAATCAATCTTGATCATTGGTCTCTCTTTTGAGTCTTTATAAATTCAGCCTTCATCTCTCATTCAAAACACCCTAGAGATTTATTGTTATTATGCTGTTTTTTCTCTAAAGTCATTGAAGATATTGTGTTTTTGAAATTATTATTGAATCATCATTATAGAAATTAGGAAGCGTTCACATGAGGATATCTACCCCTTTGAAGTTAAAGCATAGATAACATATGAATTCATCCATTAAGGTTAAAATATAGTTAACTTGATGAGTTCATCCAATTTAGTTAAAATATAGCTAATAAGATGAAGTTCATTTATTAAGGTTAAAATGTAAATAACATAATGAAGTTCATCCATTGGGTTAAAATATAGATAGCTAAATGAGTTCACCCATTATAGTTAAAATAAGTTAAATATGATGAAGATTATTTATTAAGATTAAAATATAAATAACTAAATGAGTTCACCCATTTTAGTTCAATTATAGCTATTATGATGAAGTTCATTTATTTAGACTAAAATGTAGATAACAACATGAAGTTCATCCATTAGAATTACAATTTAGGTGATATGACGAGTTCATCCAATAATTGTTATCCATTAATTGCGTTCAAGTTTATATTAACACATGCCATGCATCTTGTTCCAAAATGTACTATAATTTCATCATAACTAATGAGTTCTTTCATGCATACTTAATTGTATCATCATTAACTGAAAATGATTACATTCCTTCATGATCCATTTATTTCATTTAAAAGATGACTACATACATGCATTACGATAATTCTCATCTAACCCACTTATATATTCTATCCAATTATCATCCATACATGTTAGCACTATCCATGAAACATGAGAGACAAAAACATCACATAACACATAAATGATCTCGGAGTTCACCCCTAGAGGGCTACATCTCTAGGTCTGCTCAACTGCAAGACCCCTCTGGTAATTAGTTAAGTTATAGTTACATAGGGTTCACGTCATTTACATTCCTTCCTTTTAGGCGAGCACAACAATATACAAATGACCACTTCGGTCAATAAATCCTAAATGATCCCTACATAGCAACGGATCCAACTGAGCATATTAAAAGTTGATACAAAGGTCCATTGCCTGACGGTACTTTAACTAGGATCCTGACCAACCTAGGGCCAACCACGATTCAGACAGATGACAAGGTCTAACCAAACATAACAGGGTCTTGCCATCTCTTTAAACAAAGTGAATACAATAAATTAAACCTTGCAAAAGAAAAAGCCTAAAAAAATACAATCCATTCCCATATTGATTTTAACATTTAAAGATTGATCAAGTTTTCTAAAAGATCTAATCTTTTCAAAATATACATTAACAGAAAATTCACAATTACAAGGTAAATTCAATACCACAATTGCACTAGTACAATCTTGCCTATTCCCTAATTCAGAGAAAAATATAAATTAACAATTTATTCTACTAAATGAAAATTTCATTTACTTGCCAGATTTTTGTAACGATACTTTATTTAATTCCCAATATTTCCAACAGTATATTATTTAAGTTTCCAAAATACCCAATGATATAATATTCCTATTCTCCAATTACCCAAATACACTATATTATTTTATTTCTAAAACCTCCGGATAACCTATTATCTTCTAATTTCTCAGATAATAATATATTATTTAAAACTTACTAAGCAATAAATGTATTTTATTGCCAAAATCTCCCAGATAAAATATTACTTTTATCTTTTTCCACATAGTGAAATAAATAACAAACTATATAAATATATATGTGTGTGTGTGTGTGTGTGTGTGTGTGTGTGTGTGTATTAAAAAATAAAATAAATTAAATACATTTCACTACAAGCTGGAGGCGTGTAAAAACAAATTAAGGCAAATTTAATATTGCCTTGTACGGTAGCATTGCTACCTGTATGGTAGCATTGCTACCCTACGGTAGTAGTGCTACCGCACGGTAGTACTTGCTACTGTGGGTAGCAAGCTACCGTCCCACCCCATTTATTTATTTTTTATTTTTATTTTATTTTCATTTTTTTATATTTATTTATTTATTTTAATATTTACTATGTAAAACACAGTCAAAAAATGCCAATTTCCCAGAGACTTAAAAAATTTAATTTTTTTTTTTAAAACATTCACTGTTAAAAATAAACAGCTCCCAGCAGCAGAGACAAAAATAATAATTTATTATTTTTATTTCTACACAGTCGCAAACAGACATTTGAATAAACTTTCCAGAATGTTCATGGCTTTCAAAATATAAAATAAAACAAACCCTACTTTTGTAAACATAGACTCAGAATTCTCTGAGAATAAATTTTGATTTATAGTTCATCTCAAGATTGATAGTTCTGATACTTAATGTTAAGTACAGATGCCAAGCTAATAAGATGAGAGGGGGGGGGGGTGAATCATACAAACTTAATCTTCCATAAAAACAACAGATTCAACCTTAGTAACATATACTTTAGCAATATAACCAAAACTGCTAAACATGCAAACTCAAAAGCATATAAACATCATAACACTCATAACACTAGATTTAATGTGGAAACCCAAATAGGGAAAAACCACTATGGGATTTCAAACCCACTAAGAAATATACTCTTCTAGAGTATGCTTGGTTAAAAGAAAATCCTGTTAAAGAATACAAACACATTGCTAGATGTGACCCGGTTAAGGGATTTCCCTTAGATCTATTAGGATCTTCACCTTGTTAAAAGTGACCTTGTTAAAGGATTTCAAACAGTCAATCGGAATGTCACCTTGCTAGAGGGTTTTACAAATAAGACTGTTAAGTCCACTCGGTTAAGATATTTTCTGTCACTTTACAAAATAACAGTAATAAAAATCTATCTGCAACTTCACATCCAAAATGCTAAAGAAGATTCTTATTTGCTCAATACAATAGGACTAATCTTGTCCATCTGCTAGGCTCTATACTCTGTTATTCAAACAGGTCTTCAAGCTTCAGTTCTTGGTAATCACTATGTAGCATCCCTATGCATACACTTGAATGCATACATTGTTTATCAACAATTCCTTATTTATAAACAATTTGCCAACCGCTTAATCTCCTTGATCACATTTCCCATGATCAATCATAGCCATCAGATCTTCAAACTTGACCAGGTTCAATTTATCCTTCGATCTGAAAACTTTTTACCCTGCCTTGGAACTTGCATACATTTCTTAGAACGTGTGCTAGGGTATTGCAGTTCAATCTGAGTTGTAGATCTTCCTGCCAATTTTCCTTTGCCATAGATTCTTAAACAAACTTCATTCACAACATACCAATCATTTAATCATAGCCAGCTCATCAGCTTCCTTCATTAAATAATTCTTTTATTCATTCAATGTATTCTGTTACTACTCGGTTGCAACTCAGTAAATACTAAATTTCACTCGGTAGACATACCGCCTCCATTAACCGATAGCGATAACCTTAGGGTTTACCGACTAGGTTCCTTAGGGTTTACCGACTAGGTTCTTTGCTCGGTAACATAGTATAGTATTAACCTTACAATCAACAACATATGTATGATATCAAAATAGTCTAAACATCATGATCTCATCATTGTCTAACTCGGTAATAGATGTCCATTGAATAACTTATTTCTCCCCTTATTCATCACATTCTTTCTATGTCTTTTACCAACATCTTTATACTTATCAAATCATACTTCTTAAGATATGGTAACATCATACTAAATTAGAAAATCTATTTCTTGACATCAATGACAAAATAATAATATTAAGATAGTAAACATCCTTAATCAGTTATATCCATAATCATCAACAACCTTCTCAATACCCTTATTGAAATGCCAACAATCTCTCCTTGTCTGTTATAATGCCAACAATCTCCCCCTTTGGCATTGATGGCAAAACCAATTGATTTGACCTAATTGATTCGGATTGATGTGAGATTCTGAAATGATGAAATGCTCTCCCCCTATCATCAGTCTTCTCCCGCATACATTTGTATCCACTCCTTTTCTCCAGTCTTCTCCCACTTTGACAACAATGCCAAAAAGTGAAGAACTAAAATATAATTTCTTCCTGTATGAAGTGATTTTCTACTGTTGTGTGTCAACTTAGTCTCGGTCAGAGCATTTATGTCTTCAATTCCTGTTCCCTGTATTTGTTTCCTGCACACCTTTAGAAAACCTCCTAAAGTGTGTAAATTAGCATGAACTCCTAAAAGATATTTTGTAGAGTCATTGAATTGATGCTTTCACCGAACTCGGTCAGTGAGTAGAAGATAGGGGTAGGACCCCTAACTTACTTCTGAGATACTCAGAAGTGTCCCTTGGCAGTGGCTTGGTGAAGATATTTGCTACTTGTTCCTTTGTGCTAACATACTCCAACACCACTTTCTTCTCTTGAGCTTCTTCTCTAAGCTAATGATATTTGATAGAGATGTGCTTTGTCTTAGAGTGCATAACAAAATTCTTTGAAATGTTAAGGTACTAGTATTTTCATAGAATATAGTTACTGGCTCGGTAAATTTCTCATTTATACCTTTGAACAGTTGTTTGATCCATGCTATGTTGTTACAATTCAATGCTGCAGCAACGTATTCAGCTTCTACTGTTGACTGTGAAACACATCCTTGTTTCTTGCCAAGCCAACTCACTAGTCTTTCTCCGAAAAAGAAAGCTCCTCCACTTGTGCTTTTCCTGTCATCAATGTTGCCTTCCCAATTAGCATCAGTATAAGCTTTTAAATTAAAATCATTTCTTTTCTGATATACTAAGCCATAATCCTCAGTGCCTTTCAAGTATCTGAAAATTCTCTTGATTGTTGTCATGTGTGTTTCCTTAGGATCTGCAGAGAATCTTACAACTATACCTATTGCATGTGCTATGTCTGGCCTATTGTGAACAACATATTGTAGCTTTCCAATCATGGATCGATAAAGTGTCTCATCAATAGATGCAGATTCATCATTCTTTGATAGTTTACAGCTGGTAGTCATAGGAGTACTTACTGGTTTTGAATCCTCCATTCCAAATTTCTTCAAGATTTCCTTTACGTACTTGGACTGAGTAATGAAAATTTCATCTTTCATTTGCAGTATCTGTAAACCTATAAAATACTTTATCTCACCGATTAATGACATCTCAAATTCTTTGCTCATTTCATTTCCAAAGTTCTTACATAGAGAGTCATTTCCACAAAAGATAATATCATCAACAAATATGGCTGAGATCAGTATTCCACTTTCATCATTCTTCATGTACATATTGTTGTTTTCACTTGTCCTTATAAAACCAATCTTGATTAGATAAGAGTGCAATCTTTCATACCATGCTCTAGGTGCTTGTTTCAAACCATATAAAGCTTTTTTCAATTTACATACCTGATCTTTATTCTTGTCTTCAACAAATCCTTCAGGTTGTTCAATAAAAACTTTTTCTTCTAATATACCATTTAGAAATGTAGATTTGACATCCATTTGATATACCTTGAAATTCTTGTAAGCAACATATGCCAACAATGTTCTTACTCCTTCAAGTCTTGCCATAGGTGCAAAAGTCTCACCATAATCAATTCCTTCTTCTTGGGCATAACCTTTGCAAACTAGTCTTGCTTTATTTTGAATGACCTCACCTTTTTCATTCAGCTTGTTTCTGAAAATCTACTTTGTACCAATTACATTTTTGTCCTTCAGTCTTGGGACCAGTGTCCATGTGTCATTCTTCTTGATTTGATCAATCTAAACTGTCATAGCATTTATCCAATCTTCACTGTTAAATGCCTCTTTCATTATTCTCAGTTCAAATTCAGATATCAGACATGTGTTCTATCTTAGTTTGTTCCTTGTCATCACTGGATCATCCTTATCTCCTATAATCTGATTTGATGCATGATGTCTTCTGACATACTTGGCTAATACAAGCTCGGTAGGCTCTGTATGATCTTCTTCATCACTCGGTAACCTCTTTTTTTAGTAGATTCTTTGTCAGGACAGTTAAAAGCCATATGTCCTATCTTATCACAATTGAAACATTTCAAAGATAGTTTTCCTTTATACTTACCTTTGCCTCTCGGTAACCTTCTGGCTAAAGTGCTTCAAACACTTCTTGCTTTCTGATTTCCTCATACAGTTTGTGTACTTCCTCCATGTTCTTGTGAAATATTTCACTTGCTCCACTATGATCCCCTTTAGTGTACTTACTCATTCTATCATTGTAATCATCAGATTCACCAATATGAAAAAAACTAAATGCAGATTCAACTTTATTTAACGATCACCCACTGTTATCAAAGTTACTTAACTCAAATGCATGTAGCTTACCAATAGTAGCATCTAAAGAAACTGACATATTGGGTACAAACCTCAATTCATTGATTGCAGAGATTTGGATTGCATAAGCTGGTAGAAGGGTTCTTAACAACTTACTTGTTATATCCTTTTCTTCAATAGTTCCACCTGCTCCTTTGATTTGATTGACAATCTCCTTTAGTATTGTATTGTACTGGGTTATGTTCTCACCTTCATTCATCCTCATAGATTTAAGTTGTCCTCTTAGACAATCCACTTTTTCTCTTTGAACATGTTCATCTCCACCATACATAGATATGAGCTTGTCCCACATTGCCTTTGCATCATTGCAGCCTTCTAGATCATTAAACTCTGAATCAGTCAATGCAAATGTTATTTCAATCATTGCTTGAATATGTTCTTGCTTTTCCTTTATCTCTTCCATTGTCAATGGATAGGTGATCGGTGTAATGAAATCATTCTCCAGATAATATACAACATATTCTCCAACTCCTGATAGGTGCAACTTCATCCTTTTCAGCCATGTAGAGAAACTTGACTTGTTCAGTTTGGGTGCATCCCTCTTATACATCTTTGGATCTTTGCCTCAAGTACCTTTAAACTTTTAGTTCCAAAGTCCAAAGCTCTGATAACAATTGATAGTTCTGATACTTAATGTTAAGTATAGATGCCAAGCTAATAAGATGAGAGGGGGGGGGTGAATCATACAAACTTAATCTTCCATAAAAACAACAGATTCAACCTCGGTAACATATACTTCAGCAATATAACCAAAACTGCTAAACATGCAAACTCAAAAGCACATAAACATCATCACACTCATAACACCAGATTTAACGTGGAAACCCAAATAGGGAAAAACCACTGTGGGATTTCAAACCCACTAAGAAATATACTCTTCTAGAGTATGCTCGGTTAAAAGCAAATCCTGTTAAAGATTACAAACACATTGCTAGACGTGACCCAGTTAAGGGATTTCCCTCAAATCTGTTAAGATCTTCACCTTGTTAGAAGTGACCTTGTTAAAGGATTTCAAACACTCAATCAGAATGTCACCTTGCTAGAGGGTTTTACAAATAAGACTGTTAAGTCCACTCGGTTAAGAGATTTTCTGTCACTTTACAAAATAACAGTAATAAAAATCTATCTGCAACTTTGCATCTAAAATGCTAAAGCATATTCTTATTTGCTCAATACAATAGGACTAATCTTGTCCATCTGCTGGGCTCTATACTCTATTATTAAAATAGGTCTTCAAGCTTCAGTGCTCGGTAATCACTATGTAGCATCCCTGTGCATACACTTGCCCACATACATTGTTTATCAACAGTTCCTTATTTATAAACAATTCACCAACTGCTTAATCTCCTTGATCACATTTCCCATGATCAATCATAGCCATCTAATCTTCAAAGTTGATCAGGTTCAATGTATCCTTTAATCTGAAAATGTTTTACCCTACCTTGGAACTTGCATACATTTCTTGGAACTTGTGCTAGGGTATTGCAGTTCAATCTAAGTTGTAGATCTTCTTGCCGATTTTCCTTTGTCATAGATTCTTAAACAAACTTCATTCACGGCATACCAATCATTTAATCATAGCCAGCTCATCAGCTTCCTTCATTAAATAATACTTTTATTCATTCAATGCATTCTATTACTACTCGGTTGCAACTCGGTAAATACTAAACTTCACTCGGTAGACATATCTCCTTTATTAATCGATAGCGATAACCTTAGGGTTTACCAACTAGGTTCCTTAGGGTTTACCGACTAGGTTCTTTGCTCGGTAACATAGTATAGTATTAACCTTACAATCAACAACATATGTATGATATCAAAACAATCTAAACATCATGATCTCATCATTGTCTAACTCGGTAATAGTTGCCCATTGAATAACTTATTTCTCCCCCTATTCATCACATTCTTTCCGTGTCTTTTACCGACATCTTTATACTCATCAAATTATACTTCTTAAGATATGGAAACATCATACTGAATTAGAAAATCAATTTCTTGACATCAATGACAAAATAATAATATTAAGACAGTAAACATCCTTAATCAGTTATATCCATAATCATCAACAACCTTCTCAATGTCCTTATTGAAATGCCAACAATCTCTCCTTGTCTGTTATAATGCCAACAGAGATTTAATATCAAATCAAAACCCCATAAAAGTAAAACAATAATAAACTAAAAACCCCCAAATTTTCTTTCATTCACAGTCACTGAAATATATTTTCCCATAATGTTTAAAACAGCAGTATGGGGAATTTTATTGCAAGAACATGATTTTCCAAATACCCAATAACTTTCCCCAATACAAAGCAATGCAAACCCATTCATGGTTTTTTTTTTAAACCAGCATTTCATGAAGAACAACAAAACATGATTTTTGATTTAACAATGAAATTAAAAAAAAAAAAACAAGAATCCTACCTCCTTTAGCATTCCTGATAGGATTTTGAAGAAGAGCCCCAACCTACAGCTGTAGAAATCCTTCCTTCCCAAAATCCCCAATTTTCTCCATCCAAAAAAAATATATCATTTTTTTTTCTCCAAAAAAATAAATCAACAACCCCCCCAAAATATTTTTCCAACCTAGGCTAAAAGAATGAAATTTTGACCTAATTTTGAATTTCGAATTTAAGCACTTTTTTAAATAAAAAATGAAAATAATCATTCTTTTCAACTATTCAAATAATCTAACTTGCTTTTCTAATTAAAATTAAAATGCTTCTCTCTCATTTAATTTTAATTTTCTCAATATTAACTAGGGTAACATTTATATTTCACAATATTGACGAAGATAAAATATTTTAATTAAATTAATTCCCAAAATCAATCTTTCACACTATATCAAATATACATATAAATTAAACTTGCTTTTCTAATAAAAATTGACTTTCTTAAATAAGTAAAATTAACCTTTCTTTTCCAAAATGCAAAAGAGATTGAATTATTTCTATTTCAAATAACTTTAAATCTTTCCTTTGTAAAATGCATAAATTAATTGAATTCATTATTTAAAATTAACCATTAAATTAAACTCACTACAAACATAAATAAAGCAATCTTTTTAATTAATAATTAATCACATAAAAGAAACCTATTTATTTTAAATTTCTCAATTACTAATGTGTAAATGAACATATTAAATAAAATAAAATACTTAGGATAAAATACTCCATTTTACCACATGCAAGGCATGCAAACCAAGAGAGCCAACCAATCACATGACATGCAAACCCAAATGAAAAGGGAACCTAATGGACCACACACAACACTCACCTGATCATGGCTAAGGCATGATGAGGGTTTTACGACCACCTAATCCAAATTCTAAGGATAAAAGAGGTATACTCAACCCTACGAATACTGATGGAGACGAACCTTGCACCTAGGCAGTACTGTACCTGCAATCTCCTGCAACAATGAGTCACGCAAGCATACACACACACATATATATATATTCAATGAAGGCATTAGCTCAAGATTTATAACAAGAATTAGGGAAACAATTAAACTTACACAAGAATCGATGCGAAAGCACAATAATAGGTATGCACAATATTCATATTATCTAATCTACAACATTACATAATGGTAAATCAACCATCCAAGAATACCACATCAAAAAAGTCAACCAAGGTCAAACCATTTTTACAAAGCCGACTAGGGTAGGGGCACTACATATGGCATTGAGAATCCATTCCGTGAGACTCAACGGTTGTATTCTGATTAGCCATTGGGTGTGTACCTAAGTCCGTATAGAAAATATTTTCTTCTCTAATCTAATTTTCATAGGGTTAGCAGGCTGTGATTGAAGTCATAATACATCTTGCATGTTTACTGTGTTTTCATCCCTGAAACTGAAACTAAAATACTAAAACTGGAGAAAATAATAAACAACTCAGTCATCAAAACTTTGTCTGTTAGAATCTTGTCTTCGTCCAATCCTTTGTAATACAAGTCTGCTAAATTGTTGTCCTGCTACATATATATTGTCGTACGAGTCTTCATTGATCTTAATAGTTTGTCATCTGGCTCTGTAAAACTTTTTGTATCAAAAACTAGTCTACCTCAATCGTCAAAACTATGTCCATATCAAAAAACTAGTCTACATCAGTCATCAAAAACTTCATTCATGTCCAAAACTAGTCATCGTCAATCATTGAAAACTCTGTCTATCAGAATCTCATCTCTGTCTAGTACTCTGTCATACGAGTCTTCTGAATTATCATGCTACTGCATAGATATTGTCGTACGAAACTTCATTAATCCTCTCAGTTTGTCATTTGGTCCTTTATAAACAGTCGTATAAGGTCTAAGAAATTATCGTCTGACCCTATTAGAATTGTCATCCGAGTTAGGGAATTGTTGTCTGATCCTCTATTTTATGTCGTATGAATAATCATCATACCAATCAGATTATCATCTGGAGGCTACCAACCTGTCGTATGAATCTAGGTAGCAACTTGTATGAAAAACTATCTTTATCATTTAGAAGTCATTACACTGTCATTTGGTTCTGAAAACTCTATCATACAAGTTCCTGATTTTGTCAGTCTAGAATAATTAAACTTATTTAAATTAGTCTACAATGAGCATAAAACTGATTATCATAATCCTGTGCATAAATGAATCTTGATAGCATACCCCTGTCATTGTGTTGCACAATTTTGTCGATCATCTTTCAGCTAGTTCAAAACAATTACTTATCAAGCCTAAGTTGCTCAGACCATGTCTTACACAGGATAGATCTTTCCTGAAAGTAGACTAAATCTTAGTTTCTTCTCTCAATCAATACGCTAAACAAATAACTAGCTCCAATTTGATCTTGACTTTTGCATCACATACAGCTCTAGGTCACATCACTCATAAAATGCCTACTCAAACCAGAAGTTCTCGTAAGAAAGATGAAAAAGGCAAAGGATCATCCTTTTCATATTAGGATAACCTATTTTACGTAGAGGACCCTATCACTAATTAACCTTCATCATCGGGTATACCAGTTTTTGATCAACCCTTATCTCCCACCATGTTTGGAGCAAGGCAAGAAAGATGAGCTGCTAAACATGATACTTATGACAATCTTAGTATCCATGTTACTGATAGTGATTCATCATCAAGCAATTTTGAAGCCTCTGAACCTACAAAAACTATTATAAATAAATGTCTAAAGGATAAACATTTCCAAAATATGACAAAGATTATCATGGCTAGTATTTTCTAGAACTGGCAAAGCAAGGCACTAAACTTCCTACTGATTATAACATTGAGACACTTAGCACTAAAGAGGAAGAGACACCCTTAGCAATGGTAAACAAACAATTGCAAGCATTACAAACTAAAATTACAGAACTAAAAAATAAGGATAAATCATCAAAGCAATATTCTCTGGACACAATATGCCCATTTCCATTTGACAAAAACCTTTACATGCCTCCATTTCCTTCAAGAGTGGAGATTCCTAAGTTTGACAAATATGATGGAAATGCAGATCCTCAAGATCATGTCAGAGAATTTTGTGCTTTATGAATGGAATTCATGCACAAACAAACATATCTCATGCACCTTTTCCCAAGAAGTTTAGGAGGGAAAGCTATGGAATGGTTCTCAAGAATACCTATGGGAATCAAAACTTTTGAAGAATTAATCCAATTATTTCTACAACAATACTCCTGTAAAATTCATCATCCAGTCACTATGATTGATCTTTGCAATACCAAATAGAAAATAGGAGAGCCCTTTCTCACTTTCCTTCAACATTGGAGAAATGTGTTCTCTAGATATTCATGACCTATTCCAGATTCTGAGAAGATGGATATCTTCATCAATAAATTTATCCCTAAATTGAAATACAATATCCAAATGCAAGTGTACCCTTCATTCAACAAAATGGTAGATAGTGCCCTCAGAATGGAAGATGTGCTTATAAAGAAAGGAGATATCTCACTTGAAACACAGCAAGGTTCTAGTTCCAAAGAAAAGAACAAATATTGGAAATACGGCAAAGACAACAATAGAAACATTTTTAGTGATGGAGTGGTAGACACTGTTAAAGAGAAATCAAAGTCCACAATATTTAACTTGGCTAGTGGCACACAAGCACTCAAAGAAGCTGAAACCGCAGTAGAAAATCCTCTAAAGAAATCAAAAGAGTGGTTTAAAGAGAAACCTTGCCTCCGAAAACCTAAACATGACTTCACTCCTCTGGAATAATCATATGAATCCACTTTTAAGAATTTATTGGAAAATGATTTGATAACATTACCAGACAACTCTAGGCCATATGATCCAAAAGTTAAACCTAAATGGTGGAGGAAAAATGAATACTGTGAATATCATCGGAATAAAGGTCATACAACAAACAACTGCATGAACCTCAAACATGAGATTCAAGACCTCATCGATGCTGGAAATTTTGTTGTTGGAAATCACACGACTAATGTTGAACACAAATCTTTTAAAGATCCCCTACCTGTTTACGAATAAGGTGATTCCTCAAAATCAAAGGGAGGTGCCAAATTAAATTACACCTACACTAACAATGACAATGTGATCAACATGATTGAGTCTTCCCAACTTGAATATTGCAATGTGATAATAATCAAAGATAAACAAAATGAAGCACAAACTACAAATGTTGTGACCCACGCTCAAAACAAGGTTACTCTCCAAGGAGCTAGTTCCTCAACTCCTTCTCAAAGAACATCAAACCTACTAAATTCTTCAAATAGACAAAAAGATAAAATCATGGCTAAACCTAAACAACTGGCTACATCATCCTCTCTTGGTTATATCATTGTCGAACAATTGAAAAGAATGAATGCTTAAATATCTATTTTTGAACTGCTTAAAATCTCTTCTACTCATAAAGAGATCCTGGAAAAAGCTTTGCTCGCTACTAATGTCCCAAAAGATTTAGATGTTGATCGGTTTCAATCTATGGTGGGTCACCTGACTTCACCTCATTATGTCACTTTCTCTGAAGAAGATGGTAACTCACTGAATCACCCACATAACCATCCATTGCATGTCGAAGCTATGATCCATAAACACTGAGTTAAACGTGTTTTGATAGATGGAGGCATTGGGTTGAATATTTGTACCCACAATCTACTGACATAGTTGGGATTTTATAAAAATGTCATTGATCCAGCAAAGAAAATAACAACCAAAGCTTATGATGAAGAGTAAAGAACCTCTAAAGGTCTGGTAATATTACCGATCAAAGTAGGACCTGTGGAAAGAGATTTTATTTTTCAGGTGCTTGATCTTCCTCTTTCATACAACATCTTACTGGACAGGCCATGGATTCACAAAATGAAGGCGGTACCATCTACATATCATCAATGCTTGAAATTTCCTTATAATGGAGTTGAAGTCAATATTTCTACCGATACAAACTATCCCTGTAATTCATTAACATAGAGTTTTGATACCTTTGTTCTTCGAGCAACCTCTACAACTAACAGTTCAGAAACTTTGATGAAAGATTTAGAAAAAAAATTGAAAATCACAGATACTAGCATAGATGGATATAAGATAGAACATGTACTTTCACTAATCTCTCTTCCTCCATCACCAAGATAGTTGAGAAAACCATAAGAGGTTATGAGGCCACAAACTTCAACTCTAAATGTCATTTATGATGGTCTCTTTGAATAGTCCTCTACTTCCCTTGCAGATGAAATAGAAGAGGATGTTAATGTCAAATGGCTTTTCAAAAAAGATAGTAAAAACAAAGCTTGACATTGTGAGATTTCCCCGACACAATATGGTCCAGGCTATAAGATGATTCAATGCATGGGATATTCAGGTACCATTCCTCTAGGTAAGCATCAAGAAGGTATTGTTGAGCCTATTTAGCTAAAAATTAAGTCTACAAATGACAAAATAGGGATGGGATACAATCCAAGAAAGTCATCATATTAGAAATATACTTCTCATCATTAGTTCAAGTGGAGGAAAAGGATACTACCTTCAAAATCACAGGAAGTAAACACTCAAAAAAATTAGGAAGAGTATGAAAAGGAACAAGAAGAATTGGCAATCAAGAGAGAGGAAGCAGTTGGTAATCAAGTTCCAATTATATAAGCAATAATACTACAAGGAGTAGAAGTCCTAGAGGATATGAGAGAAGAGGTAGAAAGAATTAAAAAATTGTTTTCACCATGGAACATTCCGGTCATATACACTAGTAGACAACAAATAGATGATTCAAAAACTGACTCGAATGAGTATGAATGGGGTCCATATCATCTCTTAGATACATCTACTATAGAAACTCCAGAAGAGTCTAGTGATATCATTGATGATGCACAAGAGTTGATATGCTTAAAGATGCAAAAGGAAATGGAGGAAATTAGACTAAAAAGACAAGAAGACTATGAACAACAACTGAAAGAAGGAAGAACACAAGAAAATTATTCACTGAATATATCTCCCTCTAATGAGATAGAACAAATCAGGTATGGAACTACAAAAGAAAAATTAGAAGCTACAGAAGAAGGACCAGTCATTAGTCAAGAAGAAGTTGAATGGAAAAGACAACAAAGACTAACAGAGTCATCAAAGCCATGTCAACAGGTATGTCAAATACAGGTGATCCATGAACCAAATCATGAAGGAACTTGCAACATCAAAGATGTAGGTGTTGATACTATACATACCTTTACTAGATCACCTGAAGAAGAGCCATAAACTTCATCTTATGACTCTGATAACTCTAACATAAGCTCTATTTATGACAATACCTATTTGTCATCAAACTATGACTACTTCATCATGGATGTTGAGATTCTGTCTGCTGACCGTGTTACTGTCAAATCATGATATGTAGTCCAGTTTGGAGTAGAGGACGGTGCTAGTGGTAGGTCTGTTGGATTAGGTCAACAAAATATTAACATGCACTTAGATGATAATATTGTAACTCTTCCTAGTCTCGAGACATTTACGCAAGGTAGTCTTCTGGAACTTGACTTATCGGTCTGAAGTTATGATGATAATACTGTGCACTTCCTTGAACCTATCCAAACTTTATCCTTGGTACATCCTGAACTAATTGACTATAATCTCCAAAACCAACCTATGAATGTACCTATCTTTGTTAATGACTACATGTTATCCTATTATCTTAATGCAGTTGAACCAATGGACTCTTCCACCAGTGAGAAAAGTGGGAACGTGACTAAAACAGACATCAAGTATCTTAGTCACAAAAATCAAAAAAAGAAAAATAAAAGATCTGATGGTGAACACCATATTGTGGTGGTGTCAAAATCGAAAATAGTGAAAATAAAGGACGTACCTAAGGATGAAAACCTCTCTGAGGCACCTGAAGGTGAGATACTTGATATATTTGCAAGTCACTTCTAGGAAAGGTCTTCAATATTGATTGAACCAATTCAACCAGTAAATTTTGGGACTCAAGAGACACCACATATCATCAACTTAGCTCAATCACTATCAGCAGAAAAGTTAAAAGATTTCAGCAACCTCTTTTCAGAAAAGAAGATCAACTTTGCATGGACATAGTCCGATATGCCAGGCCTAGATCCTGATCTCATCATGCACCATCTCTCTATTATACTAGGAGTTAAACTAGTAAAGAAAAACCTTCGTAAGATGCACCCTCATGTGGCACTGCTAGTCAAGGTTGAGCTATAAAAATTGCTAAGAGATGGATTTATCAGAGCTATAGACTATGCAGAATGGATATAAAACATAGTACCTATATCAAAGGAAGACCAATCTATTAGGGTTTGCACAGACTTCAGGGATCTCAACAAAGCATGTCTGAAGGACGATTTTCTATTACCCAACATTGATATGATAGTGGATATGACTGTTGGGTATGAGATGTACTCATTAATGGATGGATTCTCTGGTTACTATCAGATCAAAATAGCTCCTTAGGATCAAGAAAAGATAGCCTTCACCTATGCATGGGGAACCTTTTGTTGGAACATCATGCCATTTGGGCTAAAGAATGTAGGAGAAACTTACCAAAGAGAAATAACCACTATCTTCCATGATATAATGCACAAAAACATGGAAGATTATGTTGATGACACTTTAGTAAAGACCATGAAGAGATCCACACATATCCAAGAACTGGGCCTCATACTAGATAGAATGGAAAAATTCAAGCTCTACCTAAATCCTAAAAAGTGAGCATTAGGAGTGACATCAGGGAAATTGCTTGGTTACATTATTTCAAAGAAAGGAATTGAGTTTGATCTTGAGAATATCCAAGCCATAATGGAAATGCCACCTCCAAAGAATTTTAGTCAAATGAGAAGTTTACAAGGACGTCTCCAATAAATAAGACACTTTATTTCTTAGCTAGCAGATAAAGCTCAACCCTTCACAAAAGTATTAAGGAAATGAGTAACATACAACTAGGATAAGGAATATGAGCATCACCTTCAATAAATCAAAGAAATACCTTTCTAATCCACCAATATTGATGCCACCAATTCAAGGTAAACCATTGATTCTATACATATCAGCTACCGATACATCATTGGGGGCACTTCTGGCACAACAGGATGAGAATAAAAAGGAAAGAGCTATATACTATATCAATAGAACTTTTGTGTCCTATGAGATGACTATACTATAATAGAAAAACTTGTTTGGCATTAGTCTTTGCATCACAAAAATTGAGACACTACATGTTAGCACATTCAATTAAGCTAGTGGCTAAGATTGATCCACTCAAATATCTTCTCAGCAAAGCAACACTTACAAGAAGATTTGCTAAATGTGATGCAGAGGTTGGCAGTAGTAGGTGACAAACCCACATACTCACTCCTAGGTCTAACAATACCTATGCTCCTTCACCAAGTCTCAACCCACTCCAATATGAAATTGGATCCTTACACCTATCTACAGGTGGTACAACACTCCCATACCCTTCTTAATGCTCACTAAGGCCTTCCACAAAAATGTTTTGGGATACAAGTTTGGGTATTGGTCCTTCGGCTTAAATAGTTCTACCTGCTAGTAGCCCTGTTTTACTACTTTTTTAGTTTTTCCTCCAAATTGTTAAAAACAACACAGAAAAAAAATTTAGGTTTCAGATGCCCTTTTGGGACTACTATCAAATTTCAAAAGATTAGGCTTCCAACCTATTCCTGCACTCTTCAACACCTACTTGGTTCTCAGGCCTAATTGATCAAGTTGGGCCTGTTTTATAAAGGAAGTGTGTGAGAATGGGATGACAAGAAGGTTCTAACTCTTTAGGGGGATTCTTCTATGTCCCAATGTTCCTAATCCAACAATTAGCTCCTCAATTCATCATTATTCTTTGTATGCACAATGAATCTCTCTAGGCTAATTTAAACCCTCAAACAGTTTGGACTAGGGCTTGGTGGTAAAATTACCAAACCAACTCCTCTAACCTTTCCCCTTTGGAATCTCAAAAGACATGCCTCTAGCTTTCATCCTAAAAATGACCATCAGATTCCAATGGGTAGATTGCAAGGTAGGGCTCCATTTGCATTGAAACCCTTTAAAATGGAGGGTTTCAGACCTTCACAGAGTAAATCACTTATACCTTCCTCCAAACTTCACTTCAAGATGTCAGACCAAGTGCATTGGAAAGGTTATTTAGGGAACTTCCTAATCAAATCCAAATTGAATCACAATTTATCACACCCTCTATGGATAGTACCAAAAACTATCACTGTTATGGCAAAATCAGACTTGTTCTATTCACTTTCTCCACCAAACTTTACAAAAATTTCAACCAACCTTCCCCATGGTTGTTCAAGAATATATAAACCATCCTCAATGTTCATAACCCAATTTTGAATATTTATGAATGTTGGGAAGGTAGTTGTCATCCTACCGACAACTTTGAAAAGTTGCTTGACAACAAAATGCAACATTTTAGCAACTTGGACAATAATGGTAATTAAGCACTTAGACCTTATGGAAACATATCCAAGGTCATTATTTGACTCCAAACACCTAATAAAACATCCTAGACCTATCAACACTAAAAATCCAAATTCCAAGCCATCATAACCTAATAGACCTCTAGGTTTATATGCTCACCTAAGAGATTATTGGCCATACAAATAGGCACTCTATTACATCAAGGGTGATCATTGATCCAACCAATTATTACAACACAAATGAAAATGTAAACACTACCATGGATATGAATCTTTCTTGAAAAGTAGAAGGTGCTTTGCACCAAAATCGGTCATGATTCTTACAAAATTTGATATTGAATATGTAGAATGCATAGCCATCAAAGGACAGGTTATTGTAGATCAACTTGTTGATGCTCCACTCAAAGATAGTCAACCTTTATACATAGAATTTTTGAATGAATCCATCATGCACTTTACTCAATGATCACGGAAGATGTTCTTTAATGGATCCTTTGCTCAGCATGGTTCTGGTCCTGGAATACTTTTTATTACTCCTCAAAAATATTCAATCCCAAAGGCTTACAAGATTCTCTTCCCTTGCACAAACAAAATTGGAGAATATGAAGCTTTGATAAATGGGATCAAGCTGGCTATCAAATGGAAGTTTGTTGAATTACACATCTATGGAGATTCTCAACTAATCATCAACCAAATCAATGATACATATTAGACTCAAGATGAGAAATTGATTCCTTATAAGAGAATGGTTGATGATCTCAAGAGTTATTTTACTTTTGTATCATTTTAGAAGATTCCCAAATTAGCAAACTGAGTAGCCGATGCTATGGCCACCTTGGCATCTATACCAGAGTTACAAGAATCTAATTTTTTCTTTGAATTTATGGTGGAAGAGTTACATTATCGTACCTATGATTCTCCTGAGTCCCAGATGGTTTGTTTCATTATTGGACATGACTCATCTTGCTACAACCACATTTACTTTTACCTACGTGACCAAATTATCCCTACTAATCTTACTCGTAATGGGAAAAGGAACCTAATCTAAAATGCTTCATCGTACGCCATCATCGCTAATGATCTATTTAGGCAAGGTTTGGTTAATACTTATCTTAGGTGTCTAGAAACTCAAGAGTCTGAACATGCATTATTTGAAATCCATGAAGGTATTTGTGGATCTCATTCAAATGGTCTTTAGCTCAGAAACTACTAAGGACTAGCTACTACTAGCTAGATATGGAGAAAGATGCTATAAAGTTTGCTAAAACTTGTGAGAAGTGTCAGCTACATGGGAATCTCATACATGCTCCAGCAAGGGATCTCGTACCCTTCATCACACATTGGCCTTTTCAACAATGGGTGTTTGATCTCATTGGCCAAATATATCATGCATCATCTAACAGACACAAGTTTATTATAACTGCCACTGAGTACTTCACTAAGTGGGTAGAAGTTGTTTTGCTAATCAAAGCAACTGGTAAACAAGTAGCTCTGTTCAACCTTAACTATATCATCTGTAGGTATGGTATACCTTCATCCATTGTGATTGGCAATGGAGGGCAATTCAAAAATAAAGATCTAGACGAGCTCTGTGAAAAATTCAAAATCAAATAGCACTATTCATCCATATATTACCCTCCAAGTAATGGACAAGCTGAAGCATCTAACCAAAATTTGTTGACTATCTTACACAGAACAATAAATAAATCTAGAAAGGATTGGCATCTATTGCTCAATCCTATACTATGGGCTTATAGAATAAGTATCAGAACACCTACTGGGGCTATACCTTTTTCTTTGGTGTATGGATACGAAGCAGTCTTACTTATTGAGGCAAAAATGCCATCTTTGAGAGTTTCTTTGCAAGGTCTCATTACTGATGAGGACTATAAAATATCTAGATTGCAATAACTTGAGTTGTTCGATGAACGTCAGAAAGTGGCATTTGATCATTTGAGAGCGTATCAAAAGAGAATGTCTAAAGGTTTTAACAAGAAGGTTCGACAATGATAATTTTAGGTTGGTGACCTTGTTCTAAGGGAAAATCCTAAAAATCAATAGTTTTGAGACAACAAAGGGAAGTTTGGACCCAACTAGCTGGGTCCCTACATCATTACTACAATCTTTGGCTCTTGTACCTATCAAATCTCAACATCGGAAGGAGAACAACTCTGTGAACTCGTCAACACCATCCACTTGAAGAAATTCTTCACTTAATATTCTCTGCTCTAGCAACCTATACAACTAAAATATCCTGAAAAAAATTCTAAAAATCATAAAATGTCCTGAAAAAAAAATAGAAAAGAAAGAAAAAGAGAAAAGAAGAATCTTTGCCAAGTAGGTGAAAACCTGGTAAATAGGTGCCTCTTCTACTCAAGCTCTCTATCTATCAAGGCAACGTTGATATTTCTCATTTTTCATTCCCACATTTCACCATCTTTGATTTTGCTTGTACATATCTTTTAGTCACTTTTGTGATATCCTGGTTCTTTTGGAGCCCTCGTGGCTTGAAACTGATTAATGTCATAGTCTTAGGATAATTGATCGATCAATAAAAATCTCCTAAGGAGTATCAATCAATTCATCTTTATGTCAGTGGTACCCAGTCATCCACTCTGAGTTAGTCACCTATCTTCTAACTACTAAAGAGTTTTATCACTAAGTAAACAAGAAAAATAAGACTACTAAAAACAATCACTAAACACTTTGAGATATGCATGAAATTTTCTTTATGTGTTGTCTTTTATATTGGTTTTCAATTATAATTCTCTCTAAGTAACTCAAGGAAGTATATCTTGACTAAGAGGAACAAGGATTGGGGACATAATATTTTTCTTTATTTTCTACTTGTAGAAATGATTCTAATGATCTGGAAACATCTAATCAGATGGGTGTCTGTGATAAGTGCCTTCACATCAAGGTGAAATCACCACACATACCTTGAATCTGCTTATTTATATGCTACAGGGAGGTTGGCATCATTTCTTTGACTATTTTGAGGAAATTTCTTTAATGTGCAATCCGGATGCATGCATAATCTATCCAAGGATATGAATGAAAAAAGGGTCATTATGAACAAGATAATTAATATTTCATATAAAAAGAAAGGAACTCTATTTTTCCTGCTATGTTTGTAAATGCTCAGTGATGAAAATTAAGCATTCCAAATCTAGTGACTAGGTTTAGTTTGCATTCATTCTAAATTTTATGGATTTCGAGTGATTTCAGCATGATAACAATGATCTCTTTATCTTCTAAATGAGAGTTTGAAGCATCATCATTTCTCAGCTAAGTGGTCTCTTTTTCATCATCATTTCTCTGATAAAGTACTTGTGTATTGAGATATTTTGATTAAGTAAAAATAGGTTTTTGAAAGGAACCCAAACCTTTTACATAACAGGAGAAAGAAGAAGCATTAAAGCAGAAAATATTCATGCCTGATCACCCCAACAAAAAATTAGATCCCATCCAAACCAAAAAGGGATCTCAAAACACATAGGGCTGCACTAAGACAACAAAACAACAAAAGACAAAAAAAAGATAGCAAAAGGACATCACAAAGACAAAGATAGATACTGAGATAGCTAGATATTTTTTATAATAGCTTTTGCATGAACCACTATCTACTTCATGTTGTCCACAGAGGTCTTCAAATCATCCAGCTCACATCCCTTGATGTCACCTTAATTCCTCGTGTTGGCTCTAGTTCTCTTCTGATGACCTCTTTTCTCTGTCTGGTCCTTGTCGCCCTCTTTGTCTTTAAAGTTATCAAATCTATTAATCAGAATGTTCATATTGTCCATAGAGGCTTTAAGAATCTAGAAATTATGTTTAGCTATCCTCTTCATGGTTTGTTCCATCTTGTCGACTCTATTGCCCATATTTTTCATGGTAATTTCCAGCCCATTCGCCTCTCTATTGTCTTCCATTTCCTTAACCTTCTTCTCAGTTTCAAGAATTTTACCAACCATGTTTTCAATAGCTTCAACATTGTTAATAGCCACTGCCAGTTCTTTAACATTTTGAGAAAGAGGTTTGTCGCCTATCGTGGCCTTTTTGGTAGCATTCATATCATTCTTCAGGTTACCAATATCTTTCACAATTATGTTGATAATATCACAAAATCCCTTAATACTATCATTATCCCCATGACAGTCACAAGGATTTCCCCTTTTATCCTCTTGGCTATCATTATGCAATCCTTGAGTATTCAAATCCTTATCACAACCCACATCTGAAATCTCATCCCCTTCCTTACCCTTCACATTGTCATTTTTTTCCTCCTCTGCATCCTCATCAGAAGCTTTCAAAATCTATTTTTTGTCTTTGTTAACTCCCCTGCTGATGTTCATATTCCTTTGGGTTTGTTTCCCCATTCCTTTACCTTTCTTTCTTTTGATGAATTTTCCCTCAAAGGACTCATCCTCAGAGTTTGAGATATCAGAAACAACCACAATCCTCTTTCCCTTCCCCTTATTCCTCCCCTTTTTGCTAAGCACCTCTGACTCACCTTCAGTTTCTAAGTCATAGTTAAAACCACTATACTCACTTTCTATTTCTTCAGCCCTGGTATTTTTACCTCTAATTAATTTCTTTATACATTTCCCTTTCACTAGTTTATACACTAAAACCATAAGACCCTGATGAAGAGAATGGTCACCCTGAGGATCTTTCTGCATTTCTTTAATTGTGTGATCCATGGAACAAGCAAGATAATAGGGCAATCTTACCTTTTCACCATGGTGGAAGTGGTTGAGAAACACAAAATGGTGCATGCAAGCTCTTGTAAATCTCCCATCCAGTGTAATGTAGGTTATGGTAGCAAACAACACAAATCTCCATAGCCTGCAGATGCATTTTGGGGAGTGATAGGAGTTATCCACCTTCACCATCTTCTTCTTTTCTCCATCCATGATAGGAAATTTTTCCACTTCCTTATCAAAGATGCTACGATCTCTATATAACTTAATGCCCTCTGTCACCATTCTTGTGGCTTCTGCAATAATATCTTCATCCACAGTAATCATCAGAGTTCCCACCAAAACTTTTCCACTCTTCCAATTCTTTATAAAGTGCTTGGTGATAGTTGGGTCTTTACCACAAAGCCTCTCCATGAACATGCTTAATCCCCCCTCGTGAAGAATCTCCCAAACCTCTTTGTTCTTCTTCCAATCCGAACATGAGGTTGGTTCAAACCTTTTTTTGTTCCCTCCCATTTTTCCTTCACAATCGCTGGAATTCCTAATATCTGCTCTGATTTTTCTTCTCTGGTTTCTATTATTGCTCTGAAAAACAACCCAAAATTTGTGCGCTGTTAATATGATAAGACAATTACATAAATGCTCATCACCACCATTGTAATCCTGCATGATCATCGTTTATTCAGATGTTAGTTGCATACATAAACATCCTATATAGATCCATACATTTTATTATATACTTGTCGGAATTCATATTATTGCATATGAAAAATAAACATTTACATTACTTATTACTCATTTTCATCATTTATTTGCATATGAAAACAAACAAAAAAATAAACATCCATATTCATCTGCATTACATACATCCATACTGAAAAGATGTGCATACATATAGAATAAAGCATATAGAAATACATCTTATAAATCAATCAACACAAGTATGATGAAATCAAATCAAGCTCTTGTATATATCATCATAAAAGTCTCAGAATACAAATGATATCAACTATCATATACAATGTCTCATTGGAGCAAGAATCATAGGTGCTACAAAAATGGGGTATATAAAAAAATCTATGAGATATAACAAGCTAGCTCTCTACCTCTCCCTCATTGCTAGGTGGTGGAGGAGGTGGTACCTGTTGACTGGCATTCTATCTAGGTGCCCTAGCTCCCTTAGATCAGGCTATATACTAAGAATATGGAACAACCTGTTGCGCTACTAGGACTGGTACACTATAAGCTGCAACATAATAGGTTGCTTGAATTGTCTGATGTAAAACCTCACACTAGAGAGTATCGCACTTTGCTCTGACCTCCGTAAGCTTTTGGTCCCACTATGTAAGTTGCATCTGCACCACTATCAACTGTGACTGCAAACTCGCCAATCTAGTCCTCAGAGATCGTATTGCATCTCGTGCACTTGCTCACTCACAGGCTCTTTGCCTCCCTCTCCACCTCCTTTCTCATCTCTCTGCTATCTCACCTACCTAGGAGTTGCTCACTCCTCCTCACCTCCACCCTCTCCTTCCCTAGAACCACTAGCCTCAACACCACCAGGTCCTAGAGATCCACCCTCCCCTCTCTATCGTTGTCTCCCTCCAGCTTGTATCCTGTTGCTGCTAGCCCCAGGATCACCTCATGTCTACCTAGGTGCATCTGCTCTACGTCACTACACCTGTACATGTCCCTACACTCATCCTCACCCTTATACCTGACCCTGTATATGTGCCTATGTTGGTGCCTCATCCTTGACCTCCTCTATAAGAAGTGCATTCTCTACAGGATCTATGAATCTAGATAATAGATGTCTCTGAAACCAATCCCTATACTGGGGCAATACCCCAGATTGGAAACATCCTCCAAATAATCCCATCATTGTCATTGTAAACTGAATAGCTTTTGGATGCTCAACGCATAGGATAACCTTGGAGCCCATCCTCATCTCTCCTCATCTCCATATCAGGCACAGGCTATAAACTCCTATGATATAGCTTGTGGTCTTCCATCGTACCACATATCCCTAGAAACCACGAACTGCTCAATGATGGACACCGACCTATCAATAAGAGGATGAGTCATAAACATATCCTTCCTCTTCCCTCTCCACTCATCCCATAGCTCTAGACCCCTATATGGTCTTCATACTACCACAATTAGATCGATCAGTTGTCTCCTCCAGTAATTTGTCTTGCCTAGATGGGGTTGAGTGACATGACCTGAATAACAATATACAATAGGCTAGTGTGGCTCTTTGGCATCATCTACTATAAGCCTACATACTGGGATGTGCTCCCAAGCCCATATCTACAAAACTAAAACTCCTACTACCATGCTCTTCTCATCCCTATATGCAACTTCGTGCATCTCATGATACATATGGGCTAACAAACAAGATCCCCACAGTAATATTTCCAGCCCTGTTAATTCTTCGGCTAGCTCTGGAGAAAGGGTTCCAGAGGAGCAGGAAAGGAGATGTCAGGATAGATAGACGAGATTGCCGTGGGTTTTTATTATGGCCACCTTCTAACTCTTAAGGGTTTATAGTTTATCTTTCAACTTATCTCAGACTTATCTTTTATAAGACTTATGGATGCTTAGTTAATTTATGCTCTAGCTTTAGCTATGGTTTTCTCTCTTTAGCCCATTTTTCCCTACTTAGTTCGGCACTAAAACCTCTCATCTTTTTTATTTTCTGGATCATGCTTATGGGTTTAGATAATTATGTTTGTCATCTTAGCTTCTTGTTGTACTTATAAATCTTGGCATTCCATGTTGTATCTCTTCTCTCCTCTTTACTCTTAATTTGTGCTTATTTATATATATATATATATATATATATATGTATACACACACACACACACACACACACACATATATATACAAGCTTTTTGGTTTCTTATGGAAGAATAGAATGTCTGAATTAGTAAGGATGTCCACTTCTGGCTTCATTTTGAAGGAGATCTATGTAGTATGGGCTAACTTCTCTCTGATAATTTTCTTTGGTCTAGGGATATCTCCTCTTGTCTCCTTTCATTCTCTTGATGCTTGTCTCTATTTTTAAGAAGGATGTCATTTTGAATTCTCTCTTTGGTGTTTTAACTAGCGGAATGTTGGGAAGAATTGGCCTTATTATGTCTCTAGAGAGGTTCTAGTCTATGTTTTATCTTTTGTTTCTCTGTAAGGAGTTGTGGTGTCTTATTGATCCTTTTTCTGAATGGCTCCCCATCTCCCAATATAATGCTATGATATCTCTATACTTTGATATAGGCAGGGTTTTGGATTTGAAGTTATTTTTATTTCTGATAGCTCTGTGGTTGTTGCTTCTTTACTAGTAAAGGCTTGGCATCATAGATGGAGTATATTTGTGGGCTAACATCTCTTGAAGTGATTTAATGTAGGACATGTCCAATTTTTTTGTAGGTATGGTCACGGTTAGCTTAAAGGGGCTTTACCCTTTGAGGGAAGTGGGGCATTATTAATCAAACAGAAAGTTTCTTGACGTTGTTTATTTCATTCATGCTTTGTAATGTTGTTTCCAGACATCAATATTAGTCATAAGGTGTGTTAAGGTCCTTTGCAGATCAGTGGAATAGTTTGTACCTATTTTTCACAAGATAAGAACAAAGGAATAAAGGTTAGAGCTTTCTTTGGGGCATCATTTTCGAAGACATCATTCTGAAGAAAGGGTAAAATTTCAATGCATCAAAAATCTTGGTCGAAATTTTCTTTCAAGCAGTTTAGCTTGGATGTGATTTACCCAGGGACTCATGTATCTTGTACTTAATTATCAACTAACTGTAAGTTTAGATTCTGATCCTCCAATGGATCTGGGTGAGACCGGAGGTTTTCTTCCCTCCATTCTTTCCTACTGGTGCCCACACTAAATGGAGTTGTAATTAATTTTTTAATTAATAAAATTTATGTGGCTTCGGCCTTTTACCGATAAAAAAAAAAAAAAAAAGAATATAGATTTGTTCATACTCTTCAGTTAGCATGTGGATTTTTATCTTTTTCATTCTTATTAAGTATAATGGGAATATTTATCTTTGTTCTTGAGTATCAGTAAGAGTTCCAGTTAGCACTTCATGTGCCTAAATATTTCTTTGCTAATCAGGTAAGCTAAAGTGTTTTAATTTTAATATTTTTTAGTTGGCCATAATTTTTGTAGTGAATAAACCTACTCAATGATCATAATTGTAACATTCAAATAAGGAAAATATTGTGACATTTGAGGTTGGTTAACTTAGGAGTGAGCAGTAAATTTGGGAAAAATTGAATTAATGACTTCTAACATGTCCAAAAAGGAGACCTGGATAGGTAATATTATTTATATCATGGTAGAGAACAAGTCATGAATTCACTAAAAAAATTAAATGGAGCAAGTTACTAATTAATTGAAAATTTTTAAATACTGACAAACTGGAGAACTTAAAGAAAACCTAGAAGTCTTTCTCCCCCAAACAAAAATACAATGATAAAAATTAAACATGGAAACAATCAAAGAACGAAAATTTATCTAATGCAAATTTAAAAGAATTGTTGTAGATTTCATTTAGAAAGAAATTGGTGAAAAAGAAAAAGAAAATCAAAATACAATTCGTCCACAAAAAAAAATTAAAAATAATAGATATAGACTATATGTTAAAGAAAACTCAAGTGGTAAGCCCCTAAAGAGTTTTAGAAAACCATTTGAAAGTTTTAACTCCAACAAACTTACTCTTATTGAGAAACTAAATGACAAAGAATCTCAAAGCCTTCTATTTCTAGAATGCACACTTAACTTCATTTATAACGACTTCACCTATATAAGGCTAATCTATTGACATTATGAAGGATGTTTTCATAACAAAATTGAAAGTGTTGCTTGGTTTTTATTCTCCTTGAGCAAGGCATAGAAATCAGTAGCTTTGGATTTTTAATTATTATTTTTTTAGGAAACTTGCATTTCCTTAACTTGGCACTCTATTAACATGGGTGTTTGCAAAGACTAAAAGGTTCTCTTATTTTATGAAAAGATATTTGAGGCACATAACCTAGGGTACAACATAGAAATATAGAGAGCAATTTGGAGTGCAGTGTACTTTATTTCAATATAATAGAAGATTGATTTTCAAGTGTTTTCTATTTATATTTTTGATAGTGTGTTGGTAGACTATTTTACTCAGGTCTAGTGTTTCGATTATATTTCACAGAAAAAACACAAAAAAATATACATGACACAAAATTCTCACTATGAAAACTTCTGCACAACTAATGATATTTCACAAAGCCGTAAACTTTGAAAAAAATTCATTACCCAAATAATATAGTAGCACAAAAACATCATTAATTTTTTAAATGTCTTAAAATTAATTCTAAATTTAAGAACCAAATTTAAATAGAATGAAAAAAATTACTATTTTTTCATGTTGCCCTATATTTGTGTTATAATTCATAACTCAATTAATTGGGGGGTGGAGGGGGACAAAATAATGCTTTATCATTCAACTAAGCCCTAAAATTTTCACCAAAAATATTAATACTAAATAGGGGGATAATAACAATGGTCATTTTCTATAATGCTTCAAGATTTGGTCTAAAATATGTAGCCCAATTTAAACAGTGAAATAGAAACATTGTTAATTTTACTATAAAATTCACCCTAATCTAGATTCTATTATTAAAAAGAACAGGAGAACACACTGCTAATTTTCCATTATGCTTCAAAACTTACATAAAAATTAATAATCCAATTTAAATTGTGGGACAAACATATTACAAACTTTCTTCAAAACCCTAAACTCTACACCAAAATTTACGACCAAAATTAAATAGCACATGACAAAAACATTGCTAATTTTACACAATGCAATAATTGCACTATATTCGACACCCCAAAATATTGTAGAACAAAAAATTTGCTAACCCAAATTTTATTGTAATAAGAAAAAAGGATGAGATAATAATTATGCTAAGAAATGGTGGAGATGCAAAATTAGCAAGGTGTTTGTTTCTTTCAGGGATGTTCATAGAAGGCCTAGCTTTTATTATAACAAGAGCATTGGCATTCTCTTATATGTGATTTTAATCATTTGAATGAGGTGATGCAATCCTTTTATTCTTGATTGATTTTAGTGAAATCAAAATGGTTCTTTCTTCATTAGCAAAGTTCCTACAGGTTTTGGTTGTAGTGCTTTATTTCATGGCATTGGGTGTGTTACTGTCATTGATTGTTTTGATTATGAAATACATGTAGGATGTCCTTTTTTTAGTTAATTTATCTCATCAAAGGACTGCTTAAGACTCCTAAAATAGAAATTAATATTGTAAATGAATATGCTTCTCCTTCTCCTTCTCCTTATCCTTCTCCTTCTCCTTTTTGTCCTATTGATATTTCTTCTTCTCCTTTTCACCCTATTTTTATTTCTTCTTCTTCATCTTCTACCTCAAACTCTTGAATCTTATATTTCATACCTCTTTTGTTTTTTGTCATTCTCTCTTTCAAATATGGGGAGAATTTAAAAACCTTATCATCAACTAAGGGTTTTGGTTGTAACCAAGTGCTAAAAGCTTTCACAATTTGATAAACTACAATTGTACTTTGGTGTGCAATGGGTATGACAAAGAGGTTTGTAAAGTCAATTGGTGAAAATTTGGTCTATTTCTTGGATAAATTTGTGTAGTGCATGAGGTCAATTTGTGGCCATGATGTTCTTTGTGCAACAAAGGACTTAATTGAGAGGTGATAGCTTAAAATAAACTATGTATCCACCTAAAATTATTCAATCCTAACAGAAATGAAACTTTTGAATTTAGAGGATAATCAAATTTCATTAAAAATAGGCTCATGTTATGTTTTCAATAGGGCAAGCACAAGAGAGAGGTTAAGATAGAGCTAGAACAAGAAATATATAGAGGGGTAAGAGTGAGAGAGAGAGATGGATAAAGATATAGATATATAGATAGATAAGAAGATGGAAATATAGATGGAGTCAAAGATAGACATGGAGAATGGGGAAAAGAAAATGGAGAGAAGAAGAGAGGTATGAGAGAGACAAAGAGAGAAGAGAGAAGAGTACATAGATATGGAAGAGAAAAATAAATAGTTGAAGAGAGACAAAGAGATAGAAAGATAAATATAGAGATAGGAAGTGATATATAGAGAGAGGAAAAGAGATATGTGTTAGGTCCTGGAGACAACTGAGAGGGGGGGGGTGAATCAATTGTCTAATAAATTTAAACAAAAAACCATTTAACTAACTTAATGCTTAATACCGGTAAACCAGTTAAGTATGCCGGTAGACAGTGTTAACAGTAAATTGCTATACCGGTAAAGATTAATGCATGAAACATAAACATAAAGTCATCCACAACACATAACACCAATATTTGTACTTGGAAACCCTATAAGGGGAAAAACCACAGTGGGAAACCTTACCCACAATCAGATGATACTACTGCAGATAGTAAGTGTACATAAATGGGGTCTGCACATGCAGAAAGGCCAACAACCTAGAGCTCACTGCTCAATCACAAAATGGGAGTCACACTGACTACAGTTGGATGGTTAAATCCAATACGAATGTACTACACAAAATAGCATCTTCATATGCTGGATTCAATACCGGTGTAATGCTGATATGCTTCCACAAAAACCTAGCTTTACCTTTAAATGATGTCTTTGTGTATAGCTCTGCTTAATCTCACATATACCTTCACACAATCCTTTTTCGCATTCCACACTTGATCTTACATTTATACCATAATCTAAGACCAATTTAGTAGGTCGACTCTACAAGATATTACAATAAAAACATTTTACAAACAATATAATATTCGATGCAATAACTGATTAAACATGTCGGCTTAATGGATTTACAACAATAATTAATCATCTCCATAGCATGCCATGTTGATCTGGAAAAGATAAACCTGTCGATGTAATCCTAGACCTATTTGCCAGTAAAAGCAAATATGTAATTATGAATATACCAATGAAAAAAACTCCAGGACAAGATGTACTGTACAAAATAAGAATGTACTATACAAAATAGCATCTTCATATGTTGGATTCAGTACCGGTGTAATGCTGATATGCTTCTACAAAAACCTAGCTTCACCTTCAAATGATGTCCTCGTGTATACCTCTGCTTAATCTCGCATATACCTTCTCACAATTATTCTTCGCCTTACACATTCGATCTTATAAATAAGATCTTACATTTATACCATAACCTAAGACCAATTTTAGTAGGTCGGCTCTACAAGATATTACAATAAAAATAGTTTACAAACAATATAATATCCGATGCAATAACTGATTGAACATGTTAGCTTAATGCATTTACAACAATAATAAATCATCTCCATAGCGTGCCATGCTGATCTCGAAAAGATAAACTTGCCGGTGTAACCCTAGCTAACCCTGGACTTATTTGTCGGTAAAAGAAAATATGCAAATATGAATATACCAATGATTAATTCTTCAAAACAAAGTGTCAACATGATGTCTTCGACATTACCAAGTGTCTTCCATATCATTCCAAGTGTTGATGAACATTATATTCTATCGGTGAATCATATACTAGTAACTGTGCAATAGTTACTTGTTTTCCAGTGAATGTTGTTGGATCTCCAAAGTACTAGTGTTTCAGTAGGTGTTGACATCAATGACAAAACCATACCAAAATACCAACAATCTCTCCCTTTGGCACTGATGGCAACACAAGATGGAAAAACCATCAAAGTGTCAAAACAGAAATGCCAAATACCAAAAACCAACAATCTCCTTTAAACAACAATTTCTCCCCCTGGGAGAAACATGTGTTTATCCAAAGATTTATTTTTAATACCAATCTCTCCTCAAAAGATAATGTGTTTTTCCATAGATATCTCTCCCCCTTTGACATCAAATGCCAAAGTTACAAAAATCAAGTTTATATACAAAATACCAATCAATTCAATATACTAACTACTCCCCCTGAGAAGTAGCTTCCTCATCAAAGACCAGAGTAAAAGATTTGTCTTTCAATTCTGCCAGTTGATGACAATCATCAACTGTCTAAGTCTCTACCGGTGGTGGTATGACTCCAAGCTAATCTCTGAGATATTCAAAAGTCTCCTTAGGCAAAGGTTTTGTGAAAATATCTACAAGTTGTTCTTTAGTATTCACATAAACCAGTTTTATCTCCTTTTCTTCAACTTTTTCCCTTAGAAAATTTAGTTTGATATAAACATGTTTTATTTTAGAATGTAATACCGGATTCTTAGATATATCAATTGCTATAGTGTTATCACAATATATAGTAATAGGTTCTTTGCATTTTACCTTTATGTCTTTCAACATTTTCTTAAGCCATAGTACCTATGTATAGTTAGTTGCTACTGCAACATATTCTGATTCTGCTGTTGATAAAGATGTACAACTTTGTTTCTTACTCAACCAAGAAACTAATCTCTTTCCAAGAAAGAATGCTCCTCCAGTGGTGCTTTTTCTATCATCCACATCTCATGCCCAATTTGCATCTGTGTATGCACATAGATCAAAAATTTTATCTCTAGGATACCATAATCCAAGATTTGTTGTGCCTTGTAGGTACCGGAAAATCAGGTCTAGAAATCTAGAAACAATACATACTACATTCATAATATCAGGTCTAGTTTGTGTCAAATACAGTAAACCTCCTATCATAGATTTATATCTAGTTGGATTAACAGGTGTAGATTCATCCCTTTGAGATAATTTGTCATTTGTAGTCATAGGTGTGCTTACCAGTTTAGAGTTCTCCATCCCAAATTTCTTTAGTAATTCTTTCAAGTACTTGGATTGACTCAAAAATATACCTTTATCAGTCTGTGAAATCTACAATCCTAAAAAGAATTTTATTTCTCCAATCATAAACATTTCAAATTCTTGTTGCATTTTAATAGAAAATTCCTTACATAATCCATCTTCTCCTCCAAAGATTATATCATCAACAAATACTTCTATAATCAAGATGTCATCATTAGTTATTTTGTAATTGTGAGGCCCTACCCCAACTAAGTTTGACACTTTCAGTTATTTGCATATTGAGACTACTATGGATGCTTTATTTTATGCTTATGGATTTAGAACCTATATGATTCCATGATTTGGATCACATTGACATATGTTGATGCTTTATTTTATGCATGATGATTATGAAACTTTATATGTTGCTAAAATAAAATTACTTTGAAATGGTGAATGTCATTATTGGAATTGTAGGACTTCATTTTGATGATAGAAAAAAATGATGCTTATTCTATGAATGGTTCAATTTTGAGAATTATGTTAATTGCTTATGTGGAATCGAATTGGAATGAATGAGATATTGAATTATTGTTGCCAAATGTATGAGTGTTTGATGTGCAATGAAATCCATGTATTCAATTATGTATAATTGTGATTATTTGGAATTACTAATGTGTTAATTGAGATGCGCAGGAAAATTATCCATGTGACCATGGAATTTATATGGAGAACCAAACATAGACAAATGTACGTTTGTTAAGCTGGGAGTTGTCTATTTGGAGAGACAACACCCCGTTTGTAATGTATTTTATTTGTGAAAGTAAATGATGTATGTGTGTTAATTTGATTTTATGTAATTGTGTAAACCTACAAGAGACAAATTCCATGTGTAATGTTTATATTGTATTTTATTGTGTCACTTGACACATGTGATGATTAGTGTAATTGATTTTGACTTGTCTCTTGGAGGGAGTTTTGTTTCTACCAAAGCCATTCAAACACATGAGTGTGGTCCCAAATTTGCCTTGGGTAGGGAGTCTTGGGAGTGGTCAACTCAGGTTTGACCCGTAGGTTAACTTCAGTTGGGTTTCTAAGGGGTTAAATGGACTCCTAGGGTCAGTTTTAGGGCTTTTCTAAAGGTCCAAAGGGTATACCTATGGGTTAGGGGTATTTTGAAACATGTGACTACTCCCATGTGACTATTTAGTCACCTCAAAAAGTGGTTTTTCCAAGGTGAGCGAAAATTCAACTTAGAAGGTTCCTCCTAAGATAAACAACCTTCCCTTTTGATGTCAAACTCTCTTCCCCATCTTCTCTCACCTTTTCCCTAAAATATTTCTCCTAAAATATTTATTTATTTCATTTTATTTTATTTTTCTTAATAAGGATGCCTCCAACTACGCGACAAACTCCCAAACATGGTAGAGGCCCTAGACGTGAACACTTGGCACATGAAGAGGTCATTAGGGAGGAATCAATTCTGGAAGTGAACCCAGCAGCTCCTCCTGAACGATCAGTTGACCCAAACTGAGACATCTTGGTAGCTCTACAGAACCTAATTGGCATAGTTCAGGATAGGCTTCCGGCAGTAGATCATAATGTTGAGAACCAAAACTCAGGAAGCCATAGAACAGTAGAACGGGAACAGAGAAGGAGTCCACCTCCTAATCTCATAGAGAGTCAAGCTGGGCATGAGCTCGAGTACGTTCACCTACCAGCACCACTTCCAGCCGTAGCACCAGTGTATATTAAGAGGGCACGTTGGGATCCAAGGGATCTAATAAGAGAGGTTATGCATCTTCAGCCACCATCCTTTGGGGGATCTACCGACGAGGTAGAAGTAGAGGCATGGCTTTTAAGCCTAGATAGGTGCTTTGCATTGCGCTCTTATGAGAGAAATCTAAAAGCACGTGCAGCGGTTCACCTATTGCGAGGAACAACCTCCACATGGTGGAGACAGGAAGAATACAAGTGTGGCTTAGAGATAGAAACCCTCACTTGGGAGATTTTCACAGAGAGATTTAGGGAGAGGTACTTATCAAAGCATTTCAGACAGCGTAGGGTGGATGAGTTTCATGACCTCCAATAGAAGGGTCTTTCAGTGACCCAGTACGAGAACAAGTTCTTTGAACTCTTACCGTATGTAGACTACTTGAAAGATGAGAAGCTTCTCGTCAACTGATTTATCAGAGGATTGAATTCTGGCATAGCAGGACCAGTGAGAATGGCCACTCTAGGGAGCCTTTGGGTTGCTGTGGAGAAGGCTTTGATAGCCGAGGAGATTCAGGTCAGACCCCAGGACTCGAAGGATCAGTTCCAGAACCGTAACCCTACACCACAGACTTACAGGTCTCAGAAACCCCATTGGAAAGGTAACAACAGACACACATCGGGGTTCTCCAAACCCCCTCCTCCACAGTAGTCACAGCAAAACCAGAGGCAAAGGCCTCTGCAGAGTCAGCAGGGCGCGAAGCCCAAGCAGTGGTAGTCACAAGGTCAGAGGCGAGATCATAGATCTCAGGCTCCTTACACACCTTCGATGAGGACTCAGCAGTCCTCCAGAGGTGGGTATAGTGGTTCTAGTAGGACAGGGGGACAATCTTTCTCCAGACCACAGGGAGTGTAGTTTCAGGCACGTGGCGCTTGCTTCACATGTGGAGCCATGGGACACATGGTGAGAGAGTGTCCTCAGGGTCAGATGGCAGGAAATCAGAGGATGGCAGCATCAAAGCCGACAGTTGGGGATATGGGCAAGTCCCATAGGGTCTTCGCAGTGGTTGACAACCGCTAGGTAGAGCATCAGGCCACGGTTATTGAGGTAGCAGGTATGATCAAAGGTAGCAGTGTATCTATATTATTTGATTCAAGAGCTACTGACTCTTTTATATCTCCATTGGTTGTGGAGCATTGCGAGCTAGTGGCAATTAGACAAGAGGTCAGTTGGGAAGTGGAATTAGCTTCAGGGGCTAGAGTGTCAGTGGAATCAGAGGTTAAGGGTTGTCAGCTTTAGATTGGTAATACCACCACCTTAGTAGACCTTAGAGTTACACCACTTGGATCATATGGCATCGTACTTGGCATGGATTGGCTTTATGCCCACAGAGCCAAGATGGATTGTTGCCTGAAAAGGATCGAGTGTGAGGATGATCATGGTTCTCCCATAGTGATCACTAGAATTCAGAGACCCGTGTCTCTTTGTATGATCTCCGCCATGCAGCTTAAGCGGAGCATGCGAAAGGGATGTCAGTTATTTGCCATCACCATTAGTGATAGAGAAGAAGAAGAGGAAAAAAGGCCATCTATTGATGACCATCCTATCCTTAAGGAATTTTCAGACGTATTTCCTTCAGAGTTACCCGGTATGCCACCCCGTAGAGAGATTGACTTTCATATAGACCTTGTTCCAGGAGCTGAACCAGTTTCAAGAGCACCATATAAAATGACCACAAATGAGCTTAATGAGCTCAAGATGCAGCTTGAGGAACTCCTAGAGAAGGGCCACATTTGCCCTAGTGTATCCCCTTGGGGTACACCAGTCATCTTCGTGAAGAAGAAGGATGGATCTCTTTGATTATGCATGGATTACCGCCAGTTGAACAAAGTAACTATCAAGAACCGATATCCATTGCCCAGGATCGACGATTTATTTGACCAACTTCAAGGTGCCAAAGTATTTTCCAAGATTGATCTAAAGTTAGGGTACCATCAGTTGAGGATAGTGGATAGCGATATCCACAAGACCGCATTTCACACTAGATATGGCCACTATGAGTTCACCATGGTCCCATTCGGTCTTATGAATGCCCCAGCAGTTTTCATGAGTCTCATGAATGGAGTATTTCGCACATTCCTTGACCGTTTTGTGATTGAATTTCTCGATGACATATTGATATATTCACGAAATGAGGAGGAGCATGAGGAGCACTTGAGACAGGTTTTGCAATGTTTGAGGGATAATCAATTGTATGGCAGTTTGTCAAAGTGTGCTTTCTTTAGAATAGAGATCAGGTACCTTGGTCATGTTATATCCGGTGATGGGATCTCAGTAGACCCATCAAAGATCAGAGCCATCATGGATTGGCCAGCGCCTGCCAGTGTGACAGAGGTTAGGAGCTTCATGGGCTTAGTAGGTTATTATCGACGTTTTGTTGAGGGATTCTCTAGAGTCGCTCATCCTATTACTTCTCTTCAGCGCAAAGGGAAGAAGTTTGAGTGGACGAGAAGTGCGAGAAGGCCTTTCAAGAACTTAAAAAGGCACTTACTACCGCACCTATCCTTATAGTACCAGATCCTTCAGCTGATTTCATGGTTTGCACAGATGCTTCCCTAGAGGGTTTAGGGGCAGTCCTTATGCAGAGTGGCAGAGCTATAGCTTTTGAGTCAAGGAAAATCAAGACTCACGAGCTTAATTACCCTACTCATGACCTTGAGCTTGCCGTAGTAGTGCATGCACTTGTGAGGTGGAGACATTTCTTGTTGGGTCATCATTTTGAGTTGCACTCAGACCATCAGAACCTTCAGTACATATTCACTCAGCCGAATCTTAATGCACATCAGAGGAGATGGATGGAATTCTTGTGCGAGTATTATTTTGACATTCACTACATCAAAGGGAAAGAAAATGTAGTTACAGATGCCTTGAGTAGGAGACGTAATGAGGTATACACCATATCTATGAGCACGGATTTGAGAGATCAGATCATGCAGCAGTTGCCAGAGGATAGATGGTATTTAGAGGTTTGTCAGGCTATACGATCTCAGGAAACTTTAGAAGGGAAATATGTGGATTATTCCTTAGAGTTCTATGGTTTATTACGCCATAGAGGGCGCATCTATGTACCTTCTTTCAGGGGATTGCAGGAGTTCATTATCTCAGAGGCCCATAGAGCTCCTTATGCAACACATCCCAGGGTCAAGAAGATGCATGCAGACTTGAGGGAATTATACCATTGGCCAGGAATGCGATAGCTTATTGCCGAGTTGGTAGCCTGATGCCTTGAGTGTCAGAGAGTCAAGGCGGAGCACCGCCATCCAGGTGGGTTGCTCCAATCTCATGCTATACCAGAGTGGAAGTGGGATACTATATCTATGGATTTCATCATTGGTCTCCCTATGTCATCTCGTCGCCATGATGCCATCTTGGTGATGGTTGACAAGTTGACCAAAGTGGCCCACTTTTCACTAGTTCGTACCACCTTCACAGCACCAGCAGTAGCACAGGTGTTTTTGCGAGACATTGTCAGACTTCATGGAGTCCCATGCAAGATCATTTCCGATAGGGATTCCCTCTTCACTTCATCCTTTTGGAAGGCATTACAGGCAGCTATGGGTACCAAGCTCAATTTCAGTATAGCCTATCATCCGGAAACGGATGGCTAGACAGAGAGAGTTAACCAGGTGTTAGAGGATATGCTTCGCATGTATGTCATGGATCACCAGACCAGATGGGAAGAGTACCTTCCCTTAGTGGAGTTTTCCTATAACAATGGGCATCACACATCCTTGGGGATGCCACCCTATCAGGCATTATATGGCAGACCTTGTAGGACACCATTGAGTTGGGACCGCATAGAGGATAGAGTTGCTATTGGTCCTGAGATAGTTTGGGATATGGAGCAACAGGTGGATTTGATTAGGCAGCACCTTAGAGAGGCACAGGATAGACAGAAGAAATATGTAGATGCGAAGAGGATAGATCGTAGCTACTTGGTTGGAGATAGAGTCTTCTTGAGAGTGCGACCACATAAGAGTCCAATCCGATACGGAAAGGGTTCTAAGCTCGCACCTCGATTTGTAGGACCATTTGAGATCCTTGATAGGATAGGACCATTTGCCTACCATTTAGCATTGCCACCTAGCCTGTCACACATCCATGATGTGTTTCATGTTTCAGTTTTGAGGAAGTATATCTATGATGAGTCTCATATTCTAGATTGGGGTGCCTTGTAGGTGGAGTCGGACGGGCAGCTAGCTTTGGAGCCCATTCGCATTTTGGCACGCCGGATGCTGGGTCTTCGAGGTCGAGAGCTGGACCAGGTTAGGGTCTAGTGGGATTGCTATGATGAGGTCACAGCCTCATGGGAGGATGTAGCACGTATGAGATCACAGTACCCCCACCTTTTTGATGAACTCCAGGAGGAAGTTCATGCCTAGAGGGGGAGGGTGTGAGGCCCTACCCCAACTTAGTTTGACACTTTCAGTTATTTGCATATTGAGACTACTATGGATGCTTTATTTTATGCTTATGGATTTAGAACCTATATGATTCCATGATTTGGATCACATTGACATATGTTGATGCTTTATTTTATGCATGATGATTATGAAACTTTATATGTTGCTAGAATAGAATTACTTTGAAATGGTGAATGTCATTATTGGAATTGCAGGACTTCATTTTGATGATAGAAAAAAATGATGTTTATTCTATGAATGGTTCAATTTTGAGAATTATGTTAATTGCTTATGTGGAATCGAATTGGAATGAATGAGATATTGAATTATTGTTGCCAAATGTATGAGTGTTTGATGTGCAATGAAATCCATGTATTCAATTATGTATAATTGTGATTATTTGGAATTACTAATGTGTTAATTGAGATGCGCAGGAAAATTATCCATGTGACCATGGAATTTATATGGAGAACCAAACCTAGACCAATGTACGTTTGTTAAGCCGGGAGTTGTCTATTTGGAGAGACAACACCCCGTTTGTAATGTATTTTATTTGTGAAAATAAATAATGCATGTGTGTTAATTTGATTTTATGTAATTGTGTAAACCTACAAGAGACAAATTCCATGTGTGATTTTTATATTGTATTTTATTGTGTCACTTGACACATGTGATGATTAGTGTAATTGATTTTGACTTGTCTCTTGGAGGGAGTTTTGTTTCTACCAAATCCATTCAAACACATGAGTGTGGTCCCAAATTTGCCTTGGGTAGGGAGTCTTGGGAGTGGTCAACTCAGGTTTGACCCGTAGGTTAACTTCAGTTGGGTTTCTAAGGGGTTAAATGGACTTCTAGGGTCAGTTTTAGGGCTTTTCCAAAGGTCCAAAGGGTAATCCTATGGGTTAGGGGTATTTTGAAACATGTGACTACTCCCATGTGACTGTTTAGTCACCTCAAAAAGTGGTTTTTCTAAGGTGAGCGAAAATTCAACTTAGAAGGTTCCTCCTAGGATAGACAACCTTCCCTTTTGATGTCAAACTCTCTTCCCCATCTTCTCTCACCTTTTCCCTTTCCAGTTTTAGTAATGTGTAAGAGGTTGGGAAGAGCAACCAATGGGAACTCTCACCTCACCCAAGGGGTTGGGAAGTGTGTGAGAGGCCTTCTTAGGCAAGAATTAGGGACTTAGTGAGTAATCACCCACTCTCCATTGTTGGAGATTATGCAATTTTTGAAATTTAGTTGTAGGATAGAATTTTGGTGAAGGTGTTGGTGGAAAGTTTGTGTGGATTTGGGTAGCTCAACCCCAACTAAATCTAACATACCTATTGGTAGATTAAGGTTGGTTTTACTTTCTTTTATTTATGTTGTTTATGTTGTTTTTTTTGAAAGAAAGAAATGCTTGTTGAAAGAGATGTGTATATGTAAATTGTTGTAGGAGAAAAATGTAAGTTTTCCATTTCTATGTTTTTTTTGTTTATGTATTCTTGTTTTGGGAGTGTCCAAGACCTCCTACTCTTGGGAGAGTAGGATGGTCTTGGGGTGGAAGAAGCATGATAGCCTTGGGTGAGAGGCTCTCCTTAAGGAGAGTGATCTCAAGGGTGTCCTTTGTGACCCTTGCTGCATAGCCTTGTGTATGCATTTGGGGGTCATAAGGGGAGAAAATATGGCCTTTGAGCCTTTGGGGGGCATAAGGTATGGAGATGTATCTTTTGTTGTATTTTGTATTGCCATGAGGTGGCTTGAGTTGTAATTTGGCTTGCAATCTCCCCAATGGTACTTGGTCCACTTCCACACGTGGAAAGATCATCACAAGATGTGGTGAAAGTGTAGCTTGGGATGGGAAAATGCATGTTGAGTGTTTGCCTTATTTGTTGTGTTGTTTGCTTGTTTGTAACCCATCTAGTGCTTGGTTCTCCAAGCTCGGGGGTGGCTTCTAGTAAGCCTAGGCTGGGAGGTGAGCTCTCCATGGTCAAAGTTGTATTTTTGTTGCAGGTTGCTAGGGATGGGAAAAGAAAGAATAAAGAGCTTTGTTGCTGTTTTATGTTGTAGAATAGTTTGAAAGGAAATTGTATTTTATTTTGTAGTAAAAAGACAAAAGGAGTCAATGTTGTATTTACCTTTCCAAAAGCAAGTAAAGTATGTATTTCAATATAAGTTCTTCTGCATTGAAAAAGAGAGACTAGTAGGGTTTTCAAATCCCATATGTAATGCTTCTTCATTTAGAAATAAATAAAATACTTAAAGAAATGCATGTGTATACTTAGTTATTTTTGTCAAAAAAAAAAATGTATAAGTTTTATTAAGTTCTATGTTTTCAAAAAATATATATATCAAGCTGTTGCATTTTTATGAATTCTGCAAATAAATTTAATTTATTACTACATGTTCTTTTATGTTATTATGCTGCTGCAAATGAATAAATCAGTCATTTATTTTCCCATTTAATGCAGAAAATAAATCTTAATGTAGTAGCTTATTTTATAAAAAAAAAAAAGATTAGCATTTAGTTTTTAGGTCTACTTTGTTTACCAAAAAGATTGTATTTTAAGTTGCTGTTAGAATGCATTATTAGTACAGAATGCTTGAAACAAATAAACCATATAGTTATCTTATTTTCCTCTAAACTAGGTCTAGTAGGCTAAGGAAATAGTTAGCTTTGAGTTTGTAAATAAAGAAAATATGGGCAAAATTTAAAGCCTATTTATTGATAGATTAACAAAGTATACTACCTCTACTTTATGCTGCAAACCATTTAATTGTTTTCTACATATTATAAAAAATATATATATATATATGTATTTACACATTAAAATATATTAATCTGAGAACTTAAATACCTCTTAAGCAAAATGAGATGGATATACAAATCTACATATATTGTTATATATACATATATATTTATATATATATATATACATATATATACGTATATAGATATATATATATATAAATATATATACATATATATAAAAAGATAAAAACAATTTATTTGTTTTTTTTTTCAAAAAAAAATAAACAAAAAAAAAGAGGGTTTGGAGGGCAAGGGCCACAGCCGTGGGCGGCGCCGTCCATAGGCTGCGGAAGCCCGTAGCTGTGGGCGGCGACGTCCATAGTCTGCGGGAGCTGTAGCTATGGGCGGCGATGTCCACAGGCTGCGAAACCCGCAGCCGTGGGCAGCACTGTCCGCAGCCCGCGGCACTCCCGCACCCCCCTTCTCCCACTCCCGCGTGATGAAAACCGCCGCTCGGCTCTCCTCCCTCCGCCATAACAAAAAATAAAATAAACTCTCGGCTCGGCCCTGCATGTGCCACCGTAAAAAAAAAAGAGGTTTAAAACACCGCCTTCCATGGCCGCTGTGCCCACACCTGCACACAGACACACTCATAAAAAAAAAAGAGAGTCATTCACACACACACACACAACACTATTTTTGGGAAATATCAGCTCGCTTATAACTTAGTTAATTTTATCACCAAATTAAATTAATTGTTTGATTCACTCAAAATATAGTTAAGACCAAACTAGATTGCATTATTTTAATTAGGTTAGTCGTACTAAGTTAAGTATTTTAAAAAAAAAAAATTTATTCCGTTCGTGCCCAAAAGTTTGGGCATGACAGTAATATAAATTGATGTTTGCATTTCCTTTAGTAAATCCAATCATTAAAAGATACTTATCCAACCTTGCATACCAAGCTCTTGGGGCTTGTTTCAATCCATACAGAGCTTTTCTTAACCTGGAAACCATATCATTGTCATCTGTCAAAGAAAATCCATTAGGTTGTTCAATATATACTTCCTCTTCAAGATCTCCATTCAAAAATGCACATTTAATATCCATTTGATAAACTTTGTAGTCCTTGTGAGCTGCAAAAGCCAAGAATAATCTAATTGCCTCAATTCTAGCTACTGGTACAAAGGTTTCATTGTAATCAACTCCTTCTTTCTGAGAATATCCCTTACACACTAGTCTTTCTTTATTTTTGACAATCTTACCATCTTCATTAAGTTTGTTTCTAAATACCCATTTGGTTCAATTACATTTTTATCTTTAGGCCGGGGAACTAATGTCGAAGTATTATTTTTCTCAATTTATCCTAATTCTTCTTCCATAGCTTTAATCCAAAATTTATCTTCACAAGCCTCATTGATAGATGATGGTTCAATTTGAGAAATAAGACATACCTCTTCATTTGCCAATCTTCCTCTTGTCATAACTCCTTTAAATTTGTTTCCAATTATCTGACCTTCAGAATGATTCAATCTTACATACCAGGGTGTCTTAGTTTGTTGTTGTTCTTCAATTACCATGGAATCCTCTGATGGTACCGGGGTAACTGGATCTTCATTCTATACCAGTGGATTTAGTGTAGGTTCATTTGTCACAATTTCTGTTGCCGGTTCAGAGTCTATATACCTTGAAGTTCCTCTAAATTTTTCATCAATGTTTACATTTGTACTCTCAACAATTTTCTGCAATCTCTTATTAAAACATCTATATGCCTTGTTCTTAGATGAATAACCAAGAAATATTCCTTCATCACTTCTAGAATCAAATTTGCCAATATACTCATCTCTTCTAATATAACATTTACTTCCAAAAATTCTAAAATACTTTAGAGTAGGAGTATTACCAAACCATAGTTCATGAGGGGTCTTACCGGTTTCACCTTTGATGTGAACTTTGTTGAATGTATAGACAACAATGCTAACTGCTTCTCTCCAATACACATGTGGTAGATTTGCTTCAGATAACATACTTCTTGCTGCATCCAAGATAGTTCCATTTTTTCTTTCAACAACTCCATTCTGTTGTGGTGTCCGATGTGCTAATAACTGTCTTCTAATTCCATTCACTTCACAAAATGTATTAAAGTCCTTAGATGTGAATTCTCCTCCTTGATCTGATCTTAAACATTTGATTTTCTTACCGGTTTCATTCTCAACCATTTCTTTGAACAGTTTGAACTTTCCAAGTGCTTCTAATTTTTCTTTGAGAAAAGTAACTTAACACATTCTAGAATAATCATCAATAATTAGCATGAAATATCTATCACCTTGTAAGCTTTTAGTTCTAGCTGGACCACATAAATTAGTGTGAATCAAATCAAGAGCATTATTGGATTTTTCTGCAATACTTTTGAAACTACCTCTAACTTGTTTTCCAAATTGACATTCCTTACAAATTGTATTCTAGGGTTTCGCACTTTTAGGTAGATCTCTAACTACCTTACAAGTACTGATTTTCACAATGGAATTAAAGTTTACATGACATAGTCTCTTATGCCATAACCAACTTTCATTTATATGTGCAATGAAGCATGCCTTTTCACTGTTATTCAAATGAAAGATATTACCTCTAGTCTGATTACCAGTTCCAATTTCCAAACCAGTTCTATTCATTATTTTGCATTTTCCATTTTTAAATTGTAATTGAAATCCCTTCTCAACTAATTGTCCAACACTTAAAAGATTATGCTTTAATCCTTCAACATAGTAGACATTGTCAGTGTTATTCTTATCATCAAGAGATATTGAACCCTTACCTTTGATTGAATAGGCTTTGTCATCTCCAAATTTTACTAAACCTCCATTGTATTCTTGAAAGTTCAAGAATTTACCTTTGTCTCCTATCATATGATGTGAGCATCCTGAGTCAATGATCCATTCATCCTTTACTTCAGCTTTAGCTACTAGGTCTTGTTCTACCAATTGAGCAGTAGGTGCCAATTGATCTTCTATTATAGCAATAAAGACCCATCCATTGTCTGTTGGATCCTCATCAGAATCATCAATCACACCTTCATCAGCAATGTAACAAGATTTGTCTTTGTTCTTCTTAAATTTGTATCTCTGATATTCAGGATTAGGCTTCTATGTTATTCTAGCTTCTTCTCTTAGTCTAGCATGTCTATTAGGGCATCTCGAAGCCATATGCAGTTGAAACATTTAAAGGGTGCTTTACCTTCATACTTACTTCCAGCTGGACCTTTTGGCATTTTCCTTGCAAATAGTGCTTCGAGTTCTTCAAGCTCTTAATTCTCCTTCCTAGTTTCTTCAAGTTCTCTTGCATAAAAGGCTTTCCAGTCTGATTTGTCAAATGATGGAGCAGATGATGTTGATGCTTTAAAGGCCAAATCTATCTTTATAGCAACAGGACCAAATTCCTCAATTTCAAAGGCTGAAAGTTTTCCAATCAATGTATCCCTAGTTACTAATGTATTAGGCATTGTTCTCAACTCATTTATAGCAGTAACCTTCATTTTATATGCCGGTGGCAATCCTCTTAAGATTTTTGAAACAATTTCATCCTCACTCAGGGTTCCTCCATAACATTTAATACCCAAAACAATTTCATTTACTCTTTCCATAAAAGCAGAAATTCTTTCATCTTCTTCCATTTTCAAATGTTCATACCTGACTTGGAAGCTTTCAAGTTTTGTAATCTTGACTATGGAATCTCCTTCATTTAGGTTTTCCAAATGATCCCAAATAGATTTAGCAGTAGACCTATTTGATAATCCCATGATTTGTTGATTTGATAATGCACTCAAAAGTGCTTCTCTTGCTTTGCAATCATTCTCCTCATCTTTAGCTAAGGCAGTTGGAGCAGTCTAACTAGCTACAACAGTAGTATAACCATTCTTTGTAACTTCCTAGATGTCTTTACCAATGTAATTTAGATGTGTCTACATCATGATCTTCCATATCGCATAGTTGGTTCCATCAAGTTTAGGACTGTCCTTCCTGAAATAATTAGTAGACATTGGATCTCCTCAAGTTGTTAAACTTCTGCAAAAGAGGACTAAGCTCTGATACCAATTGTTAGGTCCCGGAGACAACTGAGACGGGGGGGTGAATCAGTTGTCTAATAAATTCAAACCAAAAACCATTTAACCAACTTAATGCTTAATACTGATAAACTAGTTAAGTATGCTGGTAGATAGTGTTAAGAGTAAATTGCTATACCGGTAAAGATTAATGCATGAAACATAAACATAAAGTCATCCACAACACATAACACAAATATTTGTACGTCAAAACCCTATAAGGGGAAAAACCACGGTGGGAAACCTTACCCATAATCAGATGATACTACTACAGATAGTAAGTGTATATAAATGGGGTTTGCACATGCAGAAAGGCCAACATCCTAGAGCTCACTGCTCAATCACAAAATGGGAGTCACATTGACTACAATTGGATGGTTAAATCCAATAAGAATGTATTGTACAAAATAGCATCTTCATATGCTAGATTCAGTAGCGGTGTAATGCTAATATGCTTATACAAAAACCTAGCTTCACCTTCAAATGATGTCTTTGTGTATACCTCTACTTAATCTCACATATACCTTCTCACAATTCTTCTTCACCTTACACATTCGATCTTACAAATAAGATCTTACATTTATACCATAACCTAAGACCAATTTTAGTAGGTCGGCTCTACAAGATATTACAATAAAAATATTTTACAAACAATATAATATCTGATGCAATAACCAATTGAACATGTCGGCTTAATGCATTTACAACAATAATAAATCATCTCCATAGCATGCCATGCTGATCTGGAAAAGATAAACCTGTCGGTGTAACCCTAGATAACCCTAGACTTATTTGCCGGTAAAAGAAAATATGCAAATATGAATATACCAATGATTAATTCTTCAAAACAAAGTGTCCACACGATTTCTTCAACATTAACAAGTGTCTTCCATATCATTCCAAGTGTCGGTGAACATTATATCCTTCTGGTGAACCATATACCAGTAACTATGCAATAGTTACTTGTTTTCTGGTGAATGTTGTTGGATCTCCAAAGTGCTAGTGTTTCAGTAAGTGTTGACATCAATGACAAAACCATACCAAAATACCAGCAATATGTATATTGAGGTCCAAAAAGAGGAAGAATGAGAGAGAGAGATAGAGAGAAATTAATGGATAATAGGAGGCATGTCTATAAATTAAGGGGAGAGATGAAGAAAAAGGTAGAGATGAAGATGGAGAAAAATAAGAAGAGGGAAAAAAAGATAGAGAAAGGGAGAGGGGGAGATAAAGATAGGAGGAGAGGATATAGAGGGAGAAACAAAGAGGAGAGATAGAGAGATATATAAAGGAAGAGGGGGAGATGAGAGAGATTTATATATTGTTAGAGATAGATATTTAGAGATATAGAGAGAGCGGGAGAGGAACAGAGGGAGGGAGATAAATAAATGGACAAATAGAGAGAACTAGAGATGGACAAATAGAGATGGAGAGAGGGTGAGAGAAATAGGGGAGATAGATATATATATTGGAAAAGAAAGAGAGAGATATAGAGATGTACAAGAAGAAAAAGGGAGAGAGAGGTAGAGATAAAGAAATATATAGGGGGATAGGGAGGGGATGACGAAGGGAGAGATGGGGAGAAATAGAGAGGAGGGTAAGATAAAGAGATGGAGGTCCCATAGAGAGAAGTGGGAATTGATATAGATAGAGGAAAATAAAGATAGACAGAGATGGACAAGAAGAGAGATATAGATTGTAGCATCCTAAATTATACTCAAAATGTTGTCCTCACTTGGGCCCTCACCTTGGTGTTCATCCCTTAAGGCCTAATTAAAGTCCTAATTTTGCTCACATGGTGTATCAAGCTCAGATCTTCATTGTCTGCACTTTCCTCCCCAAGATCTTGGACCAGGGAACCCAACACCTTAGTCATCTCCAAAAGGGCCCATTTTGGGGTCTCATAATATTTACATTATTTGAGCGAGAACCTAGATCCTGTGTTGGCTCATTTCAAAAAAAATTGTTTCTCGACTATCATGTATAAAAGGAGGTCTACCCCTCTGATTTTAAACCTAATCCAAAAAATTCAAGTTCTCAATTACATCCAACAAATTCAAGTGAACAAGCAATCAATATTCTTTCAAGCATTGCAATAGAAGTAAATTCAAGATTCAAGCATTGGAGATGACATTCATGTTCTATGTTTTACAAAGACTATCTACATGAAACCCTAATTCCTTGTGAAGATAAACAAAAATTCGTAAAGAGGTATAACATTAGTGTTTCAAACATTTTTTATCCTTTCCCTCAATAAGAAAGCATTTCAATTCTAGCACTTCATTTACATTTGAATTATATTTCATAGTTAATTCTAAAACCAAGGTTTGACCTAAGGAAAACCCCTATTCCCAACCATTTTCCCTTCACTACTATGTGCAAGAATAGGTACAAAGCAGTAATTTTTTGGCTCGACATTATTCGTAGAGACAAACAAGTTCCCTTTTGGATGGTGAAAAGTTTAGAGGACTAGGGCGACTGGCAATCTAGTTTTGATAAATCAAGATGGCCTTCTAGGAACAAATCTAAACATTCATGTATTGCTCAGATCTAGGTTCGTGGCTCCATTTGATGATTGTATCTCATTGTTTATGCATAATTGCTTCAATTTACACACATTTACCCTAATTTCAGCATTATTAATTAAATCAATTCAAGTTAAAGGCAAAGAAGAGGCATACCTAAAACAATTGGAATTTTTCCTGAATCTTGGTCTTTTAGACTTAGATATATCACATTCCATCTTTCCCTAATGTTATGGCCCCTAGGTAAAAATTAGTAGTTTTACTACATCTAGTGATGGAAACCTAATTATTTCACCATTACAGAGATATTTGTATAAAAAGAGATAGACGAATGTGCTAGTGAGAGATAGAGATAAATATTAAAAAAAAGATATATTGTGCAAGAGATATGGAGTGAATGAGCGAGAGAGAGATGAGGCAAGAGTGAGACAAAGGAGCTGACAAAGACAAGTAACAAATAGAAAGGTTTAGACTTTAGAGAGAGGGAGAGGTGAGGGAGAGGGGGAAATATAGTGTTAGATATAGAGAGAGGGAGAGAGAAACATGGAGTGTGTGTATACACATTAGAGAGAGAAAAAGTAGAGAGATATAAAAAGAGGGAGTGATGGGGAGAGAGGGAGAGATAAGATATCTAAAGAGGGAGAGAGAGAGGGATGTATGTGAATAAAAAGAGATAAATATAGGGATAAAAAATATCTATAGAGAAATATAACTTGTAAAATATAAAGGGGGTGAAAAAGAGGGAAAGATTGAAGAAGAGTAAAAGGCAGAGAGGGAGAATTAGAGATAGAAAGGGGGAGATAGAGAGATAGAAAGATAAAGATATAGGAATTGATATATGGAGAGGTAGAGAGAGATATAGAGTGAGAGAGATGAAGGAGGAGGAGTGTATAAGATCTAGAGATAGTAAGATAGAATAGAGATAGGGAATGAGAAATAGGGAGTGCGTGTTTGTGTGAGTGAGAGAGATATAGATATAGAGATAAGGAGGGAGAAAGAGAGAATGTGTGTATGAGTAAAATAGATATAAAGATAGATATAAAGAGGGAGAAAGATATACAAATAGATAGAGAGGGGGGAGAGGGAGAGATATGATATGGAAGTAGAGAGATATAAAAAGAGGGAGCGAGAAGGGGTGAGAGAGGGGGATAGAAAGAGGGAGAAATAATGTGATAAATAGAGGGAATGATAGAAGGGGAAAAGAGAGAGATACAGGGAGAAGTAATGATATATAGATAAGGGAGAGAGATGGAGATGGAGATAATAATTAAATGGCATGCTACCATCAACATAACTCCCCAAGGGCACATTATATCCTTAAATTATTGGCATGAAATGAGTAATCAAAAGTTAGTTGCTATTTCTTGCTCTCTTGCTCTAAACATTTAATTTAGGTTTTAATTTGAAATTCATTTTATTATATAAATTAGACTAAAATTCAAATATAATTATTCTATAATAAATAAATTTTTAATAAGACAAATTGTATAAATTCTAACATCTTTTGATTATTATTTGTAATTCTATAAAAAACACAAAAAATTAAAATACAATGTTAACCTAATAAAAAATTATATCTTTAAAATAAAATAACTCTTATTGTTGGGAAATATATGGCTCTGCGTTTTGGCGGTGATAGATAGCTCGGTGCCTGGGTAGATGTTGGCTGGGATGATCCACCACACGTGTCGCAGTGGGTGTTTTCCAAAGGCAGATGGGAAGATAGGGCTCTGCGTTTGGGAAGGCAATGCAGGGATCTTCACCCGGTTTCCAAATATTTTTCAGGGTTTTTTCAAAGGTCTTCCATGGCGTAGGATGGGGAGTTCTATTTGGCATGGTTCGAATAAAAATGGGAGAAAGACGATTAGGGGAAAGCAGTCGCATGTTTTTGTTTCTATAAATAGGTTGTTTGCTGAAGTAGTAGCCGAGGGAACCAATATTGCTCCTAGGGCATCTGGGCATGAAAAACTATTGTCGGTTGGTGGTTTGGCAGGTTCTAGGGCATCTGGGTCTATTAAAAAGGTGGATGTCGTCAATTTAGTTGGTAAAGATGCAGGAAGCTCGCGTAAAGATAAGGACGCAAATGGTAAAATGGTTCAATTTAGTACTTCGAAGGAGGTTTGGTTTCCGCATCCCTTTTTTGATTTCTCTGGTTCTGTTGTGGCTAATAGGGCTACCATGTTACACTCTATGGCTATTTTAGGAGAAATTTGGGGTCCTCCGACCAATTTATCTAAATTACATTCTAAATTTTGAAAACGGTGGTCATCATTGGCTTGTCTTCAGTTGTTATCTTCTAACTTTTGTGTTTTGGTCTTTGAATCCCCTCATAGTAAGCATGATGTACTGGCAAATTCTTTTCACTAGTTTGGTAATGTTTTAGTTAGGGTTTCTTCTTAGCAACCTTTTTTTGTTCCGGAATGAGCCAAACCTAAATCGCTTCCAGTTTGGTTTGGCTTACCACAACTCCCCTTTGAATTCATGGATCCAGAAGTGTTGAAATCCATATGGGATAATGTGGGGAATTTTTTGACTTCTAAATTTCTTTTGAGGAAGGGAAGGTTTTGGTAAAAATTTGTGTTCTGGTTTCTCCTTCATTAGTTTGTCCAATCACATGTAATATTAAATCTAATGATGGCATTTGGAGACAACCCATTATGAAGATGGATGATGATTTGTGTACAAATTTGATTATTGTGGATGCCCCCTTGTTTTTTGATTTTTGAAAAGGAAAATTGGGCATGAACAATAAGGAGGATCAGAATGCCCCTTTAAACCCTACCATTGCTAAAGATTCCTCTTAGGTTTTGGTAGGATCGGTTCATCACCCCAAGGAGGTTATTACTGATACAACTAACATTAAGCAGAAACAGAATACTTCGGTTAATGTTTTTTCTCAGGACTTGGTTGGGTCTGTTCGTCAACCTAAGTTGGATCTTAACAATTTTGCTCCCCTTAATCATAATTCTGCTACAGTTGAGCTAGATAGGGACAAAATCAATTTATCTCAAGTTATTTTAGAAGTTTCCCAGTTTAGTGGTCATGGCAAAGTTGGTTCTCCTCTAGTTCTTGATTCAATTGTTTGCCTTGGTCCACCTGCTCTGAAGGAGGGACTAGGTGCTAGGTTAGGGGAAGAGGGACCGTCTGGTCCTCCTTTAAATTCTGAGGTCATTGCTCCTGTTGTGTCGACTCCTTTAATTCAGGAAGAGGAGGTTTTAATTCAACAAGTGAAAGAGTTACTCCATAATGAGCCTGTTAGGGAATGTGACATGCCTCAGTCTCTAAATGTTTCTCCTGAAGAACACACGGCTCAGCAAGTTGAGCGGTTGCTTAAATCTAATGTGGACCTTGTGGAAGAGGAGATCTCTGAAAGGTTTTGTGTTCTTTGGGAAATGACCTGGATTTAATTCATAGCAGCCTGCCTTTTTCTCCTATGTTAAATCCTTTTGAGGTCCCTATCGATTCCCCCCAGGATGTTTCAAATCGTGTGGTTCTTCAGAAAGTGGCTCAACCTTTTCATTCATCCCCAGCCAAAACACCCATTAGATCATCAATTGCTCAGGTTCAGTTGAATTTCCCTGATGTCCTAGTGTCCCCGGGCAAGGGTAGACCTCCAAAGAATCGTAAAACTCAGCTAGAAATAAATGCAAGCATTCAACAAGTTTTTTCATCCTCATTCAAGAAGCCTTCCAAGTTGACATTGGGAAAGGGAATAAGTGGTGGTTCTCTTAAAAAGAAGAAAATGTGTGTTATTAGTCCTCCGGTGAATAGATCTGTTGTGGTCAAGCGAAGCTTGCATAAAAGCTTTGGGAAGAATTCATCTCCCATTTTAGAAAAGAGGGGAGTTTCGACCTCCCCTCGAGAACAATGAGGTTTATTTCATGGAATGTTAGGGGCTTAAATGCCCCTAACAAGAGATGCTTGATCAAGTCTCAGTTAGACTTGGTTAAGTGGGATATAGGTTTGCTCCAAGAGACCAAACTCTCGTTACAAAATTCAGATTTAGTTTTTTCATCTTGGAAAAAGTGGAAAGTTTTCTCATGCCCAGCTGCTGGGGAATCAGGAGGCCTTTCTTTGTTATGGAATGATTTTGTTGTTGATGTAAATATGGTTGCATCTGAGCCAAATTGGATGTTGTCTTTAGTTTCCCACAGAGCTTCTAGCTTTAAAGTTTGGGTGTTTAACATTTATGCCCCCCAGGTATCTTGGCCAAATATGATCTTTGGCAAGTACTCATTAGGGTGTCAGCCTCCCTTAGGGGTCATTCTTTTGTCATTTTAGGGGGAGATTTTAATGCTACCTTGGATGTTTTTGAAAAATCGGGGGGGATTATTCCAAACAAAAAGTCATTGGAGGATTTTAATGCATTCATTTCTGACATGTCTCTTTTTGACTACAAACCTAATAATGGTCTTTTTACATGGACTAATATGAGGAAAAAATTCTCTTAGATTGCAGAGCGTTTGGACAGATTTTTACTCTCTTCTAATGGGTTTGATTCTGACATTGAGTTTTTTTCTTCAATCCTTCCCCTGTCTGAGTCGGATCATTTTCCGATTTCGCTGACCGTCGTCAAGGATAGATCTTCCTTCAAAATTTCATTTAAGTTTGAGCCAATGTGGTTTAGGGATACCTCTTTTCTTCCCCTCCTATGACAATGGTGGGGAGAGGCTCCTTTTTTAAGAGGATCTAGAATGTTTCAATTGGTCAAGAAGATCTGTTTTCTTAAAAAAAAGATTAGGAGTTGGAACTCTCTTCACTTTAAGAATATTTTTGAAGAAAAACAAAGGATTTTAGATATGTTAGAAGTCCTGAATAGGAAAATTTTGTAGCATGGTTTGGGTGGTAAGGTATTGGATGAAATCAGGTCCCTTAGGAGTGAACTCGATGAAATTTTGGCCAAAGAAGAGGTTTGTTGGAGACAAAAATCTCAAGAGTTATGGCTAGCAGATGGGGATAAGAATACAAAAAAATTTCATGCAAGCACTAAAATGAAAAGGGTCAGGAGTAGGATTTCTTGTATCCAGGATAGTCAGGGGAAGATTCTCTCAGATGATGGGGATATTTCTAGGGAAGCAGTTAAGTTTTTTAAGAGTCTTCTTTCATCTAAAAACATTGATGTTTCTAACAATATTCCATCTTTCATTCCCTCTCTTGTTTCTCCTGAGGATAATAGAATGTTAATGTCTCCTTTTTCTTTAGATGAGGTTAAGAGGGTGGTTTTTGCTAGGAATCTAGATAAGGCTCCCAGGCCTGATGGTTTTACTCCTTTGTTTTTCCAAAAATGCTGGGATTTTGTGGGCCATGATGTTCTATTGGCTTTAGAGGAAGGTAGGAGAAATAGGTCTATTCTTAAAGAATTAAACACTACCCTAATATTCATTTTACCTAAGAAGGAGGACACTAAAACCTTTGCAGATTATCATCCTATAGCCTTATGTAACACTATTTATAAGATATTTTCCAAGGTGATTGCTTTAAGGCTGGCTAATCTTTTACCAAAAATTATCTCTCTGGAACAAGGGGGTTTTGTTCCGCAAAGGGAAACTCCTGAAGGGGCTATTGTTGCTCATGAGGTCTTACATTTGATTTCTACCCAAAAAAATCTTACCATGATCCTTAAGTTAGATATGTTGAAAGCCTACGATAGGGTAGAATGGAAGACATTAAAAATAGTTCTGGTTAGGTTGGGTTTTTCCTTGGCCTAGATAAAATGGATTATGGCTTGTATCTCTTCGACAAGGTTCTCGGTTCTCATTAATGGGTCACCTTGTGGTTTCTTCCATTCTTCTAGGGGTTTAAGGCAAGGGGACCCGCTTTCACCTTTTTTATTTATCTTATTAGCTGAAGTTCTAAGTCGGGCAATTGGCTCAGCCCGGGAGAATGGTTTATGGAAGGCTATCAAAATTCAAAATTTTGATCAGAGGATTTCCCATTGTCTTTTTGTTGATGACACCCTCTTATTTGGTGGTGCATCTTTGAAGGAGGCTTGAGTTATAGATCAAGTGATCAGGAATTATGTAGCCTTTTCAGGCCAGATGGTTAATAAGGAGAAATCTAAGATCTTTTTCTTAAATACCCACTCTCTACTTCAGGACAAGCTTCAAAGGTTTTGGGGTTTCCAACAGGGACCTATTTAGGAGTTCCCTTCTTTTCTAATAAGGTTAAGGTTAGTTTTTGGGATAAAGTTGTTTCAGGGGTGTCGAAGAAAATTTTGGCATGGAATCATAAATGGCTTACCATGGCTGGGAAAATTGTGCTAATTAAGCCTGTTTTGAATGTGGTGCCAATTTACTTAATGTCAATTCTAAAAACTCCTAAGGTTGTTATTTTTAGTTTAAAGGATACTCTGAGGTCTTTTCTTTGGAATAATAATAGGGATGGGAAGTCTAGGATCCCCTTGTTAGCTTGGGACAAGGTCTGTCTTCCTAAAGAAATAGGAGGGGCTGGCATTCGTAGTTTGGGGAATCAAAATTTGGCTCTGGGGGCCAAATTAGTATGGAAACTATATGAAAATCTATTTCCCTTTGGGCTAGAATCATGTTCGCTAAGTATCTATCTAATGGTTCTAGGGATTCTATTTTCAGGGCCATAACTTTGCCTAAGGGGTCGGCTATTTGGAACTTCATGGGTAAATGTAGAGATGTCCTGCTACCGTATCTTTCTTGGGTCGTGCACAATGGTTCTAAAGTCAGATTTTGGGATGATGCTTGGAATGGTTATTGTCCTATGGATTCTATTAGGGATTGGTCTCCCTTGAAAGCAATACTCCTTGATAAAAGGGGGGTTTTTTTATCAGACTACTTTAATGTAGTTCAATGTGGAAATTTGGCATTGGCTAAATAGAAATTGATTGAGTTCCTTCCTGTTAGCCCTTGTTTGAAGGCAGATTTTTCTTTGATCCTTAGAGATAGAATCATCATCTTGTCTAAGAAGGATGATGAGCTCATTTGGACTAAGAATTCTTCTGGAAAATACATAGTGAAAGATAGTTACAATTCTCTTATGCTGGCTATGGTCCTCCCCTCTTGGCCTTATAGATTATTCTGGCATCCTGCATGCCTACCGAAGGCCGAAGCTTTTTATTGGCTTGTAGTTCAAGATAGGGTTCTCACCAGCATGAGACTAGATAGAATGGGCTTATCGATTGTTTTCCCTTGTGTGTTGTGTAAATAGAAATTGGAATTGTCTTCTCACCTTTTCCTCCATTGTGATTTTGCTTTAGGATGTTGGAATTGGTTTTTTGAGAAGCTAGGCTTGTCTTTTGCCACTTGTGGGGATCTTCTCTCTCACTTTAGAGCTTGGCCTCTTTTATTTTCCTCTTCCTTTTATGTCTGTCTTTGGATCATAGCCCCTTCAATTATTATTTGGAACATTTGGTTAGAGAGAAATATTAGGATCTTTAAAAAGGCATCCTCTTCGCTCTTTGATAACTTAGTCAAGATAGAGGCCTCTATCTTGGAGGTGGCCTTGTCTTACATTCATAAAAATTTAGATAATCTGACATCTTTTTCCCATTGGGATGGCATGATCACTAGGACCTGGAAAAATGGGGATCATGGCAAAATGGGCTACTCCTCCTCCAGGTCATTTCAAACTTCATTTTGATAGTGCTTCTAGGGGGAATCCAAGTCTGGCTGGGGCTGGTATGGCCATTTTTTATCATAATGCTGTCCTAATTACTGCTTAATGTCATGCCCTTGGGTCTCATTCAAACAATTTCATTGAACGTCAAGCTTTGTCACTTGGGGTTGACTTGGCTATCTCTCTTGGGATCAAACACCTTTCTATTTAGGGGGATTCAATGGTAGTTATTCAAAGTGTGATGAACTGCATAAGTAATTGTTGGCATTTGAAGTACTTAATTGATCATATTCTAGAGAAGTTATCCTTTTTTGATACTTTTGTATTATCCCATTTCTTTCGTGAGTTAAACAAAGTGGCAAATTTCCTAGCTAATTTGGCTATTGACTCAGCTGCTATTCATAGGAATATAGTAGTGGATGACATTCCTCAAGAACTCCTCCTCAGGTATATGCCTCACCCCTCAGTTTAAGGTATCTATTTTGGGGTATTACTCCATTCTTGTTGATATATATGTATTATCCTCTTCTCAGTTCAGTATGTATCTGGTTGTCATGTGGCAATAGGAGTAGTTTTATTCCTATCTGCATATGGAGTTCTTTATATTGGGTTTGACGTTAATACATATATTTCTAGATGATTGGAGGGATTATTTGTTTCTAAAGTTGCACTATATGTCAAAATCTTTGGTTCTTTTTCTTCATTTCTTACTGAAGTATTCATATTTTCTTCTTCTCAATTGAGTTTGTATCACTAGTTCATGTGTTGATTAAAGGCCTTATATCTATCTACATTTGGAGTAGTTATACATCTCGGTATTCGAGTTAGATGGCAATGTGTGTACTACTTAAGAATTGGAGATTTAGGCTTGGTTGTCATTATTTATCAGCTTGTTTTGTTAAATATGGTGTACTCTTTTCCCATTTGGTACACATATGGGGGTAAAAATAAATTGTATTTCCTTTATGAGGTGTTGTTTTGTTTTTTCTTGCTCACTTTTGAATATCGTCACATTTGGTGCACATTAGGTTAAAGCTGCAGTTTGGGATCTTCATCTTGGCCTCTTCGACTTAAATGGTTTATTTGGTAAATGCATGGGAATTTTCTCTAAAGAGTTTTCATAAGCTTCTATCTAAGTTTGGAGACAGATTTCCTTTGATATTATTTTTCGATTCTTATGTGTTTTTATGTCTTGTCAATATTATCCTCATTTATTTTGGGTTATGGCTATGGCATGTGTCATTTGTGTAATCATGATCCTTTAGGCCCACATTCTTTTCTGCATGCTTCGTCTCCTCCAGCCGCTGGTACGTTTGTAAGGTTTTATTATTCGATGATTAATATCCACTTGCTGGCCACCTTGTGCTTCTCTGGGTCTCTCAGTTTGGAGTACGGTTAGTTTTTATTTTTGCGTGTTAGTATCCCAATTGTGGGAGAGTCACTTATGATTTTTAATGGAAGATTTTTAAATGCGTGTGAATTGATACAAGTGCAATTTTAGTGATTGTTTTAGTACATTTGTGGGATATTCAGGCAATTCCGTTCCTTTAAATATGTCATGCCCAAAATTTAGGGCAAAAACGGAACAATCTTTTTTTTAAAAAAAGACATACTAATTAATTAACAAGTTCACTCACACGATAAGCGTTATTGAAATTTTCATAATTATGTTCGAGCTAATTCTGAAACGAACTAAGCATCGATAATTTGTTAAATATTATTTGCGGAAAACTAACTGGTTTAATTTTATCTCCATGAGATACCTAGTCATTAGGTTTATTAAATCAATCACGCTAAAGAAATAGGAGAGGAAAAATTAATTTAATCTCCAATATGACTATATAGTCTAATCAATCATTTTTAAATTTCTCTTTATTACTTACTTCAAATTATAACCAGAATTATATAAATATATATATATATATATATATATATATATAAATATATATATATATATATATATATATATATATAAATATATATATATATATATATATATATATTTATATATACATATATATCTATATACATTTATAATTAAATACTTACTCCAAATTATTTATAATTTGGAGTAAGTATTTAATTATAAATGTATATATATATATATGTATATATAAATATATATATATATATATATATATATATATATATATATTTACATATATTTTATATATTTTATATATTTTAATTCTTTTTTTTAAAAGCACAATAACTTTCTAAATATTAATCAATATTTCTCCAACCCTATTTAGGGTTCTATTTTCTTATATATATATTTACAATTCTAATAATCATATTATTTTTAAATTCCTTTGCCCTAGCCCCACCCGGGCTAGGGTTTAATCCATATTTTTTTTACAGAGAATTTTTTTTTTGCTGGGCCGAAACCCCAAGGCGGCCATGATTTTGTGCAGGTTACGGAAGTGGAGGCGGGGAGAGCCATGGCGCCACTGTGTGGGCGCACAGTGGGCGCCGCGGCACCACTATGTGTCCACACAGTGGGCACCGCTAGCGGCTCCCCCACTGTGTGGCCACACAGTGGCGGCCATGGCCGTCCACTGTGTGTCCACACAGTGGGAGCCGAAGCGGCTCCACTATGTGTGCACACAGTGGGCGCTGCATGGCCCTCACTGTGCGTACACAAAGTGGGGTCTGTGTGGACCCAAAAACAATTCCCCTTTTTTTTTTTTAATTTATTTTTTTAAAAAAAAATATATTATATATAAATATATATATATATATTTATATTTATATAAATTTATAATCATAGTTAAAAGGGTGAAAATATTCCAATATATATATATATATATATTTTTAAAAAAAGATTTACATGCAACAATTTTAAATTAATATAACAAAGGAAAAGCATTAAGTTAATTCAGAAACATATATATATATATATATGATAAGTGTTTTTTAATCAACACTAACTAAAAATACAATTTAGAAATATATTTTAAGAAATACAATATACTTCTCTAGAATAAAAAGATTCATTGATTTTTCCTCTAATAAAATATTACATAAAACATTTTTTTTGTTTAAAATACTTAAGATCTTTCAGCATAAATAAACTCCTATTTTGCCACAAGTAAAATATAGATAAAACTTAAATGAAATCTATTCCTTTTTTTTCCATAATACAAAGAGGCTTTTGCATGCAACTCAAAATAACTTTTCTTTTACTAAAATCCAGAAGTAGAAATAAAACAAGCTTTTCTTTTTTTTTTTTAACAACTCTAAGATATTCTACCAATTTACAGGATGTTTCTTTGTATAGCCACAACAATAAAACTTCAAGTCTATTTCCAAGAATTACAACTTGCTTCTCTTTTCTATGAATGAGGCATACTTCTATAAAAAATTTAAACAAATATCTGCAACTGAATTTAAGTATCTTCAATAATAATCTTCTGTGTCTTTTTCATGATTCCTATTCTCTTTTCTCCTGACTTTCCTGCATAATAGAAAACACAAATATGACCACGGAGTGCTCACCTCCCAGCCTAGGCTAACTGGTAGCCACCCCCGAGCTCGGAGAACCAATTCCTAGACGGGTAACAAATAGGCAAACACATAGAAAGCAAATGCATATAGATTTTCCAGACACATTCCCAACTTGGCTTTCACAGCACCACACTTTGGTGATGAACATTTTCAAAGGGTGGTAGTGGACCAATACCCTAAGGAGAACTAAAAGTATGAAATAAACAAGAAGCCACCTCATGGCACAATAATAATATCAAGAATCTCAACCCCTTATCCCTTATGCTCCCCAAAGGCATTCTAGCCTTATATCCCTCCTTATGACCCCCATTGCACAAACAGGCCATGCAGCAAGGGTCACACAAAGATCCCTTGTGATCGCTCTCAATGAGAGTCTCTCACTCGAGGGTTTGTCACTGCTACCACCCTCAAGATCCTCTTCTCTCCCAAGAGTAAGAGGTCTTGAGAAAACTCCCAAAACACAAACAAATCATAATGCAAAAATACCAAAAGATTTTCTAACATAAATTTTCAAGAACACAGATTTCTTACACCAACAAACTTCCAGACATAAACAAGAAGAAGACATTTAAAAAGAATAACTGAAACCAACCTTAATCTGCCCAAAGGTATTATGATATTTGATGAAGAGCTGCCCAATCCACGAATCTCTTTCCTTCTACCCTTAATCAATTTTTCTATTCCATCCCATTATTTTCTTTTCAAATTTTCTTTTGTCTCCAAAAATGGAGAGTGGGTGATTACCCTCCAATTCTCAAAAATCTTGCTTAAGAAGCTCCCTCTCAGAGTTCTCACAGGTTTCTAAAAACCAAAAAGGAAAGAAAGCAAAAATGCAAAAAGACTCATTCTAAAAGGAAAAATCTTGATTAGATTTAACTTCTAATTTTCAATTTTCGTTCAACTCAAAAAAGCCAATTTTTAAAGCGTTAAAAAGATCATTATAAAGTAGAAACTTGCCTAAAATTACCCCTAACCCCTAGGTATACCTTATGGGCTTTAGGAAACCCTATTAAACTACCCCTAGGTGTTCATTTAACCCATTTTAAACCCCTCTGAAGTTTATTTTCGGGTCAAACATAAGTTGACCACCCCAAATATTATATTCCCAAAGTATTTATGACAACACATTATTTTATTTAAGAAACCTATAATTAAACACTTTCCCACCAAGAGACAAAATAAAACATTTAAATTTAAATCCACACATGTGTCAAGTGACACAAATAAAACACTTTTACAAAAATAAAACATGAAATTGTCTCTTGTGGTTTTTTTTTTTTTACACAATAAATTTAAATAACACTTAACACTCATGCAGCATATACTGTTACGAATAAAATACAACACAAACGGGGTGTTGTCTCTCCAAATAGACAAACCCTGGCTTACGAACATACATAAGTCTAGGTTTGATTCTCCGTAATTTTCCATGGTCACATGGTAAATTTTCCTGCGCATCTCAATTTACACATTAGTACTTCCAAATATCCATATATAATATAATTCAATAATATAACAATGCACATCATAACTTGCATACAATTTTCATCTGCACAGATTGAATACATCTTTTATCAAGCAGTTTCACATAAGCAATTTCATCCCAATTCACATAAACTAAACATACATCATAGTTCTATATTCAGAGTAAAGTCTTGCAAATTCAATAACGACATCTATCATTGCAATATCATCCTATCTAACAATCATGTAGTGTTCTATCTCATAAAGAATGTAAGTAAATCATCAAATCATAGCAATGTTATCCAAATCCTGAAATCATATAAGTTCTAAGTCTCAAAATGCATCAAAATTAAGTATCCATAATAGTCTAAATGCAAAATCCACTGAATGTCAGACTGAGTCGAGGTGAGGCCTCACAAAATACTTTTCACTTTTGTCAATGTCAAACAACAGTTTTTTGTGTTTTTTCTGTTTGATTGTCGGTGCCCTTCCTCCTGCAAATGTCATCCTCTTTTTCAAGTGGAGTATATAGAGTGGTTCTAGAAGCTCGGTCACTGGGGGATGGTGATGCAAGTGAGGATAATTCTATTAAACTATGTAAGGTTTTCAATTTATTTACTTCCGTAGTGGATTTTGAGCTTCGTAGACTTTTGGGATGTAGGTGGTTACAGGTTGCTCGTCAAATTTCTTATAATGAGCTTCTCTCTTGTTTTATTACTGTTTGTTATGATGTTCTGCTGGATTTGGATTTGGTTCACCTCTTGGTATCCTCATTTGTCTTTCTGATAGTTTGTAATTGGGAATTGGTCTCCGCTGCATTGGATAGTTATCAGTTTGATATGGGTTCTTTTCCTTACGGGAGTTTTCTTCCTCACCATGAGCTTTTGGCTAATGGCTGGTCTGGTCATTTGCTTCATTAGTTACGAATGGGATTGATATGTGACTCCTTGGAGACTACTAGAGCCTCTATGGATTTTTTGTTATATTTGGCTCCTAACAATTTTGTGGATAAAGCATGGGTTGTTTTTCAAGCTCTGCATTCACTGATCTCGTTGGGCTTTTTGTGTTCTGCTCCGTCTTGTGTGGCCTTCCCTTTAAGGGTGGTTGCACCTCAGTTCTCTTCTCAACTGCCACCGGAAGAGAGCACTAGTTCCTGGTTCTTGGATATCTAACATATTGTCTGTGTTGTAGCTGGTGGTTTTTTGGTTTTTTTGCAAGGTGGCAGGCAGCTTGGCTTTATTTTGTTCGAAATGGTTTGCAGTGGTCCTGAAAGTGAACTCTCTCTCATGCAGCTATCTCTTCATTCCTATCTCTTCTTCAATTGGAGTTATTCTGTTTAAAATTGTCATATCAATCTTTTTGTAATAATAGGTAGTGATAGGAGGGTGGGGTTTTTAGTCGAAACATACTGGTTGTAAGGGCTATATATGTATGTTGTAAATTTAAAAATGGCTTCAACCGGAGGTTTTCTTGCGGGTTCTTTCCTGCCGGTATGCCATGTCTGAACCCATTGTAAAATTTGCATTGAATAAATATAAGTTCAGTGGACTCTCCACTTTTATCAAAAAAAAAAAAATTACTCCTTAAAATAAGAGGCAGAAGAATTAGAATAAATAAATAAATAATAGAATATCTAATATAAGAAAATAACATTAAAAGATGTTCTTATAAAAAAGAAAATAGTAATTAAAGAAAGATTTTAATTCAAGGTATAATTATTCTACCGTAATTAAAATTTTAATAAGACAAATAATTATATATTAAATTAATTATAATAAATTTTAATTATTGCTTATACTTTCATAAAAATATGTTAATAATTAAAATAAATTTTAAACTTAAAAATCAATTCTTAAAATAAAAAAAATTAAAATTAAAACGGATTTAATCTTTTTCAATATATTTTTTTTCAAAAACTTAAAAAAATAGAATATCCTAATAAAAAAATATTAAGAGATATTTTGACCCAAAGTAGATAATAATAAAAGATAATCTTTTTCTTTTATGTATATTCTTTTTCTAATTAATAATATTTAAATGTATATTTTTTATTTTTCTATTATAATTTTTTATTTTTTTAAAATTAATATAAATCTAAGCAATTATATCATTTTAATATACCTTAAGCATTTTTTCCAATGTGTTATTGAGATTAATAAGTTTATCTATATAATGCTTTTGGATTTGATTAGGTGAATGACATTGATTACTTTGTAAATTAATTTAGGTAGAAGATTTGAGAGGTAAATTGTTAAATATTGAACAATTGAATATTAATTTAGGAAAGTGAATATAAAATGATAATTATTTTAAAAATGGAAGGAGAATGATTTTGTTGTTTTTTTTTTTTTATATTCACTATCGTGGAATCTGGAGGTGTCCTTGCCGAAGCAAGACTAATCCCCTAGTGTGTACAACCCACTCACAAGGTAGCAACACACACAGAAGGAGAATGATTTTGTTGTTGTTTTGAATTTCACTTGTCTTGAGATTGAAATTGATTTTTTTTGTTTGTACTTTGTCTTGAGAATAGGACTCTATGGAGGGTTGAAATTATAGCTCTAGATATTTTTCTAGTATAATGTGCACAATTAATTCTTGATTTGTTCTTTGTGCTTCTTTGAATGTTAAGTACTAAAAAAATGTTTATAAACACCTAGTGGAGATCACCAAATTGAAAGGGTTGTGTCTTCCTAGGTCAACCACCTTGATTTGACCAATTTAATAATTATGAAAATTTAGGGATTTTTGTTATGCTCAAATGTTCTTAACATTTTCATTTAATAAATGTGCCTAATATACAAATTATACTTGGATGTAATCATATTATAAATGAATGAGATTAAATGCCTGTATACCATGGAAAATAAGATATATTTATGGAATGGATTTATAGGCATCATAGAAATTACTAAAAATGATGAACATTGATTGTGGAAATGTGTATACATATATACATAAGATGGGAACTATGTGTGTGGGAGAATGTGTAAAATGCGGATAAAATGGGGACGACTAACAATAGATTTTCATGAAGTGACATACTAAATATTGCAACTGAAAATAAAATTCTATACTTTTATTTATTTTTACATTTACTTTGGCTTTGTTATAAATATATCATTTTGATACTTGATTTCTTCTATATTTTTGTGTATAGGAAGCCACAATGTTAAAAAATAATCAAATAACCGATGGCCTCATTTAAGAGATATTAATAGAATTTTTTAAAATGAAATAAACACAACAAAAAATAGAGGACACAAATTATTAACTGTGAAGACTCTTATACAACTCTTGATATTTCACAAAACCCTAAACTAATTATTTATTATGTTCTAAAATTTACATTAAATTTTATAATCTAATTTACATTGTGAGACAAAAATATTGCAAACTTTCTTCAAAACACTAAACTCTACACCAAAATCCATGACTAAAATTAAATAGCAAACCACAAAAGCATTGCTAATTTTCCACAATGCACTATATTGCACAACCCAAAACATTATAGAACAAAAACATTGCTACTTTTCCATAATACCCTATTTTTTTTGTAAAATCCATAACCTAATTCAAACAGTAGGGCAACATTGTTGCCCTAAAATGTTGAGAGGAACCCATAAAGAAAATCATGTCAACTAAGAGAACAAATAAATGTTCATAAGTGATTGCAATGAATCTTTCTAGAAATGAAGTAAATAAGCTAGAGGGAAATATCATTTTGGATGAGATAATGCAGGGCAGGATCTTTCAAACATAGAAAATCCACATAACTAGAACTTGCACCAAACAAGGTGCAATGGTTACATTGATAGTAAAATATGTTTTAAATAATATATTGGAAGGTTCAAATCTAAAAGAAAATGTTTATATATTAAATTATTTAAAATTTAACATCCTTAAGAGTTGTCATGTTTATAAACAGTGGTGAATACATTTACTGTTATTCAAGGGCACAATTGAATTTATTAGTGATGATCATTTATAGTAATCTACAATAAACATAAATGAACAAATGAAGATAACATATACCAATCACATAAATTTCATAGTCAATGTGAAAGAAGGTTATTTGCTTTACATAATTGATGATGCTTTTTCCAATTTGATTGATAATCTCCTACATCTATAACATAAACATAACCAACATGTTTACAAAGAAAATTTTAAATTACATTTCACAGTATTTAAATAAATATATTATAATACTTCTCAAAGAGATAATATTTCTAAATTAGATGTGAGAATTTCTAAGAAAAATATAGTAGAATTAGGAAAAACTTGTATTTTGCATTAATACAAACTTATTAAGGTCTATATTTGATACAATTAATATGTTACGACTATTTCAATTTACCACAAACTATCTTACCTATGTGAAAATCTGGTGTATGACAAGTTATAATGGCTGACTGCACGAGAGTAAAATTAGTTTGGCAAAGCCTCCCATTACTCACCAACTCTACCATATACTTGCCTACTTTACATGCCCAACAATAACTATCTTCAAAAGAAGAATGTAATTTATCTTAAAATATTAGAGGATTTTTAAATATTACTTAGAAAGAAAATTTGTATATAAATAGAACATATGAACAAATATATATATATATATATATATATATATATATATATATATATATATATATATATATATATATATATATATATATATATATATATATATATATATATATATATATATATATATATATATATATATATATTGTGTTTTTAATTGACATTGTGCTGTTGTTTTTTTGACAGTGTAAACATATGCATATTAAAAAAAAATGTATACATATTTTTAGTTTGGGATATCTTTATAGATTGTTATAAACTATTTCAATACTACATATTTTTCATTAATATTGATAATATTATTTTTTTCATTAATATAGATCTTATTAATTATGATGAGTCATAACTAGAGGATTATTCTCAGTGCCTAAAAAACAAAGGCAATTGCAAACTAAAGCAAGGATAACTAGTATATGTAGGTGACAAAATTCTGGAAGCTTTATTGTCAAAGCCCCAGGTTTAATGCCCATAAAACTATAGACCTCTTACTTTTGTATTTGCCCAAATTTTATATCAATTTGGCCAATGTCATGAATAAGTAATATGAGCTTAATAGTTTTAAGACAATTGTATCAAAAGGGTTTCATAACAACAAAGCTGCCCGACAACTAAATCATCTCTTAAATCCCCATAATAAATGAATGGCCAAATTCTTACTTACACCTACAATTTGAAAGCCTAATGTTTTACTCTAGACTTGTGTAGCAAATTGGTAGGTTGTGCGCATAATTGGAGTTAGCAAAATACAATTATAAAGTTTGAGAGCAAAGAAACTAACCAAATATATCAATTTTAATGATAATTGTGTGGTTATTATGAAATTGTACATTAACTTTGAACCCCCATAATGCATATGAAGATTTAACAATTGAAACTGTTTGATATCATTTAAAAGGTTTCACACTATTTTATTTAAACCCATGTTTTGACCAAAATTAGTGATTTAACTTAAATAACTGAAATAGATTTAAAAGATTATTAAGTATGCATTTATAATAATATATGTTAATCCATTGTTAATATAAACCAAACTATAATCAAAAGTCAACGTACAAAAGTATTTTGCATGGGAAGTTTAATAAAATTGACACACAATCTTTTAAAGACTGAGGAATACACTGGATTCCTATATACAACAAACTTTCAAAGAAATGCCTCACACAGATGTGATTTCAACGAAAGTACTGATTGCAAGATATGAACAAAATGGGTTGGTTGAAAAGGATTTAGAAACATTTAAGAAAATTCAATTGGCAAGTGTAAGTTCTATCTCCACAACCTTTACCAGTATCATTAGGTATGGTTATCCATTAAAATTGATGGTTATGGAGAAATTGCAGGAAAATGCTTCTAAGAAATAGATTTCACAATAAAAGTGATAGCTGTATTTGCACAAAACTAATAATTTAGTATTTCATTGTTGTTGTAACTTTCTATGACAATGGTTGTAGAGATGTCTTCACATATAGTAAATAGTAGTGGTTAGACCATCCCCCTTCTCCATATTTCTTAATAGTTTATGTGTCATTATACTGGCTTTTGCACTTTGGTGCCTGAGCTATTTGACATAATGCGTTAAACAAATGTGGCCTCAATGTTTGCAATAACTATACAATACAGACAAAACAAAGAAACTATTATGGTCTTAGAATAGCCACAGGTCTACCTTACCTTCTCCTCATTTCGTGTTTTGAACCCTAGGCTCTTAAAGTCCTAGTACTAAGGCAATCATATCTATAGAATGTGAAAGATAATAAATATTTAAGCACCCCTCTGATTGCAGATGCCATTCCTCCAATTGTTTAACACACTTGACTCTTACACCACAACACTACTTTTGAACCTTTACTTGACTGATCCTAATTATGGATTTGGATGACAACACCTGAGTGAGAACCTACGGTATTGTAAATTATGTTCACAAGAACCAGAAATCATAGAATTGAAGCAAGCCAAAAAGTGATCTATTCTATTCGAAAATCTAAAATATAGTAGTTCATGAGATTCCAAGGGTCACAAGAACCTCTTGAGAATCGAAGTCCAGCAGTCACATTTATTCATTACAAAATAAAATCTAAAAGCTACAAAATTTTCAAAAAAACTATATAAAATTTTATCCTAACTTCAACTAGACATAACTTTCTACACGGGACTCGAAATTACAAGCCGTTGATCTTGTTGGAAAGGTCTCCAAGAGATGTAGATGAGAATTTGAATGCAAAATACTAACAGAAAGGTCTTGTTGGAAAGGTCTCCAAGAGATGTAGATGAGAATTTGATCTCAAGGGAAAGGTCTCGAAGAGATGTAGATGAGAATTTGGTTGCAGGGGCTAAAAATGCTCTTAAGACCTTCAAAAATGCAAAATACTAACATATAGACAAACTAAACTAAAAAAAAATATAATTCAAATTTTCTTCTGATCATTACTTCCCCCTTGGAAAGCAATGGACCCCATTGCATCAACACTTTGAATGAGATGAGGAAAACATTCTTGAAGCTGCTCTCTGGTAAACCACTTTCCTTATTGAGCAATCTGCCCTACTCAAACCACTTTGTACAAGTAAATCTATTGTTTTTTGAGTGTTTTCACCATGGTGTCCACAATCTGATAGCATTGGAATGGGGTAGCTGCATTTGGATTCAATTCTATAGTGGAGATTGTTTCTGCCACATCTGCAACATCTAATAGTGGAAGAAAATATGGCTTCAAGAGTTCCACATTGAAGACTGGATGAAGACCCAAAAATGGAGGTAAATTAAGCTCAAAAGCATTATCACCAACTTTCTTGATGATGGTGTATGGCCCATAACGCAGAGGACGAAGCTTCCTATTGGCACCCTACAATCGTTCCTTTTAGATATGCAACCACACCTTGTCCCTGACTTGGAAATTATGAGGAGTACAATGCTCATCATGTCTCTCCTTATACTTCTTATTGGTGTGTTCCAAAATTTCATGAACTTGTTGTTATAGATGATGAATTCTATCGATGAACTAGGTTGCCTTATCTTCCTCCTTACCAACATGTGGAGCCAAATCAAGTTGAATAAGTGGTATGGCAATGTCCATGGGTGCAAGTGGCTGATAACCAAGGCAAACTTCAAATGGGTTGTGGCTAGTTGAACTGTGAATTGCCCTGTTGTAGCTATGCTGAACATATGGAAGACTTTCATCCCATGTGTGGGGATTTTTTGAGTGGTACATTTGTAGGATATGTATGATCATCCGATTCACTACCTCTATTTGGCCATCTGTTTGAGGGTGGAAAGCAGTAGACTTTGTCAATTTTGTGTCCATCTTTTCCCATAGTGTAGACCAAAACTTACTAAGAAACCTACTATCTCTATCCAAGATAATGGTATCCGGCAGACCAAAATGAACCCAAATGTATTCAAAGAATAGCTTTGCAGTGTTCTCTGCAGAAATGGTTTTTTTACATGCCACTATTACTTCCATTTTCAAGAACATATCTACCACAACATACACATAATCATGGCCTCTTTTGGTGGTAGGAAGACCAGACATAAATTCCATAGAAACTGAGTGCCAAGGTTTTTTAGGAATAGGAAGTGGTGAGTAGAGCCCAAGTTTATGATTGGCAAGCTTAGCAATAGCACATGCGGTATAGGCTTGAATATATGAAATAACATCATTCCGTAATTTTGGCCAATAGAAATACTTCTGAAGTATAGTAGTAGTCTTACCTATACCAAAGTGACTAGCAACCTTACTATAGTGAGCTTCCCATATCAACTTTTTGTGTTATACATTGGGCACACAGATTTGGCCAAGGTGACAAAGCATTCCATCCTGCAAATAGAAATCATTCACTTGTTGTCCCTTCACTAATTGATTATAAACATCTGCAAATTCAACATCGTTCTCACACAAGCAAGCCCAGGCTTCAGTTCGATGACCACATGAGTTCAAAACCATACTTATGGCTACAATTGGAGGCCTGCTCAAACAATCTGCTACTTTGTTAGTACTTCCCTTCTTGTGGCAAATATTGAGGTGAAATTGTTGAAGATATGTTGACCATCATTGATGTCGATCATCCTGCAACTTCCCTTGTGTTTGCAAAAATTGAAGGTGTTTGTGATATGTGTGGATGACAGTCTCCTTACCCAGAATGTAATGTTTCCACTTCTTACAGGCTTGAACAATAGCATACAGTTCCTTGTCGTAAGTAGCATATCGATGAACTGTATCAAAAAAGGTCTATTTGTGATATGCAATTGGATGACCATGTTTCATGAGGATTGCCCCTAGAGATTATTCTGATGCATCTGTTTGTATTTCAAATGACTGTTGTAGGTCAGGAAGAGACAAAACTGGTGTAGAACATAACCTTCATTTTAGCCCCTCGAATGCTTCTTGTTGAGAACTTGTCCATTTAAACTTTGCTTGTGTTCCGCCCCTCAATGACTGATATAGAGGCCAAGACAGATGGGAAAATCCCAACACAAATCTGCAATAAAAGTTTGCCAACCTGAGGAAACTTTGTAACTCTGTGAGATTTCTAAGAGACGGCTAGTCCTTAATCATCTATATCTTCTCTAGATCAACATGGACACCCTCACTTTCAATAACATATTCTAAGTATCTGATACTCTGCATACCAAAGGAGCACTTTTCTTTGTTTGCATAAAGCCCATGTTCTTGTAAGGTTGAGAGGATTTTTTCCACATGTTGCAAATGTTCCTCCCAAGTTTTGTTGAAGATGAGTATGTCATCCAAATATACCACCACGAAGGAATTAGTGAATGGTCTAAGTATATCATTCATCATTCTCATGAATGTCGCTAGAGCATTTGTTGCACTGAAAGGCATCACTAGCCATTCAAATAATCCCTCTTTAGATTTGAATGTTGTTTTCCACACATCTGCTAATTCAATTGGTACTTGATGGTACCCTGATTTCAAATCAATTTTGGTAAAGAATCGGGCCCCTCTAAGTTGGTCCAAGAGGTCATCTATCTAGGGAAGTGGATACCTATTTTTAACTAAAATTTTATTCAAGGCCCTATAGTCAATACAAAGTCTCCAGGTTCCATCCTTTTTCTTTGCTATAACAATGGGGCTACCACAGGGTGATGCACTTGGACGAATATGTCCCTTCTCAATCAATTCTTGTATTTGCATCTTAATCTCATTATTCTCTAATATTGACCTACGGTAGACTGGTTCATTAGGTAATGGATTTACTGGTATCAAATCAATAGTATGTCTCACTTGGTAGTGTGTAGGTACCCCAGTTGGTAACTTAAACAGATTGTCATATTTCATCAAAATTTGATCCATTGATTGTTTCTGTAGTATTGTGGTGTTTGTGATGGTGTGGGAATTATAAACAGATTTCCTTTCTTCTTTAGAACGAATCATCAATAAAGTGAATGTTCCCATTTCGGCAACTAACCTCTTACATTGCTTGGCACTAATCAAAGAGGTAGTGTATGCAGGGCTTACCTCTAGTATTTGGTATTTCTGCTCACGTAATCTGATGGTCATGCTACGAGGCCTGGACTCATAAACACCATTTCACTGGTACATATATGGTTGTCCCAACATAACATCACAAACATCTAAGGGAGCCACATCACAAATTACCTCATCTTTGAAAGGCTTTATGGAGTATGAAAGGCGATACTGCTGGTGCACCTGGATATCTCTTCCTTGACTAACCCATCCCATTGAATAGGGTTGTGGGTGGGTTGTTGTTTTCAGATTCAGTCTCTTCACAGTCTCTATTGATATTAGGTTCTTTTCACTTCCACTATCAACAATAAAGTGCAGGGCTTTTCCTCTGACCCACATTTGTGAATGGAACAATCTCTCCTCATCCTTCCGGGGCAATATCCTTGTAGTAGCTACCGTGGCATATGGATCAACCTCAATGACCTATTAATGATTTCCTTCTGTACATGTTTTTACCACCTTAGATTCTACCTTGTCTTCATGTGTCTCCATAATTAAGCTTTAGATGGTTTTGCAATCTTTTGTATTATGCGAGGGACTCTTATGGAATTCACACCACATACCATTTTCTTGTGTCTTCTTCATACTCCATGTCTTTTTTGTTTGTGAATTGGGAGAGGGTTCCTTAGAGGTTTGTTTCCATGTAGTTTTGCCACCTTCACTTCTTCCATTTGTTGTTTGTGAAATTATCTCTCCTTCCTTTCTGTTTGAATTTCTCCTCAATTTGGGTAGCAAATTTATAGGCACTAGGTAAAGTCTCTATGTTCAGGAATTCCATTTCGGTTTGGATGTACCTATGGAGTCCACTCTGATATTTTAAAACTCGATGCTTCTCAGAATCTCTGATGCCAAGCTTTGTTGTTAAGGCATGAAACATATTAGTATATTCTTGAACAATTTGGTCCTTCTTCTGTCGAAGCAATTGCCACTGCATATATTTCTATTCATATGTGTCAATAGGAAAATATTCTTCCTTTATGTGCTCCATGAATTCTCCCCATGTGGGTTTTTGATAAAAAAATAATAGTGCTGCCATTTTCTGTTGCCTTGGATGCTAACTTTGCTTCCCACGAATCTTTCACATGGTTTTCAGCTTTCAGGAGAGCGAAAGTTATCTTCTCTTCATCTGAAAACTGGTTGACAAATAAATATCTTTTCCAGTTTTGAAACCCAATCATCAACAACATCTGCATTGATCTTTCCTTGGAATGTGGGTATATCAAAATTCACTTGCACCTTGAATGGTGTATGCCCTGTGAATGGTGGGTTTTCTTGTGACCCACGACTTTCTAGCATTTGCTTGAACTGCTCCATCATTTCTTCACGTTGTTTTGCTAGTGCATCTTCAACTAATGTTTTAATGTCATCGTATGTCTGCAACTTAGCCATCTGCGATCGTGTGCATCTCAAAGGAAGGTAGTCTGAAGGATTCCTTGTTTCCAAGCTCAATCTTTGATATGTTGATCGCGTGTGATATGACATAGAGGAGCGAACTTGCTCTGATACCACTGATCCAAATTATGGATTCAGATGAAAACACCTGAGTGAGAACCTGCAGTATTGTAAATTTTGTTTACAAGAACTAGAAATCATAGAATTGAAGCAAGCCAAAAAGTGATCTATTCCATTCGAAAATCCAAAATATAGTAGTTCATGATATTCCAAGGGTCACAAGAACCTCTTGAGAATTGAAGTCCAAGAGTCATATTTATTCATTACATAATAAAATCTAAAAACTATGAAATTTTCAAAAAAACTATATTAAATTTTATCCTAACTTCAACTAGACATAACTTTCTGCACGGCACTCAAAGTTACGAGTTGTTTATCTCGTTGAAAAGGTCTCAAAATCAAAAATGTCCTTAAGACCTTCAAAAATGCAAAATTCTAACATATAGACAAACTAAACTAAAAAAAAATATAATTCAAATTTTCTTCTGATCATTCACAAACTCTATTTATTTCAGTTTGCCAAGGATTAAAGAACTCACAAGAATCACTTTGATTCATCGGCCATAAAGAAAGAAAGAAAACGTAAAAGCTCTTACACCAAACTAATATATTATATGCACTCTACTTAAAACTAAATGAGAACACACAAGCTCATATATCCTCTCTGCGATAGCATGAAACTGTATGAAATTTGAAGACCGTTGAAACTTGAAACAATAACTCTGCTGTAAACATTGTTTGCAAAAGTAAAGATCATTTCATAAATCCAAGGCATGCAGTTAAGAGTGGCTATTTCATATATTAAAATATAGCTCCCAGAATGTTTGAATAGGGGATGAGAAAGAGATGCGATTCTTGTTCTTATGCTGAAGTTTTCATGGTGAATATAAAAATCCAAGTTGCGAAGGAGAGAGTATTACAGAACGTACTTGCACAAGGAACATGGAGCGAGGTGGGATTTTCATATAATGCCCCAACTTGAAGTTTGACAAGAATGCAACCGCCTGACTCATTCTCATGTACCCATAAACCTTGAAGTAGACATTGGATATGGGATTTCCAGGAAGAATGGGATTATCCCATTATGTATTCTATTATTATGTTCAGTCCCGGTGTCTGTAAAATAACTTCTTGATAGAATGTAGAAGAAATTAATAAATATAACCATTTTTCATACATATATTTCAGTTTTACGTAATTAGTGGTGGCTGTAATAACACCAACGGATAAAGTGAAAAGGGACACTAAAACGCAAGCCAGGATTAGACCCGACTATGGAAGTTGCACCTTTTCCTTGTAAAGCCCGCACAGTGCAAAGGAAAGAGCCAAAGTACTAGTCAGGAGCACATAGAATCACCATTGCGGGATATATTCATACTTGCGCATCAATCTGGTATGGATTCTAACTAGAGTGCTAGATGTTGTGGTACTTTGATAGTTGAGAAAGAGGAGGTTTCTGAAGGAATCTTTTAAGTGGTTTCAGAGCTGGGTATCAAGGAGCTTGTCATGGGACAACTTCTAGGTACGCAATACAACTCTCTTATGCAACATCTTTAAGTTTTGTGAACTGTATAAAGTATGACCAGATTAAGTTTTTTGAACTGTATTAAATATGACCAAAATTAAATAGCAAGCGTCAAAAACATTGCTAGTTTTCTACGATGCATTATATTGCACAGCCCAAAACATTGCAGAACAAAAACATTGCTACTTTTCCATAATGCCCTAAAATTTCTCTAAAATCCATAACCTAATTCATTGCTAGTTTCCTACAATGCACTATATTGCACAGCCCTAAACATTGTTGAACAAAAACATTGCTACTTTTCCATAATGCCCTGCCCTAAATTTTTTGTAAAATCCATAACCTAATTCAAACAGTTAATGCTCTTCAGAAAGCCCTAAAATTCTCATATGAATCCACAAAGCTAAACGTGTTAAATAAGAGAACAAATAAATAGCAATTTTTTTTCAAAACCCTAAACTCTACATCAATATTATAAATAGCAAGTGACAAAAACATTGCTAATTTTCCATGAGCATGCACTATATTGCACAACCCAAAACATTGCAGAACAAAAACATTGTAAGTTTCCCATAATGCTCTAAAATTCAAGAAAATCCATAACCTAATTCAAACAGCAGGGCAACATTGTTAATGCTCTTCAGAAAGCCCTGAAATTGTCAGAGGAACCCACAAAGTGAGCCATGTGAAATAAGAAACCCAGAAAGCGAGCCATGTGAAATAAGAAAACAGATAAATGTAAATGTTAATAAACTGTGATTGCAAAGAATCTTTTCAAAAATGAAGTAAATAAACTAGAGGGAAATATCATTCTGGATGAGATAACACTGTAGGCCACTAGGTCTTTGAAAGATGAAAAATATTCAAATAATTATAATACTTTTCAGAGTAGATTCAATTTAAAACCTGAAAGTATGAAGAAATGAATCTTACGTTGAATAAAGAATCAAGAAAATGTATTAGCAAAAAGACCTGGTTCAAACGTTTTCCCAAATGAAAATTCTAGTAACCCATGTAACAAATAATCAGTGGCTCTCACTATAGTCGAAATAATAAGAAACCCTTTTCATGATTCGAGAAACTAAAATTGGAATAGCATGATGGAGCTCTGTGAACAAGGCTATAATGAAAAATGGTGACAACCGAAGAAATGCAGAGTGGGAACAAGATTGGGGCAAGGGTGCGTCTTCTCGACCGCACCTTGGGACGGAGATGCTGTGGATTGTGGGACTGTCAAGAATGCCCGTGACTGGCAAGTTAAAACTCCTCTGGTAAAATTGATAGAGAGCTTGAGAACATAGAATGAAAATATTTTATTTTTAATGACAAAAAAGAGAGTTTTATTTGGTCAAACGAGTGAGAGAGTCTATTACTTTTCTATTTGGGTGTCATGGTATGTGTCTTATATGAGCCATGTGAAAGATGCACTTGGGAATCTCAAAAAATCTTGGGATGCTATCATGTTTTGTAATCTCTCCCACGAGGAACCTCAAGGAACCAGATAATCATACACATATTAACAAATAAATGAAATATTTTTTTAATTTATTTGGAAACATTGAATGAAAAATACTAATTACAATTCATACACATATATACCCAAGAGGTTCCTCAACAACATGTAACAGTTCACGTTGCATGAAACATGAGAGTATAATCTTAAGCAAAAGTATACATTACATTTATCCATATTAATCTTCCAAGGACTTTGATATATAAATCATTATTGTGAATATTGTTACCTCTCTTTCTTTTCATCTTCTTATAGGGAACACATACAGGCACACACACAAATAAATTAAAAAATGATTCAAATAGAAAAATCATTAGCAAACACTTCACAACAAGCATTGTGGAAATCAATAAATAAGAAAATAGAAAGCAATTTTGGAAATAAATATATGCAAAGGATGCACAAACTTTATGGGTTTACCCACAACAAAGGGATCTAAAATCACAAATGTTTAATATTAGAGGCAAAGTGCATAGATAAAAATAGCATTACTATATTCATAAATGAATAGGACTGGTTAAAAAGTCAACATGCCATACTAAACATAGGGTGAATAATTTGACCATTGGAACTAGGTAAGATAAGATGCTCAATTGAATCCATGTATTCTCCTTCGCATCCATCTATGGATAAAACAACTATATAAATATATCCCACACATTGAAGGTAAAGCATCAAATCCAATAATGCAAATCATACTCAAAGCAGTTATTTAATCTAGTAGCACAACTATCTATCTCATAGATAAGAGTTAATAATCAGCTCAATATATTATGTCAAGTTAAGGGTTAACATAATATATAATAATTAATGCAATATATCATTTGATCAGATGCTTCCACATAGAATACTTCCTCTAATGATGTTCACAACTATATGGAATACTACTTCTTCCCTAATTCTCTCTTATATATCAATCCTTTTGTGGTTTGCATTGTATCCACTTGATTCATAATTATTCTTCTATTATGATGATTGTAGCCTCCCATTTCTCACTCTATCTCTCATGATGCACTATCTTAGGACTTCTTTCCATTTTCACTAACTCATTATTATTCCACTCTCGTTGTGTCCCAACTATGGGGTCTTCGTCTACTCCATGTTAGGTGTCTTATCACCTAAATCTCAATAAACAATGCAATTGACTTGTGATTCTTTAAATATGGGCTTAAAAACTAAGTGTCTTATCCAAAGAGGAATATGTGGTAATTGTTTTTAAGATATATCTTTCTAAAAAACCATTTATAAATAATTCACAACATGATTCCACACCAAAGCTAGTTTTTTGAGTTAGACAACATGGTTAGGCATTTGGTATACTACACGCAATGATCCTCTCCAACATTTGTAAAACCATAATGATGACCATCCAAACAAATGAATCAATAGCTCTCTATATAAAGTCATACAAATCATCATACAACACACACTCACACCATTCATGTGATAATTCATTAAGTGATACCTCTTGAAGAGTAAACTCCAAATAGTACACTAAACTAGTGACTGATCTTAACACATTTTACTTAATACATACCTAATATTGCACATTGGTTAGTATATCAAGTCTCAATAGTGGAACCAAAATTTAGGCCAACATTCAAATGTTCATGCTAGATCGATTCATAAACATTTAAATACATAGTGCACTAGTATATTATCCTAAAGTAGATCAATTGATAAAATTGGTAAGATTTATATTAATGGCATAAATAAAAATAAATAACTAGCAACTATTCACATATCAATATAACCAGCATGCATATTTGTAAACTCCATATTTTTCCTTAGATATATAAAAGTGTACTAACATCATGTGTTCATTCTTATTGATCTCAACAAGCTACTTGCCAAATATAGGAATCAAACTAATATAGATTCACAAGAACAATATTTAAATATATTACATTTCTTTTTCTCTTTATTTTATTTACATCTTTCTCAATTATATATATTTTCATAGAAAACTATATTTTATCTTTTCTATTATTTACATTAATATTAGTTACACTTTGGAAATAGTCTTAACTAAAATTTATTTTGACTAATTAAAATATTTGTGAGGGTTAGTTTATGTTTGGGATAGAAAACCTAATAAATTTGGGTTGTTAATGCTTTGGCAGTGCTTGGCCTTCCTGGCTAGGGTCTGAGATATTGGAGGAATTTGAATTCCTCGCCTCTCGATATTAGATTAGTCCTTCAAGGAGAGTATAAAATTCCAATCCCTCATGGATATCCACCTCCCTAGTTTTACCCACTTGGTCTCCTTTGGGCTCACAGGTATCGTCGGAAGAGGCAATTTTCAAAATTGAAAAATCTCGGCCTAATGCTGATTAGCACTAACGATCATATTATGTTGACTACCAATTGGGCTACAATTTGTGATGTCCACATCACGATAATTTGTTGGCACTGTTTCTATGTGTTTCTTTTAATTATGTAGATTACTCAAGCTACAATACATGTGAAACCTCTAGATAAATATGAGCTCAAGGAACAAATTGAGCTTGGTTGGACATGTGGATGTCTACTTAATGATCATTACTTAAGCCCCGATTACAAGGTGACTCTTTTAATATCCAATATCACTTCAAAAGGTTGGATTAAACTTTTGCATTCTTCTTCTTATCCAGTGGATATTTCTAGCAATTATTTCATTGGTGGCTTACATGATTTCAAAAATTTAAACATTTATGTTAAGAATAATCTCATTTTGATGAGGCAATTTTTTTTGGTTACCTTTTCTACTAAAGACTTTATGTTGAGGGCTCAATAAAAATCCTTGGCTATCAACATCTATTATTTTTCCATGGGAGGTGACATGGTTCTTTATGAGCCAGATAAAACTGATGACTTCAAGAAGGTCACTATGGTTTCGAATTGTCATGTCGAAGGCGGGGTGGAAAAGTTCATGGGAAATCTATGAGGGCATGATGAGTAGCTCTCCATTAAATTTGTTCTCTCCTGGAACAATCGTAGAGTTGTTGTTGGAGGGATTTCCTTTGAAGTTTTTACAGAAGTGTGGTGGCGGGAAAAGCAAGATCGGGTGACTAGGACCTAATCCCACTTTTTCCAACACATTGGGAATACAAAAGAGCCTAGGGAGATATCTCACTTTGGCTACTTATTGTGAGAAAGAGAGAGCCAAGGACTACCTCTTATGGTTTCTATTCCTCTTGTTGCAAATGATGAGAAAAACTAGGAGATAAAGAATGATCAACTAGACTATTTCCAAAGTGTACTAATATCATGTGTTCATTGTTATTGATCTCAAAAAGATACTTGCCAAATATAGGAATCAAACTAATATAGATTCACAAGAACAATATTTAAATATATTACTTTTCTTTTTCTCTTTATTTTATTTACATCTTTCTCAATTATATATATTTTCATAGAAAACTATATTTTATCTTTTCTATTATTTACATTAATATTAGTTACATTTGGAAATAGTCTTAATTAAAATTTATTTTGACTAATTAAAATATTTGTGAGGGTTAATTTATATTTGGGATAGAAAACCTAATAAATTTGGGTTGTTCATGCTTTGGTAGAGCTTGGCCTTCTAGGCTAGGGTCTGAGATGTTGGAGGAATTTAAATTCCTTGCCTCTCGATGTCAGATTAGTCCTTCAAGGAGAGTAACATTCTAATCCCCCATGGATATCCACCTCCGTAATTTTACCCACTTGGTCTCCTTTGGGGCTCACAAGTATCGTCAGAAGAGGCAATTTTCAAATTTGAAAAATCTCAGTGTAGTACCCCTCCTCCATTGAACTTATTAGACTCATATTTTACTATTGTTTACTTTCAGTGGATACCTAGAAAGGTTTCGGTAAAAGATATTTTTCAAAAAAAAAAAAAAAATTTTGAAGAGTTCACGGGAAGGAGGCAACAGTTTGGAGGAAGAAATTTCAAAAATTTCTTGAATACATGTTGGAGAAGTGAGGATTGGTGTGGATATCTGATTGCAAGAGCTCATCCTGAAGATCTCCAAGAAAGATTTCCAAGGTTGGATAGCTTCTACCTAGTTATATATATGTTAGGCCCAATATGGAAAGCTAATGTACTAAGAGGGGAGGGGTGAATCAGTACTTCAAATCCTTTCTTGAACAATAACTTCACTATTATACATAAACCAAAAACTGCTGCAATATAACATAAAGCTAAAAGAAATAAATAACAATCATACATGATTCACTCCATAACACATATATTTTGGTTACGCAGAAACTCTTGGTTAGAGAGAAAAACTGTGGTGGGGATGGCACCCACAACTTCACTACTGCAATAATAAAGAGTGCTCGGTTCGAGCTACATGTTCAGCTATTTCTGATAGCTTACCCTGTTAGGAGTATCAAGATCATTAGATCTACCTTGCTAAAGGATTTTACAACACTTATTCTAAATGTTGCACCTGGTCAAAGGCTTTACAATTTATAGACTTTGTTAGAGTCTTTTACCCTATTAAAGGTTTCACTTACAACTTCAAATATTACAATAAAATCTTTACAAATATCTGCAACTTTACATCTAAAATGTTATAGCAGATTCTATGTGCTCAAAATGAGATTACCTTGCTTATAGCATACCTCGGTAACCCATAGATTAACTCGGTAAACCCTTCTGTTTACTCTGTTCTTTGACTGTTCACTGAAATCCTTCTCGGTGACCTCTGTGTCTCTGTAATAGTCATAACACTCAGTGCCTTTTTCATACACCTCTATATCTCTTCTTATCTATATTGTTTGATCTCAATCCATGCTGTATAAATAGTTCTCTTATGTCGGTGATCTGATTGATTGCTTTGATCTTACAAACATGATTTATCGAATGAGTAACTATACAAAATATTTCATTGGTTAAATGACCTCAAAATCATACATGATCCTTAAGTGCAATTTCCAATGTGATAACAGTTCTATGTTCCTCGATTTTGTAACACATTTGCACATGTGTGTCTAGGTTCAATGAATCTGGTAAAACGTTTCACTTAGTGTATATCAACTCGGTGTATCATTATTGCTGCTCGGTAGACATAGAATGTTACTTGGTAGACATCTCGTTGTATACTGGGCTCTGTGGCTATTTTCCTCTTTGACTATTCTGTGCATACCGACTGAATGTTTCGGTAGTAGTAACCGACTAGAGTATATAGAATGACTTTGGATATAAAACTAATGGCAACTTAATAAATAGTAACAATATATATTAGCTCAAGTATTTCTCCTTTCTCTGTAGTTTTCTGGTGTGTATTGTAAAAGAAAAATATTTCTCGTTGAGTCTTGTTTTTGTTTATGTTTAAATGTTTTATTATTTCCTTTCTGTATTATTTATCTTGACATTGTGAAATTATAGGGGGTTATACTGGCAAAATTTTGCCAGATTTACCCTCCTTTGTTCCATATAATTTTTCATGTGTGTTATGCGATGTTGTGTTCTTCTTAGTTTAGAAAAAATAAAATTAGAATTTGGGTTAAAAGTAAAATTGGGATTATGGAGGAAAATTTTGGTTAAAGAAATGGGGTTTTTGCAGGGTTTTATAATTATTTTTATGCTGTGTTTTATTAGACTAAATTGTCTCAGAGTGGGGATGTTGAGATTTGAAAATCTCTGTTGAAATTTTCCTTTTAAAAAAAAGAGAGTATTGAAATGTTTAATCTCTGTGTTAAATTAAAATTTATTTTAAATTTAAAAAAAGAAAAAAAGAAGAAAAAAAAGGAAAAGTCAAATGGGGAGGGGGTTGGTAGCAGTACTACCGCCGGTAGCACCTGCTACCGTGCAGTAGCAGTACTACTTGCGGTAGTACCTACTACCATAAGGTAGTAGTGCTACCATAGCGTAGCAAAAAAGGCTACCAGGGCAACAATTAATTTTGCCTCCTTGGTTTGCATTCCTCCAGTATTAATGAAGATTTCGGTTTTTATTTATGTGTTATGTTCAATGTATATATATATTTTTAAATTTTAGGCATTTTATTATTTGAGTATCATGAATTTTTGTGCAAATAAATTTATGTGTTAATAGATATATATATTGTTTAATATGAATATATGTATATGATGTATATTCGGTGAATATATATTTTCATATACATATATTATATTATTGTATATATATAATTAATTCAGAATTTAGTTATTTTCAGAAAAGCATATATTTAGATTCTTTATTAAATCATGGAAATATGTTAGGGGATTAATTTTTGTGTGTTTAAATTTAGCCTTATTGAGAAAATGACAAATCTGTTATTCTTTTATCAATAAAAATGTATTTTCTATTTTTGTGAAATGTCTGTATTTGCAAGTAATTAATGCTTTGTACTGTTTTAAAAAGATTGCCTATTATAGGATCTTTAGAATAAATGATATTTTTTGGTAAAAGCATATTTCGTTGTAAACCTGTTTTCGAGTGGTTGTCATGTTGTAAAGGTTGTGTATACCCCTTGGTCAGGTGTTGTTGTGTAAATCTGTTGATGTGAGCCATTGTGTGTTTTATTCCAAATGGTCAATCCTAGGTTTATGATTGGTGTATCCTTCACCTGTAGATTGTCAGGATTAGATATGGTTGTCAGTTTTGCCATAGAATTCTCATAGAGACCATTCTTGTTAGTGTCCTATGAGAGAGAGTGGCTTTCGAGCGGGGGCCGCACCCAAAGAGGATGGCAGGATAACCCCTCGAAAGTCAGTTAAGAAGTGATAACCTAATAATTGATTAGGGGGTGGGTAGCTGAAATATTTAATTAAGATAATGTGCTTCGCACATGGTTGAGCGCTTGTATATGCTCAGGATGTGGTGAGAAGGTCTGAAATGGAAAACCTACCACCTTGTCTTCACGAAGGGATTGGTAGGGTCCGCATGATGCTTAGATGGAGTTGGGGGTTCGGGAGAGGTTACCAGGATAACCTAGGATGGTGATGGGGACCTATGGAGGCCTACCTAGGGTAACCACCTTAAGCCATGCAATGCCACTCTCTCCTTAGGGTCATTAGTGTTTGTGAGTTGAGTCACATGGGTTTTACCGAGTCATGTTATACTATTGCATTTGTCTTGTTTTGCTTGCTTGAGGGTCTTCTACTATATCCCAGCATGGTGGGGTGGTTCCACTTTGGGATCACCTGGTTGGGTAGTAGTGCCACTTCCCATCATATTTTTGTTTTCATACCTTCATGCGAGGATCGACTTTGCTTATGTTTCTTGGTTTGTGACTCTTGTATCAACTCTTGTTCGAGATTATTGTATATTTGAGACCATGTGGTCATTGTATCAATAAACTATGTAACCTTGGTATTGTAACCTATGTACTTCATTTGTATTATTGGAAGCTATGTAATTATGGAATATTGTAATCTTAATTTAATGGGATGTATGGTATTTCAATTATCTTTCTTCTTATGTGTAAATGAATCATTGAAAATAAATATAATGTAACACTTTACATCTTTCAATATGGAATTCAGTTTTATAAGAATGGTTTTATTAATTGCAATCGAATCTCTTGATTAGATGGATAATTGGATTAACCTTTTGAAGTTGTTTAGTTTCGAAGTAATCTTCATTGGCAACCCTTTAGGATATCATGTGTTAGACTTTCAATGTGTTAATAAACATGAAATGTTATAATTAATGCACTTAATCTTTAAAAAAAAAAATTATTCCACCTTTTAGCTGCCTAGATGTGTTGTTTCCCTATAGGGTTCCTGGCAGGGCATTAAATTTGGTATCAAAGCCCAAGTTTCAACACTGGATACTTTGGGTTTGTAGTGAGCCCATTCAGTTTGACCTTTTTGCTTAGGTCTTAATGTTTGTGTTTCTCTTGTTTTATCCTTGCCATAGATCTAAATCGTTTTCTCTTTTGTAGTGTTAAGTCATGGCTAGGAAAGCTAGGGGAGGTGGTCGTATGGGTGGTCACAATAAAGGCATAGGTGGAGGATGAGGCCATGTTTCTAACCATCACAGTCCTTCACCACCACCCACGCATGTGAGTGTCGAGCTGGAACAGTCTGTTCATTAGGATTCACAGCATGTAGGAGAGCAGGTTCCCTAAAGGGAAGAGATGAGACAGATGTTTCAGGAGGTTCTGGCTAGGTCAGGCCCCAGGGTTGAGGTTGATCAGCCTATTCATGCTCAGGTTGAGGAGTCACATCAGTAGGTTCTAGAGGAGAGAGAGAGAGAGAGAGATCATCTAGGAGGAGGGAGATCCTAGCTGATCGAGATCTAGCTTCCTTGGGTCACATAAAGGACTTGATGAGGTCCAACCCTCCCTTCTTTGATGGTAAGGGTACCGATCTTGAGGCAGAGACCTGGCTTATCAGTTTGGGTCGGCATTTTTCTATGTTCCCATATAGTAGCAATACCAAGGTGAGATGTGCTATCATGCATCTTGATAGTTTTTCTTCGATCTGGTGGAGATTAGAGGAGGAGAAGATTGGTGTGTGCATTAACACTGTATCATGGGAGATATTTCTGGAGAGATTCAAGGCATGATTTCTCTCACCCTAGTGGAGGCAGACTCGGGCATACGAGTTCTACACTTTGCGTCAGTATGGTATGTCAGTAGACTAGTTTGAGCACAGGTTCTATGAGCTTAAATAGTATGTCGAGATTGGTAATGATGATGCAATGCTTTTTCAACACTTTTTGAGGGGTGTAAATGACCGCATCACTGGAGGAGTGAGAATGTTTGAGCCAGCTTCAATTGAGGTAGTCGTGGCGAAAGCCAGGTTGGTAGAGCAAAACCTTAGCCGTGCACATGGTGGTCAGTCAGGAGTGCAGATCGTAGTGCACCTTTTAGTGGGCCCAGAGTTCATGGGAACTAGTCCTAGCCAGCTGCACCATTTAAGAGTCCTTAGGAACCCGCTAAGGGTGGACAACAGCAACAACATCAGTCGCTGAGACCGAAACAGTTCCAGGGCCAGCAGGGTGGCAATTCTTAATATAGGAAGAACATGAACTGGCAGAGGAGCAGACAGGGTCCTTCAGGGCAATCCTCACAGAGTGCATCTCATGCCCCTAGTAGGGGAAGCTTCCAGTAGTCTAGTGGGTCAAGGGGAAGTAGAGGACCAGGTAGGGGATCTTGTTTCTCTTGTGGGCAGTTTGGTCACATAGCCCCGTAGTGCCCTGAGAATTCTCACCAGATAGGTAGTTAGAGGCCAACAACATCAGAGCCTACAGTAGGGGATACAGGTAGATCCCATAGAGTGTTTGCAGTGGTTGATGACCATCAAGTTGATCATCAGGGTACAGTTATTGAGGCAACAGGTGTGTTGTGTGGAATTACTATCTTTGTACTCTTTAATTCTGGTGCTTCGGATTCTTTCATTTTTTCGTCCATTGTGGAGCAGTGTAGACTCGCGTTTGCTAAGTAGGTGGAAAGGTGGCAAGTAGAGTTGGCTATAGGTGTGTGTGTGTTTATATATATGCCTTTATTACCTGTTTGAGTTGGACCTAGGAACCATAGTTACTTCAATTGACCTTCAGGTCATTCCTTTGGGTTTGTATGGAGTTGTGTTGGGGATGGATTGGCTTTCATCTAATAGTTCTCGTGTAGACTGCTACAAGAAGATAGTGGAGTGTTTAGATGACCTAGGCAAGGAAGTGGATATTGTTGGAGTTCAGAAACCGACATCCCTATGCATGATTTCCGCTATGCAACTTAAGCGGTGCATGCGTAGAGGGTGTCAGCTTTTTGCAGTTACTCCTGAGGATGTGGATGAAAAAGAGAGTCAAGAAATCACTCTTGATGGTCACCCTATTCTTCGAGAGTATGCTGATGTGTTTCTGTTGGATATTCCTGGTATGCCTCCAAAGCGAGACATAGACTTTCACATTGACTTGGTTCCTCGAGAAGAACCTATTTTGAGAGCTCCATATCGGATGACTACTCAGGAGTTGAGTGAGTTGAAGTTGTAGTTAGAAGAATTGTTTCCCAAGGGGTTCATTCATCCTAGTGTTTCTCCTTGGGGTGCACTTGTTATCTTCATTAAGAAGAAGGATGGTTCTCTTTGGTTATACATTGATTACCAACAACTGAATAAGGTAACCATCCGGAATTGATATCCATTGCCTCGTATAGATGATCTTTTTGATCAAGTAAAGGGAACCAGGGTGTTCTCTAAGATTGATCTGAAATCTGGGTACCATCAGTTGCACATTCAGGATGCAGATATTCATAAGACGGTGTTTCATACTCGTTATGGATACTATGAGTTCAGAGTGGTGCCATTTGCATTGAAGAACGTGCCTTCAGTCTTCATGAGCCTCATGAATGGGGTTTTTCATACCTACCTTGATCATTTTGTCCTTGTGTTCTTTGATGACATACTAATTTATTCTAGATCTATGGAAGATCATGAGGGTCACTTGCGTTAGGTGTTACAGTGCTTGAGAGAGAATCAACTTTATGCCAATTTGGTGAAGTGTGACTTCTTCTAGTCAGAGGTGAACTATCTTGGTCATGTGGTTTCAAGAGGTGTATCCGTGGATCCTTCAAAGATCCAAGCCATTGTTGACTGGACAACACCGACCAATGTTTCAGAAGTTTGGAGTTTTATGGGTTTGGCCAGATATTACCGTCACTTTGTTTAGGGCTTTTCCCGGATAGGGCACCTGATCACTTCTCTTCAGAGGAAAGCGAAGAAGTTTGTTTGGTCAGAGCAATGTGAGTCAGCATTTCGTACCTTAAATTAACTCCTTGTCAGTGCTCCAATTTTGGCAGTTCCTGATCCATCTAGAGATTTTATGATATGCACCGATGCCTCTTTAGAAGGTATAGGTGTAGTGCTTATGCAGGATGGATGTGTGGTTGCCTATGAGTCTCGCAAACTCAAGAACCACGAGTTGAACTATCCAGTTCATGATTTGGAGTTGGTAGCTATAGTGCATGCTTTGGTTAGATGGTGGCATTTTCTGTTAGGGTGTCGGTTTGAGCTGCATAGTGATCATCGCAGTTTGTAGTATATCTTCACACATCTGATCTTGAATGCTTGACAATAAATATGGATGGAATTCCTCTGCGAGTATGATTTTGAGGTTTGTTATATTCAGGGGAAAGAGAATGTGGTGGCAGATGCTTTGAGTCGCAGGTGGCATGAAGTTTCAGCATTGTCCCTTGGAGTATACTTGAGAGGGAGAATTCTTGGAGTTCTTCCTCAGGATACTTGGTATCAGGATGTTAGAGCCGTGATGGAGTCTGGAAGGCCATTAGACGGTAGATTTTCTGGATATAACCTTGAGGCAGATGGACTTCTTCGTCACCTTGGACGGATCTATGTACCTTCTTTAGAGGGTCTTCTCTTTTTTATCATCACTAAGGCCCATCATGCACCTTATTCGGCACATCCAGGTGTCAAGAAGATGCACACATATCTTAGATAGATTTATCATTGGGCTGGTATAAAATGCGACATTTCTAATTTTGTGTCAAAGTGTTTAGAGTGTCAGCAGGTGAAGGTGGAGCATCAGCACCTAATAGGGATTTTACAACCTAATTTCCATGGATTTTATTGTTGGGTTGCCTATCTCTCTGCATCGCCATGATGCTATCATGGTCATTGTTGATAGATTGACAAAGGTTGCTCATTTTGTTCCTATTCGAGCTTCCTATATGGTAGCAGTGGTGGCACGAGTCTTCTTGGAAGATGTGGTGAGATTGCATGGGATTCCTAGGAGGATCATTTCTGACAGAGATCCTATCTTTACCTCAGCATTGTGGACCTCACTTCAGCATTCTTTGGGGACTCAGTTGAACTTTAGTTCAACTTATCACCCAAAGATAGATGGTCAAATCGAGCAAGTGAATCAAGTTTTGAAGGACATGCTTCACATGTAGTTATGGACCAACACTCACACTAGGAGGATTATATTTATCTAGTGGAGTTTTCTTATAACAATGGATATCATAGCTCCATAGGTATGTCCCCCTTTCAAGCATTGTATGGTCATCCTTGCCGCACTCCTTTGAGTTGGGATCAGGTAGAGGACAAGATGTTTAGAGGATTGGATATTCTTTGAGAGATGGAGCAGTAGGTTGAGTGAATTTGTGAGAATTTGGTAGCTACACAGGATAGGCAGAAGAAGTATGCAAATGCTCATAGGGTAGATCGTTAGTTTTTTGTTGGCAACTGTGTGTTCTTGAGAGTGCATCCGCGAAAGAGTTTGATCTATTATGGAAAGGGTACTAAGTTGGCACCTCAATTTGTTGGCCTTTTTGATATCCTTGAGAGGATAGGACATGTTGCCTATCGTCTTGCCTTGCCACCGAGTCTATCCCACATCCACAATGTCTTTCATGTTTCAGTTCTTCGGCCTTATCATCCTGATGTGACACATGTTCTGGATTGCAACTCTTTGTAGGTCAAGGACGGACAACTTTCCATGGAGCCCATGCGCATTCTTCAGCGTCGGGATTTGACCCTCAGGGGTCATACCATCAACCAGGTAAGGGTCCTATGGCACCCAAATGATGAGACCTCGGGGAATTAGGAGGATGCAGCGAAGATGAGAGAGATTTGTTCTTATTTGTTTTAGGCTTTCAGGAGTAAGCCTAGTTTTGGGGGGGAGAATGTAGTACCCCTCCTCGACTGAACTTATTAGACTCATATTTTACTATTGTTTACTTTTAGTGGATACATTACCATTATGTGTTATTCAGACTTATATGACATTATTTCATGCTTTATCTAGATATGAGATGCATAATTTATTTAGAGTATTTCAGTACTTGTGATTTTTGGTATTTTATGGATTATTGCTATGTACTGACACTTTACTTTATCTATGCAATGTGTAATCATATGTTGCATGTCTATGAGTGTATTGGATGTGAGGGGATGATTTTCCTTCACTCACTCTGGTGAGACAAGGAACGTCACATTTCTCCTTCATCGGTGTGTGTGTCGTGTATTCTATATTTGTATATATGCATATGTGGTTCGATGATGCAGGTCATTACAGGGACAAGTACCGGGTAGGTATGGGGTATCATCTCCACCTGGCTTCAAAGTCTGAGTGTGCCTTACTTGTCCGATGGGAGTGGAGGAGATAGTGGTTGACCCTAATTGTACCTCAGTTACACTCTTGTGAGTGTCATCAGTCGGTCATCCCTTTTGGTTTTGCTTGGCCATCGAGTCGGTTTGTTTGACTTTTTCAGAGTCCTTGTTTGTGTCTTCTTTGTTTGCGTGCCTTAGTAGATTAGATTAATTATTTAAGTTATGGCATCACTTTATAGTTCTGATTGATTAAAAAACAGGTTTTAAGGACCCAAAACCTTTACATCATAGAAAGAGAAAGAGAAGCAAATGGATTAAAAGTTCGCATACATAAAGACTGGCTAGAAGACCAGCGAACAAAAAGAACAACAAAGCAACAAAACAACAAAACACAGCAAAGAAACCAGGGGGATGCTACTCAACAATTTTCTTTAGCAGGTCCTCTGCCTTTATCACCAACTCATCATAGGTAGCCCCGACAGCTTTCAGCTCTTCCAGATCCTTGTTCATTTTCTTTTCCTTCCTCTTGCCTCTGGTGCGGTTCTGGGACCTTGAGCTTCCCCTGTACCTTCAGTGTCCAGGTCAATTTCCTAGACTTCCTTGTCATCATCAAGCTTACTGATGAGGGTATGAGTATTATTGGCCGAGATTTTCAGAATACTAAGGCTCTACTCCGCAATATTCTTAAGGCACTCCTCAATTTTTTCCACTTTAGTGACAGTATCCGAGAGTGTTTTTTCACTAGTTTCCGCAAGGTTTTTTCTGTCTAGCATCTCCTTTTCAATCTTCTCAAACCTGGGCTTGAAAGCATCTCTGATGTCTTCTGCTTTAGCAATAGTGTTTTTTAGATCCTCAATATAGTCAGCCATTGTATTCCCCTCCCCTATATTAATGGTCTCTAGAATCAGGATTCTGTTGCATAGTTTTTAATACTCATCTACAGCTTTCTTGTAACCATCAATGAGCCATTCCATAGTTTTCATAAAACCATGCAAGCCCTCGAGAGGAGGGTCATAGGGGGGATTCACTTTTCTAGGAGTTACCTATTCATCTTTAGGGATATGGAGGGTGGAGATAGTGTCGGTAGCCCTGAGAGTCTCTTCCATTGTCTCCTTTTCCAGGCTGTGCTCGGCTTCCAGGGTCCTAGCTTGCTTGTCAGCTTCCGGTTCCTTGCCAGTATGCTTTTTTTGAGTCTGGGCTTGGTTTTTAATTTTCTTCTTCAACAACCCTTTAGGGTTCTTCTTCTCCTCAGAATAATCTGAATCCTCTTCTTCCGAAGAGATGCTAATCAATGGTTTGATTTGAAGGTTTTTGCCCTTGGAAGATGAGGATCTTGTTTTCCTCTTCTTACTCTGAATCATCAGAGTTGTCCTCAGTATCAGACGAGGAATCATTGTCGAATTCCTCCTCCTCTGAGAAAGTAGAATCAGACATATCTTCCTTAGAGTCCACAGAGGGCTGCATCTGGTTAATTTGACTGGCCTTTAAATGGTCATAAATTAGGACCATTAGGTCTTGGTGCATTGTAGTATCACCCAGAGGATTCTCTTTGTATGCTTTAAGGGAAGCTTTCATTGAGCATAGCAAGAAATAAGGAAAATTCACCTTATCATTATGCCTAAAGTGGTTTAATAGAACAAAATGATACCCATAGACTTTCATAAACCTACCATCTAGAGTGATATACCACATTAAAACAAAGAGAATTTCCCGCCAGGGTTTGGCAAAAGCCCTAGGTGGGTAGTAGGTTTTGCTCAACTTTACCAGTCTTTTTCTCTCTTTCTTAGTAACTGGGTACCTTTCAATGGCTTCCTTACTGACCTTCCTATCTCTGTAGAAGTTGCAGCCTTCCCTATTGAGACCCATAGCTTTAGCAATTAAATCTTCATCAATTTCCACCATTTGGTCACCCATTTTTAACATGCCCTTCTTCCAGTTTTTGTAGAAAAGGCTAGTTACCATTCCATCATGGCCGTGGAGTCTCTTTATGAAGTTCAAGAGACCGCCCTTCTGCAAAATACCCCACACCTTTCCTTCTGTTTCCATTCTTTACAACTACTTGGCTCATATCGTCTCCTATTTCCGCCCATGATGTCACTTCTCATAGCCAAATTTTGAAACTTGCAGAGCTGGTTAAACAAAGAGCTTTTCGGAGCTAGAACAATTACCCAGCAAGCGTGGGAGTAGATGGCATTGATGTTATAATGAGTGATTTTCTCATTATAGAAATAACTCGAAGTGCTCACATCAGTACTTTTTATTATTACCCTGTCAATCAAGAGCCTTTGGGGTACTTCTATATCGCTCATCACTTATGATTTGTCTGACATCTTTGGGGAGTCCGCTCTCACCCATCCACATGGTAATTGTCTCATTTTGAACCGCCATGTTGGCAGCCCAATCAGCAGAACAGTTGGCCTCCCGATAGATATGGGAGATATGGCATTTTTTAAAGGTTCTAATAATGTCAATAGCAGAAGTGATTATGTTGTGAATCGACCATGAAGGTTTTGAAGTCCCATTGAGGCACTTTATTATATTATTTGAGTCCCCTTCTATCCATAGATAGGGGCAATTCCATTTTTTGGCTAAGATTATGCCTTGAAGAACTGCCATAGCTTCAGCTTTATGGTTAGTTTGGGTTCCAATAGGGACAACAATCATCTCTTTGTAGATTCCTCTATGATCTCTAAGAATAGCTCCACAACCTGAAGGACCTAGGTTACCTTTGGCTGCACCATCAAAATTGATTTTGAACTAGCCTTGGGGAGGGGTTTGCCATTTAGCTTCAAGCCTTTTATTGTAGCTGAGATTAGGACCATCAGTGATCTTCATATTCCAAGACCTTAAGATATTTGACTCCAGGGAGTTATTTGAGTAACAAGGACCCTCCATGATTCCCATATTTTCCTGGATAGCCCTTTGAATTTTCTGGAATAGAGTATCTGGATTTAGGGAGACATCCCTGAAGATTCGGTTGTTTCTTTCTTTCCAAAGACCCCATAAGATGTGAGGAAGAGAGAGCTACCACATACATCTCAAAAAAGAGTTAGTCCATTGAATGTGCTAGGAGGAGAACAAATCTTTGATGTTACTCGAAAACACCCAAGCTAAACTAAAGCTCTTGAGGAAACTTTCCCAAACTGAGATTGAGAAGGGACAGTGGAGGGCAAGGTGGTCCATAGACTCTTCCTCCTGAAAGCACAACACACACCTGTTAGGAAGGGAAAAACCTCTGCCTTTTAGGTTGTCAATGGTAAGGATCTTATTTTGGAGGATAGTCTAGAAGAAAAAATTGATTTTGGGGGTGAGACCTTTTATCCATGCTTTAGAATAGAAAGGATTTATAGGAGGGGGGGAAAGGACACAATACAAAGAAGACACAGTTAAAGTACCTTTGGGATCATGTTTCCAAATCAGGGAGTCCTCTTCATTATTCAGCCATATAGAAGATAGATGGGTCTTAAGCTTAGAAAGGCTAGGGTGGATACTGTCAATGTTCTGCCAATTGTTCCCATCCCAGTATTATGCCACTAAGGAGCCAAAAGAGCCAATACAGGAAGGGGCATGGGAGGCCCATTCATGGAAGTCCATTAGGGGTTTATCAAAAAGCTAGGGATCCTCCTAGAATCTAACTTTTCTGCCATTTCCAAGTTTCCATATCACTCCTTTAGCAATCACATCTTTACATTTAGAAACATGGTTCCAAATATGGGATCCATTTAGACTGAGATCCGAATTAAGAAAAGAAGAGAGAGAAGAAGACAGAAGAGAGTACTTACTTCTCCAGATTTTGCACCATTTCGAATCAAAATGAAACCATCTCCAAGCTTGTTTGGACAAGAGAGCTTCATTTAAAGTACGAATCCTCCTGAGACCCAGACCACCTTTTCTTTTTGGCCTACAGACCTGATCCTAGGCCACCAAGGACATTCTTTGCTTTTCCTCAACCCCATACCAAAGGAATCTTCTTTGAATTTTCTCAATTGCTTCAACAAACTTGACTAGAATTCTAAAGAGACTAAGAGCATAAATAGGAATACTTTGAAGAGTAGCCTTAAGGAGTTGGAGCTTACCAGCTTGACTTAAGAGGGCCCCTTTCCAATCGGCAAGTTTTTTATGAAATTTGTCAACTAGAGAACTCTAGAAGGAGTCAGGAGGGGCAATCCCCATGGGGAGTCCAAGGTAGGTAGCAAGAAGGTCAGCAATCTTACACTCCAGAATTTTGCTAATCCTCTGTTGTCTTCTCTCTGGAGTATTAATGAAAAAGACTTCACTTTTAGCCTAGTTGATAAGCTGCCCCTTAGCAGAGGCAAATTTACACAGGGTACTCTTCAATACGTTAGCTTCTAAGATACTTGATTCCCCCATAATAATAGTGTCATCAACAAACTATGGGTGGGAATAGATAAGGTCAGCAGAAGAAGGTTGGAGGCCCTTAAAGGATCATTGCTGCACCAAATTTTCCATGGTCCGACCAAAGCATTCTGCCAAAATTATGAAGAGGATGGGGGAGATAGGATCTCCTTGCCTAAGACCTCTCGAGGCTTGGAAAAAAGTAGAAGGAGAACCATTGACAAGAACATCAAAAGATGCAGAGGTAGTAAATTGGGAGAAAAGATCCACAACTCTAGAGGAAAACCCAAAAGAAGTGAGAACTTTCTGAAGAAGAGACCAGTCAACCCTGTCATAGGCTTTGGAGAGGTCAAGCTTAAGGATGAGACCCTACTTCTTAGCTCTAAGAAGAGAGTGAATGTTCTCATGAACTGTAATAATGGAATCAAGAATTTGTCTTCCAAGAACAAACCCATTTTGCTGGTGTTTAATTAAGGTAGGAAGGATAGACAAAACTCTAGTAGTAAGGACCTTAGAAATAATCTTGTAAAAGGAGTTGCAGAGGCTAATAGGTCTGAATTTGTCCAAAGAGTTAGCTCCTTGAGTCTTTCAAGAGTTTTCTAGCCCCAAATAATTCCTTAACCCCATTGGCAACATCAGTACCAATAATATCCTAGAAATCTTGAAAAAAGAACATTGGGAATCTGTCAGGTCCAGGAGCTTTGTTACCATCAAAGGAGAAAATAGCATTTTTAATTTCTAAGATATTGGGAATGGAAGAGAGGGAGGCATTATTATGAGCATCAATGAGACAAGGGATGTTCTGAAGAAAAGAGGATTAGGCTTCAGCATCCAGATTGTGAGCCCTCTTTAGGAGGTCCGAGATATACCTCTTAGCTTCATTCCTTATTTCATCCTCCTTGACCAGCTCCCCACTTTCCACAACTAGCTTGTTCATTCTATTGACTGCTTTGTGCTTGATAGTCGACATATGGAAGAATCTTGTATTCCTATCCCCTTCCTTGAGCCAAATGCATCTCAATCTTTACTTCCAGAATATTTCCTCTTTGGCAATAATATCATGGTATTTTTTAAGGATCTCGTTCTCATCAGCAATAGACATAGTACTAAAACCATCCTTCTAGATCTGGTCCTATATTTCTTTAAGGTTTTCCTGAAATTTACTCTTAGCCTCAAATATATTCCCAAAACTGGTTTTATTCTAGAGTCGAATGTTGTCCTTCACACTTTTGAGCTTCTTAACAACTTTGAACATAGTCGTTCCCTCAACTTGGATACTCCACCATTTCTAAATATTTCTTTTGATGTCGGGGTGAAGGGTCCACATTTTTTCAAATCTAAAGGGAAAGTTTCTCCTTCTATTGATCAAGTCAGCAATGAAGGTGATAGGATAATGATCAGATCCAACCCGAATGTGGGCAGACAGAGAACAGAAGTACTGACTATACCAGTCATTAGAAATGAGAGTTCTGTCAAGACGCACTTGGATAAGGTCATTACCAGTTCGTCTATTGGTCCTAGTGTAATTGAAACCCTGTATCTCCAAGTCATTAAGAGCTTGGGAGTTAATAAAATCCATGAGGGCCATCCTACTTTCCAGCTGAGGAGGACTATCTCCAAATTTTTCCTCTTCCTTCAAAGGCGTATTAAAGTCTCCCATAACCATCCAACTAAATTTTTTGAAGCTGTCCCTAGCCTGGATGATCCTTTTCCAAAAAGAGTTTCTATCCTTTAAGGTATTAGGAGCATAAATGTTAGTGAGAACCCATGAAGAACCATCTTTTAGGTGCTCAAATTTGATACAAGAAAAGTTACTTTCCTGGATAATGACCTGACCTTTAATAGTGTTAAGATTCCAGATGGTAGCAATGCCTCCAGAAGAACCCTCAGAACTGCCCCCACTAACATTACCGTTTTTGAAGAACTTCAAAGATTCAACTTTTTCTCTACTCATTTTGGTTTCTTGAATAAGAAAAATGTTAGGATTACTATCTCTTATCATATTCCTAATTATATCATGTTTATGGAGATTGTTGAGTCCCCTTATGTTCCAAGAAATAATCTTAATAGCTACTTACCAATTCCCAGCTCCTTGAGAGTTTTTTGAGTTACATCTGCTATGTTTTTGCTGGCCTCCTTGTCTCTAACTTTGTGGTTAGAGGGCCATCTTGGGGAAGAGGAAATGTACCCCACATCAACTTGAGCTATTCTGTTGGATTTCCTTATTAAAGAGGTCGAGGGAGTTGCTGCTTTCTTGTTCCTGTATTTTGGTTGCTTCCATTCCATTTCTATCACAGGAGCCGCTTCTAGGTTGATGAGGATTTTGGAAATTTCTTGTTTATTACCCCATTTTGGAGTTCTGGAATCAATTGAAACATTATTCACTGTTCTTGAGCTCTGATCCGAATCTGAAAGATTCATACCCAAAATTGCACAATTTTGGGCTTCTTGAATTTCAAAACTTGGCATGGCTAGAGAAGAGTCAGTCCTTTCAACTTGGGGATCAGGGATCTCTCCTTCCTCAGGTTGGTAATCTCTTGCTTCCATTGCTTTGCTTTCATAAGGGTCATCAACCACTTCAACTATCTCATTTGGAGGATCATTTTGATCTTTCATTTCCTTTTTTTGAGTTGTTCTTATGGGGCTAGCTTTGGTTGATTCATTTCTCTCTACTTCCTGTATTGTGGGCTTGAAGATAGAATTTGAGGCTTCCTTTTGTTCCCCCAAAGGAAGAAAATGATTGGAATTTTCTTCCTTATTTTCTGGGTTTTTAACTTGCCACACCCATTTCTCTGGCAGCTTTTGACTTTCAATCTGAGGTTTAAGCTACTTGGGTTCCACCTTTTGCTTGTTTGGGCAGGATTTTGCCCAATGACCTTCTTTTTTACAGTGGAAGCACGCGAAAGGAATAGTTTCATATTCAATATGTTGTTTCTAGGTTCCCAGCTTTTAAACTAGGTCTATCTATTCCAGCATATCTGCCTCAGGGGCTACTCCTACACAGAACCTTGCATGAGTTAGTCTTCTTTTTGAAGTAGTGACTGGGTCTATAGAGAGAAACTCACCAAAAGAACTTGCTATTCTAGAGAAGATACTTTTTGCCCAGTATTCAAAAGGCAATCCTGGAAGCTTAATCCAAACTGGAACTTGGGCCAGGAGAGAATCATTCATGTTTAGGTTTGGATGCCATTTTCTAAGAACCAGAGCTGTCTTCCCTACCATCTAGGGACTCCAGCACAAAATCTTAACCTTATCTTCTTCACATGAAAAGGAAAAAGATAGAAGACCTTTGGGTAGTGCCGAAATTTCAACATTTCCTTTAAGGGCCCATTTTTGTTTGACAAAGGCCTTGACAACTTCAATATTAGGGTGCGAGCCCATGAATTTCCCTACCAAGGAGTTTGACATACTATTGATATTATGGTCCAGAACTTGGTCAGGGATAGAGATAGCAAACTTACCACCAGAAGGGTCAAAAATATTCTTAATAGGAGGGAAGGAGGATTTACCAGTTGGTCTAGTTCCAAAAAGGGAAGACCATTTCTTTTTCTCCCTCCCACTATCCACGGAGTCATCTCATGGAATGGGCCCCCCATTGGACCCTTCCCCCAGATGCCCAGATGAACCCGTTGTCTCCTTAAGCAGAGTACCATCAGACTGTGAGTCAGCAACAACACCTGGGAAGTCTGCGGGCTTGTCCTTATCGCCAATAGGACCAACGCCATTGATTTGGTTGATCCCACCATTGGAACCAGGGTTCCCGCCTTGCTGAGAATTTGAAATTTGAGCTCCCGCTCCCTTTCCCGCTCTCACTTCCGCCATACCAGATTTTCCTCAGCATCACTTTATAGTTATCATATTTAATTTATGAATTATAATGCCTAGGTGATTATTTTTTTAATTAATCAAGTGAAGTGATTAAATTTAGATGCAAATTGCATTATATTAGAAATATAATTTTATTTAAATTTAGTAGAAAATAAATTAATTGCATTTATTGTTCTCTAGATTTTAAAAAATAAAATTACTTTCCTTTATTAGTTTGCAAATTGCATTATTTTAGAAATATAATTTTATTTAAATTTTAGTGGGAAAATAAATAAAATTAAATGAATTTTTTATTCTCTAGATTTTAAAAATAAAGTAGAAATAAATAAAATAAAGTAAATTTACTTTCCTTAAATATTTTTTTAGAAAGTTAAATAAATGGGCATGAGAAAAGAAAAAAAAGGGGGGGGGAAGTAATGATTTTTGGGAAATTGCAGTTTCAATTTCTTTTGTGGAATTAGAAAATAAAATCCTTTTTAGTTTTAAAATAGAATATTATATTTTGGGAAAAAGGGAAATATTTTCAACCTAGAAAGGTTTGGGTAAAAGATATTTTTCAAAAAAAAAAAAATTTAGAAGAGTTCACGAGAAGGAGGCAGCAGTCTGGAGGAAGAAATTTCAAAATTTTCTTGGATGCATGTTGCAGAAATGAGGATTGGCGTGGATATTTGATTGTAGGAGCTCTTCCTCAAGATATCTAGGAAAGTTTTCCAAGGTTGGATAGCTTCTGCCTAATTATTTTTTTTTTTATATATTAGCTCAAGTATTTCTCCTTTCTCTGTAGTTTTCTGGTGTGTATTGTAAAAGAAAAATATTTCTGGTTGAGTCTTGTTTTTGTTTATGTTTAAATGTTTTATTATTTCCTTTCTGTATTATTTAGCTTGATATTGTGAAATTATAGGGGGTTATGCTAGCAAATTTTTGCTAGATTTACCCTCCTTTGTTCCATATAATTTTCTCTATGTGTTATGCGATGTTGTGTTCTTCTTGGTTGAGAAAAAAAAATTAGAATTTGGGTTAAAAGAAAAATTGAGATTATGGAGGAAAATTTTGGTTAAAGAAATGGGGTTTTTGCAGGGTTTTATAATTATTTTTATGTTGTGTTTTATTAGACTTTGTTGTCTTGGAGTGGGGATGTTGAGATTTGAAAATCCTTGTTGAAATTTTCCATTTAAAAAAAAAAGAGAGTATTGAAATGTTTAATCTCTGTGTTAAATTAAAATTTATTTTAATTTAAAAAAAAAAAGTCAAATTGGGAGGAGGTCGGTAGCTTGCTACTGATGGTAGCAGTACTGCCAGTGGTAGCACCTACTACCCTAAGGTAGCAATGCTACCATAAGGTAGCAGTACTACCGGTGGTATCACCTACTACCCTAAGGTAGCAATGCTATCGTAAGGTAGCAGTACTACCTGCAGTAGTACCTGCTACAGTAGGGTAGCAAAAAAAGGCTACCAAGCCAACAATTAATTTTGCCTCCCTAGTTTGCGTGCCTCCAATATTAATGAAGAATTCAGTTTTTTATTTATGTGTGTTATGTTATATATATATATATATATATATATGTTTTTAAATTTTGGGCATTTTATATATATGGTGTTTCTTGGTTTGTGACTCTTGTATTAGCTCTTGTTCGAGATTATTGTATATTTGAGACCATGTGGACATTGTATCAATAAACTATGTAACCTTGGCATTGTAACCTATGTACTTCATTTGTATTATTGGAAGCTATGTAATTATGGAATATTGTAATCTTAATTCAATGGGATGTATGGTATTTCAGTTATCTTTTTTCTTATGTGTAAGTGAATCATTGAAAATAAATATAATGTAACACTTTATGTCTTTCAATATGGAATTTAGTTTTATAAGAATGGTTTTATTAATTGCAATTGAATTTTCTAGTTAGATGGATAATTAGATCAACCTTTTGAAGTTGTTTAGTTTTGAAGTAATCTTCATTGGTAACCCTTTAGGATATCATGTGTTAGACTTCCACTATGTTAATAAACATGCAATATTATAATTAATGCACTTAATCTTTTAAAAAATAAATTATTCCACCTTTTAGTTGCCTAGATGTGTTGTTTCCTTATAGGGTTCCTGGCGGGGCATCACACTCAGCCTAATGCTGATTTGCACTAATGATTATATTATGTGGACTACCAATTGGGATACGATTTGTGATGTCCACCTTACCATCATTTGTTGGCATTGTTTCTATATGTTTCTTTTAATTATGCAGATTACTCAAGCTACAATACATGTGAAACCTCTAGAGAAATGTGAGCTCAAGGAATGGATTGAGCTTGGTTGGACATGTGGGTGTCTACTTAATGATCATTGCTTAAGCCTTGATTACAAGGTGACACTTTTAATATCCAATATCACTTCAAAAGGTTGGATTAAACTTTCACATTCTTCTTCTTATCTAGTGGATATTTCTGGCAATTATTTCATTGGTGGCTTGCATGATTTAAAAAAAATTAACATTTATGTTAAGAATAATCTCATTTTGACAAGGAAATTTTTTTTGGTTACCTTTTCTACTAAAGAGTTTATGTTGAGGGCTCAATAAAAATCCTTGGCTATCAACATCTATAATTTTTCCATGGGAGGTGACATAGTTTTTTATGAGCCAAATAAAACTGATGACTTCAAGAAGGACGTTATGGTTTCGAACTATCATGTCAAAGGTGGGGTGGAAAATTTCATGGAAAATCTATGAGGGAATGATGAGTAGCTCTCCATTAAATTTGTTCTCTCCTGGAACAATCATAGAGTTATTGTTGGGGGGGTCTCCTTTGAAGTTTCTACAGAAGTGTGGTGGCGGGAAAAGCAGGATCAGGTGACTAGGACCTAATCCCACTTTTTCCAACACATTGGGAATACAAAAAAGCCTAATGAGATAGCTCACTTTGGCTACTTCTTGTGAGAAAAAGAGAGCCAAGGACTACCTCTTAGGTTTTCTATTCCTCTTGTTGCAAATGATGAGAAAAACTAGGGTTTGAATGATCAACTAGACTAGGAGATAAAGAATGAATCATAAATGAACAAACTTGCAGATCTGAAACTAAGATACTGAAACTATGAAAGGGGGAGGATTCTAGATGTGTACCTGATGCATAGGGTTTGGAGTTAATGAGAAATTTCCTTGGTTTCTTCTATGGGTTAGCACTTGGCACCATCTAATGGTCCAATACCTACAACCTTCCAAAGGTTCTTAAGCTTGTCCTCGATCCTTCACAAGGATCAATCCACTTAGGACAACTTGGTATCACAAGGAGACTCCTACTCCTATGTACTCAACCCCTAAACCAAGACACCTTACAACCCCAAGCCCCTTGCCAACATGACCTTTTGATCAAATGATAGAATATGTCATGTGTGGGTGTTTGAACATGTTTGACATGGTACTTGAATTGACTTAGACCTATTCGGTTTTTTCTTACAAGCCCTTTGTGCCTTTTTTTCTTAGTGACCTAGAAAATAGGGCTACAAGCAATTAGGCATCTTTTGGGCTTTTTCCTCTTTATCTACCAACCTCTTTGAACAAACCCTTGAAAAAATGTGATATTCATACACTAATTTGGACCTTCTAAAGGATTTCAAACTTTTGCATCTGAGTTTTGAGTGTAATTGTTCAAACCCTATTGTGCGTATTTTAGCCTAGTTAGCCGATATAGAGGTTTTAGGTCTCAAAGCCTTCACCAGTGAAATGGGAATGAATTTTGGGCTTTAGGATAAGGTCTGCACATGTCTAAGGGTCCCCTCCATTCAATTTGTGACCACTATTTTGTCCAGTGCACCAAGGATTCAATCAATCCTTCACTTCACAGACTTGCCACATGGGTAATGTCAAGTCTAGGGCATCACTCCAAAAGTGTAAGATGGAATATAATGCCTCCAAAACTAAGAAAAATAGTTATCATACATGGTGAACCAACATTCCCCAGGGTTTCAATCCATTCCCATAGAGGAATGTTGAATAATGACACCTTTTGCATCCAAACCCTGATTTTTGGGGTTTCTTCCAGGCAGCAAGAAAGAAAATTTAATTACTCCTCAACATCAGGTTTTCAAGACCTCAAACCTACAAAAAATAGAAGATGATTCACTGTTACAACCTTTTCAAGAAATTATCCATTTTAGATATCCATACAAATTCATACCAAAGCCAAGAACATAAGAAAATATAATAAAAATGGCAATTTCAAAATAGTAGAAAGCATAAATTTCATTCACAATCTTCATCTAACCTTTGGGAATCATTCCTTAGGTTTAAATGAGTCCAAGGAACCCTTCTAACCACCACCCAATGTACAAGTGCAAGTAACTAGCTGTTGGGCAACCACAACTCACATTTTTTACAAATTTGCCTATGACAACATGGCAACTTTGGACAAATGATTACATCACACACTTGCCTTCACACCAAAGGTTACAAAGTGGACACACAACACATCTAGGACCCCTAGACACCAAAAACATAAATAAAATTCTCATACAAGGCTTTTTACCAAGTATACACACCTTCGAGCCTTAAGCTTATTGCATAGCATTGGTAGCATCAGACCTACCACATCCATTTAGGATCTGCACAAGAAACTTTGAAGGCAACACAATATGTTGCATGTAAACACATGGTGAAAATATGCAAATATGCTAATACACCTTTGAGTGCCCCCGCACCATACTCCTTTGGACAAGAAAACTCAAGTCCCTTGAGTTTCCAACTAGGTGACTGAGGTTCCATGCTTTATGATATCACTTTTAGACATCCAAGTAGCTTCAGACTCAGGAAGGCCCTTCCACTTGACCAATTAGTCCTTTTAATCCCCTCTTCTTATTTGTTTGATCACCTTGGAATCAAGAATACTCTCCAACTTCAATGGTTAGCTAGGTAGGAAATCCTTCACCCAATCTACATCCTCTTCCAAATGATATGAACCAGGTGTTGCATCAGATAAAGAACTCTTCAAGGTTGTCAAATCACATACATTGAAAATGGGTGAGATCCCCAAATCTAGGGAAAGTTCAAGCTCATAAGCATTATTACCAAATTTATGAACCACCCGGAGAGGTCCTATCTTCTTCATGAGTAGCTTAGATGGTTGGCCCTTGGGAAAGCTTTCCTTCCTTAGGTAGGCCATCACCAAATCTCCTACCTTAAACTAAACATCCCTTCTTTTAACATCTACGCCGAGTTTGTATTTTCTACACTTTTGTGAAGTGAAGTCTTGACTTGATCATGGATCTCCTTCAAAGTGATGACAAAGTCCTCTCCCTGAGCACTCCTTCTTTCCATACCTCCAAGGTCTCTAAGTTCAAGTATTTCTCTAGGATGGTAGCCATACACAACCTCAAATGGGCTTCTCCCTATACTTCTGTATACACCTAAAAATGGCCTAAAGATAATTAATTGAATAAGTAATTATTTAATTAATACTCCTCCCCAATTTAATTGAATTCACTAAGCAATTTGATTAAATTTCCGCTTTCATCTACTCATTAATAAAGCTAAGAATTTATTTAATAGGTTCATTTCATCCCCTTTAATTAATTAATTCAAATTAATTAATTCCCCCCATCAAATTCAATTCTTCTAAATCCATTAATTAAATAAAATAAATCAATCATCCAAGTAATCCAACCCACTATAAAATAAATGTGTTTTTGATAAAAATCAAAGCAACGACAACGCTCAGGAATAGCTCTCTTTTGTACCTTTGGGTATATCAAACCTTGGTTTTCAAGGCTGGGAGACCTCTTAATTGAGTTTATACCCCGACGCACCAAACGGATCCCTTAATAGTGTCGGTTAAAATAGAAGCTATCTGATTCACCTCCGAAAGGGTGACAATCTTTGTGCAAGAGAGATAGTAACTCTCCCAAGACACTTTCCATATCATGCACCCATTAGCATTTTGAGTCGAATAATATAGCATTGAGAATCCATTGTGTGAGACTCAGCAGCCGTATTCTGATTACCTATTGGGTGTGTACCTAAGTTAGAAAGCAAAGGTTTTCATTCTCAACCAACTTCCTTAGGGTTTAGCTTGATTGGGAGTCATTTATCACATCATGTGTTTGTTGTGTATTCATCCCTAAATGAGAAAATCAGACACCTAAAAATTGAAAAACATCAACAAAAAATCATCAGAATTCAAAGATCAAAATTAGTAAAACAAACACTTTTTATCATTCTCTGTAGCATGAGTCATAATCTCTATTAGACGAGTTAACTTGCATAAAATCATTTGTCGTACTATCTGTTATCTTGTGTCGTATGAGTCAACTATTTTGTCATATGGTGTAGAAAAGTGTGTCGTACGAGTTGTTGTTGTTTATATGAAAAAAATTGTTCTATCATATGGCTCTATATCTTGTGTCGTCCGAAGCTAAATCTTATGTTGTACGAAACTCTGCATTTGTCAGTCTAGAGCTATGTCCTGCATACCTATTTTAGATTTATCATTTGTGCCTGATCAATTTGCAGTAAGCATAAACACCTATTATATGTCAGTCTGTGCTTAGATTGTCGTCTTGGTTAGCTTGGTCAAGTTATCACCCATCAAAATCAGACTTTAGAAGATAAACACCTTAATATTTCCAAGTGCTCACCCCCAACAAGTTCAAGATCTAAACATCTCAAAGTGCATTATCACCCTCTTTGATAAACTGATCACTCAAACATAGTTTCTCATTAGGATCAATCATCCTTTATCATAAAATTGAAATGTTTGGTCAGGATAACCTTGTCCCACATCATAGGATATATCATTCCTACTGGACTTGGTTCTTATCAAATCATCACTATTGCACTCCTAAACTAAAGATTGAAAAGCTTGCAAACTTTAAAACACTTGAATTCTCTTTTAGTGTCATATCACTCTATTGCCTTGAAATTGACTATTGATCACTTACCCAAAACAACCTTTTGGACAATCGAATCCTAAGCAAAATAACACACATGTATGCTTGTTCTAACGAGAGCTTAGAGACGAAGGATCATAGAGACTGAAATTGAAACATTAAAAACAATCAAAGAACATATAATCATGGAACATGAAGAAGATGAAATACAAGTTGAAGGAGAAATAACAGAACAAAACATCAGAGACATCAAGAAAGATCCCCAATTCAACAAATTTATGTAGAGATTGTTGGAGGAAGAAAAAGAAAAATACTTTCTAATGCTAGCCAAATCTTGTGCTACACTTCCCCAAGATTTTGATGTGAATAAATTGACACAAAAGAAAAAAGAACCTCCCCCCTAATAATGAACAATATGAGGACATCTTTGGTCTCCACATGAGTGACACATCAATTCCCAATACCACCATGACCAATGAAGAAACCGACATACCTAGAAGAGATGAAGTAGAAATCATGAATAATATTCAATTCAATGAGGATACAAGAAGAGCTAGAGATGAAACAAGAAGAGATCCCAATCCTCCTAGAATGCAAAATCATGGTCATGCAAGAACAAATCATGTTGATTATCCTATCATGACTCTCTCACAACAACTGCAAGCAATGCAAACACAAATCCAAGAGATGCAAAGAGGAAATATTAGACGATACTCTCTTCAAGAAATCTATCCTTATCCTTTCAACATAAATCTAAACATGATACCATTTCCTATAGGTTTTGAAACTCTGAGATACGAAAAAATATGATGGAAGCATTGACCATCAAGATCATATATGATAATTTTGCACAATGAGTATGGAGTTTGTACATGAGGATACCTACTTAATGAGACTATTTCTGAAAAGCTTAACTGGACTAGCTATGGAATGGTTCTCCAAACTTACACCTAGAATCAGATCATTTTCAGAGTTGGTGGATAAGTTTGTTTCACAATACTCCTATAACATACAACATGAAGTAATAATGCTAGACCTATGTAACACTAAACAAAATATTGGAGAACCCTTCATGACATTCTTATAATGATGGAGATGCCTAGCATCGCGGTATCCTCGTACAGTGCCAGAGTATGAAAAAATGGACATATTCATTGACAACTTAAATGATCAAATGAGTTATTACTTTAAAATGCAAGGAAATCAAAGCTTTGGAAAAATGGTTGATAATGGAATCAGAATGGAAGAAGCCATGATAAATAAGGGTGAGTTGAAAGTATACAAAGAAGGAGTCCATCCTCCTAACAACAACAATAACAATAATGACAATGACAAGCCAAAGTTTTGGAATATAAATCAAAATATCATCAACGATGTAATAGTAGATAACAACAATGTGAAACCAAAGGAATCGGTTTTCAATTTATCTACTCACTCGGTAGCAGCACAACAAAACAACAATCACCAAAGAGAAACTATCAAAACTTTCTTTCGAAGACAATTCACAAACATTGGTGAACCCCTTGGATGAGCACTAAAGACACTTCTCACAAACAAATTGATCACTTTACTAGAAGAAAGGAACTACAAACCTCAAATCAAACTAGCTTGGTATAATGATAATCAGTATTGCAATTTCCATCGAAACAAGGGACATCTCATAGATAATTGTCAAAAGTTGAAACATGTCATACAAGACTATATGGATAATAGTGTAATAACCGTAGATGGACATACAACAAATGAATCTCATACCGCCTTTAAAACTCCACTTCCAAACTATGAGAAAGGTGAATCATCAACAATAAATAATGGTAAGGGTAAAGAAAAGGTAAACTATGCTCATACATATGACAATGTGGTGAATGTGATTGTAGTTAAAGAAAAACAAAATCAAGAACATGCTCAGGCTATTACAAGAAGCAAAGCCAAAGTTATTTTGTTGGGTCCTATAACAAACACATCATCCACTACAACAAAACAATACAATCTAATGGAGCAATTATAGAAAACACCCGCACAAATATGAATCTTAGAACTTTTAAAACTTTCACCTGCACACAAGGAAATTATTGAACGAGCATTAGTAGATACAACCGTATCCAAAGATATTGATATCTATCAATTCCAAACCATGGTGGGACACCTCATAATCCCTCATTTCTTATCATTCACTGATGAAGATGACATGTCCTTGCAACATCCTCACAATTCTCCCTTGCATATTGAAGTCCTTATTCACAAAACCCGAGTAAAGCGTGTTCTAATAGATGGTGGAGCTGGCCTAAATATTTGCTCATTGAGTCTTGTTTAAGCCTTAGGATATTCAAAAGATACAGTTGATGTCCAGAAAAAGGATCACTATAAAAGCCTATGATGAAGAAGAACGTTCCTCCAAGGGGATCATGATACTACCAATCAGAGTAGGACCTCTACAAAAAGACACAGCATGCCAAGTTAAGGTTGTCCCATCAACTTATCATCTATGTGTCAAATTTCCCTATGAAGGACAAGAAATCACAATATCTATAGATGCAAATCCATTTCAATATTGTAGCAATCTAAAAATGGGTCAAGAAGTAATTGTTCCTCATAACAGGGAAGCAACATCTTCAAACACACAATCCAAGGAAAAATCATTTGCCTCTATTCTATCAAGTATGGAAAAACAAATACAACTAAGAGATCAAGGGAATGGAGAATACTCAATATCACAATTACCACTTTCTCCTAAATCCTTGGGAAAACCATCAAGCTCTAAACAACAACCAACTGCGAAACATCTTCTCATATTTGATGGAGCATTTATTAGTGCTAGAACCTTATAAGAGGAAATAGAAGACAAAGATGTGCTACAATGGCTATATAAAGATGAAGAAGTTCAACAAAAGGTCAATAATGTCAGAATACCTACAGAAAAATATGGAAAAGGGTTCAACATTCTTCAAAGAATTGGATACATTGGAACAAGCCCTATAGGAAAAAGAAAAGAAGGTATCTCAGAACCTATTCAGCCTCATACTTAGCAGACTACAGACAAAACAAGTTTGGGATATGGATAAGTCACTATATCGGAAGACACATCTTTTAGTCAACAACAAGAGGAGTAGGAAAATAGACAAGAACAACTAGCAATTGAAAAGGAAGAAAAATCTGCTCAGCAACAACCACAAGCAAACACAAAATGGCAAAAGAAGCAAGCTTAAAATCAACAAAAGAAACAAACTAAAAACATCTCTAAAGCAACTTTAAATCTCAATCAAAACAAGAAAGAAGCTAATATAAGTTCAGGGAACTCATAGAAAAGTTGACAAAACTCAATCTCAGTCCTGAACAGGTTGAATATGAAATAGGAAAAAGTATAGCTATAAAAGCGGAAGAAATGTATATATGACCAAATCTGTAGGCTACAAGCTACAAGTGATACATATTCTAATGAATGGGAATGGGATTCATATCACTCTGAAGAATCAGCTAAAGAAAAATGCTTTGAAGGAGATATAGAAGTTGATATAGTTCACATGTATGCAGGACAAACGTTAGGAACTAGTTCACTTGAATTAGAATCACATTTGGCTAACTTGGACTTAACCGAGGATGATCGGGAACTTCTTACACGAGATCATTCTAATAAGAGTACCGTTCTAGACATCGACACACATATTGCAAACTTTGATACATCTATCATGACCCTTGGAACCCTTGAAACATCCCAACCTAAAGATCCGCTACCTTTAATCCACCCCGAGCTTATTGATTGGGAAAATGAAGGATATATTGCTATTGATACCTTTCCAAATGATCATGACATATCTATATATCATGCCATATCTTGATTTTGATATGCTCGTACTTGCTATCCATTTTGCCATCGATACAGAGTTCATCATATATGTCACTAATCTCAACATGAGCGAGTTCTTCAACATGACATTTGGTGAAGAATCTAACATCTTCGACTAACAAGACTTGATCTGGGATGAGTGAAAAGGCAGTTTTGTCATCCAGTTCAAAGGCGACTTTAAGAGTCAAAGAGTATGTCAGTGAGGGCTTCTCCACATTCTTGACAACTACAGGATCTTGGATCTTGGGGACCATTGTAGATTTCAGGTAAAAACTTAGAAAACTATCCTTAGGGTTTGACGGTTTACAAACGACAGACGCTTCACACTCAGTAGATAATAGCAATTTGATAATATCGGAAAACCAGCTTAACAGTGATGAGATTTGTGTAAATACCTTGAATTCGCTTTGAATGAAGTTTTGATCACCTTGATTCACTTTGCTCTGCTCTCTTGAAAACTTGGTGAATGAAAATGACCACGAAAATACCTTTAAGTACACAAAATACCTTATCGGGCTCCGTGCGAGTTAGGTCAAGACATAAAATGCACTCAATTTACCTTTAAGCGATTTACTCCTTTTTCTTTTGTTTTAACCGAGTAACCAACTTTCCTTCATTTACCGACTAGACAGGCTAACTGTATACACCGACTTGATAGGTTTCTTGTAAAGTACTTTTGATAGAATTTCAAACCTACAAATGCATCTTAACTATGCAGATTTTGAATTTTGTACATAATAGAATAGGAACTATTATGATTTAACCTTTAGAGAATGCAATCCCTTCATACCTTTTCTGATTAATTTGGAATAGGTGCACCTAACTTGGTAAGTAAGGTGCTTTCTTCATCTGACATGATTTCCTTCTTTTTCCAAATCATCTTAAATTTTTCTTTTATTTCTTCAGTGTCTCCTCTAGGTTGATCTCTATAATCTCCAGCTAAATGTCCAGCTTTGTGACAATGAAAACATGCCATACCAGGATTTCTCCATGATCTTCGGTTGTTCATTCCAAATCTTATAAAATAGTTGGCACTAATATGTCCATATCTTCCACAACATTTGCACCATATCCTTGTATTGTAATCCCATGGTACTGCTACATATTGTCGGTAAGGATTTGTGTGAGTTCGGTAACCAATAGTGTTTGTTCGGTGTGGACACCGCATGTAGTTCTTTTACTTAAGCCAGCACTTCTCGGTACTATGTCCACATCTATTGCATTTTTTACAAAACCCTTTGAATTTTGCCTTTTGATAGTTGTTAACAGACTTTTTCCTACATTAATTAGATGTGTGACCATATTTATTGCAATTGTAACAATAACCATTGGACTTAGTGATATTCGGTTGCTTACCTTTTCTAATCTAGCATATGTTGGCAGTATGACCTTGATTTCCATAGTAGTAGCAAATAGGCTTCTTTCTTTTGATGTTATTCCTATTTCCAGCTTGCTTTGATGATTCTCCTCTCTCGGTAGTATGCATTCCTTTCTCAGTAAATTATTTTCCTTTGTAATCGAGTCCTGCATCTTTGTTGGGCCTTCTTGTATTCAGTTGTTCGTCCAATATATTTGATGCTTCATAACTCTTCCTCAATGTTTCTTTGGATTTCCTGTCTTTTTCAAGTTCATTGATCAATTTTGATACTTCAAGTTTCAATGCTTGATTTTCATCATTGTTCAGAATTGCTTCATGATGTGCATAACCTAGTTGATCTGTCATATTTTGTTGAATCCCAGTCAACCTTATGATTTCATCATTCTTGTCAAATACTAAGAATTCAAGTTTTTGTTTCTCTCTTTGTAGATCTCTTGCTTTATCCTCTGCTATCCTCAATGCCTCTAGATTTTTCAGTCATATGTGTACTGAAATGTTCATGTTCTCTTTTCATTTCTTTTAGTTGATCAGTCAATGCTTTGTTCTTTTCTTTCAATACTTAAATCATTTCTTTAGTCTCTTCAGATATACTGTTCTTAGATGATGTTTCAATTTGTTCCACTAACTCTTGAGAATGTTGCAAGCCATCAGATAATCTTCTTCTTACTTTAAGAGATTTTTGCATTTGCCTTTGCATGTCTACAATCACTTGATTAGCGTGATCCATCTCTTCTTGCAGATACACAATCCTCCAAGATTGTTTATAGCCTTCCATTGATAAGATCTTTCTCTTTAGGTAGTTAAACCCTTTTCCAAGATTCAAGCTCTGATACCAATTGTTAGGCCCAATATGGAAAGCTAATGTACTGAGAGGGCAGGGGTGAATCAGTACTCCAAAACTTTTCTTGAATAATAACTTTACTTTTATGCATAAATAGAATAGTGCAGTAACATAAAATAAAGTTAAAACATACAAATAACAATCATACATGATTCACTCCATAACACATATATTTTGCTTATGCAGAAACTCTTGGTTAGAGAGAAAAACTGCGGTGGGGATGGCACCCACAACTTCACTACTACAATAATAAAGAATGCTCGGTTAGAGATACATTTAGCTATTTCTAATAGCTTACCCTGTTAGAAGTAATAAGATCAGTTAGATCTACCTTGCTAAAGGATTTTACAACATTTATTTTGAATGCTGCACCTGGTTAGAGGCTTTATAATTTATAGACTTGGTTAGAGTCTTTTACCCTGTTAAAGGTTTCTCTTTCAATCTTCACAATATTATAATAAAATCATTACAAATATCTATAACTTTACATCTAAAATGTTATAGCAGATTCTATGTGCTCTGAATAGATTACCTTGCTTATAGCATACCTCTGTAACCCTTATAGTAACTCAATAAACCCTTTTGTTTACTCTGTTCTTCGACTGTTCTCTGAAAACCTTCTCGGTGACCTCTGTGTCTGTGTAATAGTCTTCCTTCATTCATACATGCACACCTTGCTCTTTACTCATGCTGTATAAATAGATCTCTTAAAACGGTGATCCAATTCATTGCTTCGATCTTACAAACAAGATTCCTCAAATGAATAACTAAACAAAATATTTCATTGGTTAGACTGACCTCGCAATCATACACAATCTTCTAGTGCAATTTCCAATGTAATAACGGTTAGATGTGCCTCGATCTTGTAACACGTCTTCATATGCATGTCCAGGTTCAATGTATTTGGTAACACGTTTCACTCGGTGAATATCAACCTAGTGTGTTATCTTAACTGCTTGGTAGCCATAAAAAGATACTCGATAGACAGCTCTGTGTATACTGTGTTCTGTGACTGCTTTCCTCTGTAACCGACTAGACTGTGTATACCAACTTCTCTATTTATACTGACTTCATGATTCGGTAGTGCTAACTGACTAGAATATATAGTACGACTTTGAATATTAAAACTAATGGCAATTTGATAAGTAGTAACAACTATTACAAGAAGCAAAGCCAAAGTTGTTTTGTTGGGTCCTATAACAAACACATCATGCAATACAACAAAACAATACAATCTAGTGGAGCAATTATAGAAAACACCTGCACAAATATGAATCTTGGAACTTTTAAAACTTTCACCTGCACACAAGGAAATTCTTGAACAAGCAGTAGTAGATACAACCGTATCCAAAGATCTTGATATCAATCAATTCCAAACCATGGTGGGACACCTCATAATCCCTCATTGCTTATCATTTACTAACAAAGATGACATGTCCTTGCAACATCCTCACAACGCTCCCTTGCATAGTGAAGTCCTTATTCACAAAACCTGAGTAAAGTGTGTTCTAATAGATGGTGGAGCTGGCCTAAATATTTGCTCATTGAGTCTTGTTCGAACCTTATGATATTCAAAAGATATAATTGATGTCCTAAAAAAGGATCACTATAAAAGCCTATGATGAAGAAGAACGTTACGCCAAGGGGATTGTGATACTACGAATCAGAGTAGGACCTCTACAAAAGGACACAGCATGCAAAGTTCTAGACTTGGACTTATCATATAATGTGCTCCTAGGGAGACCATGGATACATGACTTTCAAGCTGTCCCATCAACTTATCATCAATGTGTCAGATTTCCCTACGAAGGACAAGAAATCACAATATTTGCAGATGCAAATCCATTTCAATATTGTAGTAATCTAAAAATGGCTCAAGAAGTAATTGTTCCTCATAACAGGGAAGCAACATCTTCGAACACACAATCCAAGTAAAAATCATTTGCCTCTATTCTATCAAGTATGGAAAAACAAATACAACTAAGAAATCAAAGGGAATGGAGAATACTCAATATCACAATTACCACTTTCTCCTAAATCCTTGGGAAAACCATCAAGCTCTAAACAACAACCAACTGTGAAAAATCTTCTGATATTTGATGGAGCATTTATTAGTGCTAGAACGTTATAAGAGGAAATAGAAGACAAAGATGTGCTAGAATGGCTATATAAAGATGAAGAAGTTCAACAAAGGGTCAACAATGTCAGAATACCTATAGAAAAATATGGAAAAGGATTCAACATTCTTTGAAGAATTGGATACACTGGAACAGGCCCTATAGGAAAAAGAAAAGAAGGTATCTCAGAACCTATTCAACCTCATACTCAGTAGACTACAGACAAAATAGGTTTGGGATATGGATAAGTCACCATATACCGAAAGACACATCTTTTAGTCAACAACAAGAGGAATATGAAAATAGACAAGAACAATTGACAATTGAAAAGGAAGAAAAATCAGCTCAGTAACAACCACAAGCAAACACAAAATGGCAAAAGAAGCAAGCTTAAAATCAACAAAAGAAACAAACTAAAAACATCTCTCAAGCAGCAGTAAATCTCAATCAAAACAATAAAGAAGCTAATATAAGTTCAGGGAACTCATAGAAAAGTTGACAAAACTCAATCTCAGTCCTGAACAGGTTGAATATGAAAGAAGAAAAAGTATAGCCAGAAAAGCGGAAGAAATGTATATATGACCAAATCTGTAGGCTACAAGCTGCAAGTGATACAGATTCTAATGAATGGGAATGAGATTCATATCACTCTGAAGATCAACTAAAGAAAAATGATTTGAAGGAGATATAGAAGTTGATATAGTTCACATGTATGCAGGACAAACGTCAAGAACTAGTTCACTTGAATTAGAATCACATTTGGCTAACTTGGACTTAACCAAGGATGATCAGGAACTTCTTACATGAGATCATTCTAATAAGAGTACCGTTCTAGACATCGACACACATATTGCAAACTTTGATACATCCATCATGACCCTTGAAGCATCCCAACCTGAAGATCCCCTACCTTTAATCCACCCCGAGCTTATTGATTGGGAAAATGAAGGATATACTGCTATTGATACCTTTCCAAATGATCATGCCATATCTATATATCATGCCATATCTTGATTTTGATATGCTTGTACTTGCTATCCATTTTGCCATTAGTACAAAGTTCATCATATGTGTCACTAATCTCAACATGACCAAGTTCTTCAACACGGCATTTGGTGAGGAATCTAACATCTTCGACTAACAAGACTCAATCTGGGATGAGTGAAAAGGTAGTTTTGTCATCCAGTTTAGAGGTGACTTTAGGAGTCAAAGAGTACTTCAGCGAGGGATTCTCCACATTCTTGACAACTACGGGATCTTGGATCTTGGGCACCATTGTAGATTTCAGGTAAAAACTTACAAACTATCCTTAGGGTTTGACGGTTTACAAACGGCAGATGCTTCACACTCGGTAGATAATAGCAATTTGATAATATCAGAAAACACGCTTAACAGTGATGAGAATTGTGTAAATACCTTGAATTCACTTTGAATGAAGTTTTGATCACCTTGATTCGCTCTGCTCTGTTCTCTTGAAAACTTGGTGAATGAAAATGACCGTGAAAATACCTTTAAGTACACAAAATACCTTATCAGGCTCTGTGCAAGTTAGGTCAAGACATTAAATGCACTCGGTTTACCTTTAACCGATTTACTCCTTTTTCTTTTGTTTTAACCGAGTAACCAACTTTCCTTCATTTACCGACTAGACAGGCTTCCTGTATACACCGACTTGACAGGTTTCCCGTAAAGTACTTTTGATAGAATTTCAAACCTACAAATGTATCTTAACTATGCAGATTTTGAATTTTGTACATAATAGATTAGGAATTGTTATGATTTAACCTTTAGAGAATGCAGTCCCTTCATACCTTTTCTGATTAATTTGGAATAGGTGCACCTAACTTGGTAGGTAAGGTGCTTTCTTCATCTAACATGATTTCCTTCTTTTTCCAAATCATCTTAAATTTTTCTTTTATTTCTTCAATGTCTCCTCTAGGTTGATCTCTGCAATCTCCAGCTAAATGTCCAACTTTGTGACAATGAAAACATGCCATACCAGGATTTCTCCATGATCTTCGTTTGTTCATTCCAAATCTTATAAAATAGTTGGCACTAATATGTCCATATCTTCCACAACATTCACACCGTATCCTTGTATTGTAATCCCATGGTACTGCTGCATATTGTCAGTAAGGATTTGTGTGAGTTCGATAACCACTAGTGTTTGCTCGGTGTGGACACTGCATGTAGTTCTTTTGCTTAAGCCAGCACTTCTCAGTACTATGTCCAAATCTATTGTAGTTTTTACAAAACCCTTTTAATTTTGCCTTTTGATAGTTGTTAACAGACTTTGTCCTACATTGAATAGATGTGTGACCATATTTATTGCAATTGTAACAATAACCATTGGACTTAGTGATATTCGGTTGCTTACCTTTTCTAATCTAGCATATGTCAGCAGTATGACCTTGATTTCCACAGTGGTAGCAAATAGGCTTCTTTCTTTTGATGTTATTCCTGTTTCCAGCTTGCTTTGATGATTCTCCTCTCTCAGTAGTATGAATTCCTTTCTTGGTAAATTCTTTTCCTTTGTAACCGAGTCCTGCATCTTTGTTGGGTCTTCTTGTATTCAATTGTTCATCCAACATCTTTGATGCTTCATAACTGGGTGAACTCACAAAGCTGGTTCCCACTTTTGCCAACGAAGGAAATTGGCGAAACTGGAAAAAAAAATTTACGGGGGGTTCAAGCGAAGTGGGGGTGTTTGAACGGAATACCCTTTGGGGTTCGAGCGAAGACCCCACTTCGTTTGAACCTAATCTTTCGAGCGAAGCACCTTTAATGCCCCTTTATGTCATTTTTCAATTATAGCGCGAGGGTTCGATTGAACCCCCCTTCATTCGAACCCCTCTAAAAATGGGGGGTTCGCTCGAACCCCCCTTCGTTCGAACCCCTTTTTTAACACTTCTTTGAAGATTTCTACATTTTTTTGCAGATTTTTGGCCTTGAAACCTCTGGTTGACGGCTCAAATGGAATGAACTTGACAAGCCAAAATGTTGTATTATAGTCCTTGAAGCAAGCTTTCCAATGAATATAATTTTATTACATATTGAGTTTATTTTGAACTTATTTTTTTAATTTTACCAAATATAGGTTTTTCACAAAACATGAACTTCTCTGTTCAACTCATTGGGAAAAATAGGAAACTAATTCAAAAAAATTCTGAAAAATATCTAAGCCCTAGGTATTGATGTCTTCTTTCTAACAAAAAAAATAAAATTGAATTTCGATATATATAGAATAAGTTATGTGTTCAAACGTAAACCTATATCTAAATTATGACTAGTCGGACTTCAAAACTTAATAAAATGAAAAATATTGAATATATCACTATCAAACCAACTGAAAGCCTTGGATATTGATGTTACAAACCAAAATTCAAAAGAATTGAGTTTTTATAATTTATAGAAAAAAAGTTATTTGTTTCGGGAGGCACATCACTCTTTAAAAATGTAGTTTGTTGTAAAAAACTACTTTTCGAGGGAGATGGAAAAATTAAAAAAAAATCCTTCAAAAAAATTTGAAAAAAATATATATAGAATCTACAGACAAAATTATACAAATCACTAATTTACATCATCTTCAAATTCTTAATAGTTTAAAAGTTATAGTTGTCAAAAAGTTGAAGATTATTTTAAAATTGTTCATCTCAGTGTCAAAAGTGGCAAAAAAGTGGGAACCATTATTGTGAGTTCACCCAACTCTTCTTCAATGTTTCTTTGGATTTCTTCTCTGTTTCAAGTTCATTGATCAATTTTGATACTTCAAGTTTCAATGCTTGATTTTCATCATTCTTCAGAATTGCTTCATGATGTGCATAACCTAGTTGATCTGTCATATTTTGTTGAATCCTAGTCAACCTTATGATTTCATCATTCTTGTTAGATACTAAGACTTTAAGTTGTTATTTCTCTCTTTGTAGATCTCTTGCTTTATCCTCTACTATCCTTAATGCATCTAGATTTTCAATCATCTATGTACTGAAATGTTCATGTTCTCTTTTCATTGCTTTTAGTTGACCAGTCAATGCTTTGTTCTTTTCTTTCAATACTCCAATCATTTCTTCAATCTCTTCAGATATACTGTTCTCAGATGATGTTTCAATTTGTTCCACTAACTCTTGAGAATCCTACAAGTCATCAGATAATCTTCTTCTTACTTTCAGAGATTTTTGCATTGGCCTTTGCATGTCTGCAATCACTTGATTAGCGTGATCCAACTCTTCTTGCAGATACACAATACTCTGAGATTGTTTATAGCCTTCCATTGATAAGATATTTCTCTTTAGGTAGTTAAAGCCTTTTCCAAGATTCAAGCTCTGATACCAATTGTTAAGCCCAACATGGAAAGCTAATTTACTGAGAGGGGAGGGGTGAATCAGTACTCAAAAACTTTTCTTGAATAATAACTTTACTGTTATGCATAAACAAAATAGTGCAGTAACATAAAATAAAGTTAAAACATATAGATAACAATCATACATGATTCACTCCATAACACATATATTTTGGTTACGCAAAAACTCTTGGTTAGAGAGAAAAACTGCAATGGAGATGGCACCCACAACTTCACTACTGCAATAATAAAGAATGCTCGGTTAGAGCTACATTTAGCTATTTCTGATAGCTTACCCTATTAGAAGTAATAAGATTAGTTAGATCTACCTTGCTAAAGGATTTTACAACATTTATTCTGAATGCTGCACCTAGTTAGAGGCTTTACAATTTATAGACTTGGTTAGAGTCTTTTACCCTGTTAAAGGTTACTCTTTCAATCTTCACAATATTACAATAAAATCATTACAAATATCTGCAACTTTACATCTGAAATGTTATAGCAGATTCTATGTGCTCAAAATAGATTACCTTGCTTATAGCATACCTCGATAACCCTTATAGTAACTTGATAAACCCTTCTATTTACTCTGTTCTTCGACTGTTCTTTGAAAACCTTCTCGGTGACCTCTGTGTCTCTGTAACAGTCTTCCTTCATTCATACATGCACACCTTGCTCTTTACTCATGCTGTATAAATAGATCTCTTAAAACAGTGATCCAATTCATTGCTTCGATCTTACAAACAAGATTTCTCGAATGAATAACTAAACAAAATATTTCATTGGTTAGACTGACCTCACAATCATACACAATCTTCTAGTGCAATTTCCAATGTAATAATGGTTAGATGTGCCTCGATCTTGTAACACATTTTCATATGCATGTCTAGGTTCAATGTATCTGGTAACATGTTTCACTCGGTGAATATCAACTCGGTGTGTTATCTTAACTACCCGGTAGCCATAAAAAGATACTCAGTAGACAGCTGGGTGTATACTGCGTTCTGTGACTGCTTTCCTCTATAACCGACTAGACTGTGCATACCAACTTCTCTGTTTATACTGACTTCATGATTTGGTAGTGCTAACCAACTAGAATATATAGTATGAATTTGAATATAAAAACTAATGGCAATTTGAATATAAAGATATAGTTGATGTCCGGGAAAAGGATCACTATAAAAGCTTATGATGAAGAAGAATGTTCCTCCAAGGGGATCTTGTATCTACCAATCAGAGTAGGACCTCTATAAAAAGATAGAGCATGCCAAGTTCTAGACTTGGACTTATCATATAATGTGCTCCTAGGGAGACCATGGATACATGAATTTCAAGCTGTCCCATCAACTTATCATCAATGTGTCAAATTTCCCTACGAAGGACAAGAAATCACAATATCTGCAGATGCAAATCCGTTTCAATATTGTAGCAATCTAAAAATGGCTCAAGAAGTAATTGTTCCTCATAACAGGGAAGCAATATCTTTGAACACACAATCCAAGGAAAAATCATTTGCCTCTATTCTATCAAGTATGGAAAAACAAATACAACTAAGAGATCAAAGGGAACGGAGAATACTCAATATCACAATTACCACTTTCTCCTAAATCCTTGGGAAAACCATCAAGCTCTAAACAACAACCAACTGTGAAACATCTTCTGATATTTGATGGAGCATTTATTAGTGCTAGAACCTTACAAGAGGAAATGGAAGACAAAGATGTGCTACAATGGCTATATAAAGATGAAGAAGTTCAATGAAAGGTCAACAATGTCAGAATACCTACAGAAAAATATGGAAAAGGATTCAACATTCCTCGAAGAATTGGATACACTAGAACAAGCCCTATAGGAAAAAGAAAAGAAGGTATCTCAGAACCTATTCAACCTCATACTCAGCAGACTATAGACAAAACAGGTTTGGGATATGGATAAGTCACTATACTGAAAGACACATCTTTTAGTCAACAACAAGAGGAATATGAAAATAGACAAGAACAACTGGCAATTGAAAAGGAAGAAAAATTAGCTCAGCAACAACCACAAGAAAACACAAAATGGCAAAAGAAGCAAGCTTAAAATCAACAAAAGAAACAAACTAAAAACATCTCTCAAGTAGCATTAAATCTCAATCAAAATAAGAAAGAAGCTAATATAAGTTCAGGGAACTCATAGAAAAGTTGACAAAACTCAATCTCAATCCTGAAGAGGTTGAATATGAAAGAAGAAAAAGTATAGCCAGAAAAGTGGAAGAAATGTATATATGACCAAATCTATAGGCTACAAGCTGCAAGTGATACAGATTCTAATGAATGGGAATGGGATTCATATCACTCTAAAGAATCAGCTAAAGAAAAATGCTTTGAAGGAGATATAGAAGTTGATATAGTTCACATGTATGCAAGACAAATGTCAGGAACTAGTTCACTTGAATTAGAATCACATTTGGCTAACTTGGACTTAACCGAGGATGATCAGGAAGTTCTTACATGAGATCATTCTAATAAGAGTACCATTCTAGACAGCGACACACATATTGCAAACTTTGATACATCCATCATGACCCTTGGAACCCTTGAAACATCAGAACCTGAAGATCCCCTACCTTTAATCCACCCCGAGCTTATTGATTTTGAAAATGAAGGATATACTACTATTGATACCTTTCCAAATGATCATGCCATATTTATATATCTTAATGAAATTGAACTAGTAACAACTTTATCCAGGAATTTCAGCAACGCATATTCCATACAAGTGGGTACCAAATCTCCTAGTCGCAAAAGTGAAAATAAAGAAAACAGTATCATGTCTAATGCTGAAAACCATTTCTTGGAAACATTAGACCAAGAAAAAGTAAAAAGAAAGGACACATCTAATGGTGAAAACCTCCTTGAGGTGCTGGAAGATGGGAGATTTGACACTTTACCTGAGCATTATCAAGAAAGATCATCAATTTTGATCAAACCAGTAGAGGCAGTTAGCATTGGCACAACAGAGAAACCAAAGATTCTTCATCCAACAACATCTTTATCAGAGGTAGAAATGCAACAATATGTGGAATTCTTCAAATGATAGCAAATCAATTTTGCCTCGTCATATGCAAACATGCTAGGGTTAGATCCAGAGCTTATTATGCATCACTTGAATGTTAGCTCATGAGCCAAACTAGTCAAACAAAAGTTAAGGAAAATGCCTCCTCATATTGCTCTTTTAGTCAAGGCAGAACTAAAGAAATTACTAGATGTAGGATTCATTAGACCTGTAGCATATCCTCAATGGGTATCCAACATTGTTCCTATTTCAAAACAAGATAAAAGCATCAGAATATGCATAGACTTTAGAGATCTTAATAATGCATGTCCAAAGGATGACTTTCCTTTGCCTAACATCGACATCATTGTAGATTTAACTACTAGACACTCCATGTTTTCTCTAATGGATGGTTTCTCTGGATACAATTAGATCAAAATAACACTCAAAGATCAAGAAAAGACAGCTTTCACATGCACATGGGGTACTTTCTTCTAGAATGTCATGCCTTTTGGATTAAAGAATGTAGGTGCTACATATCAAAGAGCTATGATAACTATATTTCATGAAATGATGCATATATTTATGGAAGACTATATGGATGACATATTAGCTAAATCATACAATAGAGAAGAACATATAGAGATATTGGAAAAGATCTTTGACAGGTTAGAATAATACAAGCTAAGGCTAAACCCTAAGAAATGTGCCTTTGGTGTTACTTCAGGAAAGCTATTGGGATACATTATTTCATTAAGAGGTATCGAAGTAGATCCAGCTAAGGTAAAAGCAATCATGGAAATGGCATCTCCCAAGAATATGAGTCAACTAAGATCACTACAAGGAAGACTCCAGTCAATCAGAAGATTTGTGGCTCAATTAGTAGATAAATGTCAACCATTTACTCACCTATTGCACAAACATGTTAATTTTAAATGGGACCATCAATGTGAAGAAGCATTCAACAAGATAAAGGCATATCTCATGCAACCACCTGTTCTAATGTCACCAATTCCAGGAAAGCCATTATTACTCTATGTATCAACTACCGAAGCATCATTGGGAGTTTTTCTTGCACAAGAAGATAAGGAAGGAAAAGAACAAGACATCTACTATATCAATAGAACACTAGTGGGATATGAGGTTAACTATTCATCAACAGAAAAAGCATGCTTGGTAGTAGTTTTTGCCTCTCAAAAACTACGACACTATTGTTAGGCCCAATATGGAAAGCTAATGTACTGAGAGGGGAGGGGTGAATCAATACTTCAAAACATTTCTTCAACAATATCTTTACTGTTATGCATAAACCAAATAGTGCAGTAACATAATATAAAACTAAAACAAATAGATAATAATCATACATGATTCACTCCATAACACATATATTTTGGTTACGCAAAAACTCTTGGATAGAGAGAAAAACTGCGATGGGGATGGCACCCACAACTTCACTACTGCAATAATAAAGAGTGCTCGATTAGAGCTACATGTTTAGCTATTTATGATAGCTTACCCTGTTAGGAGTAACAAGATCTGTTAGATCTACCTTGCTAAAGGATTTTACAACACTTCATCTAAATGTTGCACCTGGTTAGAGGCTTTACAATTTATAGACTTGATTAGAGTCTTTTACCCTATTAAAGGTTTCTCTTTCAACTTCACAATATTACAATAAAGTCATTACAAATATCTGCAACTTTACATCTGAAATGTTATAGCAGATTCTATGTGCTTAGAATAGATTACCTTGCTTATAGCATACCCTGGTAACCCATATAGTAACTTGGTAAACCCTTCTGTTTACTCTGTTCTTTGACTGTTCTCTAAAAACCTTCTCGGTGACCTCTATGTCTCTGTAACAGTCTTCTTACACTCATGCACACACCTTTAACTCTTAACTCATGCTGTATAAATAGATCTCTTATGACAGTGATCCAATTCATTTCTTCGATCTTACAAACATGATTTATTGAATGAAAAATCATGCAAAATATTTCATTGGTTAGATAACCTCAAAATCATACATAATCTTTAAGTGCAATTTCCAATGTGATAATGGATAGATGTGCCTCGATCTTGTAACACATTTTCATATGCATGTCCAGGTTCAATGAATCTAGTAACACATTTCACTCAGTGTAAATCAGCTTGGTGTGTCTTCTTTGCTGCTTGGTAAACATGTAATGATACTCGGTAGACAGCTCAGTGTATACTGCATTATGTGACTGCTTTCTTCTATAACCGACTAAACTGTACATACGGACTGAATATTTTGGTAATAGATAACCGACTAGAGTATATAGTATAAATTTGACATAGAACTAATGGCAATCTGATAAGTAGTAACAATCTCCCCTTTTGACATTAGTTGAGATGTTTGACAAAAACTACTTTGAAAGTTATAACTCAAAAAATCTATATACTTTGCAAAATGACTATACTCATAGTATATACAATAGTCAATAAAATAATATATCAGATATACTCCCCTTGTCCATATACTGTACATAACTCTGATTTTGCATGCTTGGTGACCGGTTTTTGTTCTTTGCTTGTTGTTCTATATACTACTCTTGGATACTCTGCTTAATTTTCTTGGTATACTCCCCCTGTATACTATACTCGAATACTATATCATTCTCTCAATATTGTATCAAAACTATATCACTCCCCAGATATTGTATTGCTCTCCCAAGACTATCATATTACTCCCCCTTTTTGACAAACATCAAAACTTAATTTCCATCCAGGGGCAGTAACTGGTCAAAAATAGATTTGTACTTGGTGTGGGCATCGGTGAGAGCGACAGAGAGTGCATCCTTTACACTATCCATTAAAGAATTATGTGCTTGAATATCAGCCAATAGCAATATTAAGCCATCTAGAGTGCTTCCTTCTTGAGTAGTAGATAGGTATGTGGCTCAGTTGATCTATTCTTGGACTAATGAAAGATGTGGAAGGAATAATGTTTGAAGTGTCATTATGTCCATCCTGATCTTGTGTTCTTCATTTCTTAAGTCCAATTGTTGAGCCATGAGATGTTGAAGCTTTGTATAAAAATTCTGAATTGAATTTGGCTCTGTGGTCAATTTGCTTGAGAGATCGGTGATCTCTTTCTCAATTGCCTTTGTTTTATTCTTAATGTCTTTAATGAATAAAGAAAATGTGCAAAGTTTCTGAAATAAATAATGAATGTGCTTGAGTTGAGGAGTCAACTCAACAATAAATTTGACAAGTTTAACTTTGCCAAAAGCGATAGCTTTTCTTACCTCTTCTACCATTTTGGCAGTGAGCTCTTTGCCTTTCAGCTTGCTCAAATACTCCGATGCATCTACTCCAGATGTTTCTATCCTTTTTAGGAGTTCATCTAGTTGAATGTGGATGGCTGCATCTGTTGATATTGTAGCTTCAGGTAGCATATCTATTAGGAGTGCTTTTACCTTCTGAAGTACTTTATTTTTCTTTTGAATGGCCATTTGCTTCTCTTGTTCAGCCTTTGCTTTGCACAGTTCACTGAAATCAATGAGTGCTTGCCTTTCAATTTTGATATATCAACATTGGGCAACACTATTGGTTTTGACAAATCAAGTTTAAAACTATGCTTGTTCACTTTCTTTTCTTTACCTTTCACCGATGGAATTAAGACAATTTCTTGTGAGGCTTGATTACCCTTGGTAGGTTGCTTGGTAGAAGCAACACTTTGATCGGTTCTTTTAGTCTCTGTAGAGTCCTTCGGTGTCTCTGTACTTGGTGTCTCAGTTGCAACATTCTTAGTGCCAGAAGGTGCTTGAGATGTTTGTTCTTGAGTAGTACCTTCTCCTGTTGTAGATTTGTGACCTTTAGTGCCTTGATCTATATCCTAAGGAGTTTTGGTTGAGACAGGTTGCTTGACCGGTGGATAAGGTTGAACTTGTTCCAAGACGGATTCACTAGATACAAGTTTTGCATATGTAGTGCCTTCTATCATTTCCTGCTCTGGTGCTTCTATATCCATGACATCTTCATCTATTTGAATGGTGTCAGTAGGGTCTTGTTCAGTAGTATCAGGACCTTGCTTGGTGACATCAACGATTTCAACTATAGCTTGTTCACCGACATCCTTGATTTTGAAGATTTCCTACCACTTTGATTTTGTCTCATTTTCTACGTCAATATATAGCCCATTCATCAGTTTTAAGGCTCTCTGTTTGACACGAAACTTTGAATTGTAGGTTGTCAGATGTTCCTTTATTTCAACTACCAACATATCAGGAAAGAGATGGACTAGACTTCTTTCTCTGATTTGTTTCTCTAAGTCCATTGCATACTTCCACCTATTATCAATATGGAGATATAGTTCATTTGGGAGTGACTTAGCTAGTTCCAATGGAGCTAACCGGAACTTTAGAAGTGTGCAGATGATAGCTTCTTCAATTTGTCTCTTTTCATCATTGTTCTTGGTTTCATACTTAGCATATCTAAATCCTCCAAATCCACCATATTCTTTCAGATTAGCATAGAAGTTTTCAACACTATGTACATTTACCTTCTTGCTCTTGACAATCTGGAATTTGCTTTCATCCTCTGATTTGGTATCACTAGACTCTTTTGCCAAAATGAGTCTCCGAGTAGATTTCTTGTATGTCTTTGTTACCTTGGGAATAGTAACACTCTTTGTCTTCTTGCTCAGTGAGGCTACAGATGCTCTAGTGTTAGGTCACTTTAATGGAGGTGGAGTCGGTGAGACTTTTGATGTGTCCTGTTTCTTTCTCTTTAACACTTTACCCTTAGGCAATTCAGTGCTCAGTGTTATAGCTGCCTCTTGGGCTTCACATTCCTTTTCGGTAATGGTAATGGTGCCTTTGACAGGTGTAGAGGAAGAGTCTTCTCCAAATTTCTCAGACAATGCCTTAATCATCTTTGTTGCCTTTCTTGTAGCTTTGGGTACTACAATATTCATCTTTACCTTTTCCTTTACTTCTTCATATGTACCATACCTTATCTCAGTAGCATGTCTGGGCAATGTAAGAAATGCATCAATTTGTTGTTTTGTGATGTCAAAATCAATCTCGTAACCCATTGGTGACAAAGATTGAGTCCTTGGTTCCGCAACATTCACATAACACTAATCGGTGTCAACTTCAAAACATATATCATTTTTCTATTTCACTACTAGCTGGGGTGGTATCCTATGTCTGTTATGCATTTTCTCTTGAAATTTACTGAAGTAATCATCCATGATATCATTGAAATTATCTCCTCACTTCTTAATGAAGTAATTAATCTGATGGGTGATTGGTTGGTGTAGCTCGCAAACAACTTTACCGACTGATGGAAAAAATATTTCAAAGTAGACAAACATGCATACCAGTAGTGATCCAAACTTTAGAGTATTAGCTGAGTTATTCTTGTTCGGCTTCCTGATGGTGTTCAGATTTTCAAATAGGTTCTTCAACAATACCCTGCATAGGTCAATTTTCATTCCCTTTTTCACAATTTTGTATGCCAAGTCTACTACTACACAGAGAACACTGTTTTCCCTTGCCGATTGGAAGAAGCAGTAGCCCATTACTCTAATGGCAAATTTTAATTCTTCATCAATGACATTATTTAGTTTCAATCCTCTGCAATCAGATTCAACTCCAATTAAACTGATCAATTCCTTCTGTGATATCATCTTCTAGGCTCGGGTATGATCATAGATAGGGTAACCGGTAATTAGATGAATGATTTCCTTGGTAATCTTGAATGGTTGTTCTTCTAGCCACATGAAATCATCGTGAACTCTGCTAAGAACAAACTTGACCCACTGGGGATTTAGCACATGAGGATAGGTTAGGGCTTCAGTTAATCCCTTGACTTTGATGTGCTCATACTTGCTGTTCAATATACCATCGGTACATAGCTCCTCATAGGTGTCTCTGATTTCAACATGACCGAGTTTTTCAACATGACATTTGGTGAAGAATCTCACATCTTTGACTAACAACACTCTGTCCGGGATGAGTGAAAAGGCGGTTTTGTCATCCAGTTCAGAAGTGACTTTGGGAGTCAAAGAGTATTTCAGTGAGGGATTCTCTACATTCTTGACAACTATGGGATCTTGGATCTTGGGCACCATTTGAAGATTTTAGATAAAAAAATAACAAAGAGTCCTTAGGGTTTCAGGATTTCAAATGACAGATGCTTTATACTTAGCAGATAATGGCAACTAGATACGCTTGGTAAACCAGCTTAACAATGTGTTGAGATTTGATGTAAATACCTTGAATTTGCTTTGTAGGAGGTTTGATCACCTTTGAATCACTTGCTCTACTTTCTCAAAAACTTGGTAAGTGTAAATGATCACGACAATGCTTTTAAATACACAAAATACCTTATCGGGCTCCGTGCAAGTTAGGTCAAAAACAGTAAATGCACTCGGTTCACCTTTAACCAATTTACTCTCCTTTCTTTGTTTTAACCGAGTAACCAAACTTTCTTCATTTACTGACTTGACAAACTTCCTATAATCACCGACTTGACAGGTTTCCTGTAAAGTGCTTCAAAGACTTTGATAGAATTTCAGACTTACTATTACATCTTAACTATGCAGATTTTAAATTTAGTACATAATAGAATAGGAACTGTTAAGATTTTAACCTTTAGAGAATGCAGTCCCTTCATACCTTTACCGATTAATTTGGAAAAGGAGCACCTAACTCAGTAGGTAAGGTGCTTTCTTCATTTGACTCAATTTCCTTCTTTTTCCAAATCATCTTTAATTTTTCTTTTATTTCCTCAGTGTCTTTTCTAGGTTGATCTCTGCAATCTCCAACTAAGTGTCCCACTTTGTGACAATGAAAACATGCCATACCAGGATTTCTCCATGATCTTTGGTTGTACATTCCAAACCTTATAAAGTAGTTGGCACTTATATGTCCATATCTCCCACAACATTCACACCATATCCTTGTATTGTAATCCCATGGTACTGCAGAATACTGTTGGTAAGGATCTATGTGAGTTCGGTAACCTCTAGCATTTGCTCGGTGTACATACCACATAAAGTTCTTTTGCTTAAACCATCAGTTCTCGGTACTATGTCCATATCTATTGTAGTTTTTACAAAACCCTTTGAATTTTGCCTTCTGATAATTGTTAACAGACTTTGTCCTACATTGATTAGATGTGTGACCATATTTATTGCAATTGTAATAATAACCATTGGACTTAGTGACATTCGGTTGCTTACCTTTTCTGATTTGACATATGTTGGCAGTGTGACCTTGATTTCCACAGTAGTTGCAAATAGGCTTCTTTCTTTTGATGTTATTCCTATTTCTAGCTTGCTTTCATGATTCTCCTCTCTTGGTAGTATGAATTCCCTTCTCGGTAGAGTCTTTTCCTTTGTAACCAAGTCCTGCATCTTTGTTGGGTTGTCTTGTGTTCAGTTGCTCATCCAACATCTTTGATGCTTCATAACTCTTCTTCAGTGTTTCTTTGGATTTCTTCTCTGTTTCAAGTTCATCGATTAACTTTGATACTTCAAGTTTCAATGTTTTATTCTCATCATTCTTTAGAATTGCTTCATGATGTGCATAACCTAGTTGATCTGATAGGTTTTGTTGAGTTCCAGTCAACCTTGTGATTTCATCATTCTTATCAGATACTAAAACTTCAAGTTGTTGTTTCTCTCTTTCTAGATCTCTTACTTTATCCTAAGTTGTTCTCAATGCATCTAGATTTTTCAGTCATCTGTGTGCTGAAATGTTCATGTTCTCTTTTCATTGCTTTTAGTTGATTAGCCAGTGCTTTGTTCTTTTCTTTCAAAACTCCAATCATTTCTTTAGTTTCTTCAGATATACTATTCTTAGATGATGTCTCAATTTGTTCCACTAACTATTGACAGTCCTGCAAATCATCAGATAATCTTCTTCTCACTTTCAGATATTTTTCCTTTTGCCTTTGCATGTCTACAATCACTTGATTAGAATGATCCAGCTCTTCTTGCAAATACACAATCCTTCGAGATTGTTTATAGCCTTCCATTGATAAGATTTTTCTCTTTAGGCTGTTAAACCCTTTTCCAAGATTTGAGCTCTGATACCAATTATTAGGCCCAATATGGAAAGCTAATGTACCAAGACGGGAAGGGTGAATCAATACTTCAAAACATTTCTTCAACAATATCTTTACTGTTATGCATAATCCGAATAGTGTAGTAACATAATATAAAACTAAAACAAATAGATAACAATCATACATGATTCACTCCATAACACATATATTTTGGTTATGCAGAAACTCTTGGTTAGAGAGAAAAACTACAGTGGGGATGGCACCCACAACTTCACTATTGCAATAATAAAGAGTTCTCGATTAGAGCTACATGTTTATCTATTTCTGATAGCTTACCCTATTATGAGTAACAAGATCAGTTAGATCTACCTTTCTAAAGGATTTTACAACACTTCATCTAAATGTTGCACCTGGTTAGAGGCTTTACAATTTATAGACTTGATTAGAGTCTTTTATCCTGTTAAAGGTTTCTCTTTCAACTTCAAAATATTACAATAAAATCATTACAAATATCTGCAACTTTACATCTGAAATGTTATAGCAGATTCTATGTGCACAAAATAGATTACCTTGCTTATAGCATACCTCGGTATACCTCGGTAACCCATATAGTAACTCGGTAAACCCTTTTGTTTACTCTGTTCTTTGACTGTTCTCTAAAAACCTTCTCGGTGACCTCTGTGTCTCTGTAATAGTCTTCTTACACTCATGCACACATCTTTAACTCTTAACTCATGATGTATAAATAGATCTCTTATGACGGTGATCCAATTCATTGCTTCGATCTTTCAAACACAATATTTATTGAATGAATAATCATGCAAAATATTTCATTGGTTAGATAACCTCAAAATCATACACAATCTTTAAGTGCAATTTCTAATGTGATAACGATTAGATGTGCCTCAATCTTGTAACACGTTTTCATATGCATGTCCAGGTTCAATGAACGTAGTAACACATTTCACTTAGTGTAAATCAACTCGATGTGTCTTCTTTTCTACTTGGTAAACATGTAATGATACTCGGTAGATAGCTTGGTGTATACTGCGTTCTGTGACTGCTTTCTTTTGTAACCAACTAGACTGTACATACTGACTAAATATTTCGGTAATAGATAACTAACTAGAGTATATAGTATAACTTTGACATAAAACTAATGGCAATCTGATAAGTAGTAACAACTATATGCTATCTCACTCCATCAACTTGATAGCTAAAATTGATCCTTTGAAGTATTTACTCAGCAAAGCCATATTGACAGGATGACTAGCAAAATGGATCATGATTGTAAGCGAGTTTGATATCAAATATGTTGATAGAAAAGCTATCAAGGGACAAGTTATCTCAGATCAACTAGTAGAAACACCACTTCAAGATGACAATCCTCTATAGATTGAATTTCCCGATGCTGATATCTTAATAGTTACAACAAAAGCATGGCAACTATACTTTGATGGTTCATATACACAACATAGATCAGGAGTAGGAATTCTATTCATCACACCACAAGGGCATACAATCCCAAAAGCATACAAATTAAGCTTTCCATGTACAAAAAATATAGCAGAGTATGAAGCATTGGTAATAGGTATCAAAATGATTGTAGAATGGAACATTTAACAACTTCAAGTCTTTGGAGACTCTCAGCTCGTCATTAATCAAATCAATGATGACTATCAAACAAAAGATGACAAACTCACGCCTTACAAAAAGATAGTGGATGATTTCAAGAAATACTTTATAGAAATAACTTTTGAACAGATTCCAAGAAATGATAATAAAGCAGCAGACGCCATGGCTACACTTGCTTCTCTATTGTAGACATAGGAAAATCAAGAGTGTTATGAATTCCTGGTTGAAGAGTTGTTTCATCTCGCCCATAATTGTCCTGATTCCCAAACCATCTGTCAACTTATTGGACATGATTCCTCCCACTATGGCCAAACTTACACATACCTAAAAGATAACATCTTACCTCCAAACTTATCGAAAAACCAAAAGAGAAACTTTATTCGCCAATCTCCCTATTTTACTCTCATCGTAGATACCCTATTTAAACGAGGTCTAGATGGTACTCTCTTAAGGTGTCTCGAATAGGAAGAATCTGAGAAAGCCTTACATGAAGTCCATAACAACATTTGTGGAACTCATTCAAGTGGTCTTACCCTTTCGAAAAAACTCATACGCTTGGGCTATTATTGGCCAACTATGGAACAAGATTCTTTTAAAATAGCAAGAACATGCAAACAATGTCAAATCCATGGGAATCTGATTCATGCACCAGCACAAAAACTTCATGCTTTAGCAACATCTTGGCCTTTTTTCGAATGGGGTCTTGATCTAGTAGGAAAGATAAATCCTTCTTCATCTAATGGACACAAATTCATCCTAGTAGCTAATGAATATTTTACAAAATGGATTGAAGCAGTACCTCTCATCAACATCACAGGAAATCAAATTGCTGCATTTATCTTGAATTACATCATCTGTTGCTATGGAATACCAATGACCATTATCACTGATAATGGGTGACCATTCAAGAATCAAGATGTACAAGAGTTATGTGAGAATTTCAAAATCCAACACAAATTCTCCACACCATATTATCCATAGGGAAAAGGGCAGGAAGAAGCATCTAACAAAACTATTCTGAAAATCCTTAAAAAGATAGTAAATGATGATGGCAAAGATTGGCATATTCAATTAAACCCTGCTCTATGGGCCTACCGCACTAGTATCTGCACACTGACAGGTGCCACAACTTTCTCTCTTGTATATGGATCAAAAGTCATATTGCCAATCGAAGTAGAGATACCCTCTCTACGTGTATCACTAAAAGGACTCATCCGAGATGAAGAACAAAGAGTATCTAGACTACAAGAGTTAGAATTGATCCATGAATGAAGACAAAATGCCTTTGATCATGTAAAGGTATATCAACAAAGAATGTGTCGGAGATATATTCACAAGGTTAAACCACAAATCTTTCAAGTAGGAGAACTAGTGCTAAAAGAAAATCCACACAACTAGACAGATCGAGAAAAGAAAGGAAAGTTTGAACAAGACTGGTTAGGTCCATCTATGGTCACAACAGTATCTAGATCAGGAGCATATCAGTTATCAACATAGGATGGAGATCAACTCAAGGAACCCATCAATAGCATGCACCTGAAGAAATTCTATGTCTGAAAAATCAGAAAAATAAAAAACAGTGAAAAAGCAGAAAAATCATAAAAAGTGAAAAAAGAAAAAGAAAGAAAAAAATCAAATATCAGAAAAAGTGCAATAAAAACAGATGGTGAAAACCTGGAAAATAGGCGCTATCTGTTAGTTAGCTCTTCCATCTATTAGTTCATGTATCTTTCCACTTGCATTCATTTTCCATCGGCGTTGACCATCATAAGCCATTTCTACATATGCAGACATCTCAGGTGGCTTCTTACCATGGTTTGGATCATTGGATATATCGTAACAACTTTGTTTCTAGGCTTGGGGCAAAATCCTACACCAAGCTTGGGGCAAAACTTTAGATCAATTTTGAGCTAAATCAAATAGGTAGAACAAACAGTTACACAACTCTTATGAAGTGAAAAACTGAGACACATCCAACATTGAACACAAGATCAAACTATCAACTATCAAGCCATCACAAAATCAATCTAAGCACATCACAAAATTTTCAGTGGATAATTATTTTTTGGATAATGATTGTAACATGATTGTTCAACTTTTAACTTTTCTATATTGCTTTTCACTATCATGATTTCTGAGTGACTCTAGGATGTCTTTGACTAGAGGCACAAGGAAGAAACATGATATTTTTCTTGTTTGCTATCTAAAAATTAATCATTAATATGTGCAAATTTGTCTCAAGACATGATCATCATAATATCATTGAAGACATTTCCAATTTGCATATTGAAATGATTAATACTACTTGTTTTATCCAAACAAGACTCGGGTCATCTCAGTTCAATTATACCTAGATGCTTGTGTTAACTTGCTATATCAAAAATTAGGAAAGAAGTGCTCAGGTCATCATGGTTTAATTATACCATCGATGTTTGCACTCACTTCCCATATTTCAAAAGTTCAATGATGACAAAACACAAAATTATCTAGTGCCTAGTTCGATCATAGTTTGCATCTCCATTGTATTTTCATTGCATTTTATCTTGCATTTCATTCTTGCATGGGATCCTACAAGCTCCTTCTATCCAAGGTTAAATCTATCGCAGGAATCATCAAAGTATCATCACAAGTGTATACACAATCAGACAAATTACTTATCTCTCATGATATTATCGACCTAGCCCAAATCTTATGCTATCTCCCTCAACAACATCAACAATCAGCATATCCAAAAAAAATTGTATCTTAATATCAACAAATTGTCAGTTCTTTATCTAATCAACCTTATCAAATCAAATCAATCAATCAACCCTAATCGATTCTGATCATGTCTTATACAGGATGTATCCTTCCTAAAACCAAATGATCTAATTCTGATTCATGTCTTATACAAGATGTATCCTTCCTCAAACCAGATGTTTTGATCATGTATTATATAGGATGAATCCTTCCTAAAACCAGATGCTTTGATCATTGTTGTCTTATATAGGATGAATCCTTCCTAAAATCAGACTGAATCTAATCAATCAAGATTTTTCAATCTTATCAGTTTAATCAATCAAGATTTTTCAATCTTATCAATCTAAGCAATCAAGCTAATCGAAGAACTCACATTTTCATCAAAACACAGTTGCAAAAATCAAATAAAATCTATCGGGATATCAATATCACAAAAATCCAAAGATCAATTATCTCAATTGATCTCCTAAGGGGGCATCATCGTACCAAAATTTAGCAATCAAGAGCTGGAGCATCCTATCAGACCAATATCAGCATCAAAATGAGATTATTCTTTGAATCAACGTGTCATCACACCTTGCTTCAAAGAGGGGCAAAATGTATACACTTAAAAATGGTCTGAAGATAATTAATTAAATAAGTAATTATTTAATTAATACTCCTCCCCAATTTAATTGAATTCACTAAGGAATTTGATTAAATTTCCCCTTTCATCTACTTATTAATAAATCTAAGGATTTCTTTAATAGGTTCATTTCATCCCCTTTAATTAATTAATTCAAATTACTCAATTCCCCCCATCAAATTCATTTCTTCTAAATCCATTAAATTAAATTAAAACAAATCAATCATGAGTTGTTGAAATTAATTAGCCTTTTCCATATTATTTGAATTTCTAAATTCAAATTCTACTAACTTCTACCACTACTAAACCTAACCATTCCTAAACTTAACCCATTCTACCTACCCACATGTCCCCTTTCATCCAACATCTCTAGAACCTTGTGACACTTGTCACTAAGTGTTCCCTTTCATCCAACTCTTCTAGAAGCCTCTTGACACTTGTCACCATAGAGATGACAGATGTTCCCTTTAAACCAACCCCTTTGCCACTGTCCTCCAATTTAACCATTAATATCTTCAGATCAATCTTGACCGTTGATTCTTGCCACATCACCCCTAGCCTTGGAAAATCCTATAAATAAACCTCATTTTGGAGCAATATGGGTCCTAATTTCATGTACCCAATTCATATCATTTGTCCTAATTCCATATCATTTTTTATTCATATCGTTTGCATTCAAGCATTATTACTATAGGCATCTAGCTTCTAGTTTAACATTGTTAGCAATGTTATTATGCTCAATTTTAGCTTAATTGTATCTTAATCTTAGTTCATTTTCTAGATCAATCATGAACTCATATAGCTTGATCATGCTATTCTTGCTAGATCATGCATTTTATTCATTCAAATCCTCCATCTAAGTGTAGTCAAGTCACTGGAATTTGTATAATAAGATCTGAGAGCAAAATTCATACTCGCATTTACTAGGAGGCAATAAGTCGATTAGCTATGGTTTTGTCTTTCATTGTTTCAATTTTTTAACCATGCTTGTAATGATTTATTGAGTGCATTGTGTTTCAGGTATGGGTACACTTCACAGAGAATGACAACTTCCATTAACTAAATCATTATATGCATATTCAACTTGTCCAATCACCAAATCCCAACTTTGTCCATGTTGTTTGGTAAGACATCTAAGAAGATTTCCAAGAGACCTATTAACCACCTTAGTTTGACCATCAGTCTAAGGGTAGTATGCTGAATAAAATGACAGATTGGTACCCAATTTCTTCCAAAGAGTCCTCCAAAAATTACCCACAAACTTGGAGTCTCTATCAGTGACAATATTGAGAGGTAAACCATGTATCTTGACAAATTCTTTGAAGAAGAGACATGCAATATGAGATGCATCATTTGTGCATTTACATGGCACAAAATGAGCCATCCTACTGAACCTATCAACAATTACAAAGACACTATCAAACCCCCTAGGAGTTTTGGACAAACCAAGTACAAAATCCATACTAAGGGACAAATGGGACAATGTTCCACAAATATTCTTACCTTTGCTTGCATCTTAGGTCAAAAGTAAAACCTTGATACCTGCTCCAAAGTTTTATCCAAACCAAAATGACCACCAAGGCTGCCATTGTGCTTTTCCCTAATGATATTCTCCCTCATAGAGCATTGAGGAATACATAGTTGATGCCCCTCAAAAAGCAATCCATCCCGCAACATGAAATCAGAGAAATCAACATGAAAAGAATTAGAAAACTTAGTACATACATCATAAGCATCCTTAAAATATTTATCCTTCTTATACATGGTTTTAAGAGAATAAACACCAACACTTTGCCATTGGATGTATTGGATAGTTAGAACTCTTCTACTCAAGGCATCTGCAACCTTATTAGACAGACCCTTCTTATGCTTGATAGTAAAAGTGTAAGGTTGGATTTTTTCAACACACTTGATATGCCTTTGATTCAACTTCTCCTATCCATTAACAAAACTCAATGCATGGTTATCAGTATAAAGAATGGACTCTTTTGGAGGAAGGTAATGGTGCCACTTTTTGAGTGCTTGCACCATAGTATAGAGATCCAAATCATAGGTTGAATGCCTTTCTTAGCCTCATTCAACTTCTCTGAAAAGAATGCCACTGGGTGCCCTTCTTGACTAAGAACTACACCTATTGCCTACTTGCTTGCATCACATTCAACTGTAAAAGTTGATCAAAGTTAGGGAGACTCAAGGTCGGAAGTTCTGCAACCTTCCTCTTCAAAATCTCAAAGCTTTGAGATTCCCCTTTCTATCCATTCAAGCCAGCATTTGATTACTCCCTTTATAGTGTCAATAATTGGAGCACAAATATGACTAAAACCCTTGATGAATTTTCTATAAAAAGAATCCAAACCATGAAAGATCCTAACATCACCTACTCTCCTAGGTTTAGGCCAATTGACAATAGCCTCAACCTTTAAAGGATCCATTTTTAAACATCCCTTAGAAACCACAAAGCCTAGATACACCAACTCAGTTTTCATGAATTCACACTTTTCAAGGTTGATTACCAGTTTCTCCTCATGAAGTTTCCTCAAAACCTGATCTAAATGCTTCAAATGATCCTCCTTGGACCTGATAAACACCAGGATGTCATCAAGATAAATAATAACAAATTTTCTGATAAATTAAACTAATACCTCATTCATGAGGTGCATAAAGGTACTAGGTGCATTTGTGAGCCCAAAGGGCATCACCATCCACTCATATAAGCCCCCATTTGTATTAAAGGTAGTCTTCCACTCATCCCCAAGTCTGATTCTAATCTAATGGTAACCTAATTTCAAATCAATCTTTGAAAAGTAGCAAGATCCCCCAAGCTAGTCCATTAGGTCTTCAATCCTAGGCATAGGAAACTGATACCTAATTGTGTTCTTGTTAATGCCTCTAGAATCACTGCACATTCTCTATTATTTTTCTCTCCCCTTCTCCTTATCTTATCTTCCACTCTCAATTCTAGTTGGAAATATTTGTACATAGTGTCTGGAGTCATGATGTTGATCTCATCTTTGATGTTTTGCCTTAACCCATTCAGGTATCTAGCCACCTTCTCCACCTCTTATTCATGTTTCCTTGATCTAAGACTTAGTTTGTGAAATTATTCAGTATAGGCATTCACATCTAACTCTCTCTATCTAAGATTCTACAACTTCTTGTACATCTAAACCTGATAGTCTATTGGTAGGAATTGATCCTTGATCTTTCTCTTCATCCTCTCCCAAGATGATATCTTCTTCTTCCCTATATTCATCCTATCTTCTTGAAATACTGTCCACCACAACAAGGCAAACCCTTTGAGTCTAGACTTTGCCAAACTCACTCTTTTCTCCTCAGTAACTTCTTCATAGTCAAAGTGGTTGTTGAGTGCTTCTATCCATTCAAGCACCTCTTCCCCATTCATGCTACTGCCATATATAGGTAAACTTTCCACATTTTCTCTATTTACTATTTTCAAAGCATCCAAGAACATCTTTTGATCAGTTGCCATATTTTGAAGAATGGCCTCCGGCTCTTCATTCTCCTCCTTTGATTCATCATCACAAGTTTTTTCCTTTCCCTTGGTATGTTTGGTCTCTTTGAGTTTCTCTTCAAGAAGCTCCTCTACCATCTTCTTGATGGCCTATGGGTTCATTGCCTTAGGAGGCATTGTATCAGCCTCTCTTCCAAATTCTAAGTCTTACATACACTATTCCACCCTTGGTATAGCTCTGATACCACTATGATGTAGAGGGTTTGGAGTTAATGAGAAATTTCCTTGGTTTCTTCTATGGGTCAGCACTTGGCACCATCCAATGGTCCAATACCAACAACCTTCAAAAGGTTCTTAATCTTGTCCTTGATCCTTTCCAAGGATCAGTCCACTCAGGACAACTTGGTATTACAAGGAGACTCCTACTCCTATGTACTCAACCCCTGAACCAAGACATCTGGCAACCCCAAGTCCCTTGCCAACATGACCTTTTGATCAAATGATGGAATATTTCATGTGTGGGTGTTTGAGAATATTTGACATGGAACTTTCCTTGACATAGACCTCTTTAGATTTTTCTTACAAGCCCTTTGTGCCTTTTGTTCTTAGTGACCTAGGAAATATGGCTACAAGTAATTGGGCCTTTGTTTGGAATTTTTCCTCTTTATCTACCAACCTCTTCGAAAAACCCCTTGAATTTTTTTGATATTTAGACACCCATTTTGACCCTCCAAAGGATTTCAAACTTTTTCATCTAGGTTTTGAGTGTAAGTGTTCAAACCCTACTGTGCCCATTTTAGCCTAGTTAGCCGGTATAGAGGTTTTTGGTCTCAAGGCCTTCACCAATCAAATGGGAATGAAGTTTTGGCTTTAGGATAAGGTTTTTACATGTCTAAGGGTCCCCTTCATGAAATTTTTTACCACTATTTTTCCCACTGCACCAAGGATTCAATCAATCCTTCACTTCATAGACTTGCCACATGGGTAATGTCAAGTCTAGGGTATCACTCCAAAAGTGAAAGATGGAATCTTCTGCTTCCAAAAGTAAGAAAAAAAGTTAGTATACATGGTGAACCAACATTCCCCAGGGTTTCAGTCCATTCCCATAGAGGAATGTTGAATAATGAGACCTGACACCTTTTGCATTCAAACCCTGATTTTTGGGGTTTCTTCCATGTAGCGAGAAAGAAAATTCAATTACTCCTCAACCATAGGTTTTCAAGACCTCAAACCTACATAAAAATGGAATTTTATTCACTGTTACAATATTTTCAAGACATTATCCCATTTAGATATCTGTACAAATCCATACGAAAGCGAAGAACACAAGAAAATATAGTAAAAATGACAATTTAAGAATAGTAGGAAGGATAAATTTCATTCACAATCTTCATATAACCTTTGGGAATCATTCCTTGGGTTTAAATAATTCCAAGGACCCCTTATAACCACCCCCCAATGTACAAGTGCAACCAACTAGTCGTTTGGCAACCACAACTCACATTTTTTGCAAAATTGCCTATGACAACATGGCAACTTTGGACAAATGATTACATCACACACTTGCCTTCACACCAATGGTTACAAAGTGGACACACAACACCTATAGGAACCCTAGACACCAATAAATAAATAAAATTCCCATACAAGGATTTTGACCAAGTATACACACCTTGGAGCCTTAGGCTTATTACATAGCATTAGTAGCATTGGACCTACCACATCTATTTAGGATCTACACAAGAAACTTTGAAGGAAACACATTATGTTGCATGTAAACACATGGTGAAAAGATGCAAATATGGTAATAAACCTTTGAGTACTCTTGCAAATTTACTTAATGTTGGAAATTGGACAGAACTGACCTGGACCAGGGTGCCACACCATTGTCCTGTTTCTGTAGACAGGAGGCTACAACTAAAAGACTGCAAATCTAATGACCTGAAACTACAACCTACTAAATATCACTGAAAAGAAGAGGGACCCTGGAGCCACACCACTTTCCTGGGTAGGAATAGGGTGCCATGCCCTTGTGCCATGCCCTTGTCCCATGCAGATTAGGGCAGATTTGATGATTCTAGGTGGTTCTTGTGCCTTTTACTGAGCTGAAGGTGCCTCCAGGTACCTGTTTCTGCATCTGCAACTAAAAAGAGAAGGTTTGAGTGGCTATATGGGGTTTTTCCTTAGTCAAACCCCTTTGTTGGTTATTTCGACCTCCATAAATAGTCGATAATGTACTGAAAATATGTGTGCTATAATCTTGTGTGTTTGCAAGATCCTAAATGATAAGAAACTAGAGCTACCCTACACATGAGAGTAAACCCTAAATGTAAATGTGAATGTAAATGAAAATTATTCAAACAGGATATAGTAAATTATCTAAAGAGTGAATGTAAATATGCAAATTGATGTAAAGAAGCTCATGCAAAGACATGAAAATAACATGAAATCATACTAATCCCCAAGGGAGAGATATTGCCACTAGATCTCCTATTATTCTTCAATGTCTTCAAGGCTCCTAATTAATGATGAATGCTTAACAAATTCTTAATGAATGTGGTTGAATGTTTTTGAAGACTCCACATAGGATTCTCTTTCACTATATAGAAGGCTCCTTGTGCTCCAAAAACCTGCTCTTAGATTCTCAGATAGATAGATCTTAGCTCCCTTCAAATCAAGAAAGAGAGCTCTTATGTATGAAACCCTAGATCTTAATTTTGACTTAATTCCGCCTTCAAGCCGACTTAGGAATTGAATTTCCTACCAATCTTTGGGGGTTAAGCATTATAATATCATGGAATTGTGCTCTTGAAATTTTGGGAAAAAGTCGAGGACCGTTGCGGGAACGCACATGGTCTAACCAAATTTTCACCAAATTTTTAGGGCCATTAGATATGATGATATTAGAGAGAATCCAAAATCTACATCTTATTTTGAGGTTTTTTTATATGCAAAATCGGGCCTTAAAGGTCGAAATAGGACATAATTAGGGTTTATGATTAAATGATTTATTAGAGAAATAAAATAAAAGGGGCACACTTAGGGTAAAGGGCCCAATTTTATAATGTATGAATATGACTTTAGATTTAATTAACTTAATTAATTAAATTTATTAAAGGGAAATAATAATATAAAATGCAAACACACTAAGGTGGGTGCTAACCTAAGTGTGAAATTATACCACCCTAGCAAGGGTGTACAATTTACAACAGTACATTTATCCCACACTTTAGAGGTCGTATGACACTACGTGCATATGCAAGATAAAGTACAAAAAATTAAACATTCATGAAAAAGGATATATCCACAAGTTGTCAGATGAAGCCCCCAGCAGTATCTGCAATACACAGTTAGAATCTGCACCCTACCAAAACACATGTTAGAAAAAGTCACAAATTCACCTAAATGCTTACTAAGGAAGGTGCTGAAAATTCAAGGGTAGCTATATGCCCCCCCCTATTTCGGCTTGCTAATTTTTAGTGAGTTCAAATAGGGTATCATGTTTACCACATCGAATTATGAAAGAAGATTGATGACAAATGCTCACAAGAATATTTGATACAAGATCACAAATTAATGGAGAATCATTTGGTAAGAAAGAGAACTAAGCCTCAATTCCAACACAACAAAGAGTGTGAGGATTTGAGAGCTCTCTAACACAAGATGAAATAGGTAAATGTAAAAAAAGGCAAAGAGAAGGAAGAAGAGACAAAAATCATGAATACACACTTTGGTGATCCATGAGAAGAGAAAATGAACCATAGACATATCGCCCCTAAAACTAGGTGATCCATGGAGAGGACATGGAAAACTAGCCCCCAGAGTCTATTTGGGTGATCCATATAAGGGATGAGAGTGAGAACACTATTAGTTCCACTCAACCTTGTGCATGTTTTTGCAAGTAGAACAAGGATACCCAACTTCGACACAAAGAAGATATCCATCATGAAACAATGTCATAAATCCAAGCAAGAGAGGTAATACTCTTAGAGCAAGGATAAGATAGTTGAAAAGATATATCTTTCTATATAAGTGTAAAGGAGATCCTTGGAGAAAAATAGATCTTTGTTCAAAAGACATCTACCTTCAAGAGGAGTTGTGTTGAACATATATAAAATCTTCTAGGATGAATGAATACATGAGATTTGAAAAGAAAAGATGATTGAGATGACATCAAAGAGAGATTATTTATAACAACACTCTTTTAAAAGAAGGCAAGAGATCCTCATCTGGGATATGCACATGCACAAAATAGAAGGGTGTATTATAAAAGATACTACTCAATGAAGAAAATAAATTGATGACTGATCAAAGACTTCCAATCACCAAGGAGGAGGTCCCAACTAATGATATGTACTTAGGATCCCCATTAGGGATGTTTGTTCCAATATTAGAGAAGGAATTAAAATATGAATACACCTCTACAATCAATAAGAAATCCTTATAGAAGACACTACTTCACAAAGGGGAAATTTTAATTTTAATAAGGAGAGATGTTTGAAATCACTCTTGCCCCCTATATATATAGGGAGAAGAGATCGGATAGAAATAGGCTATTATGTTCCTTCCAAAAGTATGATTGCACGTGAAATTGTACCATCATGAATGACAAAGAGCCTCCAGTAAGTGAGCTACCAATGTCACATAATGATGAGCAACATAATAACCATTAATGTTATTTAAAGACATGCTAGATTGAATGAGGTATTTGAATATGACATGTTAAATGCTCTACTACAAGTGAGATTAAAAACATGTATAAAATGATGAATATTAAAAAGTCTTTAGAAAGAGAAAAGTTTATAGAAGAAGAATAGGCCACTAAGTCATACTTCTCTTGCATAGAAGAAATCTTAGGAGAGGGATAAGTCTAATCCCTTAGAGCCTTATTCCTAGAAGAAGGGATTTTAGAATGAGTAGAAGATAAAGCCTCATAAGTGGGATTAGAAATCTCTTGAGGAGATTCATAAAGAGATTTGTTCATCACCAAGATTTCGTTATGAGGGGGATGAATGTTGAAAGAAGTAGGAGATGATTTAATTTAGGTGAGGTCATCATCACTACTTCACATTGAGAGATGGTATTTTAGATTCTTTGGTGGGATTAGAAGGATTATATCCAAGTCCAAATGAAGCTTCATGTGTATTATGTTCTAAAGGAACTTTAATTCCTTGTTCATTCACATCACAACCATTGCCATCATAGCCACTCTTAGCTAAAATGTGAAAACTAGGACCATAAAGGGATGCCAAATTAGAAGGAGATGGTGATGCCTCATAGGTCTTAGTACTATATGAATTAGAGGAAGGATTTGAAGAATCATTGGAATTAGAAGCAGCCAAAAAGTGGTTACTTAGTTGTTTAGACAAGGTGGGTTGTTCTTTAGGTTCCTACTTAGATTTATCCTTCTCAGTCTTAGATCCTTTCCAAGACACTCTATACTCTCCTACAAATGTAGGGTTAAAGTCTAGAGATCCCCAGTCATCAGCTGTGAGCACTTCTTCGGGAGAAAAGATAGGTTTGGGAGGAGATTTTGATTAAGTAGAAGAATTAATAGTAATAGAAGGAACAACATCATCAAAGGGAATGGAGGTATTTGAAGAAGTAGGGGGATTAGGAGAAGAATTAGAAGTATTTGAACAAAAAGATATAACTTTTAAGTGTTCTTGAAATTTGGTATCAACTAATAAGGTGTATGTCGCATTGTTATAAATGAATTTGACTTGCCTATGAAACATTGAGGGGATAGCTTGCATGGTATGAATCCAAGGTCTCCCTAATAGAAGGTTATATGTCAAATTACTAGGCATAACATGGATAGGTGTAGGAAACACAACATGACCTACCTTAACGGACAAGGTAATGACACCTAGACATTATTTAGCCACAATATCAAAACCTCAAATAGTAAGAGAAGAAGATTCGATGAGAGCATGATCCACTTTAATCGTATCCAATAAGTCCACACCACAAACATTAAGGGCAGACCCATTGTCCACAAGGGTTCGTCTTATAGAACTATCATGGATAATAATCACAATCATAAGAGGATCGTATTGATTTTAGATTTCAGGAGAAAGTAACTCATCTTGTGTAAATACAATTTGAGCTTTGGATGTGTCTGTAGGATCAATCAAAGTGGACATGTTATTAGGTGTCACTGTAGGTGGGACGTCTAAGTTTTTTAAAGCATCTTGTAACATCCCATGATAAGAAGGTGAAGTTTGAACCAAATCCCAAATAGAAATATTAGTAGGAGTGGCCTTAAGTTGTTCAATGAGATCATAATCCTTGCCAAGATTTGATATACGAGGTGCTTGTGGAATAATAGGTTGAGAGGAACGAAGTGAAGTTGGGATAACTGGAGGAGGACTAGGTTGCCTATTGTTTCTTGTGTTGTAGAAATGAGCAGCAACATGATAACTCTCTCTAGTGATTTTCTTAGCATATGCATAAGGGCTCTTAGTAGGATAAGCTCCTTGCATAGTAATAATAGGCTTCTTAGGAGTGCAAAAATAATCATTAGCATAACCACCTGTAGAAACCTAAAATTAATATTTAATTAATTTAAGCCTATCAATATTATTAATTAATTTAATTGTGTTATCCTTATTCCTCTCAGAATCAATTAAATCTAATTTAATTAATCCTGTCACTATGTCCAATAATTAATTTATCACATAAATAAATTATTCCCTATTCTTCTAAAGTCATCTCAATAATTATTTCCTCTAAACCCACTCAGTTAATTAATTCTAATTAATTAACCTAGTCATGTGATTCCTACAAATCACTTTTCCTAATCCCACTCAACCTAATTAATCCTTCTAGAATCTCTCAAAATCATGATTATCATTATCCCTCAATTTTTAATTCCCACTCATGTCACATCAACATTGAGTCTCTCATAAGATCATCATGGGAGTGGAGTGAAAAGGAGTGGGAATCCCAAATTTAAAATTAGGGAATGGTGGAATCCTTGGGGAAGGTGGATTTCCTGGAGATTGCAGTTTTTCTGGGATCAGAACTAGCAAACAGGCAGGAGGTCAGGCATCTCAAGGGTAAGAAGAGGACAAGGAAAAATCAAAACTGGGAGAGGATAAAGATTCAAAACTCGGGGACCCACACGATAGAGGTAAAGGTAAAAAATGGTCTTTGCTCTTTGGAGTGAAGCCACTGGCTAAATCTGGGCTTCCAAAAGTTACAAATATCTCAGACTCAGCCTCTGGACTGGTTGCTATCTCTGTTCTAGACAAAGTGGTTGATATGACTATATCTAGCTTATCCATGACTTTAGTGGGATGTTTCTCTGGCTTTAGGCCTAACATCGATGATGTGAGGAATTTCATAAGGAGAAAATGGCTTGTAAAAGGTCAAGTGGACGTGGCAGCGCTGCTTAGAGGGTTTTTTTCCTTCACTTTTAAATCTGAAGAAGACATGAATAAATCTCTCTACGAAGGCCCCTTGATGTTTGGCAAGTCATCCTTGGCTCTTCAGAAATGGGCCCCGAACCTTGCCCTTGATGAGTCCTTCTTTGTTTCTGTGCCAATTTGGATGTGCCTCCCAGGTCTCCCACTGGAATACTAGAATGAGGAAGTTTTCAAGGGTATTGCAAAATCCTTCAGAGAACTCTTGATGATTGACTCAATGATAGCAGCAAAATCAAGGTTAGTCTTTGCTTGCATCTGTATAAATGTTAATCAAATGACGGATATGCCTCAATCCATAGAAATCATATCTAAACTTGGAAAATGGTCCCAAGCTATTGAATATGAATCTCTTCTATTTGCCTGTTTCCATTGGGCAAAATCAGGGCATTAGGCAAAATCATGTCCGCTCAAGAAAAGCAAGGAAAGCAAGACTAATAGCAATATCGAGAGCAAAAAGATTTAGCAAATGATAAATAAAAAAGGAGACCCATCAACTGAGTGTAACCAAAATAAGGATGTAATGGATTTAGTGAATGAAGTCAAGAGGACTGGGAATAGCAGTAATGATAAACAAGATTGTGTCTACTCTAACAACCAACCAGAGAGCTCTAAAGAAGTAGAGCAAGAAATTGAGTTGAACAATAAAAATAACCCAGAGGACTAGGAGGTTGGATCTGTTAGTTAGGAGAAGGAAGAAACCATTCCGGACTAGGAGGTCGAATCTATTAGTCAAGAGAAGGAAGAAACCATTCCAGCCTCTTCATTCTCAAAATCAATCGAGGAAAACTTTAATGAAGCTCAAGACCCTTCTGACAATGAGACCTTATTGCTTTTAACTAATGAAAACCCAAAGCCCCTTCTTTGTAAAACCCCTTCTCAAAGTGTGGATATGTTGGAAGGGAATCTTCGGATTCTTAGTTCAAGAGAAGGAAAAATGAACAAGGAGGAACTCAATGGAGGAATCTCAACCAGAAGCAAGAACAAGAAAAAGGTAGATGTTGGAAGTTAGAAAAAAAAGCAGGGAAGGCCATCCCTAAAACATCAAAGGGAACAGGAAAGCTGGAAGAACCGTACTGATGGAACATAGTGTTCCATTGAGTCAACCCTATCCCCAGTTAAAGTATGAAGATAATATCCTGGAATATCAAAGGGCTGAACACCCCTCATAAGAAGGATGTGTTACAAAACATCACTAGAGATCATAAACCGGATGTGGTCCTCGTATAGGAAACCAAGATGTCTAAGGAAAAAGTTGAAAATATTAGAATTTTCAATGAAAATGGGGTCATAGGATCTAACTCGAAGGGAGCTTTTGGAGGAACTACGATTTTTTGGAACCAAAAAACAATAAAAGGTAAGGAAATCATCTCTGCTTTTAATAGGATCTCTATTTAGTTAGACCATATTAAGGACAACTTTGTTTGGGTGTTATCTAATGTCTATGCGCCTAACACCAAAATTGGGAGAGTTAAATATTGAAAAAGCCTTGTAGTTGACAGACTCAAGTTTGCTGATAAAAGCTGGATTATTATGGGAGATTTCAATACTCTGCTCAAAGAGGTGGAGAAGATGGGAAGTATCCCTTTACAACTTGATGGGAAATAAGACCTTATGGATTTCATAAATGATCAAGCTCTCATTGATGTGGATCTCTAGGGTATTAATTACACCTAGAACAATAGGAGAACCAGAGCTGATCTGATTCAAGTTAAGTTAGATAGATCTTTAATTTCTCTTGACTAGTTTTCCAAGTATAGCTACTCCCTTGCTTCTATTATCAAAATTGGGTCAAACCATTACCCCATCTCCTTTACTGCCAACTCTTTTTCGGCCAAGAGAAACTTCCCTTTTAGATTTGAAAAAGCTTGGCTTTCCCATCCTTCTTTGGAAGCTTGTATTGTTGAATGGTGGAATTCTAAAGTGGAGGGTATGACTCTTTTTAGAATTGCCAAAAAGCTCAATATCCTAAAAGCCAAAATTAAAATCTAGAACAAAGATATTTTTGGGGACATATTCAAGAGTAAAATTCAAGTCAAAACTGAAATAAAGGATGTTCAGGATAGAATCCAAGAGGCTGGGTTGTCTAAAGATCTTAGTATGGCTGAAAATGCTCTTTTATCTAAATACCACACCATCATTTCTAATGAAGAGACGTTCTGGAGACAAAGATCCAGAGCCTTGTTCTTGAAGGAAGGCAATAAAAACACCCGATTCTTTCACTTAACTACTCTTAAGCATAGGGCAGCTAATAGAATATCTAGATTATCTTGCAATAAAGGCATCCTAACAGAGGATAGTGATATTAGGAAGGAAGCTCTCGAGCATTTTAGCACCCTGCTATGAGGTGTGGATAACCTGGATTTCAGCAATCAAAACACCCTTTTACAAGTTATTCCTTCTATCCTGACTGAAGCTAATAACAACCTTTTATCATGTATTCCCTCTAATTTGGAAATCAAAAAGGTGGTGTTCTCCTTTCAGGGTGATAAATCACCTGGACTGGATGGTTTCCCAATGTTTTTCTTCCAAAATTTTTGGCACATAGTGGAGGCTAACATTTAGAATGGTGTTAAAGAATTCTTGGGCTCTAAAAGACTCCTCAAGGAACTGAATGCCACCTTCATTGTCCTTATCCCAAAGATCCCCGGAGCTGATTCTCTCAACAAGTTTAGACCTATTAGCTTGTGTAACTCAGTTTACAAGATTTTATCCAAGATTCTGACTTCCAGGTTGTTGGAAATTCTTCCAAGGATTATCTCTATCCAACAGAATGGCTTTGTCCCTGGAAGACAAATTTTGGATTCCATTATATCCATTCATGAAAATATCCACTCCCTGAAAGTGGCAAATAACCAGGGCTTCTTCCTAAAGTTAGACATGGTTAAAGCTTTTGATAGAGTGAATTGGCAGTTTCTCCTTAGGATCGTGAAAGCATTTGGTTTTGGTGACAAAGTTATTCATCTCTATTCTCAACTCATGGAAACTTCCTCCTCTATGGTTATAGTCAATGGTTCCCCATCCAGTTTCTTCAAAAGCTCTAGAGGTCTTAGATAGGGGGACCCCATTTCCCCTATCCTGTTCACTATTCTAGCTGAATGCCGGGGCAGATTTATTCTTAAAAATGTGGAAGATGGCAATCTTAGGGGTCTAAAACCTTCTTCTTCCAATGTTGTTTGTTCTCATGAACAATTCGTTGATGACTCTATTACCATGGGGGAAGCCACCATTTTAGAAGATAAAAATATGAAGAATATTCTGAATACTTATGAATCTGCCTCTAGCCAAAAAATCAACTAGGATAAAAGTTCTCAGTTCTTCATCAATACCTCGGTCCAAAGGCAACTAAGGATTGGAAGAATTCTTGGCTGCAATATTCCTGAGCTTCCCTCTACTTATTTGGGGCTTCCTCTGTGTCTCAAGCCCAAGGATTCCTTCTGAAATAAGCTGATAGATAGACTTAACTTGAAACTTGCTGGTTGGAAAGGGGCTATCCTTAGTCAAGCAGGAAAAATTACTCTTCTCAAAGCCACTCTCCAAAATCTTCCTGTTTATGCTCTCAGCTTGTTCAAAATCCCCACAAAGTTTGCGGAAGCCATTGAAAGAATCCAAAAAAAGTTCCTTTGGTCGAGGGTGGAAATAAAAAATAGAATACCCCTTATTGCCTGGAATAAAATTTTCTCCCCTAAGGCCTCAGGTGGGTTGGGCTTAAGGAACATTGGTTCTATGAATAAAGCTTTATTAGCCAAACAAATATGGAGATTGAAAGGGGAGGAAAGAGAATGGAACTCAATCTGGAAAAAAAAATACCTCTATATGCAACCTTCTGAGAAAGAATTCCTTGATAATTCTTTCATTGTTGAAGGATCAGCTATATGGAATGTTGTTCAATTTGCTAAAAGTTGGGTTGCTGCTGGCAGAACTTGTAACCTTGGGGATGGGAGGAGAATAAGATTTTGGGAAGATAGATGGATTCTAGATAAACCTCTAGAGGAAATTCCAATCCTTAAAGATTGGAAAGACTGGTTCAAAAGAAGGTTTGGTGAGAAGGTTAGAGATTATTAGAGAAATAGGAACTGGATTGATTTTAGCCAGCAGTGTCCGGGGCTCAAGATTATTCATATTGCTCTCTCTGCTAAAATCCCTAGAGACAACAAAGATGACAGATTGATATGGAGGGAAACCCTGGATGGGAAATATTCTGTTTCCTCAGCTGTGGCTATTCATAATGATCTGGTGGAAGATATTCCCATCTGGGCTAAAGTCTGGAACAAGAAGTTAGTTCCAAAGGTTAATATCTTCTTTTGGATTTTCATCCAAAATAAGGTTTTAACCCTAGACAACCTTCATAAAAGAGGTTTTATTTTTCCTAATAGGTGTTCTCTATGTTGCAGGGAAGAAGAGATGGCTTGCCACATTCTCAATCAATGCACTTTTAGTCAGGATATTTGGAAAATCATCTTTAGCAGGTGGAACCTGAGCTAGGTTTTCCGAATTCCCTTGGGGATTCTTGGCAGCAATGCCAATGCCCTAATTCTAATCCTAAAATTATGGAGACATGGAGACTTACTCTACCGATTGTTATCTAGAATATCTGGAAAGAGTGTAACAATAGGATTTTTAGGGATAAAAGGGCTATTCCTGAAGTGGTGGCAGATAAAATTTTTTAGGAGTATTTTTGAATGCCTCTATGGCACTAATCATGGACCTACTGCTAAAGATGACTTCAAAGATAGGTGGAACCTCTCTACCACTACTACCAGTAAGGAGATAGGAAGAGAAGGTCTCATCTGGTGTTTTCCTCCTTAGGGGTGGATTAAGGCTAACTTTGATGGGGCCTCTAAAGGGAATCCGGGTAAAGCTAGATATGGGGGCATTGTTAGGAATTTTGCTGGAAGCTGTTTAAAGGCGGTGGTTGGTCCTCTAGGGAATCAAACTAGCCATTTTGCCGAAGCCTCACCTATCCTGAACACCTTAATTATAGCCAAAAATCTTAATTTTGATAAATTATGTCTTGAGGGAGATTCATTTAATATTATTAAGTGTTTAAAGTGGGAGTCTGAGCCTTCTTGGTCAATTGAAAATATCATCATGAAAGCTAGGGAGATCATTGCAAGTTTTAAAGAAATTATTATTCAACATGCCTTCAGAGAGAAAAATAATGTAGCAGATTGTTTAGCGAATATAGGGGTTAACTCTGACTCTCAATCGATCTGGCATGAGGATGATCTCAATTTAAACATTAAAGAGTTCCTTAGAAAGGACCATTATATGGGGAGAGAAGGACATCATAATCATGACAGGTAAAAAGAATAATTTATGCCTTGATGGAAAGGTCATCATTACTTGGCAAAGTAGCAAATCTCCAATAATCTTTAATAATTTGTTGCACGCTTTGTGGGTAACCCGGTTCAAAATATTGAGCATCATCAGGAAAGAAGGTATTAATTTGTAGAGAAACATAGCAGATAGCCTGAATCCAAAGATGGGAGGAGACCTAAGGTGGGAAGAACCAGACAATATGTCGACTTGGAAAGCGATGCCGAAAGTTTGGGCAAAACTGGAAAAGGGTTCTCTCACCAGCTTCATGGAAAAGCTCGTGGACTATGACAAAGGTAGGGTAAACCTAGCCATTTCCAAGATTTCTAAAAACTGGTCTAATGACTCCTTTAAAATATATGGAGTTAAGTTTAAGCTGGACGATGGGCTTATATCTAGTATGACTGGCATGCCCCACACTAAGCTTAATTTCTTTCGAGACCTTAAAGTCTCCAACAACATGGTCAATCTATTCCCGCAGAAAGAGAAAGAGAGGTTTAAAATAAACAAAGCCACTAGGGGCTACTATGAAGCTGCAAATATCAAGAAATTGTGGGGCTGGGTTCTGAATGCAATTATGGAATACATCACGGTTGAAGGCCATTTCTCTAGGGCTCACACCTACCTGTTTGTTCTCTTAAACCATTTCAGACATGACAAAAAGGTATCCCTGCCCTACTACCTTTTTAGGTCCCTCAATAAACATGAGAATAACCCTTCCAGCTCAATTCTCCATTGTGAGCTTTTGCTGCTCATCTATGAGCATTGCAAAACCCTTGCCCTACTGGAAAATAAGAGGATTTCCACCTCTCCGGGCAAGAGAAAGATGGAAGGAGGAGACTATAGCAAGGAGAAGGCGTCCTCTAGCAAAAAAAGGAAAAGTGCCCCTGAGTTGGAAACTAAGGAAATTGAAAAGGAAAGCAGTGACATGGAGACTGATGACTCCAACGGTGATGACAGCTAGAACAATAAGGAGTTGGGTAATGAGGAAGAAAGTGGTGATAATAAGCCTGGTCATGAAAGCCCTATCCTCAATGATTTCCTTAGTAAGGAAAATAGCCATCCGATGGAGGAAGTGGATTTCAAGGATAATGAGGAATCTGATGTGAATTCTAAGAGGGAAACGAACAAAGATTTTGAGAAGGACCTGACTAAGGATAGGGTTAGTGAGGATAAGGAAAGTACGGGTAAAGGGTTAATCTTGGATAACCTCAAGAAGCTCTCTAAGGCGATAATGGATTATGACAAATGGACCTATGAGCTCTTGAAGAATCTGGAAAAAAAGGGAAAAAATATGGATGAGAAGAGGAAGGATGAAAACAAAGAGCAGATAAACTGGAAGCAGAATATGGAGGATAAGGTTAAATCGCTGGAAGATGGGAGAGAGGCGATAAAAAATCTGATGAGAGTTATCCCGAGTATCCTTTCTGTTGTCACTAAAAACCTGGAGGATATCGCTAAGGTCTTTGATCAAACCTGCTCTCCAAAACCGGTTGTGGAACTTGACTTGGATGAAGAGACTATCCAGACTGGTAGTGGTGATGCTACTTTGGTGGGTGGCACTGCGAAGAGGACCAGGGCTAGTGTCAAGAAAGTTGTGGCTACTTCTGCAAAGGATCTCCCTAATCTTAGAGATAACATCAAAGAGCTGCATGAAATTAGCAACACCTTGGCAAATGCCCTGGAAAAAATCAACTAGCATCTCTTCTAGATTCTAGATGGCCTGCTAGCTTTGTGGGGCTTTTTTTGGTTTTCTTTGGTTTTCTGCTAGCTTCACGTTGGACTATTCCTTTTTGTATCTCATCACTTTTACTATTTAAGTTCTGCATGTAAAGGGTTTGGGGGACCCTTCAAAACCTTCTTTTTCCTTAATAAAAAACATTGAGTCTCTCAAAGAAATTCAAATTTTTTTGAATCCCTCAATGCACCCTTATTTTGGAATTTTTAGTTCCTCATATTTGAAATTCAAATTTCTCCCCCCTTTTTCCAAAGGAATTTAATATTCCTATTTATTTTCCCAAGGCACCCTTGATCCATGCCTTCTATCTAAAATCAATCTCAACCCTTCATAATCAAATCAATCTTGACCCTCCATTGGCCTTATCCAATCTATAAATTGGAGCCTATTCTCCTCACAAATCATCCACTTCTCATGCATTGTCATGCTGCCTATTTCTTCTCTCATTCTCTTCTAATTCAAATCCTCGTATCCACCACTCAAATCCAATCCAATAATCCACTTACCTTGTTGTGCATTTGGAGAGCATTCCACATCCATCAAGAAGGAGCCCATCCAGTTGGAGAGAGGCGCTATTTTACTTCACCAAAGGCTTAATTTAAGGGAGAAGGTAAAGGTTTGCAAGGTATAAGCATTATCTTTATGTTTTTATGTGGTTTTATGCATGTTTCATGTTTGAATATCTTTTAGTGTTTTTTTTGTGCACTAACCACTTGAATCCACCTTTTTGGTTTTTCCCCTCTACATTTTGGCATGCCCGGTGGGACCGACATCCCAAATTTAACAAAAAATTGAGTTTTTTGTGAAGGTTTCTCACAGGATTCATGCTTTAGCACGAGCGTACACGCATTAGTGTGACCATTTCTGGATCAGTGCGACTGTCTTGGCTTTGGCACGACCACAGGAAATTTCAAAAAAAAAAATTGGCGCCTCATTGTGCTTCAGCACAACCGCCGTGAAAATTCTTCTATCTTCTCCTCATTCTTCCTCTTTTGCATTCTTCTATCTTCACTTCTATTTCTTTCTAGTTGTCCCTTTAGCGCCACCTCTCTACGATTAGGGCGAGCGTTTTTGTGAAAAATTTAAATTTGAATTTTTGGGTGCTAACTCTAGTTGTTTTGACGCAAGCGCCCGCATATCAGCGCAATTGTAATTCCATTTAATGTTATCTGTTTGTTTAAATATTAATAATATGTCTGTTAGCACGACCGCTCGTGCATTAGCATGACTATCTGCTAATCAGCGCAACCGCATTAGCACGACTATATGCTAATGTCTGCTATTCTATTTTTCGCCATATCTTCTTTATCTTCACTCTATTTTCCTCCAAACTTCACTAGATCCCCCACAATTTCATTTTGTGCATTTCCTTCCTTGAGGGCCTCATCCCAAATTCCACTTTTTGAAGCCCGAAATCCCACATTTCTCTATTTCTAGGGTCTACCATAACTTCTTCCACTTTTATCCAATCACCTCCAAATTTTTCCATATTGTCTATCTCCAATTTTTGCTTCTTTGTCCCTCCAGGACAAATTTTTCCATTCCTTCACCTCTCCTCTAAAATCCCCATTTTATGTTTGCCTATCCCTTAGAAAATGACAAAAACATAGTCAAACCCCATTTACCCATCAAAGTTCCCTTGAAATCCACATTTGTCATTAGTAGAAAAGTTTTTATTCTTGTTTTTCTACTCATTCCCAAAAAATAAAAATAAAAATAAAATATATATATATATATATATATATTTATATATTTTGTCATTCTTTTGTCTTTTGTAGGACGCTTGTTGAAGACTTCATTTTCAAACTACTAATCAAGTGGTTTTGCAGGTTGCCTAGGAGGTTTAAGCAAACGTTGTGTTTCTTTTATAAGGAACCTAGATCTAATTAGGGGGTAAATAAATCATTACTTTTTGTGTTTGTGAAAAGCGTAAAGGTAGGAGAGTATGCTCTCGTCTATCTATATGATCAGAAATCCAGACCCTCTAAGCTTTTTATGTTTGTTGCCTGTTTACCCTTAGCGGGCCTACCCTACCAACTTTCTCTTTGAGAGGGTAATAGGGGAACAAACCAAGTGAGTACACCTGGACTTGGGGTTCCCAACTCACTATAATAAATAGGCCATTGATTATGAAAGGGTCAATGGTTGGGGCTATATGAGAGTTCACTCTCACATTGGGTGCTTAGTAGGATCCTAGAGATCTCAATCATGCTTGCGTGACTACTAAGTTCTTGGTGTTTCATTGAGCTATAGGCCTCAGTTGTTCTTGCGCAACTACAAAGGGTAGCTCCTAACGAGAAGCCATACTAAACACCTTGTGCATAATGGCCTAAAAACCTTCTAGTCATTAGTGCAGGAGGTCGGACCTCCGAAGCCACCCATATTTTTATGGCCCTTAGTAGAGACACAAAGTTCACCATGAGGATTTTTCATGGGAATTGATGCTTGGATGCCTCAGAGAAGTGAGTGTCGTGGAGGGGAGCTAGTGGGGTCAAGCATCTAAGTGTCTGCTCTAGGTAAGCATAGCTCGGAAACCAATTGGGATCCATTGACTATTGTCTTTTCTCACCATAGGATATGTTGTGAAGGAGCATGAGTGTCTTTTGAGTCTAACTTCTTTTGACCATTATGTTTTCTTTACTTGACATCTCTTGCTAAGTCCATCCCCCACAACCAATCAATCATCCCTCTTTCCAAATTTCATCTTGTCATAGTCAATTCTTTAATCCATTTCTATCTATCCAAGAAATTATCCAATCTCCAATCCACTTTCATCCATTCAAACAATCATCCTTCATCAACTAATATTCATTCTTCCTCTAATCCAGTCAAATCTCCAAAATTTCAATCAATCAAATCTACCACCTTCCTGATTCGGTTATCCAATCCTCCATCAAGCAATCATCCAATCCTTTAATCTAATTCATCATCAATTCCAATCAAGTCCTAATCCAAGGGCCAATCCAATCAAATCAAGTCCTAATCCAATCCAAATCCAATCAAACCAATTCCTAATCCAAGGACTAATCCAATCTAATCCAATCCAATCCAATCCATTTCAATCCAATTCAATCCAAATCCAAATCCAATCAAATCTAATCTAATCCAATCCAATCAAGTCCTAATCGAAGGACCAATCCAATCAAGGCAAGTCTTAATCCAAGGACCAATTCCAATCGAACCAATTCCAATCCAAGTCAAATACAATCCAAATCTAATCCATCATCATTCCAAGCCAAATTATAATCCTCATCTTCATTTAACATCATCTTCTTAATCTTTCCCCTCCTAAACATATTCATCCAATTCCAATCTAATCCTTCACTCTCAACATGACTACCCATAATTTCATAGCTTGGTATGAGAAGATGCTCATGGAAATTCATGAACCTACCTACCAAGTTAATCCCATAATATCCCACTCTCCTATCATACCTTCATCCATCCCATCTGAACACATTACACCCAATCCCAATCTATACCATATCTCTTATCCTTCCTCTACCTTTGACAAGGGAAATCCATCTTATTCCCCATCCATATCTCCATATTATCCCTCATCCACATATTCCTCTAATCTAATATGTATACCTCCATCTCCCCCCCCATCTACAACCCAATTCCCCTCCTTCTACAATGCATTCATTACCTCTACTCCCCATCCAGATCCTTTACTCCATAGTCCTCCAATCATTAATCCTAATTCCTCAATCCATTATCCTAATCCTCCATCCAATTCCAATCCCAATCCTAATTCTCCATCCAATCCCAATCCTCCATCTAATCCTAATCCTCCAAAATCCATATTATCCACATCCTCCAAATCCATCATCCATTATCTTATCCAAGACATGCTAGCAAAGGAGACAAAACCCTCACCTCAAAGCAAAGTGGCCAAGTCTCCTCAAGTCTCCATCCACCCCAATCACCTCCACCTCAAAACAAATCCCAATCCTTCGCACTTCATGATACCATCATTCCTCCATCCACCCAAGTTGAAGCTTCCATACCCTCCTCCATCACACAATCCCCACAACTCCAAACATGCTATAAGCTTGTTCCAAAGCATGATGGCATAGAAACCTCTCCATCTCATGATGCATCTCCCTCCACTCCATCTAATGATCTCATCCCCTTCACTTCCTCTCATGATCATATGATTCATGTATCATCGCATGATCCTCTTCCATCTCATGATCCAATCACCCCTCCCACTCTATCTCATGATACCCTCCCTAGTCAAGATCAAAGTATCCCTTCATCTCCATGTCATGATCCAAATCCATCTAAAGATCCTAATCTTCCTTCCACATCTCATCCCCCTCATAATGGACTCACATCTTGTTTCCAAAATAATAAGGGTCCTCAAGATAACTCTCAAGATGTTGGTACATCCTCTATTCCTCCTAAATCTAAATTTCCCTCATACAAATCAAAATCTCATTATTCCTCATCTTTCGCATCTATTTTGGGACCCTAAGTTCCAAAGTTAAACCCTTCATTCCTTCCATCCATTTTGGGCCCCTATATTTTGATGCTCAATCCTCCATCCCTTCCATCCATATTGGGTCCTTACATCCCTCCATCCACAACTCCATCACCTCAAATAATCTCTAAGCAAGATCAACAAAGGCACACATCCTTGGATGCCTCCCAAAACTCTCTTTCCACCATCCCATCCATAAAATCCATCAATCCTTCATCCTCATGCACCCATCACATTGCTATTGGAAGCAATTTGGATGCCCAATCTAAAAATCATAAAGCTCAAAATCCACAAAAATGAAAGGATCAACATGTCCCCTCAAAACGACATGCTTAAAACAAAAATATGATCCGAAAGAAGGAAAAATCAAAAAGGCCACAAAGGCCCCAAAAGAAAAAATAAAAAACTATGTGGATTCCCAAAGAGGCAATGCATCTCAAAGAAAAATCAAAATTGGCATCCAAACTTGCTAATCCAAAAGCTCCATCCATTCATAAGTCCTCTAATCCTCCATCTAATACTCCTCCATCTTCAAAATCCACCATCCCAACTCCTTCTATTTTGGGTCCTCATTTCCTAAAATCCACACTTTATCCCCCATCCAATTCAAAGCACTCTCCTCCACTACTCCAATACCCTTCAAGGTGTGTGCCAATGTTTATCTTCCACAAATTTTTCAAAACCCCATCCATTTTTCATAATCCCATTCCATTAGTCCAATCCTTTCAAAATCCTTATCTTCCATCCCCTATCCATTTCATCTCCTCAATTATTGTTACCAATATCTATGAGCATACCACTAGTTTAAAGAAATACTAAGGGATACCATCTATGGAACTAGATGCTTGAGTCCCCTCTTCCTCCTTCACGCATCCACTATCTTCCATATCCACTCATCCTCATCCTTATCCATCCAAACTATTCCAAAAATTCAAAAAAATAACAAAATCAAGAAATATACCAAAAAAAAAATCAGGAAAAAGTAAAGAAAAATCATTTCATCCAATGGTGAAAACCACTTCTTGTGGCGCCTTGTGTAAGCACCATGATGAAAAATTGGCAAACAAGCATCATGTGTAATCCCCTCATCCCCTTGAACTCTACACTTGGGGGCAAGCTTCATCCGCACAATCCTCCCATCCACCTACATCATATCTAAGTCCAGTCTCCTTTCATATCTTTGATCTTGACTATCCTACCCATATCCTCCATCTCATATCCCTCATCCTATCAAAATAAATCATCCATTCATATCTTTCATCTTGATCATATAAGAGGCAAACAATGTATATGCATGCATTCTTTGGAGCATTCAAGCCTTAATCCTCTACCATCCATATCCATTACATATTATCCTTCCACCTCATACATCTTTACCCACCATCCTTGCACCCTTAATTACACTACCTCTAGTGTGGGGAATTGCACTCCTTTGTAGCATAGTCCTTGGGTTTCCATCACCTTACCCTCTGTCCTTTATTCCTCCATTTCCTATCCATATCCATCCACTTGATCCATCTATCCAAACAATATCTTCATCCATTCATCCATCCATCCTTTTACCAATCCTTGGTTCTCCCTTGTCATTGGTTCCAACCAATCAAATCCTATCCACCAATCCACCTCATCCTATCCAATCCTATCTCATACAATCATATTCTCCACCTCTTCCAATTCCATCGTTAATCCCATCCCCAATCCAATCCTACTCAATCATCCATCCCCCTTTTTTTATCCTATCAAATTATTTATCCTTCTTCCAATCCTATCCAATCCATCAAATTGAGCTTTCCCCATCTACCTAAGCTCGCACTAACTTCTCCCTAATCCAAGCACCCATTTATACTTCACTAATCAAATCCAAGGGGACATCCTCTCAGTTGCAAGCACATCCAACTTGTCTTTTGTTATCCATCAATCAATACATCACTTGCCCATTGGGATGTATCCTTCCCTAGTCTGACAGTTTATCCAAATCCATTTCCTACTCTTGGCACGAGATATCAGTTGGTCATGTGCATGTTGTTTGCATGCTTGAGATTTTCGCTTTGTTTTTCATCTTGTGTCCCATGACTATACTTGTTTAGGACTGCCTTGATCATCCTATATCTTGGTATGTCTTGGCTAGTGTATAATGGGGCATAGTTTTCATAGAATGATGTGTTTGAAGGTCTTCCTTGTACAAACCGACAACCTTGCATTAGTGTTTATCAAGACTTGCATGATTGTGTGCAAGGCATTCCTATTTGACTGAGCGTCAGTCCATGCCTTGGATCTTCATATCATCCTGGTTCTTATAATCAGTGGTGTAGACTATCCATGGCAATATCAAATCTAGGTTTTCTCTCTATACTTGCTCAACAAGAAATCCAATCCATATATCATTTCTTTGTCTCATTTCATTCACAACACTCCAACCCATCCTAGTTCCCTCTTTCATTATCTTCTTCCTTTCACAACTTATTCTTCTAATTCCTTTCGAGAGCACACCTATGTTCTTCAAACCCACATGTCCTCTTGAGGTGGCATACCACTACTTCTTCATCATTCTTACTCCTCATCATTCTTCCTTATCTCATGACTGTGGCATTGTGATACTAGTCCTTATCCTTTTCTTCATCTTGTGACTGGGGCATCATGCTACTAGTCATTATCCTTTTTCTTCATCTCATGGCTGGGGCATCATGCTACTAGTCCTTATCCTTTTCCTCCACTATTTTTTATTCTTCTTTTTTATAACATCATTTCACAACGCTATATCAAAGAGGGGCAAATTGTAGACACCTAAAATTAATATTTAATTAATTTAGGCCTATCAACATAATTAATTAATTTAATTGTGTTATCCTTATTCCTCTTAGAATCAATTAAATCTAATTTAATTAATCCTATCACTATTGTCCAATAATTAATTTATCAAATAAATTAACTATTCCCCTATTCTTCTAAAGTCATCTCAATAATTATTTCCTCTAAACCCACTCAGTTAATTCTAATTAATTAACCTAGTCATGTGATTTCTACAAATCACTTTTCCTAATCCCACTCAACCTAATTAATGCTTCTAAAATTTCTCATAATCATGATTATCATTATCCCTTAATTTTTAATTCCCACTCATGTCACATCAACATTGGGTCTCTCAAATAAATTCAAATTTATTTGAATCCCTCAATGCACCCTTATTTTGGAATTTCTAATTCCTCACATTTGAAATTCAAATTTCTCTCCCCTTTTTCCAAAGGAATTTTATAATTCTATTTATTTTCCCAAGGCACCCTTGATCCATGCCTTCTATCTAAAATCAATCTCAACCCTTCATAATCAAATCAATCTTGACTCTCCATTGTCCTCATCCAATCTATAAATTGGAGCCTATTCTCCTCACAAATCATCCACTTCTCATGCATTGTCATGCTACCTATTTCTTCTCGTATTCTCTTCTAATTCAAATCCTCCTATCCACCACTCAAATCCAATCCAATAATCCACTTACCTTGTTGAGCATTTAGAGAGCATTTCACATCCATCAAGAAGGAGCCCATCCAATCAAGTTGAAGAGAGGCTCTATTCAACACCAAAGGCTCAATCCGAGGGAGAAGGTAAAGGTTTGCAAGGTATAAGCATTATCTTCATGTTTTTATGTGGTTTTATGTATGTTTCATGTTTGAATATCTTTTAGTGTTTTGTTTGTGCACTAACAACTTGAATCCACCTTGCTGGTTTTTCCCCTCTTCACCACCTTTAACCACTAAGATAGGCTTACGTGGGGAATTTTGAGAAGGACAAGCACCTTGAACTGTGAAGAGGGATTTATTAGGTGTTTCATTCACATGGATCAAATATTTATAGGATGGTTTAGGAATATCAAAGGCATCCTTAGAAGAAGAATGAACAAGATTGTTGGAAGAATTGTTGATAGTCTCTTCTTGCACTAAAATGTTATCAAGGATAAGATCAATTTTAGGAGAGATACTAGGAGTGGGTATTGATGTTTTAGGATGTTGGCATTCTAATGCAATTTTGTATGACCAGTAAATAATATGGTTTTCATTGTTAGCAATATCATCTCCTTATTCTTCCCAATCCTTTGGGAGTAAGCAAACCAGGGAGTGAGTAAACTAGCAGAAAACAAGTATACCGGCAAGCAGTAGACTGACAAACAATAAGGCAATCGGCTAGCGATGAGTACATTAGTAAGGAAGACTTCCATTGGCTAAGCAAAGACTAAACCAGTACATTGAAGAAATCGGCTAGACAAGGTTTTGATCGGTTCATCGGAAAAGTTAGGAACCGACAGAGTGGCAACGTTAAGTTACAACTAGCTAAAACAAAAGTCTTCTCTCAGTCAACCAATGGACATATCAGCATGTTCGATAGTATTGAAAGAGATTCCTACATGATCTCAGAAGCACAATTTAAGGCTTGATAATGAAATTTTGAAAGGTATGTTTTCAAGGGAAAAGTTGGCGAAAGACTTAAGGGTCTATAAATACACAAATCTCATTGTTGAGAAGTTTGTTGTCAAGGTGAATGAAGTTAATGTGAAAAAGGATATAGGGGGAGTTTCAAAGCATGTAGAGCTGAGTTATAGAAGAATGGTAGAGTGGGGTTTCACAAAGAAGTGACTCAGGTGATAGAGGGCCGACAGTGTAGGATTCAAGTATCAGCAAACTGGTAGAAGGCAGAGTTGTGAAGGACAAGAACAACCGATGCAGACCAAGACTGATGCCTAATTGTGATCTGATCAAGCTAATGTGTAGCTTCTTGTATTTGATCATTTATCTATTGTTTTGAAATGACTACAACATAAATCCCTTAATTAGGTGGACTTTAATAGGTCCCATTGTATAAATCCCTTAATCGGGTAACATCTTAACTGATGTTCTAACTATTTTAACCAGGCTACCTTTAACAAGGTAAAAGTACTAACCAGCCTTGATCAAAATCCCTTAAGCGGGTGACACCTAACCAGTGTCTTTGTAATATCCTAACATAAATGGATCTTCCCTAGGCGTACTCCAGAAGAATACAAATTTTGTGAATTTCTACTCACACCGTGGTTTTCTCCCTATTGGATTCCATGAGATAAATTTGTGTGTCTTTGTGTATCTTTTCATGTATGCTTAATCTTCTATAGTAAATGTGTACATTGGTGAATAGTTAATTAGTTCATACTTAAATCAAACATATCAATTAGTAAAAATTGGTATTGTACTGAGTCACCCCTCCCCTCTCAGTACCAGTTGGGACTAACAATTTGTATTAGATCTCATTTCCTCTGAAGTAAATATTAATAGCTTGAGGATAAAGATCATGGAAAAGTATCGGTATCAGAAGCAGATTGATGAAGCCAATGAGATTATTGCTCAATTGAAAGAAAGACTAAGAAAATCTCTTGCTAAAAGGAAGGAATTGGCTCAATAGATAAATGAGAGTCAAGGTATCATGGATCAACTCTCTAAATAGAATGGATCTGAAGAATATGAAGAATCAGTCTCAAAACTCATGGAAAATAACAAGAAGCTGACCAAAGAAATCACACATCTCAAAAGAGAACATGAAGGTCAGGCCTTGAGAATGATTGAGATACTAGAAGCCAACAGAAGTGTTGATGAAAGAAAAAGGGAAGCAGAAGAAGAACTGTCAAAAGCTGAAAGAGCCAAGAGGCTTGCTGAAGATGCCCTAAGAGAAAATGATCTAGTCATGATTGAGAAAGATGAAGAGATCCGAGTTCACTCAAGAAAATGAATACATACATAAACAACTGAATAAGAATGCAGAAGAAAAGGAGAGGATGATGAAAGAGATTGAACAACTCAAGAATGAGTTGAAAATTAAAAATGAGAGAAATGAGAAGCTAAGAAAATTCAATGAAACCTTTGAGAAGGTAGATAGATAGTTGAAGGCTTAGAGAAGAACCAAGGATACAACCGGTCTTGGTTACCCTGGTTCAGGTGCTATTGAAACTAGAGAATCATCTAAATCCAAAAGAATGAAGGATGATAAAAGAAATCAATCAGAAGCAAGAGGTATGAAGTCTTTCAAATTCTCTTGTAATAATTGTGAAAAATTAGGTTATAAGACAAAGGACTATAGGAATAAACCGGTTAATCAAAAGAAAACTTTTACTTTTGATGGTTGCTGCCACAATTTTCATAAGTATGGTCACACTTCTTATGAGTGTAGATCTCAATCAAGTAGTTTGTCAAGTGCAAAAATATTTAATGGACATTTCTTCAATTGCAATAAGTTTGGACACAGATGAGAAGAATGCAGGTTCAAGACAAAGGTATCAAGGCTACCGTTCAAATCTGTTAGTCCTAACAAAAGGAGTAATCAGTTGAATGCCACCTGTTCCATGTGTGGTAATTTTGGTTATGTTGTTGAAACATGTAGAATGAGGATGGGTTAGAGAAACAATATAGGACCATGGAGGACAACTAGTATGGCATGCTTTAACTGCTATAAGATCGACCATCTAGCCAGATAATGTAGAAGTCGATCCTACAACCGGTCTGCAAACAAGAATTGGTTTAGTAAACAAAAGGAGCAAAATGACTTGAAAGGAAAGATGACAACTGAAGAAATAAGAGATGAAATGAAAAATACATGGATCAAGAAGGATGAAGGAAAATAAGGACAAGGACATCCATAAATCAAGTCATCATTCATTGATTATGACAATTCCACTTCTAACTAGGCATACTGATGCCCAAGGGGAGAACATATGGTAAGATTACTCTTGAATCCCTTCAACAAATGTAAGGATGTGTTTATCTACATAGTTGTGATGCACAAAATTTGGTTTGAAAGTTATTAATTGAAGTTTGTCTTGTGAGTTATTTATTTGAGTATCGGTATTGGTAATAAATAACCGGTGAAATCAAATTGGTGTACCTTAAGTTGTGAGCTTCAAATCTGACCGTTGGATCCTAGCACCAATAAAACCTAATGGATAAATAAGGAAATGATAGTGCATTTCATTCACCTAATGACTTGTGATTTTTTTTGAGCTCCCAAGTGTTCCAAGGTGATTTCAAAATTGCTAAGCTTTGTTTGTGCGAAAAAGAAATTCAAGTAGAGCGATAGTGGTGTTTGGCACTCCCCAAGAAAGGGTTTTCAATTGCATCTGAGAAAATCTGAATTGAAGGTTGGTATGGTAGTGCAGATATCAACTCCTGTGTTGGTTGAAGCTATCAAGGAACCCCAACCCGCGTTCAAGTTGCACTCGATGAAAGTCGATGAAATCAACAAGACAAGTGCTTTATCATCTGTGCCCTCTAGTGTATTGTTGGTAGAAGATATTCACTCTTAAATTCATTGTGTCGTGCCTATGAAGTGTGTACCTATTATACCTACAGCTGCAACACAAAACACTTAATATATCATTATAAGCATGGTTAATTAATTTAAAGCAACGAAAGATAAAACCATAGCTAAGCGATCTATCACCTCCTAGTAAATGCGAGTATAAATTTTCCTCTCAGATATGGTTATGCAAATTCCAGTGACTTGACTACACTTAAATGGAGGATTTAAATGATGAAGATTCATAAGCTAACAATGATAGTATGATTAAGCTACATGATTTCATGATTATTCTAGAAAATAAGCTAGAATGAAGATACAATTAAGCTAAATTTGAACATGATAACAAGGCTAAGAATGATTTGCTCAGAGTTATAAAACTATAGTAACAATGCTTGAATGAAAATGATATGGATGAATTAGGGGGCCCTTTGTGCTCCAAAATGAGGTCTATTTATAAGATTTCCAAGGCTAGGGGTGAGGTGGCAGGAATCAACGATCAAGATTAAGTCTGAAGATATCAATGGTGAAATTGGAGGAGGTTGGCAAAGAGGTTGGATTAAAGGGAACATATGCCATCTCTATGGTGACAAGTGTCAAGAGGCTTCTAGAAGAGGTTGGATGAAAGGGAACACTTAGTGACAAGTGTCACAAAGCTTTGCTTATGAGAGGGTAAAGTGTTCAAGGAAAGGGGACATTTGGTTAGATGGAATGGGTTAGGTTAGTAATGGTTAGGTTAGGTGGTTAAAAGTTAGGAGCATTTGTGGGTAATTTAAATTTAAAAATTCAAATAATAAGAAAAGGCTAATTAATTTAAAAAACTCATAATTGATTTGTTTTAATTAATTAGAGGATTAGAAGAAATGATTTTGATGGAGAAGAATTAATTAATCAAAGGGGATTATTGAAATGAACCTATTAAACAAATCCTTAGATTTATTAATAAGTAAATGGAAAGGAAGGATTTAATCGAATTATTGATGAATTCAATTAAATTGGAGGGAGATTAATTAAATAATTGCTTATTCAATTAATTATCTTTAGACTATTTTTAGTGTATACATTTTTCCCATCTTTGAAGCGAGGTGTGATGACGCGTTGATTCAAAGAATAATCTCATAGGATGCCCCAGCTCTTGATTGCTAAATTCCTGTATGATGATGCCCCATCGGGAGATCAATTGAGATAATTGATCTTTGGAGTGTTTTACTAAATTGATATCCTGATTAGAAATGATCTGATCTCTACAACTGTGGTTGATGCAAATGTGATTTCTTTGATTAACATGATTGATTAGATTGAGAAGATTGAGATTCAGTTTGGTTTCAGGTATGACACCTCCTATGTAAGACAAGGATGATCAAAGTGTCTAGTTTGAGGAAAGATATATCTTGTATAAGACATAGATCCAAACGTCTAGTTTCAGGAAGGATACATCCTGTATAAGACATGAATCAGAATCGATTAGGTTTTATTGATTGATTGAATTGATAAGGTTGATTAGACGAAGACCCAATAGTTTGTTGATATCAAGTTGCAGAAAAATTCGGATATGCTGATGTTGATTCTGTTGAGAGAGATAACATAAGATTTTTGTTGGGTTGATAATATCTGAAGAGATATGAGTCATTCGTATGATTGCATATACACTTGTGATGATACTTTGATGACTCTTGTGATAGATTTAACCTTGGATGAAAGGAGCATGCGGGATCCCATGCAATAATGAAATGCAAGCTAAAATACAAAGCTACGACCAAACCAATCATTGGATTATTGTGTTTTGTCATCATTGAGATTTTGAAATGTGGGAAGTGAGTGCAAACATCGATGGTATAATTAAACCATGGTGACTTGAGCACTTCTTTCCTGCATTTTAATATAGCAAGTTAGCACAAGCATTGAGGTATAATTGAACCGAGATGACTTGAGTGTTGCTTGCATAAAACAAGTAGTGTTAATCATTTTAATAAGCAAATTGGAAATGTCTTCAATGATACTCTGATGATTAGGTCTCGAGACAAATTTGTACATATTAATGATTAATTTTCAGAAAGAAGACAAGAAAAAATATCATGTTCCTTCCTTGTTTCTCTAGTCAAAGACATCCTAGAGTCACTCATAAATCATGATAGCGAAAATCAATATAGAAAAGTTAATAAATCATCTTAAAATCATTATCCAAAAGATATTATCCACTGAAAAGTGTGTGATGTGCTTAGATTGACTTCGTGATAGCTTGATAATTGATAGTTTGGTCTCATGTTCAATGTTGGATGTGTCTCAGTTTTTGCCTGATAAGAGTTGTCTAACTATTGTTCTACTTATTTGGTTAAGCTAAAAAATGATCAAGAGTTTTCCCCCAGCTAGGTGTAGGATTTTGCCCCAAGCCTAGAAACAAATTTGTTATGATATATCCAATGATCCAAACCATGGCAAGAAGCCACCTAGGATGTCTATGTATGTACAAAGGCTCTATGATGATCAGCACTGATAGGCTCCTTGAGCTGATCTCCTTCCTGTGTTGATAGCTGATATGCTCTTGATCCAAATAATGTTGTGACCACAAATGGACCTAACCAGTTTGGTTCAAACTTTCCTTTCTTTTCTTGATCTGCCTAGTTGCATGGATTTTCCTTTAGCACTAGTTCTCCAACTTGAAATACTCGTGGTTTAACCTTATGATTATAACTCTGACACATTCTTTGTTGATATACCTTTAAATGATCAAAGGCATTTTGTCTTCGTTCATGGATCAATTCTAACTCTTGCATTCTAGATACTCATTGTTCTTCATCTAGGATGAGACCTGTTAGTGGTACACATAGAGATGGTATCTCTACTTTGATTAGCAATATGGCTTCTGATTCGTAGACAAGAGAGAAAGGTGTGGCACCTATTGGTGTGCGGATATTGGTATGTTAGGCCCATAGAGCAGGGTTCAGTTGAATATGTCAATCTCTTCCAGCATCGTTCACTATTGTTTTGAGGATTTTGAGAATAGTTTTGTTAGATGCTTCCACCTGCCCATTTCCCTATGGATAATAGGGTGTGGAGAATCAGTGCTGGATTTTGAACTTCTCCCATAGCTCTTGTACATCCTGATTTTTGAATGGTCGCCCATTATCAGTGATAATGGTCATTGATATTCCATAGCGACAGATGATGTAATTCAAGATAAATACAACAATTTGTTTCCCTGCGATGTTTGTGAGAGGTACAACCTCAATCCATTTTGTAAAATATTCTATAGCTACCAGGATGAATTTGTGACCATTAGATGAAGAAGGATTTATCTTTCCTACTAGATCTAGACCCCATTGACAAAAAGGCCAAGATGTTGCTAAAGCATGAAGTTCTTGTGCCAATGCATGAGTCAAATTCCCATGGATCTGACATTGTTTGCATGTTCTTTCTATCTAAAAAGAATCTCGTTCCATAGTCGACCAATAATAGCCCAAGCGTATGAATTTTTTTGAAAGGGTAAGACCACTTGAATGAGTGCTCGAAATTCCATTATGGACTTCATGTAAGGCCTTCTCAGATTCTTCTTGTTCGAGACATCTTAAGAGAGTACCATCTAGACCTCATTTAAATAGAGTATCTGCGACGAGAGTCAAATGGGAGGATTGGCGAATAAAGTTTATCTTTTGGTTCTTTGATAAGTTGGGAGGTAGAGTGTTGTCTTTCAGGTATGTGTAAGTTTGGCCATAGTGAGAGGAATCATGCCCAACAAGGTGATAGATAGTTTGGGACTCAGGATAATTATAAGAAGGGTAAAACAATTCTTCTACCAGGAATTCATAACGTTGTTGATTGTCTTGTGTTTGAAGGAGAGAAGCAAGTGTAGCCATGGCATCTGCTACTTTGTTGTTATTTCTTAGAATCTACTGGAAAGAGATTTCTACAAAGTATTTGTTGATATCATCAGCCATCTTTTTATAAGGCATTAGTTTTTTGTCCTTTATTTGGTAATAATCATTGATTTGATTGATGATGAGCTGAGAGTCTCCAAAGACTTGAAGCTATGTATATTCCATTCTATAGCCATTTTGATACTTGTAACCAAGGCTTCATATTCTATTGTATTGTTGGTGCATGGAAATCTTAATTTGTATGCTTTTGGGATTGTATGACCTTGTGGTGTAATGAATAGAATACCTGCTCCTGATTCGTGCTATGTATATGAACCATCAAAGTATAATTGCCATGTTTTTTGTGGTGACTGTTAGGATATCAACATAGAGAAACTCAATGTGTAAAGGATGATCATCTTGAAGTGGTGTCTGTGGTAGTTGGTCTGCAATGAATTATCCTTTGATAGCTTTTCTATCAACATATTCAATATCAAACTCACTTAGAATCATGATCTACTTTGCTATTCATCCTGTCAATGTGGCCTTGCTGAGCAAATACTTCAGAGGATTGATTTTAGCTATTAACTTGATGGAGTGAGATAGTAGACAGTGTCGTAATTTTTGAGAAGAAAAAAATATTGCCAAGCATGCTCTTTGTGTTGATGAATAATTGATCTCATATCCCACTAGTATTATGCTGATGTAGTAGATATCTCGTTCTTTTCCTTCATCATCCTATTGTGTGAGAAAAACTCCTACTGATGCTTCGGTAGCTAATACATAGAGTAATAATGGCTTTCCTAGAATTGGTGACATTAGAATGGGTGGTTGTATGAGATATGCCTTGATCTTGTTGAATGCTTCCTCACATTGATGGTCCCATTTGAAATTGACATGTTTGTGCAATAGATGTGGAAATGGTTGATATTTATCTCCTAGTTGAGCCACAAATCTTCTGATTGACTGGAGTCTTCCTTGGAGTGATCTGAGTTGACTGATATTCTTGGGAGATGTCATTTTCATGATCGCTTTAACCTTAGCTGGATCTACTTCGATTCCTCTTGCTAAAAAAATGTATCCCAATAGCTTTCCTGAAGTCATACCAAAATCACATTTGTTAGGGTTTAGTCGTAGCTGGTATTGTTCTAACTGATCAAAGATCTTTTCCAGTATCTCTATATGTTCTTCTTTGTTGTATGATTTAGCCAAGATGTCATACACATAGTCTTCCATGAATGTATGTATTATGTCATGAAATATAGTTGTCATAGCTCTTTGATATGTAGCACCCACATTCTTTAGTCCAAAAGGCATGATGTTCCAATAGAAAGTACCCCATGGACATGTGAAAGCTATGTTTTCTTGATCTTCAAGTGCTATTTTGTTCTAATTATATCTGAAGAAACCATCAATTAGAGAAAACATGGAGTGTCCAACAATTATATCTACAATGATGTTGATATTAGGCAAAGGAAAGTCATCCTTTGGGCATGCGTTATTAAGATCTCTGAAGTCTTTGCATATTATGATTCTTTTATCTGGTTTTGAAACAGGAACGATATTGGATACCCATTGAGGATAAGCTACCAATCTAATGAATCTGACATCCAATAATTTCTTTAGTTCTACCTTGACTAAAAGAGCAATATGAGGATGCATCTTTTTTAACTTCCATTTAACTGGTTTGGCTCCTGGATTAACATTTAAGTGATGCATAATAAGCTCTAGATCTAACTCTGGCATGTTTGCATATGACCAGGAAAAATTGATTTTTTGTTGTTTGAAGAATTTCATACATTGTTGTATTTCTTGCTCAGACAAAGAAGTTGTTGGATGTGTTGGTATTTTGGTATGGTTTTGTCATTGATGTCAACACCTACTAAATACACCTACTTTGGAGATCCAGCAACATTCACTAGCAAGCAGTAATCTGTGCAACAGTTACTGGTATATGATTAACGGCAGGATATAATGTTCACCGATACCTGGATTGACATGGAAGACACTTGGTAATGTCGAAGACATCATGTGGACACTTTATCTTGAAGTAATAATCATTGGTATATTCATATTTGCATATTTTCTTTTACCGGCAAATAGGTCCAGGTTATCTAGGGTTACACCGATAGGTTTATCATTTCCAGATCAGCATGGCATGCTATGGAGATTATTTATTATTGTTGTAAATGCATTAAGCCGACATGATTAATCAATTATTGCATCAGATATTATATTATTTGTAAAATGTTTTTATTGTAATATCTTGTAGAGCCGACCTACTAAAATTGGTCATAGGGTATGGTATAAATGTAAGATCTTATTTGTAAGATCAAGTGTGGAATGCAAAAAAAGATTAAAGTGAAGGTATATGCGAGATAAAGCAGAGGCATACATGAATGCATCATTTGAAGGTGAATATAGGTTTTTATAGAAGCATATCAGCATTACACTGGTACTGAATTCAACATATGAAGATGTGATTTTGTACAGTACATTCTTATTGGATTTAACCATCCAACTGTAGTCAGTGTGACTCCCATTTGTGATTGAGCAGTGAGCTCTAGGCTGTTGGCCTTTCTACATGTGTAGAACCCTTTTTGTACACTTACTATCTACAGTAGTATCATCTGATTGTGGGTAAGGTTTCCCACCATGGTTTTTCCCCTTATAGGGTTTCCGCGTACAAATATTGGTGTCATGTGTTGTGGATGACTTTGTGTTTATGTTTCATGCATTAATTCTTACTGGTATAGCAATTTACTGTTAACACTATCTACTGGCATACTAAACTGGTTTACCGATATTAAGTATTAAGTTGGTTAATAAGTTTTTGATATGAATTTATTAGACAACTGATTCACCCTCCCCCTCTCAGTTGTCTCTAAGACCTAATAGGATGAAGAATCTTTGGTTTCTTTATTGTGCCAATGTTAACTGCCTCTGTTGGTTTGATCACAATGGATAACCTTTCTTGATAGTGTTCAGGTAAAGTGTCAAATCTCCCATCTTTTGGCACATCAACGATGTTTTCACCATTAGATGCATACTTTGTTTTTACTTTTTCTCGGTCTAATGTTGCCGAGAAATGGTTTTCAGCATTAGACATGATATTGTTTTCTTTATTTTCAATTTTGTGACTAGGAGATTTGGCACCCACTTGACTAGAAGATGTGTGGCTGATATTCCTGGTGAAAGTTGTTACGGGTTCAATTGTGTTAAGATATACAGATATGGCATGGTCATTTGGAAAGGTATCAATGGCAGTATGTCCTCCATTTTCCCAATCAATAAGCTCAGGGTGGAGTAGAGGTAAGGGATCTTCAGGTTGGGATGTTTTGAGGATATCAAGGGTCATGATAGATGTATCAAATTTTTCAATATGTATGTCGATGTCTAGAACAATACTCTCATTAGAATGACCTCGCATAAGAAACTCCTGATTGTCCTCAGTTAAATCCAAGTTAACCGAATGTGATTCTAATTCAAGTGAACTAGTTCCTGATGTTTTTCCTACATATGTGTGAACTACATCGACTCCTACATATTCTTCAAAGAAATATTCTTTAGCTGATTCTTCAAAGTTATAGGAATCCCATTCCAATTCATTAGAATATGTATCAGTTGCAGCCTGCAATCTATAGATTCGGTCATATAGCATTTCTTCTTCTTTTCTGGCTATATTTTTCCTTCTTTATATTCAAGTTCTTCAGGATTGAGATTGAGTTTTGTCAATCTTTCTATGAGTTCTTCTTGATTAATATTAGGTTCATGTTTGTTTTGATTGAGATTTAATGCTGCTTGAGAGATATCATTGGTTTGTTTTTCTTGTTGATTTGGGGATTGCTTCTTTTGCCATTTCGTGTTTGCTTGTGCTTGTTGCTTAGCTGATTTTTCTTCCCTTTCAATTGCTAGTTGTTCTTGTTTGTTTTCATATTCCTCTTGTCATTGACTAAAAGATGTGTCTTCTGGTAGAGTGACTTGTCCATACCCTAAACCTGTTTTGTCTGTAGTCTCCTGAGTATGAGGCTGAATAGGTTTTGAGATACCTTCTTTTCTTTTTCCTATAGGACATGTTCTAGTGTATCCCATCCTTTGAAGAATGTTGAATCCTTCTCCATATTTTTCTATAGGTATTCGGACATTGTTGACCTTTTGTTGAACTTCTTCATCTTTGTATAGCCACTGTAGCACATCTTTGTCTTCTGTCTCCTCTGATAAGGTTCCAACACTAATGAATGCTCCATCAAATATCAGAAGATGTTTCACAATTGGTTGTTGTTCAGAGTTTGATGGTTTTCCAAAGGATTTGGGAGAGAGTGGTAATTGTGATATTGAATATTCTTCATTCCCTTGATCTCTTAACTAAATTTGTTTTTCCATACTTGATAAAATAGATGCAAATGATTGTTCCTTGGACTGTGTGTTCGAAGGTGATGCCTCCCTATTATGAGGAACAATTACTTCTTGAGCCATTTTTAGATTGTTGCAGTATTGAAATGGATTTGAATCTGTAGATATTGTGATTTTTTGTCCCTCATAGGGAAATTTGACACACTGATGATATGTTGTGGGATAACTTGCAAGTCATGTATCCATGGTCTCCCCAGGAGTATATTATATGATAATTCCAAGTCTAGAACTTGGCATGTTGTGTCTTTTTGTATATGTCCCACTCTGATGGGTAGTATCACAATTCCCTTGGAGGAACATTCTTCTTCATCATAGGATTTTATGGTGATCCTTTTCTAGACATCAACTGTATCTTCTGAATATCCTAAGGTACGAACAAGACTCAATGAACAAATATTTAGGCCAGCTCCACCATCTATTAGAACACTTTTAACTCGCATTTTATGAATGAGGATTTCAATATACAAAGGAGCATTGTGGGGATGTTGCAAGGACATGTCATCTTATTCAGTGAATGTTAAGCAATGAGGGGTTGTGAGGTGTCCCACCATGGGTTGGAATTGATCGATATCAAGATCTTTGGATACTGTTGTATCTACTAATGCTCGTTCAAGAATTTTTTTGTGTGCAGGTGAACGTTTTAAAAGTTCTAAGATGTATATTTGTGAGGGTGTTTTCTGCAATTGCTCACTAGATTGTATTGTTTTGCTATATTGGATGATGCATTTGTTGTAGGACCCGGTAAACCAACTTTGGCTTTGCTTCTTGTGATAGCATGAGCATGTTCTTGATCTTATTTTTCTTTAACTACAATCACATTTACAACATTGTCATATGTATAAGCGTAGTTTACCTTCTCTTTACCCTTACCATTATTTGTTGTTGATGATTCACCTTTCTCATAGTTTGGAAGCAGAGTCTTAAAAGTTGTATGAGATTGATTTGTTGTATGTCCATCCATAGTTATTACTCCATTATCAATCAAATTTTGTATGGCATATTTCAACCTCTAACAATTATTTGTGTGATGTCCCTTGTTTCGATGGAAATCACAACACCGATTATCATTCCTCCAAGGTGGTTTTATTTGAGGTTCATAGTTCCTTTCTTCTGGTAAAGAAATCAATTTATTTGCGATGTGTTTTTTATGCTGACCCTAGGGGTTCACCACTAATGTACTAAAAGGGGAGGGGTGAATATATACTCCAAAACTTTTCTTCAACAATAATTTTACTGTTATGCGTAAACCAAATAGTGCAGTAACATAATATAAAGCTAAAGCAAATAGATAACAATCATACATGATTCACTCCATAACACATATATTTTTGTTACGCAGAAACTTTTGGTTAGAGAAAAAAACTGCGGTGGGGATGGCACCCACAACTTCACTACTGCAATAATAAAGAGTGCCCGGTTAGAGATACATGTTTAGCTATTTTTGATAGCTTACCCTGTTAGGAGTAACAAGATCTATTAGATCTACCTTGCTAAAGGATTTCACAACACTTAAACTAAATGTTGCACCTGGTTAGAGGCTTTACAATTTATAGACTTGATTAGAGTCTTTTACCCTATTAAAGGTTTCTCTTACAACTTCTAAATATTACAATAAAATCATTACAAATATCTGCAACTTTACATCTGGAATGTTATAGCAGATTCTATGTGCTCAGAATAAGTTACGTTGCTTGTAGCATACCTCGGTAACCCATATAGTAACTTGGTAAACCCTTCTGTTTACTCTGTTCTTTGAAAACCTTCTCGGTGACCTCTGTGTCTCTATAACAGTCTTCTTGCACTCATGCACACACACATTTAATTCTTAACTCATGCTGTATAAATAGATATCTTATGATGGTGATCCATTCATTGCTTTGATCTTACAAATATGATTTATCAAATGAATAACCATGCAAATTATTTCATTGGTTAGATGACCTCAAAATCATACACAATCTTTAAGTGCAATTTCCAATGTGATAACGGTTAGATGTTCCTCGATCTTGTAACACATTTTCATATGTATGTTCAGGTTCAATGAATCTGGTAACACATTTCACTCGGTGTGTCATCTTTGCTGCTCGGTAGACATGAAATAATACTCGGTAGACAACTCGGTGTATACTACATTTTGAGACTACTTTCTTCTGTAACTGACTAGATTGTGCATACTGACTGAATGTCTCGGTAGAGATAACCAACTAGAGTATATAGAATAACTTTTACATGAAACTAATGGCAACTTGATAAGTAGTAACAATCTCCCCTTTTGACATTAGTTGAGATGTTTGACAAAAACTACTTTCAAAGTTATAACTCAATAATCTATATACTTGTAAAATTTGACTATACTGACAGTATATACAATAGTCAATAAAATAATATATCCAGATATACTCCCCTTATCGATATACTGTAAAAAAAAAACTCTTATTTTGCATGCTTGGTGATCTATTTGATGTGCTTTGCTTACTGTTCTATACACTGCTCAGTTCACTTCTCTTGGATACTCTTCTTGCTCTGCTCGGTATACTCCCCCAATATACTATACTCCTTTTGTTTGATTTATACTTTGATGCTTTGAATGCTACACTGCCCCAATACTATATCACTCCTCTAATACTATATCATATCACTCCCCCTTTTTGACAAACATCAAAACTTAATTACCATTCAGGGGTGGTAACTGATCAAAAATGGATTTGTACTTGGTCTGGGCTTTGGTGAGAGAGACAAAGAGTGCATTCTTTACACTATCTATTAAAGAATTATGTGCTTGAATATCAGCCAATAATGATATTAAGCCATCTAGAGTGCTTCCCTCTTGTGTAGTAGATAAGGAGGTGGCTCAGTTGATCTGTTCTTGGACTGATGAAAGATGAGGAAGGAATAATGTCTAAAGTGTAATTATGTCCATCTGGATCTTGTGTTCTTCATTTCTTAGGTCCAATTGTTGAGCCATGAGCTATTGTAGCTTTATATAAAAATTCTGAACTGAATTTGGCTTTGTGGTCAACTTGCTTGAGAGATCGGTGATCTCTTTCTCAATTGCCTCTATTTTATTCTTAATGTCTTTAACGAATAAAGAAAATGTGTAGAGTTTCTGAAATAAATAAAGAATGTGTTTGAGTTGAAGAGTCAACTCAACAATAAATTTGACAAGTTTAACTTTGCCAATAGCTATAGCTTTCTATACCTCTTCTATCATTTTTGCAGTGAACTCTTTGTCTTTTAGCTTGCTCAAATATTCTGATGCATCTACTCCAGATGTCTCTATCTTTGTTAGGAGTTCATCCAGTTGAATGTGGATGGCTACATCAGTTGATATTGTAGCTTCAGGTAGCATATCTATTAAGAGTGCTTTCACCTTCTGAAGTACCTTATTTTTCTTGTGAATGGCCATTTGCTTCTCTTGCTCGGTCTTTGCTTTGCATTGTTCACCGAAATCAATGAGTGCTTGCCCCTTTAATTTTGATATGTCTACATTGGGCAACACTATTGATTTTGACAAATCAACTTTAAAACTATGCTTTTTCATCTTCTTTTCTTTACCTTTCACCGATGGAACTAAGACAATGGCTTGTGAGGCTTGATGACCCTCGATAGGTTGCTCGGTAGAGGCAACACTTTGATCAGTTTCTTTAGCCTCTGTAGAGTCCTTTGGTGTCTCGATACTCAGTGTCTCAGTTGCAACATTCTCAGTGTTAGAAGGTGCTTGAGATGTATGTTCTTGAGTAGTACCTTCTCCTATTGTAGACTTGTGACCTTCGATGCCTTGCTTCGTGTCATGAGGGGTTTTGGTTGAGATAGGTTGCTTGACTGGTGGATAAGGTTGAACTTGTTCCAAGACTGATTCACTAGATACAAGTTTTGCATATGCATTGCCTTCTATCATTTCCTGTTCTGGTGCCTCTGTATCCATGACATCTTCATCTATTTGAATGGTGTCAGCAGGGTCTTTCTCGGTAACATCAGGATCTTGCTCGATGACATCAACAATTTCAACTATAGCTTGCTCATCGACATCCTTGACTTTAAATATTTCTAGCCACTTTGCTTTTGTATCATTTTCCACTTCAATATACAACCCATTCATCAGTTTTAAGGCTCTCTACTTGACAAGAATCTTTGAGTTTTAGGTTGTCAGATGTTCTTTAATTTCAGCTACTGACATGTCAGGAAAGAGATGAACCAAACTCCTTTCTTTGATTTGTTTCTCTGAGTCCATTGCATACTTTCATCTATTATCAATATGCAAGTAAAGTTCATTTGGAAGTGACTTAGCTAGTTCCAATGGAGCTAACCAGAATTTTAGAAGTGTGCAGATGATAGCTTCTTCAATTTGTCTCTTCTCATCATTATTCCTAGTTTCATACTTAACAAATCTGAATGATCCAAATCCTCCATATTCTTTCAGATTAGCACAGAAGTTTTCAACACTATGTATATTTACCTTCTTGCTCTTGACAATCTGGAATTTTCTTGCATCCTCTAATTCAGTATCACTAGACTCTTTTGCCAAAATGAGTCTCCGAGTAGATTTCTTGTAGGTCTTTGTTACCTTGGGAGTAGTAACACTTTTTGTTTTCTTACTCGGTGAGGTTGTAGATGCTCTTGTGTTAGGTCTCTTTGGAGGTGGAGTCAGTGAGGCATTTGATGAATCAAGTTTCTTTCTTTTTAACACTTTACCCTTAGGCAATTTAGTGCTCAGTGTTATTGCTGCCTCTTGGGCTTCAGATTCCTCTTCAGTAATGGCAATGGTGCCTTTGAAAGGTGTAGAGGAAGAGTCTTCTCTGAATTTCTTTGATAATGCCTTTATCATTTTTGTTGCCTTTCTTGTAGCTTTGGGTACTACAATGTTCATCTTTACCTTTTCCTTCACTTCCTCATAGGTTCCATACCTTAGCTTGGTAGCATGCCTCGTTAATGTAAGAAATGCATCAATTTGTGGTTGTGTGATGTCAAAGTCAATCTCGTAACCCATTGGTGACAAAGATTGAGTCCTCGGTTCCACAACATTCACATAACAGTAATCGGTGTCAACTTCAAAACATATATCATTTTTGTATTTCTCCACTAGCTGGGGTGGAATCTGGTACCTGTTATGCATTTTCTCTTGAAATTTACTGAAGTAGTTATCCATAATATCATTGAAATTATCACCTAACTTCTTGATGAAGTCATTAATCTGATGGGTGATTGGTCGATGTAGTTCCCAAACAACTTTACCGACTGATGGAAAGACTTTTTCAAAATAGAAAAACATGCATACCAGTAATGATCCAAACTTTAGTGTATTAGCTGAGTTGTTCTTCTTTAGCTTCCTGATGATGTTCAGATTCTCAAACAGGTTCTTTAGCAACACCTCACATAGATCAATTTTCATTCCCTTTTTCACAATTTTGTATGCTAGGTCTACTACTGTATAGGGTACACTGTTTTCCCTTGCTGATTGGAAGAAACAGTAGCCTAAAACTCTAATGGCAAATTTTAGTTCTTCATCTGTGACATTGTTCAATTTCAATCCTCTACAATCTGATTCCACTCCGGTTAAACTGATCAATTCCTTTTGTGATATCATCTTTTGGGCTCGAGAATTATCATAAATAGGGTAACCGGTAATCAGATGAATGATTTCCTTGGTAATCTTAATTGGTTGCTCTTCTAGCACATGAAATCATCGTGAACTTTGCTTAGAACAAACTTGACCCACTGGGGTTTGAAGACACGAGGATAGGTTAGGGCTTTAGTTAATCCTTTGATCTTGATGTGTTCATACTTGCTATTCAATTTACCATCTATGCACAACTCATCATAGGTGTCTCTGATTTCAACATGACTGAGTTCTTCAACACGATATTTGGTGAAGAATCTCACATTCTCGACTAACAACACTCTGTCCGGGATGAGTGAAAAGGAAGTTTTGTCATTTGGTTCAGAAGCAACTTCTGGAGTCAAAGAGTATTTTAGTGAGGGCTTCTCTACATTCTTGAAAACTATGGGATCTTGGATCTTGGGCGCCATTGTAGATTTCAGATAAAAGCTAACAAAAGATCCTTAGGGTTTCAGGATTTTCAAATGACTAACGCTTTATACTTAGCAGATAATGGCAACAAGATAAGATCGGTAAATCAGCTTAACAATGCGTTGAGATTGATGTAAATACCTTGAATTTGCTTTGTAGGAGGTTTTGATTGCCTTGGATTCGCTTTGCTCTACTCTCTTGAAAACTTGGTAAGTGTAAATGACCGCAAAAATGCTTTTAAGTACACAATATGCCTTATTGGGCTCCATGCAGGTTAGGTCAAAAACATTAAATGCACTCGGTTCCACTTTTTTTCGCTTTAACCGAGTAACCAAACTTCATTCACCGACTAGAGAGGTTTCTTGTATTCACTGACTTGACAGTTTTCTTGTATAGTGCTTCAAAAGACTTTGATAGAATTTCAATCTCACCAATACATCTTAATTATGCAGATTTTGAATTAAGTACATAATAGAATAGGAACTGTTAGGATTTAACCTTGAGAGAACGGAGTCCCTTCATACCTTTACCGATTAATTTGGAATAGGTGCACCTAACTTGGTAGGTAAGGTGCTTTCTTCATTTGACACAATTTCCTTCTTTTTCCAAATCACCTTTAATTTGTCTTTTATTTCTTCAGTGTCTTTTCTAGGTTGATCTCTACAATCTCCAACTAAATGTCCAACTTTGTGACAATGAAAACATGCCATACCAGGATTTCTCCATGATCTTTGATTGTTCATTCCAAACCTTATAAAATAGTTAGCACTTATATGTCCATATCTTCCACAACATTCACACCATATCCTTGTACTATAATCCCATGGTACTGCAGAATATTGTTCGTAAGGATGTGTGTGAGTTCGGTAACCTCTAGCATTTGCTCAGTGTGCAGACCACATATAGTTCTTTTGCTTAAGCCAACACTTCTCGGTACTATGTCTATATCTATTGCAGTTTTTACAAAACCCTTTGAATTTTGCCTTCTAATAATTGTTAACAAATTTTGTCCTACATTGATTAGATGTGTGACCATATTTATTGCAGTTGTAACAATAACCTTTAGACTTAGTGACATTCGGTTGCTTACCTTGATTTGGCACATGTTGGCAGTATGACCTTGATTTCCACAGTAGTTGCAAATAGGCTTCTTTCTTTTGATGTTATTCTTGTTTCCAACTTGCTTTGATGATTCTCCTCTCCCAGTAGTATGAATTCCCTTCTCAGTAGAGTCTTTTCCTTTGTAACCAAGTCCTGCATCTTTGTTGGGTCTTCTTGTATTCATTTGCTCATCCAACATCTTTGATGCTTCATAACTCTTCTTGAGTGTTTCTTTGGATTTCTTCTTTGATTCAAGTTCATCGGTTAACCTTGATACTTCAAGTTTCAATGCTTGATTCTCATCATTTTTCATAATTGCTTCATGATGTGCATAACCTACTTGATCTGATAGATTTTGTTGAATTCCAGTCAACCTTGTGATTTCATCATTCTTATCAGATACTAAGACTTCAATTTGTTGTTTCTCTCTTTCTAGATCTCTAACTTTATCCTTGGTTGTCCTCAATGCATCAAGATTTTCAGTCATCTGTGTGCTGAAATGTTCATGTTCTCTTTTCATTGCTTTTAGTTGATCAGCCAGTGCTTTGTTCTTTTCTTTCAATACTCCAATCATTTCTTCAGTTTCTTCAGATATACTATTCTCATATGATGTCTCAATTTGTTCCACTAACTCTTGAGAGTCTTGCAAATCATTAGACAATCTTCTTCTTACTTTCAGAGATTTTTGCATTTGTCTTTGCATGTCTGTAATCACTTGATTAGCATGATCCATCTCTTCTTGTAGATATACAATACTCCAAGATTGTTTATAGCCTTCCATTGATAAGATATTTCTCTTTAGGCAGTTAAACCCTTTTCCAAGATTCAAGCTTTGATACCAATTGTTAGGCCCAATATGGAAAGCTAATGTACTGAGAGGGGAGGGGTGAATTAGTACTCCAAAACTTTTCTTCAACAATAACTTTATTGTTATGCATAAACCAAATAGTGCAGTAACATAATATAAAGCTAAAGCAAATAGATAACAATCATACATGATTCACTCTGTAACACATGTATTTTGGTTACACAGAAACTCTTGGTTAGAGAGAAAAACTTTGGTGGGGATGGCACCCACAACTTCACTACTGCAATAATAAAGAGTGCTTGGTTAGAGCTACATGTTTAGCTATTTCTGATAACTTACCCTGTTAGGAGTAACAAGATCTGTTAGATCTACCTTGCTAAAGGATTTCACAACACTTAAACTAAATGTTGCACCTGATTAGAGGCTTTATAATTTATAGACTTGATTAGAGTCTTTTACCCTATTAAAGGTTTCTCTTACAACTTCTAAATATTACAATAAAATCATTACAAATATCTGCAACTTTACATCTGAAATGTTATAGTAGATTCTATGTGCTTAGAATAAGTTACCTTGCTTGTAGCATACCTCAGTAACCCATATAGAAACTCGGTAAACCCTTCTGTTTACTCTGTTCTTTGACTGTTCTCTGAAAACCTTCTCGATGACCTTTGTGTCTCTGTAACAGTCTTCTTGCACTCATGTTGTATAAATAGATCTCTTATGATGGTGATCCATTCATTGCTTTGATCTTACAAATACAATTTATCGAATGAATAACCATGAAAATTATTTCATTGGTTAGATGACCTCAAAATCATACACAATCTTTAAGTGCAATTTCCAATGTGATAACGGTTAGATGTTCCTCGATCTTGTAACATGTTTTCATATGTATGTCCAAGTTCAATGAATCTGGTAACATGTTTCACTCAGTGTATATCAACTCGGTGTGTCATCTTTGCTGCTTGGTAGACATGTAATGATACTCGGTAGACAACTCGGTGTATACTACGTTTTGAGACTACTTTCTTCTATAACCGACTAGACTGTGCATACCGACTGAATGTCTCAGTAGAGATAACCGACTAGAGTATATAGAATAACTTTGACATGAAACTAATGGCAACTTGATAAGCAGTAACAGTTTGTAGTTCCTTTCTTCTGATAAAGAAATCAATTTATTTGTAGTAAGTGTTTTTTATGCTGACCCCAGGGGTTCACCAATGTTTGTAAATTGTCTTCGAAAGAAAGTTTTGATAGTTTCTATTTGGTGATTGTTGTTTTGTTGCACCGTTGCTGAGTGAGTAGATAAATTAAAAATCAGTTGCTTTGGTTTCGCATTTTTGTTATCTACTATTCCATTGTTGATGCCATTTCGATTTCTATTCCAAACTTTGGCTTATCATTATTATTGTTGTTGTTAGGAGGATGGACTCCTTATTTGTATATTTTCAATTCACCTTTCTTTATCATGGCTTCGTCCATTCTGATTCCATTATCAATCATTTTTCTAAAACTTTGATTTCCTTACATTTTTAAGTAATAAATCATTTGATCATTTAAGTGGTCGATGAATATGTCCATTTTTTCATACTCTGGCACTGTACGAGTATACCACGAAGCTACCCATCTCCATCATTGTAAAAATGTCATGAGAGGTTCTCCACTCTTTTGTTTGGCATTACATAGGTCTAGCATTGTTACTTCATGTTGTATGTTGTAAGAGTATTGTGAAACAAACTTATCCACCAACTCTGAAAATGATTTGATTCCAGGTGGAAGTTTGGAGAACCATTCTATAGCTAGTCCAGTTAAGCTTTTCGGAAATAGTCTCATTAAGTATGTATCCTCATGTGCAAACTCCATACTCATTGTGCAAAATTATCATATATGATCTTGAGGGTCAGTGATTCCATCATATTTTTCATATATAGGAGTTTCAAAACCTATAGTAAATGGTATCATATTTAGATTTATGTCAAATGGATAAGGACACATTTCTTGAAGTGAGTATTGTCTAATATTTCCTCTTTGCATATCTTGAATTTGTGTTTGCATTGTTTGTAGTTGTTCTGTGAGAGTTGTGATAGGATTATCAACATGATTTGTTCTCACATAACCATGATTTTGCATTTTAGAAGGATCTTGATCTCTTCTTGTTTCATCTCTAGCCCTTCTTGTATCTTCATTAGATTGAATGTTATTCAAAGTTTCTACTTCATCTCTTTTTGGCACATAAGTTTCTTTGTTGGTTCTGATGTTACTAGGTATTGGCATGTCATTCATTTTGAGATGAAAGATATCCTCATATTGTTCGTTATTAGGAGGATAAATTTTATTTTGTGTCAATTTGTTTACATCAAAATCTTGGGGGAGTGTAGCACCAGATTTGGCTAACATTAGGAAATATTTTTCTTTTTCTTCCTCCAACAATTTCTGCATAAATTTATCAAATTGAGGATCTTTTTTTATGTCTCTGATGTTTTGTTCTATTATTTATCCTTCAACTTGTATTTCATCTTCATGTTCTATGATTATAGTTGTTTTTGTTAGGATTCTCACAGATACTGAGAGGGGGGGGGGAATCAGTATCTAACTGGTGAATTGAATTTCTTATCTTAAAACATGTAGAAAATATTATAACAATGTACCGATATGCAAGAAATAATGCAATAGACAAAATTAAAAGAATCCACTTGAAAAGCACACCATAACACAAGGATTTAACAAGGAAACCCAGTGTGGGAAAAACCTCGGTGGGATTTGTGACCCACAATATTCACTTACTGGCCAATAAGAGAATATTACTACTACAAGAGGGGCCTACACATGCAGGGAGGCCAACTGCCTAGAGCTCACTGCTCAAACACAAAATGGGAAGTCTCACTGACTAACAATGATGGATTATATAAATCTAGTATCTTGTACTACTTCAGAATAGCATCTATAATGCCAGATCCAGTACTGGTTTTTGCTCTGCTTCTTACATAAACCCTTAACCTATATTTCACATAATAGGTCTGCCTTAATTCGCCTAAATACAATATTTTATCTTCCTTACTTTTAAATGTTCTACAATGATCTCTCCTATATAAGAGTAATTTTACAATGATGCCAAGTCGGCTTACAAAATATTTTACAATAATAAACAAAATATAATATAACAAAAATCATGTCGGCCTCTGTGCCAGTATGCTTCCTTTCTCTGTCAGTGCCGGTGGTCTGACTATCGGTGTAGAGTTTGATCTTGCTAGTGCCGGTGAACTATCTTTCTGGTTTAATGCCTTGCCGGTGCCATAGGATTGTAAGGTTGCCATCAATGACAAAATCTTCAATCACCTACAATGTCTCATTGGAGTGTGCATATGCCAACAATCTCCCCCTTTGGCATTGATGGCAACACTCATGAGAAAATTCAAAAGGTGTATCCAAAATTGTAATCCAAAAATGTTTCCAAAAATATGTTACCAAAAATATGAGAGCTCCCCCTGAGTAGATAAGTCTTCTGCCGATTATTTTCTCATACTACTACTCCCCCTTTGGCATCAATGACAAAGGCTGTCAAGATGTCAGTAGAGTGTAGTCTCAACTTTGTAACTGGGTGGTTACAATTTGAAAAAGATCTCCCAAAATCAAGTTTATACTTTCCATAAACTTCTTGCTGTCCTTTATTGCTATCTCTGTTCTTTTAATTTTACCAGTGTGGTGCTGCATATGCTCTGCCGGTGTTTTTTATCCCTGTACCAGTGCCTCAGATATTTCCTTCTGTAATGATGCTAGATAGTCCAATCTTGGACTCAGTTTTAGTCTCAAATTCGTTGCCTTATTTACTATTCTCTCCTTTTCTCTTTCTACCTTAAATATCTCTTCCTCAAAACTTGCTATCCTCTGCTCAAAAACTGATAATGTATCAGGTGAGTTAACAAAATTATTAGCAAGTTTATTGATTTCATCTTGTACCTTGCTCATTTTCTTATTTATATCTACTATCAAAAAGTTTGTCTTGCAGGTGTCTTTGTATAGAGTTTTGTATTCTTTCAATAAGTTACATAGTTCCGGTAGAAGTGTGTCAAATTCCCTAGTACACTTCTTTATCTGATCTTCAAAGAATTTTTGCTTTTCAATTTCTAACTTATCCTTCAATGCCTCTTCCTTTATTTGCTCGACAATCACTATGTTCTCAGTGATGTATTTACAAAAAGTGTCAAGTTGTTTTAAAGAATCCTTATTGTCCATGTTACAGTTAGGGGCTATCATCTTCAAAAATGGGATTGTATCATCTATAGCTTTATAAGCCTATGAACTACAATCTGTTATCCTTTTGATGGAGTCCAAAAGTACTTTAGTTACATTTGCTGATTTGTAGCCTACTAAGGAGGAACCAACATTCTGAATTCTGCTAGTGGAGGAAGTAACCAAGCTTGTAGTGACCTCTGATAGGTCAGTCTATGTTTCCATTTCTTTAAGAAATGGCTTTTGATCTTCTCCTATTGCCGGTGGCATTGTTTTCACATGAATATGTTACTGTTCTGGAGCCAGTTGCTCTGCCTATTTCTCTGTTTGTTTCTCTGTGTCATCAACTTCAACTTTTCTTTCAGTATTGTCAATGCTATTAGTTGTCGGTGGCTCACTAGCCATATCTATTTTGCCGGTTGTATCTTTGTCTATCATAATGTTGACCTTTTGTGTATCAACATTAACTATGTATAGTACCTCGGGATTAGGATTTGTATCCTTTATGTCCATACTCTCATCTGTCGGTTGATCTTCAGTACTTTTTACTAGTGATGCGATTGGATGCGGTGGGAGTAAGTTGTCTTTTACTTTGATGCTCGGGGGTCCACCAACCTTTCCTTTTCCTTTGTCTCTCTCCTTATGGTATACCTCTAATGGTTTAGGGTTCCTGTACTCTTCCTATTTTTCTTTCTCAACAAGAAATATGTCCCATGCATTTTATGTTTCCTCTGTTACTTCATTCACTCTTCCAACCATTAATGCAATGTGCTGGTGTGCAGTAGAGAATACTAACCGGTTGGCTTGTGCAATTAAGTCATCTATCTCCTTAGGTGAATTTACTGGATAAACAGCAAGTAACTTTTCAATTTTGATTTTCTTATCAAGCTCTACAGCAACTTGTCTTCTTGCTTCCAGTCTTTTGAACAATTCATCTGGTAGCTCATCTACCACTTCCATCAAAAACTTCTTATAGATATCTAGGTGTAGAATAACACTGTTTTCAACTTGTTCTTTGTCATCTACTGATAGTGTATCGTAGACCTTTCCTATGTTCTTGAGTTTCCCTTCCTCTGTGATTTCATATAACAATTTTTCAAGAGGGGCCAAGTATTGTTTAGTCTTCTTCTTCTTTGGTGTCAACTTTTTCTTTGGTGTTGTCTTTCTAACTGGAGACCTCACTGCTTGTTGTTTTTGTCTAGTCCTTCTAAGCGAGGGTGTGGATGTCAGTGAAGGATCCCTTTTCCTTACAACTCTTTTGAAAGTTGCAAGCATGTCACTCTCCCAAGAAGTAGCTACCGGTGATAGGTGAGTCTTAGGTTGTAGAGTTCCTAACTCATCCTCAATGATACCGGTTTGTTTCAGTATGTTTTTTTCAAATTGCCTTAGCCTGTCTAGAACCTCTTCTCACAACTACTTCAACCTTTTTCACTCTCTTCTTAGATTGAATTTGATTTTCTATGGTCTCAGCACTACCAAATATTCTTCCTTAGGTTCATTTGGTGCTTCTAGAAGTGCTTTAGCATAAGTCTCAATAATATGATCATCGTATTCATAACCCATCTCTGTTACCCAAATAGTTCTAGGGACGACTGCTTCCATCCAGATCTCGTCATTTTTTATTACAAAACATAAATCATCCTTGTATTTGTTAACAATTTCCTGTGATAGTCTCATCCTTTTGTTCATCCTAACCTTTAGTGCTTGAAAATAGTCATGAATGCTCTTTTCTTTGTTCTCACCCATGTTATTGAATAGGTCTGTTAATTGTTTTCCTACCAGTATATCAAATCCAAGGTTCTTATGACCAATACCGAGAACCTGTTTATTTATGTGTAGCATCAAGCATACAAGTAGATTTCCAAATCTAAAAGTTCCTTTCTTATCCTTCTTGATTTTGCCTAAGTTATCAATCAACTCATCTTTTAACCATTCACATACATCAATTTTTGCATTATCTTTAACCATATCATAAGCATTCTTAATGCATAAACTGGAAACTGAGTTAAGTCTATTTACATGAGTTGCTTTGTACCCTAAAATCATGCTAACAAATCTCACGTTTATATCAGTCACATCATTAACCCTCAGAGACCTTCTGTCTGATGTTGCACCACTTAAGTTCATTAATAGGTCATTGGAGACCTTCTTAGTCTTGTCTGGTCTGTTACCGGTGGAAGGTAACCCTGTTACTATTTTCATAGCTTCCTTTGTAATTTTGTGAATTGAATCAAGCCAAAAGAATGAACCATGTACCCTGCTTAAAACTATCCTAGTCATTTCCTTGGGAAATTTAGGAATACAGAGGATTTCAATGAATCCTAGGGTTTCAATAATTTTATGTTCAGGTTTTACATTGTCGGAATTGTCACATATAACAGTCTTATACATGCTTTTAATTTCTTCTTTTCCTAATTCTTCTATGTTTCAATGGATGTATATTCTGGGATCTTCTACAAAAACAACTTGTAATGCCCCGCTAGGAAACCCCTAAGGGTTTAAGTTAAAAACACTCAAATAGAGTGTAAATATTTTTATTTTTTTTATAATAATAGTTAAGAGTATTACTGATAAGTTACAACCTCAAGATAAACTAGAGTTAACAAAAACTTAGATAGCATAGCGGAAGGCTAAACGATCCTAAGGAGTTCCCCAACGCGATTACATAACCTTACACCTAACTCAACTTGCGTCATTTGATCCATTAAACTGGATATCTTAATTATGAGACAATGCATAAAACTTGATTATATATATGTTCAATGATTTGACATCTTATAATTTTAGGAAGCGTTCATTTACTTTGGGTGGTTAGGAGGCCATTGTGAGGTTATTTACTCAATGCACTTTAATTCATAATTTCATTAAGAGGCCTCCCAAGAGGTTCAAAGCGTTTAATATAATGAAGTTCATTCATTGGGTTTAAGGTATCCCTCCACAATTGATATCATCCTTTAATATTAAAAGTATGGCTAATAAGATGAGAATCATTCATTAAGGATTAATCTACCATTAATAGAGTGAGGTTCCACCATTTGAATTCAAGCATACCCAACTAATGGGTCGTAGTTTCTTAGTGGAGGATAGAGTGCAAGTAGCCTTAGAGTTCATTCATTGAAGCTTTAATAGTGCTATTAGATGGACTAGATTCATTAAGGTGAAAATGTATTAGGAACACATGAGTTATTCCTCTAAATTAAAATATAGTTAGCAAGATGATATTCAACATTATAGGATTAAAATACAAGTTCATAGTGACATTCTTCCATTAGAATTAGAATATTACTATTTTGTTGTGTGTCACTCTTTTTAGTTAAATGAAGTAAATTTGGAAAGGATACTTTTACTAAGATTAAGATATAAACAACTATACGAATACTTCCCTTTTTAGTTCGATTTAGCAACTATAAAGAGATTCTTTTATTAGGGTTATAATTATGGATAAATAGTTGAGTTCACCCAATTATCAAGTTAATTTGGTAAGTATTATTTGTTGAAATTAAAACGTGAAATAACTAAACAAATTCATCCAATATAACGAAATATTATTAACATGGCGATACTCATTTACTAAAATAAAAAGTAAAAACCTTTATGGTGTTCATCCTTTCGATTTCAACTTAGAAATTATAACATTAATTCTAACTTTGTTTCCCATTCACATTCGTTCAATTTACATTCTTAATAACAAGTTAATCCAATAATGGTAACCTAGCTAGATTCTTTCCACTATTACTACTTTTATTTAGCATAAACAAAATATTTTTCCATAATCATAATTTACAATGCTTTATGAACCTGATTACTACATTTATTAAGATGTCTACTTTTGTGCACTTTAATCTAGTTTCATTAAATTCCCATCATACACTTATACAAGATAACAACCATACATGATAACTTAAAGCATGAAACAAAGGAGACTAAAAACATCGCATAACACAGATATGATCTCAGAGTTCACCCCTAAAGGGGCTACATCTTCGAGTCTGCTCAACTGCAAGACCCCTCTGGCATTTATCATTGTTAGGAATACATAATTTACATGTCTTTTACATCTTTGCCCTTTAGGCGACACATCCACTATACAACATCTACCTCGATTGATTATTACATAGTGATCCCTTTTAGAAGCGGGCCAAATTGAACCATAAGAACAAAAAAAACACAAACTTAGATTTCCTTGTCTGACGGTACCCTAACTAGGGGCTTGACCGACTTATGACCAAACACTAGCATATCAAGTCTTACCATTACATAACCAAATTCTATTATAGAAATTTAAACCTACATAGGCATTATCCGGTAGAGGTATTCGTTTACCATATCGTTTTAACCATTAATGTCGATCAAGTTTATGGGTTTGCTAAATCAACTTTTATTTAAAAATTCACATTAATCCACCATTAATACTTAGTCCATGTTAATAATATGTATTAACCCAAGCATGACGTAGTCAATATGAAATTAATAACTTGTATTAAAGTATGGATTTACTAAGTGTTGGTTATCTAAATCCAATATTATTTAATAATCTGGGATTAAATAATATAAAAGAACTGAATTTAAAATTAAATAATATAAAAGAAACTGAATTTAAATCTCTTAAACTAAATTTAAATTCACTTATTAATTTGATTTTTTCTTTATTTTTTTATTTATTTTTATATATTATATACATATATTCCTTTTTTCTTTTAAACAATTTATATAAAATAATAAAAAAAATAAATAAATAAATAAATAAAAACTTTTTTTTAATTTTCAAAAAAAAGAGGGAAGGTACCCACGTGGACACCCATGTGCCCCCCCCCCCCTTAGCAGCCCAAGCTACCATTGGTAGCGCTGCTACCAAATGGTAGCACGCTGCTACCATTTGGTAGCAGTTCGCTACCTCTGGTAGTGCTACTACCATTTGGTAGCAGTTCGCTACCTCTGGTAGCGCTGCTACCAACTGGTAGCAGTTGCTACCGGCTACCATGCAGTTTATAACTTCATTTTTTTTTGGGGAATTTTTTTTTTATTTTTATTTTTTTTGTTATAGCATATAAAATCAGTAATAAAAAAAAATAACAAATCCCCAATACACACCACATAGCCTGAGACCAGGATTTAAAGCATTTTCCAGCAATCCCCCATTTTTGAAAGAAAATCACAGTCCATACACATTTTTTTTTTTTTTCCAGAATGTCAAGGGTTTCAAAACAATAGAGGAAATTGTTGAATAATCCTCCCATTAAGCAAATCTTTGGCACAAGGAAGCTCTCTTCTCACACAAAGATCCAACAAAACTAATCTTTAACAATTTTTCTACAAAGAAACTTACTCATGGGCAAACAATGGAAAATCTGAAAACCAAAATTGCAAGAACAACATACAAGCCCCTTTTCTTCCTTTGTTTTTTTTGTTAAAAACAACTTAAACAAATCGATAAAAGAGATTCCTACCTCAACAAGCTTTCCTGGAAGGATTTTGATGATGAGCCCCCAAATCTGCTACTCTAAAACTCCATCTTTGTCCAAAATCCCCAATCTCTCTTCCAAAAACCATTCTTTTTCCAAAAAAAATGACCAAAGGAAAGAACCCCCCCAAAAATATTTCAAAAACTAGGTTAAAATGAGAAACCCCATTTTTGACCTAATTTTCAATTTCGAATTTAGGCTTTTTTTTCTAAAATAAAAAAAAGAAAGAATGGAAATCATTCCTTTCCACTATTCAATACATCTTATTCGATTTTCCAATTAAAATTAAAATGCCTCTATTTCTTATTTAATTCTAATTTTAATTTCTCCATATTACTTTAGCCAACATTTTATATTTTGAATTATTAACAAGGGTAAGGTATTTAATTCAATTTAAATTTCCAAAAATCAATCCTTTATACTATATCAACTTAACAAGTAAAAAGAAAATAATTTCTTTTAAATAATAAAATTTACCCTTTCCCTTCCAAAATGCAAAAATGATTAATTTATTTCTATTTCCCAAATGACTTTAAATCTTTCCTTTCTAAAACGCATAACTCATTAAATTCGTTATTATTAAAATTAACTATTAAATTAACTCTCTATAACATAATAAAGCGACCTTTTTAATAAATGACTAATCTCATGAAAGAAATCTATTTATTCTAATTTTCTCAACTACTAATGCGTAAATGAACACATTATTTCAATTTAAATGCTTTAAGCTTGCTACAATTATAATCAAAGCGATCTCTTTAAATTAACAATTATTCATATAAAAGAAACTACCTATTTTAAATTTCTAAATTACTAATGCGTACATCTACTCATTAACTTGAATTAAATACTTAGGATAACAAACTCCACTTACCCCGTGCAAGGCACGCAAATCGAGGAAGTCCACCAAATCACACGACAAGCAACCCAATGAAAAGAAAGCCCCACAAACCACACACGATGCTCACCTGACCATGGCTAAGGCAAGATGAGAGTTTTATGACCCCCAAATCCGAATTCTGAGGATGGAGGAGGTTTACTCAAACCTGCGAATCCCGAAGGAGATGAACCTCGCCCTAGGCGGTGTTGTACCTACAATCTCCTGCACCCATGAATCATGCAAGCATACATATACATATACATATTCAATGAAGGCGTTACCTCGAGATTTATCACAAGAATTAGGTAACAATTACATTTACACAAGAATCGATGCAAAAGCACAATAATAGGTATGCACAATTATTTATATTATCTAAACTACACATTGCATCATGGTTAACCTACCATTCAAGAATGCCACATAGGAAGTCAACCAAGGTCAAACAGATTTTACAAGTCTAACTAGGGTAGGGGCATTACACAACTCCCTTTGGAATTTGGGAAAAAGCACCTACATTGTCATCTTTCTTAGCTACCTCGAGGACTAGTTGAAATACGAGCCTAGGGCATTTTATAACCTTGAGTACTGTAGGGTTTGATATGAATTCAGGTGCAGAGGAGGATGCCATAATAAATACCTTTTTCTGCCTTTGGATGGATTGATTTCTGAAGTGCTTTGCCTCTTTGCTCGAAATGCCTTAGCTCTGGAGATTTCGCGCTCTTCGAATGTTTGAATGCTCAGTGAAGTGAAATGGAGCCAAAAACATTAATTTATAGTGTCAAACTACCAACTACCACATTTAATGTATGCCAGTTAAGTAGTCACTTAACATTGTCTGCCGATATAGAAGTAATTTCCAACTTCTCACCATTAACCGAGGGAATTATAGCTTATGTCTCATTGATTGCCAAACCCTCAAGAAAATTTTCTTCAATTTGATGAAGAGCTTCCTACTGGTGGAGTATTACTATGTCCTATCGGTGAAGCACTACTCTATCCTGCCGGTGGAGTGATGACTGGTTCTACCGGTGGAGGAGTATTCCCAACAATATTTAGGTCTGACTTTCTAATCCATTGTTTTGAGAATTCTTGCTTAACCTCTTCAACTTTTTCTTTTCCTTTCAAACTAGGACCTTTGTTGTCTGTCGGTGATCCTTTACTTCTATAGAATTTTGCAATATGCCCAATCTTGTTACATGCATAACAAGTCACATTATTTTTCTAAATAGGCTTTCCATAACCTATGCCGGTTTGTGTTCTGCATTGATTAGATAAATGTCCAAATCTTCCACAAACATAACATCTCACATTCATTTTGCAATTTTCAGAATTGTGACCAACTTTGTTGCATTTTTCAGAATTGTGACCAACTTTGTTGCATTTTGAACATTGACCAGTGGGTGTGTTGATATTCTGATAATTTCTAGATCTACATTCATTTTCTCTATGACCATACTTATTATAGTTAAAGTATTTTCCATTGAATTTATAAGCATTAGGTTGCCTTACCGATTTTCTATGATCTTGTGTGTCTACAGTATCAGAGCTTTCACCAACTTCAAAGCCAATTCTAGAAGTGTCACCTTTAGGCTTTGATTCTTCAGCAAGTTACCAAGTTCCTATGAGCTAAGTCTTGTGTTTTCATTTGCTGCATACCTAGTCTTCTGGTCAAATCTTCTTCATTCTTCTTCCTATCTTCAATTTCCTTATAGAATCTCATAGTCATATCCTGCATCTCATTCTTTGTTGTCATGTTCTCTTGTTTCAGCTTGTTTATCATATCATTAAGTGATTCCTTTTCATCATTCTCATTTTACATCTTTTCAAAAAGTTCTCTTCTCTTATTTCTTGCAATAGTAAGATTCTCTTGAAGTGCTTGAATGATATCTAGAGCAGCCTTTAGATCATCTTCTAGTTTGATATTTTTCAATTTTTCTGTATCATAGTCTGAGAGAGCTCCTTCAAGTTGCTTCATCAGATTTTCCATCTCTATTGGTTTCAAGATCTTCCTCAAGCTGTTAGGCTTTTGAATATAGAGAACCGAGCTATGATACCAATTGTTAGGATTCCCACAAATATTGAGACACGTGGGGGGGGGAGTGAATTAGTATCTAACCGGTGAATTGAATTTCTTATCTTAAAACATGTAGAACATATTATAACAGTGTACTGGTATGCAAGAAATAATGCAATAAACAAAATTAAAAGCATCCACATGAAAAGCACACCATAACACAAGGATTTAATGAGGAAACCTGATGTGGGAAAAACCTCAGTGGGATTTGTGACCCACAATATTCACTTACTGGCCAATAAGAGAATATTACTACTACAAGAGGGGCCTGCACATGCAGGGAGGCCAACTTCCTAGAGCTCACTGCTCAAACACAAAATGGGAAGTCTCACTGACTTACAATGATGGATTATATAAATCTAGTATCTTGTACTGCTTCAGAATAGCATCTACAATGCCAGATCCAGTATCGGTTTCTGCTCTGCTTCTTACATAAACCCTTAACCTACATTTCGCATAATAGGTCTGCCTTAATTTTCCTAAATACAATCTTCTATCTTCCTTACTTTTAAATGTTCTACAATGATCTCTCTTATATAAGAGTCATTTTACAATGATGCCAAGTCGTCTTACAAAAGATTTTACAATAATAAACAAAATATAATATAACAAAAAATCCTATCGGCCCTTGTGCTGATATACTTCCTTTCTCTGTCGGTGCCAGTGGTCTGAGTGCCGATGTAGAGTCTGATCTTGCTAGTGCCAGTGAACTATCTTGCTGGTGTAATGCCTTGCTGGTGCCATAGGATTGTAAGGTTTCCATCAATGACAAAACCTTCAATCACCTACAATGTCTCATTGGAGTGTGCATATACCAACAGTTTCCAATGTTTTGATTTTAGTCTCTGTGATATTTCATCTCTGAGCTCTAGTTAGAACGGGCATACACGTGTGTTAGATATTGTGCTAGAATTTGATTGTCCAAAAGTTGTTTGGGGTAAGTGATCAATTGTTAAGGTAAATACGCTAGAATGATATGACATGAAAATATAATTCAAGTTTTTAAAATTTTGCAAGTTTTTCGATCTTCGGTTTAGGAGTGCAATGATGATGATTTGATAAAAACCAAGTCCAGTAGGAACAATATATCCTACGATGTGGGACAAGATTATCTTGACCAAGTGTTTCAGTTTCATGATAAAGGATGATTGATCCTGATGAGAAACTATGTTTGAGTGATTGGTTTATCAAAGAGGGTGATAATGCACTTTGAGATGTTTATATCTTGAACTTGTTGAGGGTGAGCACTTGGAAATCTTGAGGTGTTTATCTTCTAGAGTCTGATTTTGATGGATGATAACTTGACCAAGTAAACCAAGGAGACAATTTAAGCACAGAATGACAGAGAATAAATGTTTATGAATACAAGAAATTGATCAAGTAGAATGACAGACTTGAAAAAGTCATGCAAAGTGGCAGTTCTGGATTGATAAAAACAGAGACTCATACAACAATACTTCATGAACCATACGACAAAAGATACAAGACCCAATGACAAATCAGGATTTTTCTTTGAAAAAGTAGAGTCTCATACGACAAAACTTTATGAACCATATGATAAAATAGATTCCTCATATGATAAATCACCTAACTCATACAACAGAGAACTTAACTCATATGACAGAGGAAAGAGTAGAGATAAAAATGCTTGTTTTGCCGAATTTGGATTAGTGAATTTTGATGCTTTGCTTATGTTTTCCAGTTTTTAGATGTCTTATTTTTCAATTTAGGGATGAATACATAGCAAACACATGATGTGATAAGTGACTCCAAGCATGCTAAACCCTAAGGAAATTGGCCGAGGAGAGAAAACCTTTTCTTGCAAGCTTAGGTACACACCCAATAGATAATCAGAATACGACCACTGAGTCTCACGCAATGGATTCTTAATGTCGTATTATCCAACTCCAAACACTAATGGGGAAATGATATGGCAAGTGTCTTGGGATATTTACTATCTCTCTTATACAAAAATTATCACCCTTTTGGAGGTGAATCGGGTAGCTTCTAATTTAACTCGAACTAGTAAGGCATCTATTCAGGGCATTGGGGTATCATACTCAATTAAGAGGTCTCCTATCCTTGAAAACCAAGGTTTGATATACCCAAATGTACAAAGAAGAGCTATTCCCAAGCACTGTCATTGACTTGATTTTCATCAAATCATATTTATTTTATAGTGGGTTGGATTACTTGGTGTAGGCCATTCCCACTTAGGTCGTTCCCCTCTCACTGACCGTAATGGCTTTAAGAGTTATTAGCTCCTTGGGAGGGTAGGCCTGCTAAAGATATGCACTAATGAAAGCAAATGATGAGTCTATCTTTCTAATCACCTAAGAAAGGTGAGAGCATACTCACCTATCATCAAAGACACAAAATACATGATTGTTCATTCCTTTAGCAAAATCAAGTGTGCCTAGAAAGATTAAACAAGACATAGAGTTTAGTTGAATTGTTTTGGGCAACCTACAAAATAAATTTGTTAGTAGTCATTGATTTGTTTTGAATTTGGTCTTTGACAAGTGTATCTTTGACAATCATTCTGCAGAAAAGAGTTAGGTTGCCAAAATCTCACAAACAAATTAGGGTTAGCATTAGCAATGATTGGATTTAAAAATTGAAAACCCTAAGAGGTAGTTTATTTAAAAGGTAGAGGTAGAGAGTTGTACGACACAGATTGATAGGTTGTACGAAAAAATTTGTGATTTTATACTAGTGTAAAAACAAACTCATACGACATACAAACGAACAAATATGAGCAAGGAATTTCTAAGGCAAAGTTTCATACGACATGAATTTATACTTCGTGCAAAAATTGAAATGACCTCATACGACACAGAAATCACTTGAAATGAGTCAGGATGAGGTTTTATCTCATTTCATAAATAAGTTCATACGAGCTAAAAAAATAAGATCGTACGACATTTTGAACCAGACCCAGCCGAGATGAATGTTGATGAAGCTTATGAGGCCAAAAATGATGATTTTGGCCCCACAGTGGGCCACCAAAATGTCATGCTTGTGAAGTGTGTCTGTTATACCTATAGCTGCAACACAAAACACTCAATAGATCATTACAAGCATGGTTAATGAATTTAAAGCAAAGAAAGATAAAACCATAGCTAAGCGATCTATCAGCTCCTAGTAAATGCGAGTATGAATTTTGCTCTCAGATCTGGTTATGCAAATTGTAGTGACTTGACTAAACTTAAATGAAGGATTTAAATGATGAAGATTCATAAGCTAGAAATGATCGCATGATTAAGCTACCAATGATTGCATGATTAAGCTACATGATTTCATTATTATTATAGAAAATAAGCTAGAATGAATATGCAATTAAGCTAAATTTGAACATGATAACAACGCTAAGAATGATTTGCTCAGAGCTATATGCCTATAGTAACAATGCTTGAATGCAAATGATATGGATGAATTAGGGGGCCCTTTGTGCTCCAAAATGAGGTCAATTTATAAGATTTGCAAGGATAGGGGTGAGGTGGCAAGAATCAATGATCAAGATTAAGTCTGAAGATATCTATAGTGAAATTGGAGGAGGTTGGCAAAGAGGTTCAATTAAAGGGAACATCTGTCATATCTATGGTGACAAGTGTCAAGAGGCTTCTAGAAGAGGTTGGATGAAAGGGAACACTTAGTGACAAGTGTCACAAAGCTTTTCTTATGAGAGGGTAAAGTATTCAAGGAAAGGGAACATGTAGTTAGATGGAATGGGTTAGGTTAGGAATGGTTAGGTTAGGTGGTTAAAAGTTAGGAGAATTTGTGGGTAATTTGAATTTAGAAATTCAAATAATAAGAAAAGGCTAATTAATTTCAACAATTCATAATTGATTTGTTTTAATTAATTAGAGGATTAGAAGAAATTATTTTGATGGAGAAGAATTAATTAATTTGAATTAATTAATCAAAGGAGATAATTGAAATGAACCTATTAAATAAATCCTTAGATTTATTAATAAGTAGATGAAAAGGAAGGATTTAGACAAATTTTTTATGAATTCAATTAAATTGAAGGGAGATTAATTAAATAATTGCTTATTCAATTAATTATCTTCAGACCATTTTTAGGTGTATACACATTACAAGCTCGAAGAACTTGGAGATAAGTTCATTTGAAATGAGTTTAATGGGTTCTATGATAATGGTCAATTGAAGCATCAATTGAATCCATAATTTTTATCTCTAAAGATAAAGGGTCTAGCAAATGTGATTGATTTTCCTGTTCAATTTCATGAAAAGTGGGTTAGATATGTACTAAGTAGGGTTCATGATCAATTTTTGTGGCTGGAGGCTAATGCACTAATCAATATTTCAAAGTAGGTGATTCAAAGAGTGACTGGGTTCAATTCTACTGGTGAAGCATTAACCCTAAGAATGATTTCATCAAATGAAGTCATCCGGTTAACCAAATCTCGATGTGACAGTCGAGCTATGACAATCACCCATATTGAGGATGTTGAAGTAAGATTTATTTCTACAGTGTGTTGTCCTCGATTTCAGCATGACCAAAATCATGAGGCAACCCTATGAAACTGGTCCGTTTCGTACCTTACGACCTCCTGGAGAGCTTGATCAACTTCATCGATTAGCTCGTTTAGCTTCTTACTTTTCATTTTTAACATTTCCTAGTTTTTCAAAGTTTGTAGTTTTTCCTACAGTTTGGACTTTAAAGTCCAACCTACAGGGTCTTTCTTTGCAGAGTTTTTTGCACATCAGACTTTAAAGTCCGATGTGCATTTGTTAAAAAATTTTAAGCCTTCAGATCGGACTTTAATGTCTAACCTGAAGGTAGTCTTTCCTTGCAGATCGGACTTTAAATTTTGACCTGCAGGCTGTCTGGCCGGAGAGTGCATGTCAGATTTTAAAGTTCGACTTGCAAAGGTTTTAGTCTGCATGTCAGACTTTAAAGTCCAATATGCACTGCAAGTTGGTCATTAATGCAACATTTATGGTTAATTAAGGGGTTCATTTAATCAATTTTGCATTTCATTTTCTTCATTATTGTTTATGTTTTTCTCCCTCTATGCATTGCTTCCTCTAGTTTTGCTCGCTATCTTATGGATTTGATTGCACCATCATCGATTTTTCCAAATCACTTGTAGCGAAGAAGGTAGGGTTTTTTTAATATTTTCATTTCGGGTTTCTTTTCCTATTTTGCATTTTTTTCCGTTTGCTTCTCCCCTTGTTTTATTTTTTTTCTAGTTTTTCTTGGTGTGTCGAGAGGGCAATCAGACTTTAAAATCTGATTGCCCTCCTATTCTTATCCTTTCCCAACTTGCATAACGAGGTTTAAAGCCCAATATGCAGCTAGATGGAAATCTCCGCATATCGGACTTTAAAGTTTGATATGTGAAGAAGTGAGGGATTTATTGACATGTTGGGTTTTAAAACCCAACATGCCAATAATTTTTTTTTCCCCTTATGAGCACATTGGAATTTAAAGTCCAATGTGCTATTGATCTTCCTCGGATTGCACATCGGACTTTAAAGTCTGATGTGCTGATAACTTACCCCGAATTTGCACATCAAACTTTAAAGTCTGATGTGCTAATCAAGATGTTTATCCCCACACATCTAACTTTAAAGACCAATGTGCAAACTTTTTTGTTTTCTAAAGAGCATGTCGGACTTTTTTCCCCGACCTGCTGTTTTTGGTAGTTTTACTCCTAAGACTATTTTGAGTCCCATTTTTCGATCCAATTGAAGAAAATTAATTTTGATAATGATGCTAAATATCAAAAGAGCTAATCCTCAGTGTTGAATGTAGTCATCGTGAATGTCAAATCTCCCTCAAGATAAATCCGAGCCTTCCACAACTCAATTGGAATCTTCTCCAGGTAAAATATCAACAAAAATATGAAGTACAAGTATGATAAGTGCTTGAATATGTACCCAGAGAGTTTTGTGGACTCAAATATCAAGGAGATCAGAGATACTAAGATTGGACATGTCAGTATGCAGAAATTCATTGACCAAGTTGAGAAAGCTCCTGCTCACCTAACCAATCTGATCAAATCTGAGTTGCATAAATATGCATCCTTCCTAGTTGTGGCTCATGATCCGAAATTTATAATTGCAGTAGCAGATCACTTTGATCCGAATACAAGATAGGTGAATGACATAGATCAGAATGTCATCATGACTCTAGATAGTGTATTTTTCAATAGTGTCTTCAAAGGTTCTCAAGTTGAAGAGGTGGCTGATATTTCTCAAGAAAGTGCTCAAGAGTACTATGAGAAAAATGAAGTTAAATGCAAGAAAATGGTCAATATTGTGTACCTCTATGCTGCCAAACATTCTACTACCTCAAGATGGCCCAAGTTCTTTCACAGGAGTGACTTCAATGAGGAGTATAATGACATGGTCACCATGCTATCAAGAGTGAAGGGGCTAAAAGACTCTCATTACTTTCAAACCTAGATGTGTTACTACATGAACATAATTAGGAAAGGGGCTGCAAGAATTGACTGGGGTGAATAGATCAGTGATGCCCTCTGTTCTTAATTAAAGGAGGTATAAGTAACACTAAAATTTTACATGACCTCATACCTAGTTTATGCGGCTCCTTTTATGAGGCAATATCCAGGTTTATCTACCAAGGGTGATAGGAGATTGGTGCCTGTCTGGGAGTACTATGATCAGCTTACCATCAAGAATCAAGGTAGCCACTTCAAAAGGGTTAATGATGCCTTCTTTGTTGTATGGAAGTGCATGTTTGATAAGGACCTGCAGAAGCGGAGACTATCACAGGCTTCTTATAACAGGGTATCTCATTTTGGATGTGTTTTCTTGTAATTTCTGACATTCACTTACATCTGAATTGGATGTTTCTCAGGTGAGCCTTTTATTCTACCAAGGTTTCCCTCTGACAAGATCATTCTCATGGATTTGTGTAGACAACTAACTTATGTGGATGAAAAACAATCACAAACACATAAGACTAGGTTTAAGTTCCCATAATCAATCGACAGGTACTCAGTGCTAACCAACCCCAAGGCCAAAAACATGGAAGAAGAAATGCAATCAAATACCATGAGAAGATTCAAGGCACAAAACAATTTTGAATTTTGTGGCATGAAGAACAAACTCAAGAGGAGTTATACTCATGTTTATAGGTTTGAGGATGTTTGGGCAGATTGTCAGAATGAGGAGGATATAAGAAGGATGGATTTTAGTCGCCTTACTCTAGAACAAATTGAAAATGTGGATTTGGCAAAGATCCCAATGACCATGGAAGATACGGATGACATAATAGACCTTGTCTATTATGAGAAGAAGATTGCCAATTCTCCACTTCCTCCCATGCAATGCTCAAAGAAAGAAAGCAAATCTATCACTCAAAGGATTGCTCCCATCCTGGAAAATACCAATGCATGGTTGATAAAGAAAAATCTTAGGATGAAACAACTTCCTGCTAGTTCAAGAGATGATGATAATAGTGATGGCCTAGTTGGTAAGATGGCTACAACTGAGACAAGAACAAAGAGAAGGAAAGACCCACAAGCACTATCTTAAGCTCCTGTGGTACAATCAAAGGGGAAAGGGTCCAAGAAGGGTAAACCATCATCCATAGTATAGGAAGCAGTGGCAAAAGAGCCAGAACAACTGCCTGCCAGTGAAGTTGAAAAAGAGAAGGGGATTGAAAAGGGTGAAATTCCTCAACAAGAGGAAGCAGAGGCTGAAGAAGCATCACATCCAGCTGGAGTTGATGCCCTGATCACTTTGTAGGTAACCATCCACTCTATTGATTCTATCTCTAATGAAGATGATGAAGATTTTTAAGATGGAGATCTAGGTATGGGCATGTCGCAGTCAAAGGCTGCTCAACAGTTCTTCACATTAACCAACTTCTCTAATTTGGATGATATTCCCTCATGGATTTTAACAAAGCCTTGGAAGAGGTATTTGCAGAATAGGTTTCAGTGGACTTATCTATTACTACAGTCACAACAAAAATTCCACCATTAGTAAGTACTAAAGTTGCATCCATAACACCTTCAACTCTCCCATCTGTAATTGAAGAGGTGTCAGCAGCAACGAATGTCACAACATCAACAAATGTTCCATTAGATACTTCAACATTGGTGCCATCAACAACACTTATAACTGCTCCAAGCTCCAGTTAGCCTACTCACGAAACTTTAATTAAAAAATCAGCAAGGAGCTACTACTCCATCGGCCAATCTAGAATTACCACCTTGGATGGAAGTAGTGGCCCCGAAGAGGAAAAAATGGGTGATCTCTCCAGATGAGTTTGATTTTGAGCAGTTGGTTCCTCCAAAGCCTAAAGGAAGAAAGAAGGCAAAGACCATATCTCGGGTGTTGGTGGACCCGACTTCTAAGAGAAAGCATGTTGAGCTCATGGTGCCATTATCAGACAAAGATAAAGATAACATATGACCTGAAGATTATACCTTGCAAACCATAGAGCTTCGGGTGTAAACACATGAGAGTGTCAAATTGGATTCTCAAACAGATTTTGATTCTTTGTTGAGAATATTTTATCAAGAGAGGGATGAAAAGCATGAATTGAAGCAGAAGTGTGAACAGATGACCAATGTTCTTCTTAAGGTCACACAATCTTCTCAAGAAATTGAGCCCATAGGACCCTCAATGGACACCAAATCTCTAAAGAAGATTGAACAAGTAGGAGCTAAAGGCCAAGTGATGGATGAGTGGATTTCATGATTAAGGTCAAAAGGCTCTCATCTTTTGAGTTTAATAGTTGGAATATTGGCAGATTTTGAAGTAATCCAGAGTTAGATGCAAGGACTCAAAACTTTATTATCACAGGAGATTGAGGAAGTTGAGAAAAGTACTACCTTTTGGAGCAAAATGCAGGACTTCATAATAGATGTCCTTATTGAAAATAAGGTAATTCCTAAAAGGGAAAAGTATAGCCAGATTTTGTCATCATTGTCTCATAAGCAAGAGACAATAAGGTTGATGATTGTGGAGCTAGACTGAGAGAAGAAAGAAGGTGATGATGAGATTGATCTCATTTTTGCCAAAGTTGTCGATCTTCCTTATTATTTATATGATAGCAATCAAAATCTTGTTATTGTTGAAGCTATCATGTAGAAATTCCTTACCTTAATAGATCACTACATGGGACATGATTTCTCACTTGATACATTTGATAAACTATTGGAGATCTAGGTTAGTTTTGAAGTCCTTGTATCCATGCTGAAGGACGGGAAGAAGAAACAGGTAAAGATTGAAGATGCAATTTCCCATGTTTGAGTGATCACAAATTCTACCCCAATGCCGGATGAAGCAGAGATGAAAGCCATCCCAGCTAAGCTCAAATATTTTCAGAAATCCAATGAGGAGGAGAAAGATGAATAAAGTGTCCCCTTTTTGACACTTTCTTTTTATGTAGTTGCATCATTAGATGCTGTTAGTTTTCTTGTAGTTGCACATTTTCTTTATGATATAGTTGTAGTAAAGTGGGATTGTGGAGTTGAATTAGTCAACTGTGCCCACATTTTTCTCCATTCTTTTCCTATTTAAGGAGGACCTCATTTGTAAATATTTTATCTTTTTTCATGCTAAGCAAAACTCTGCAGAATTTTTTCCTCAACTAAGACTTTGAGATTTTGTTGTGGAGATTCTATCAAGCAAATAAACAAAGCAATTTTGTTTGATCTAAAACTTTGTGTTGTGTCAAGAAAATTGTTTATATGAGTTAATGTTCTTGTGTCCATTACTTATATATGTTCTTTACTTCTTTGATATTGGAGATATTGTTGTGTGGGTAAAAGAGCTCTTGAATTGTGCAAGTAGATTGTGTGCTCCTAGCATATTTGAGAAATCTTATGGTAATTCAGTGATTAGTGGTAGGCTTTGTATTACTGCAATTACTCGTAGTTTAAAGGATTAGGAATTTTTACTTGAAGACTTTGAGCTGCAAGTTAAGTTTCTAATTATTCGTAATAATCAGTTTGAGTTAGTGTTACATTCAATGAAGACTTTGTACTACTTGATAGTAAGTTTTAGTGTAGTTTGTTAGATTCATTGTTCTTTTCTTTAAGTATCTAAAGAGATAGATAAATTGTAACAAGGTGGAGGGAGAATACATAGACTCTAAAAAAAGAGAGTTATATGCCCAACACCAACCCATAGATTTTGATTTCTTGTTAATTAGAGAAGAAATTTCAAAGGGAACCTCCCCTTGATGAGAGGAGAGATTAATTTCTCAACATAGTTGTGTGTGAATCATATATTTTTCCATTGGTACATTGGTGAAAAAATATTCACCCAACACAATGTTGGGTTACAGGGTCTATAAATATAGCCGGATGAATAGTGTGTCGAGCGGTGCCATCCATGCTAGATATCAAATTATCAAAGAAGATGCAACCTATGACATATTTGAGATGATTCAAATTTAATTCATGGTGAAAATGAAAAGAATAAAGAAGGATGAGAAGCAATCCTTCAAATATGGCTCTCTACTGGTATGTATATTCTTCTATGTGCTAAAATATTTTCCTGGTAAGGGTAATATAGTATGGTCATAGGAGAAACCTATCATGGTTTAGATAGGTGAAATTATTAGGGATCTGGGAGATAAATTTGGGGAAGATATGTGGGGTTATTTCAAATAATTCCAAACTAGAATGCACAAGAGGGAAAGAATTCCAACCGGAATAGTGTAGAAATACAAGAACACCATTTGTTTTCTTCCAGATACAGATTGTTGTTTCAAGCAGTTGAACCCAAAACCTTTTGGGTTCCACCTATGGGGTATGAGGTTGCAATAGATCTGGTTAAAATTCATATCAATATGCTTCTAAGTAAACTGGTAGATTTGAAGGAAAAGAGGTTTGGAACATATGAGGAGGCAAGTTTTAAAATAAAATAAGAACTTCAAGTGCCTATCATTAAAAGAAAAGTAAAGAAAATGATTGATACCATTGACAAGAAATATGGAGGTGAAGCATCCAGTGCCACTACCTCCACCGGTGCGAGTGAGAAAGAAGGGGTCACACCTACCAAAGATGAAGAACTAACTGGTGAAAAGAAGAAAGTGGCAAAAAAAAACCAAAGGGCATTGCAGCAACTAAACCGACAGCACACACAAAGGAAAATAATCTAGGTACTCTGGTATCTTCACCAAGAAAAGATAGACCGGTAGCAGTAACTTATACCAGAAAGAGAAAGAGTCATCCAAAACTTAAAGAGGATAAGAAAGAAGGTGACATTGAGTCAGATGTGGAAGTAATGAAGGTTTGAAGAAATGAAAGGAATAAAGCTCCAAGAATTGATGAGATGGTGCATGGCATCAAAGAATTTGGAGGTTTTTTCAGTGTGGGAAGGAGATATTCTCTTAGTAATGATGAAGACAAGAGGAAACTTGCGGAATCTTTGATCTGGAACTTGTACACCTTTTGTAGAACTCCCAGTGAATTGTATGGCATTATTCAATCAGATTTGCTGGATAAAATTGAAGGAAGATGGAAGATTGCTCTAGCTATTGAAAAAGAGCTCAGAATAAAAGCTCTCATTAAAGTGCAACATGAATTAGATTTTGATCAAGCTTCATTGGTGGCTGAAGCATGCATTCAACATTTCAAGATAAGGAAAAAAATTGGAAGAGTGGCAGTAGGTGAAATTAGAGAAGTGCACATTGAAGGTGTTGCCCTGTGGAAGGAAATTATGGACCAACAAAAGAAGGTTGAAGAAGAAATTGAACAAGAAACTAAACATGACAAAGGGGTAGTTGTCCTTGATAAAGGAAAAGCTAAAGAATCCATTGAAGGTTTTGATACATACTCTATTAAGGACATCATAGGAGATGTTGTGTCAGAAATCCCCAATCTAACAACAGGTATTGAACAACTAGTTCATACTTCATCAATAGAGGAAGCTGATAAAACTAAATTGTCAGGTGAAGATGAAGTGTTAGTTGAAGAAATCCCTTATGAGGATACACCTCATAGAAACTTACCAACACCAAATCCTAATCTCTCTCAAGAAGGAAAAGAGGAAGAAAAGAAAATAGAGGAAGAGAAAAGAATAGAGGAAGGAAATGAGGAAGAGAAGAGAACAGAGAAAGAAAAAGAGGACGAAAAAGAAAACAAAAGAAGGAAAAGAGGAAGAAAAGAAGACAGAGGAAGAGAAGAGAACAGAGGAAGGAAATAAGGAAGAAAAGAAAATAGAGGAAGGCAAAGAGGAAGGAAAGAAATCAGAGGAAAGAAAAGAGGAAGAGAAGAAAGAAGAGGAAGGAAAAGAGGAAGAGAAGATAAAATAAAACACAGTAGTGTTGGATACCCCTCCGGTAAAAAGAAAATTAGACTTAAATAGGGAAAACATAAAGAAAAAGGTAAGAATCGTCACAACAACTAGATAAGAAGCTGAACCCTCAAAATTTGAAGAAGGAATAGAGGAAGAAGAAGAAGGTGATTTAGTTATAGATATAAAGAAAATGACCCCAAAACAGTTGATGGAAGTCTCAAAAAAACTAAGAATCCAAGCTAAAAATGTAAAACTGAGAAAAAAGAAAAAGAAGGCAAGAATCCTCACCTCTACCAAAACAATTCTCTCTCATCTCATCCCAGACATTGCAGTTGATGATACTACACCCATTATTGATCAGTTGAATAGTCTGGTCAAAATAATATTGCAATAAGACAATATGAATCAAAGTGAGGAGATAACCTAATGGATTAGATAACAGCTAGAAAAGTTTCTCTATCAACCAGAACAAAAGAAATTAAGACCACACTAAAACAAGCTGGTCAACTCTTGATGAAATCTTCAAACTTTTCTATCTTAATCAAAGATTTGGATGATAACAAAAATTAGATTCAAAAGGAGATTCGGGATCTGGTAAGCTCATTTGATCCTCTTAGTAGTTCAACATCAACTTTCACTGGAAAAATCAAAATGCTCAATCATCATTTTAGAAAGTTGAAAGATGAAGAAGAGAAAAGAAGCCTTAGCATGTTAGAGGTCCAGTACTATTTAGCACCAATTATAGACTTCATGCAATTGAACATTAAATGGATATACCACTTAATTAATGCACCTAAGTGCAAGACAATTGATGATATGGAGGTCTTCATTGTAGTATTACATGGCCACTTTACTACCATGAAACAAATTCAATCTTCATGGGAATATTCTTTAAAAATGGCTCAAGAAAAATTTAAAGAGATTTTTTCTTTATTTTGACAAATCATCTTGGATAGTCTTTTACTTTGATGGCAAAAGGGGGAATTTTGGCTTTTATGTAGTCTTGTCAGAAATAGGGGTTGTTAGGAACAAGGGCCATGGGACCGACACAGTAGTTTGTTGGTATTCTGATGCAATTTTGTATGACCGGTAAATAATATGGTTGTCAGTGTTGGAAACATCATCTCCTTAGTCTTCCCAATCCTTAGGGAGTAATAAAACTGGGTAGTGAGTAAATTGACAGATAGTAAGTATACCGGAAAGCACTAGACTGACAAGCAGTAGACTGACAAGTAGTAGACTGGAAAGCATTAAGGAGATCAAGTAGCAGTGAGTAGATCTATAAGGAAGACGTCCACTGGCTAAAAAAAGACTAAACCAGTACACTGGAAGAAATCAGCTAGACAAGGTTTTGATCGGTTCACAAGAAAAGTTAGTAACCAACAAACTGGTAATGTTCAGTTACAACCAACTAAATCAGAAGTCTTCTCTCAGTCAACCAACAAAAATATCGGCATGTTTGATAGTATTGACAAAGATTCCTACATGATCTCAAAAGCACAATTTAAGGCTTGACAATGGAATTTTGAAAGGTATATTTTGGAGAGAAGAGTTGGTGAAAGACTTAAGGGTCTATAAATACACAAATCTCATTGCTGAGAAGGTTCTTGTCAAGGTGAATGAAGTTAATGTAAAAAAGGACACAGGGGGAGTTTAAGAGCATGCAGAGCCAAGTGAGAAAATACCAGTAGAGTGGGATTTCACAAAGCAATGACTCAGGTAATAGAGGACTAGCAATGCAGGATTCAAGTATCAACAAACTAGCACAAGGCAGAGTTGTGAAGAATAGGCATAACCGATAGAGACCAAGACTAATGCCTAATTGTGATCTGATCAAGCTAATGTGTAGCTTCTTGTATCTAATCATTTATCTATTGTTTTGAAATGACTACAACATAAATCCCTTAACTGGGTGGAATTTAACAAGTCCTATTGTATAAATCCCTTAACCGGGTAACATCTTAACTGATGTTCTAAGTCCTTTAACCAGGCTACCTTTAACAAGGTAAAGGCACTAACCAGCCTTGATCAAAATCCCTTAACCGGGTGGCACTTAACTAGTGTCTTTGTAATCTCCTAATAGGGATGGCTCTTCATTGGGCGTACTCCAAAAGAGTAATTTTTTTTTGTGTTTCTACTGACACCGTGGTTTTCTCACTATTGGGTTTCCACAAGATAAATCTATGTGTCTTTGTGTATCTTTTCATGTATGTTTAATCTTCTATAGTAATTGTGTACATTGGTGAATGGTTAATTAGTTCATACTTAAAGAAAAAGTATCAATTAGTAAAAATCGGTAATGTACTGATTCACCCCTCCCTTCTCAGTACCGGTTGGGACTAACATAGGAAAGGTTATATCATCCTCTATCACCGAAGGATCTTCATGGTGAATAAACTCTCTAGGAGAAGGATCAAAATTACTCTTTAAAGTATCACCTTTGAGAGGGAGATCTTTAAAAAATATGTTAAACAACTTTTCTTGAACTAGGGTATCCTATGAGTAGAACCAAGTTGAGGAGAGAGAGATGCTTTATTTTTAGAAAGAGAATGATTGAGATTCATGGAAGGTGAAATTATATCAAAAGAGTTATCAATCATGATTTTATCCCCTTAGGCTAGGATTCTCTCATGGGTTAGAGAATAACCAACACCTTCTTCTAATGTTTCATCCAAAATAGTGAGGTCACTGAAAAAAATATTAGAAATATCTTGCACAAAGATGTCCTTATTGCTATTGCCAATTTTGGGAGAAGGGATAACATTGTTTATTAATTCTTCATCCTTAGGAGGGAGAGAATCACTACATGTATTTAAATAATCTTCTTGCCTCAAAATGTGTTCAATAGGATCTTTAGGGGATAGAGAATTAAGGAAATTGGTCATGGTTTCATTTTCTTTCTCTAAGGCATCTTTATGGATAAGACAAGCTTTAGGAGAAGGGCAAGCATTTCTCATTAATGCATCATCTCTAGTGGGTATTTTGTTGGAATCAAAAGAGAAAATGCCCTTACTAGGAAAAGAAGGGACAATACCATCTTATAGAACAAAATGAAACTCATGAGGGGAGTATTCTTTATGAGGGAGATGAACATCCTTCTCTAAATATTCATGCTTAGGAAGGAGATCTTTGGAAGAAGTGCACATAACCTCTTGTTGTACTAACATGCCCCCATTGGTAAGACAAAATTTAGGAGAAGATAAGTCAATATCCATCAATACCTTTTAACTTAGAGAGGAATCATGTAAGGAAGGTAAAGTAACATTAATAAAGGCATTTATGATATCATCCTCTTCCTCTAAGATAGCTAGGTGGGAAGGACACATTTTAGGAGAATTGTCAAGATCACTCTTCAAATCTTCATCCTTAAAGTATGGGAGAGTTTTAAAGGGATCTGTAACAACTCTTTTAGGAAATAAAATGTTGTCATAGATAAGAGGAGGTTCTTTAAGATATGGAAAAATTGAAACAAGGGAAGCTAACCCATTATTACATTTATGAAATGAATGCATCATGAAAAAAAATTTCCTCTTTCAAATGATAAGATATGCAAAATAGAAGGAAATGTTCAATTTTAACTAGTGAAAGCACTCTAAATGTTGATTTCAAAAATGAAATTTATGAGTGAAATGTGTTCCAAAATCATATCTGAAATTAATAATCCCAATTAAGCTATCCACAAATTCAATTTTGAATTGAAAAATTAGGGTTTTAACAAAATTAACCTCTAAATTTTGAAATTTGCAAGGACTTGAAACTTGTAAATGTAAATTTGAATTTTAAATTAAAAAAACACTCAGATATGAGAACATAAATCAAAATTGAAGAAGGTTGGATTCACATCGGGTTCACCAAAATGTGGTGGCGAGAAAAGTAAGATCAGGTGACTAGGACCTAATCCCACTTTTGCCAACACATTGGGAATATGAAAGAGCCTAGGAAGATAGCTCACTTTGGCTACTTCTTGTGAGAAAGAGAGATTCAAGGAATACCACACCCCTGTCATAGGCATATTATGGTAGATCTGATGATTTTGGGTGGTTGTCGTGCCTTTTATTGAGCTGAAAGTGCCTTCGAGTACCTGTTTCTACACTTGCAGTTGAAAAGAAAAGGTTTGGGTGGATATATGGTGTTTTTTCTTAGTCAAACCCCTATGTTGGTGATTTCCACCTCTACAAATAGTCGATGATGTACTGAAAATATGTGTGCTAGAACCTTGTGTGTATGCAAGATCCTAAATGATAAGAAACTAGAGCTACCCTACGCATGAGAGTAAACCCTAAATGTAAATGTGAATGTAAATGATAATGCTTCAAACCAAATATAATAAATGATCTAAATCATGAATGTAAATATGCAAATTTATGTAAAGAAGCTCATAAAAAGACATGAAAATAACATGAAATCATACCAATCCCCAAGGGAGAGATATTGCCACTAGATCTCCTATTATTATTCAATGTCTTCAAGGCTCCTAATTGATGATGAATTCTTGACAAATGCTTTATGAATGTTGTTAAATTTTGTTGAATGTTGTTGAAGACTCCACATAGGCTTCTCTTTCACTATGTAGAAGGCTCCTTGTGCTCCAAAAACTTGCTCTTATATTCTCAGATAGATAGATCTTAGTTCCCTTCAAATGAAGAAAGAGAGCTCTTATGTATGAAACCCTAGATCTTAATTTTGACTTAATTCTACCTTTAGGCTGACCTAGTAATTGAATTTCTCACCAATCTTTTGGGGTTAAGCATTATAATATCATAGAATTATGCTCTCAAAATTTTAGGAAAAAAGTAGAGGACCATGGCGGGAACACACATTATCCGACCAACTTTTCACCAAATTTTCAAGGCTGTTAGATATGATAATATTAGAGTGAATCCGAAAGTTACAGCTGATTTTGAGGTGTTTTTATAAGTGAAATCAGACCTTAAAGGTCGAAATAGGACATAATTAGTGTTTATGATTAAATTATTTATTGGAGAAATAAAATAACAAGGGGCACACTTAGGGTAAAGGGCCCAATTTTATATTGTATGATGTGATGAAATATGTCTTTAGATTTAATTAAATTTATTAATTAAATGCTTAAAGGGAAATAACAATTCAAGATGCAAACACACTAAAGCAGGTGCTAACCTAAGTGTGAAATTGTACCACCCTAGCAAGGGTGTACAATTTATGACACAACAAGAAGTTATTGCCTAGGCGACTGGCCTTTCTTTGGAGGGAAGAAGATGGAAGTGGTCAAGTCATGTGACTAACAATGAATGTCTCAATGTATTCTTCAAGGGGAAGGAGGTACTTGTTAAAATTCAAGGTGGTTTTTCTAGAGAAGAGCTCCTTTGAAATATAAATAAGAATAATTATGAATATCCTTCCCTCTCTTTCTTTTCATAGAGAACACACACACAAATAAATTAGGGCTCCCAATTTGAATTATTATATCTATTATTAGCCTTAAAAACACATTTAGTAAAATAATCCATAACAACATTTCATTTGTGAAGAATATAAACTGTTGGGACTATTTAAAATTGAGTCAAGTTTAGAGGCCCAATTCAAATTTTTGCTCCACATGTCAGAAAAGTACCTAAATGAGTCATTTTGAATGGTTTAGTTTGTGAGGGGGTAAATGAAGCCAGTTGATTTTCAAAGGGTAAGGCTCAGGTTTCATGTCCCACACCTTTCATTTGGCCTATTCAGTGATGTGCAAATTTAAGAATTCAATTTGGATAAGTTTATGAGGTACCCATTTTGAGGGGTGAGCTGGAAGTGCATTTTAGGCACAAATGCAGATTTTATTGAGTAGCCTACTTTGAGCAATTACATATTTTGCCCTGTTGACCTTCATGGATGAATTCAAAGTGGATTCAATTCTATGAATAAATGTGAGTCATTCTACAAAATTTCAAGTCTTGACGAATCCATTTTCTCAATTTTCAAAGCCAAATCCATTTGCAGTTTGTGTGTTTTGGCAAGTCCCTGTTTCGACAGCTAGTCGGAGCCCTTTTTCGCATAAGTGTAAAAGTTGCCTCAGTAAACGTCATGCCATAATGTTTGTTCCAAGCTGATTTCAGTATAAATGATGAGCTACGTTTAAAATTTCAAGGCTTTATCAATCCGTTTGATCGGTTTTCAAAAGGATTCATTTAGCTATCATTTTCAGTCTTCTGCACTTTCAGTGATATATCAGTAAATGTAGCCATTTTTGTGAGCGTGCCGTTTGCATCCTATCAGTCTGGTGATTGAACTGAGAATTCTAAGTTTTAATATGTACTTAAAGGTACTTGTGTTTCAAATTTGAGGGCCTAAGGAGGTCGTTCGGTATTTTTGAGAAAGGCGTCATGTGTTGCAAGGACATTGACTTCATCAGGTCCGCAGTGTCGACAAAGTCAGTTGAGCATTTTTGCCAATTAATATCTCTTCGCTCGGGACTCATTTTGAGAAACCGTTTGATAGATTTCATGCTTGTATATCAGAGTGCACGTCTGTCAGATGGCGAGTTCCAGAAAGGTGTTTTGACAGGTCTAAAAAATATGTCTTCGCGATTAAATGCAAAAATGTGGCGTAATTGCCTAAAAGTTGTAAAATGTGGATTAATGATCTGAAAATGAGGCCAAACATCTCCAGAGGTATGTTTGAGCTCCGTGAAGCATTTCGAAGGCCATTTGTTTGAAAACGAAATTTTTTTTAGTTGGACCCACTTTGGGGCCCGACCTGGCTCGTGCCCGATAGTTTTGAATTCATGGTAATGTGTGTTGATGTCAGCTCAACTACAATTCGCCAGTGGGATGGTCCCATGTTAGATGCCATAAAATGAGACCACTTGACAATGCTACAAAAACATGAATTGGTATACGATATTGTTGAGGGTTCAAAATGTAGCTCTGAAGTTCTTTAGTCCTGGATTCGTAAAGAAATATTGCATTTAATATGTGCAGAGATGGGGAAAGATAGGAAATATATTGGCTCACTAAAGTGCAAGATGATAGAACATCTTTTAATAATTTTAGCATCAAAAGAGTTAATGCCACAGGAGGGTGCACTACTTCCTTTTGTGAGCTCAACTACAACAAATACAAATAGCAGCATTAAAAACGTTTCAAGCAAATAAATTGTCAAGTCTTCCCTCCTTCACATGACTGGTGCCTGGAGAAGGTGTTGGAATAGGTTCTTAGAAAAATTAAATGAATGCAATGTGCCAAACTCCCCTCACGTGGGCCATGAGAACCTCCAAGATGTTGAAGGCCCCAGCATCTTCCCTCTTTGTTGTAGCTAATCACGTGGTTGTTGGGAAGTCAATAACATGCAATGACAATTCCAGTTAGCTTCCTCTCTCATGTGCCCTCCTTTCTCATCTTCCCTCTTTGCTAAATGTGTATTGTTTGGATGGCAGGAAACGAAGTTTATGGCTGGTGTCTTTAATCATTTTCCATCTATAATGGCCTTTACAACTCCATTGCCAAATGGTTATGACCAATTGCAGCCAAATACAAGGAGTGGTGAGAAAAGAGAAGTTTGAAAAGTCTAGGGCCTATAGCATTGACAAGAGTCTCTTTCACTTTATCCATGTTGCAGTGAGCCCCCTCCTCCAGTGCGTGAATGGTGGAAGATTTATAAACTTCCAGCAAGTGCATGTAGAGTAGATAGCTCCCTCCTCCCCCACGTGAAGTCTCTGGTGGATGGCAAAATAGTTACAACAACAATTAAACACATTCAAGCAAATGCATATTGGCACATGATGACAGTAGTGAATGTAAATCAATCTGGCACATGGTGTCTGGTAGGGCAGATGTGGTGTCTAGTAGAGGGATTGCAGAAGACTCCAAGTTGCACGTTGTGCATTTTAGGGTTGTTGTGATTTTTTATAAATCATGCTAAATCCAAAGTCTTTCCTTGCGTGGCATGATTAAAACTACTGAAACTCACAAGTAAATGGAATTTGGCAGCCTATGTTGGGTCTTCAGACTGCAGCTAGTGCATTGGAAGGCATAAAGTGTAGCATGGGTGAGTTGAAGTATAACATGGAGCTCCTTTGGCTGGTGTCTTTCCCTCCACGTGGGCCATGAAGTCTTCAAATACTTTGTTGCCTCCCCCTATGTAGAGTTTAGTGTGGAGAGTAAGAGACTGCTGATAAAGGGCATTGAAGCTTCAGTAGCATGTAAAACATACAAACAACACCATTAAAAACCTTTAAGCAAATGTAGATGGCATATAGGGTGGAAGAGAAACTTTTAAAGTCTTCCAAGCAATGTAAGTTTCAAAAATCGCCATTAAAGCACTCAAAAAAAACTTCCAAAAAATGCATTCCCAGGCATAATACATTATCCCACATTCGCTGTGGAAGAGTAACTTTTGGTATTTAAATATAAGGCTCCACCATACTATAATGTCAAAGCCTTTGGGCTTTTGATGGACAGTGCCTATGGGTGCCCAAGTTGGGCCCACGTGTAGGTGCGGATCTCGAGGCTATAGAGGAGGTGATCAACAGTGACAGGTAGACCCCACGTAGGCACGCTTCTCGAGGCAAACAGGTGGAATTTTGCAGCGAAAGACCAACTTAACCAGTTAGCAAGTCCGAGATGATCCGACGAAGCGCGTGATTTCATAAGCCAAAGATGCACACGAGTTACATCTGATGAAATTGTGAAAAGGGTAAAGATCATCCAGGTTCCAGCCGATCAGACAGTCCACGTGGTTTCGCAGGCCGAAGTTGCTCTCCAGTTAAGCCCTACGAAATGGCGAAAAGGGCGAAAATGCAGCATGGTAAAGGTCGAGCAAGATCGATGGAGATCAACGGCTCGCGCTCCTTTGCGAAGGAAAGATGCACAAAAGTTAGAGCCTGCGAAATGGCGAAAGCCAGGTGGCGCGTAGGTGGCAGGTACAGTCAGATGTCCAGCAGGCGGGTCCCAGTGAGGTGGCAATGACGTGGACAAAAAGTAAGCGGACACGTGGTGGAGTGACGAGGTGTCATCCCAGGTGGCGTCCGGTCAACCCCATCAACCAATCAGGTCCCGCCACGTGGCAAGGCGTCAGAGCACATTTAGAGCAAAAATTAAAATTAAAATTAGTTTATGATATAGTTCTGACTATATTGAATAAATGAAAAATTTAAATGATGTGCACAAATGGGGATTTATTTCACCCAGGGCTCATTTTTTGGGCAAAATATAAAGTGTTATATGTTTTTGGAAAGCTCATGGAATGAGGAATATAGTTATGGAGTTAATTTTGTCGAAGATCAGATATTTTGGGATCAGTTTGGTCGATATTGAAATTAAGTTAGAGAGGAGACACTTGGCAATTCAGTTGCTGATTTGATTTGGTTCCCTCTCCTTCTTATTCCCAATTCTTCTCAATTGTAAGGGTTCTAGAAATTTGGAAAATGCTCCAGATTTGATGGCTTCCACTTTCTGAATGTCATGACCCAAATTTGTAAATGCTTATGTTTGGTTTCAGGGCATAGAGATTTCAGTGCAGTGTTGTAAATGTTGTTTTAGTTGCAGGTCTTGCTTGTGTCAGGCATGAGTAAATTCCTCACAGTATTGTCTCTAGGTATGTATTTCATTATCATGAATTGAATCCTCAAGGAGGATAAGATTTGTCAATTTCAAGGAAATTGTGTGATTGTTTGTAGGTATCCTTCAAGGAAGCTTTTAAACTCTGTAGTTCAGTCATAAATGATGAAATATATTTCTAGATCTGATAAAATTGTGATTGAATCAAATAGTGTATTAATATAAGGTATTGATGCATGAATATCTTGTTTAGGGAAAATAAGCTTGCATCTATGATTCATATTTGTAGTTCTGTCTGTGACTCTGTTGCCCAATGAACAAGGCACTGGTCTTGCAAGTTTGGGGATGTTTTCAGATATACATTTTAAAAGATAAATCTAATTTCCCTTCATGTTTAGGGATGTTTGTGTTCCATTCTTTCCAAGCTTTGTTTCATCCTATTGTTTGTATAGATCTAGCCAGTCTGTAATGTTTCCTAACATGTTGAGCTTCTGAAATGATCTATCTGCTTAGTGTTGATGCAGTTATGTGTCTATAATTGTTGTATTTAGTGCATCAAATGGGTGTCCCCCCTAGGTATAGCAAAACCTGAAGTGTAGGAGGATCAATTAGGGTCCTATGTTATGTTGTCCAAGCCCTGATGTGTTTTGTAGACTAAAATTGGCCATTTCATAGAAAGATTTGCAGGTGTTCTTGGGTTATCACTTTTGGTGAACAACAAAAATGGTGACTCTGCTGGGGAGTAAATGAACTGTCAAGAGCCTTTGACTAAGAAAGAATTAATTCATATAAGGTTGAGATTATCCCATCTGAGTCACCACAACAAAAATGGTGACTCTGCTGGGGAAGCTGAATAGAAATTGCCTAATTTCATCTAGTTAGTCAGTCCATTATGTATGCACAAAGTGTAAATTGATTTTATGGTGAAGAGAATAGTTCTTGTTTTGGATCTGTAACATGATATCTTTTGCATGTCATATATTGTATGAAGCAGTAACAATAAAAGTTATATTACTTAGTTGTGAGCAAGTCCTTGCAGCTGTATGCAAATTTTTCCCCAATCCCTTATTGGGTGGCAACTCTTGTCTCTATACCGGTGCTTGAAGGAAGTTTGTATTCCAAGACTTTCACAAGATTAGTAGATAATCTTATGAATCAGATTAAGGTGCAGATGGTTTAATTAGTAGATTCACACATAAATGTTTTCATCATAAAACCTTGAGAAGAAAAGTGCAGTAATAGCCTGGAAGAGTGAATTGGTTGCAGCGAGATTGAAGGAGACAACAAAGAATTTGAATGTGTGTTGAATGGTGTTTCGTTGTTCAAAATATCCTCTGTGCAAGAGGTGGCGACTCTATGATAAAAGACCGCGCTGAAAGTGGAAGTTAATCTCCAGATCTACAAGTTTTATACAGCTGCAAAATCTCCAGGTATTTTCATAGGTTTCAAATGCAAAACAATTTCCTCTGAAAATTTGAATTACTAAAATAGTTTTCCCATTTAGTGAACAACACTAGTAAAGAGGGAAAGAGGGAATTTCAAAGTCCATTTGCATATTTATTCTGCTGAAATGTCCAAATTATATGTTCTTCTATTATAGTATGCAAATGTGAAAGAACTTTATGTCAAGCAATGTTAAGGAATAGATTTGTATAAGGATACTTGCTTGAAGTTTTTATCCAAAGATTGTAAAATCATTTGTGGGAGTAAGAAGGAAAATGAATAGTAAATATTTTCAACCTTGTGTATTTCCACATAGAGCCATGCCTGGTGAAGTGTCACAACTGTATAATAGGAGAAGTTTCATCATGAACCATTATGCTGCTCTAAATTTCATAGATATTTCAGGTTACCCAAATCCCATACCCACATAAATTAGAAAGTATTTGCCAATTTTTAGTGGGAAGAAATCAAAATCAGCATGTCAACATTTGAAAAGATTTTCAGATTTGATAGGAGAGTTTGAAATTTGCCAAGAAGATGTATGCATGAAATTGTTTCTTCAGTCATTAAAAGAGGATGCAAGAGATTGGTTCTCTTTTTTGCCAGTGAATTCTATTACCTCATGGGAAGAATTGGTTTCAGATTTCATGGATCAATTCGATGAGAAGGTGAGTGATTTTGACTTGCTGAAAGAATTCACTTATATACAAATCAGGAAAGATGAATTGGTACCAACATTTAATATTAGATTTTCACAAGCTTTGTCTAAAATTTCCAGAAAGTATAAACTTGATGATAAAGTATGTCTGGATGTTTATATGAGTGCATTTGATGAAAAGATGAGCTTCTTATTGAGAAACAAAGAGCCTAAATCCTTGTATGAAGCTTTTAACACAGCTACGGATATGGAAAATAACTTGAAATTTGGGATAGCTAAGAGGTTTGTGTCTGCTGTAGTTTCTTATCAAAGCACCTTCAATGGTGAAATACCATGTGAAGATGAACAAATCATTCCTTGTCTAGGTGCATCAAGCTCTGTAGTTCTAAATGGTTTTGTTGATGCATGTGTTTCAGATTTGAATGAGAGTCAAGAACCTCTGCTGTTAATGTCGGTTGTCTCTCATAGTAATGATGGAATGATTAGTGGGAAGTGTTGTGAAAATGTTGATAAAGAGATAGATATATACAAGGGATATGTACCAATTGATTTGTATGCCGGTTATGCTGATTATGTGGCTGCCAACTACCCAATGAATCATGCATCTCTCTAGGATAATATTAATGAAAATAATGATGGTGATGACCATCAATCTTTACATGCTACTGATGTATTTGATGTTGAAATACCAAATACAGAGGGATTACTAAGTGTTGGTTTTTGTGCAAGCGAAAATGTTCAATATGATGAAAATCAGAATTGTTTAGTGCAAACAATAGTTGATCCTCATTTAGATATTGATAATCTCATATGTGTTGAGGATGAAGTAAATCTATTTTCAGATTTCACTTCAGATTTCACTTCTTCTAATCATGTTGATAATCTTTCTATTTTGAAAGTTATGCACAAAGTTAATTCAGAAAATTTCAATGGTACACATGATTGCAATGAAGATATAGCACACACGGATGGACAAACTTTTATGGAATCCCACATGGAACAGCAAAGTGTAATACAATTCTAGAAGATTGTAGAACTTAAGAAAGCTCTTGAAGTTGTGGACAAGAAGGTTCAAATGTTGGAGAGCCTTCGAGCTATTGATGAAGACCTTCTGCAATATAGTGAAGAGGATTCTTCGAAAAAGGACTATGAATTGAATGTTTGTATAGTTGATGAACATGCTGATCTAACAGATGGTTTTATGACAAAAAATTTTAGTGAACATGCTGAAAAATCATCTGATGAAGTAAATTGCAGCAATGTGCATTTTCATTCTTTGGCTGATGACGAGTGTTCTATTGGTGAAGAAGATCAGTTGTGCCAAGATAAGTATGATTATCTTGATTTTCAAAATGATGGTCATAGGATAAAATCTCATGAATGTGAAACATGGAACACTGAGGATTGTTCTAGCCAAGTGTCAATTTCTTCTTTCCTTGATGAAGATGATTATGATGATCGAATGGATGGTGTCTTTAGCAATTTTACTAATGCTTTATTCAATGCTGATATAGATATAGACCAGCCACTTTAGTGTCATAATGTTCATAAGGGGATTCTTCATTTTGTTTCTAACCCTTTATATGAAGAAATAATGCATCAGCCAAATGTTGTAAATGGTAAACCAGTCCATAATACTAATGAAATTCCAAACAGCAATAGCATAGGTTGTGAAAAATTATTTCATGATGAAAGTAAGAGGCATGGATTATGTGATGATCATTTAAAACCACAAATGAAAGTGTTTTAGGTGGATATAAGTTTGGATGAAAAAGATTCAGCTGAGGATTTGCTTCAGCCAGAGGTATGCATTCTTTTCCATGAATGGGATGTTGAGAATATGGAGGTTTTTAGTTTGATAAGCAAGGATAGTATGAGGTGTGATCAGCATAGTGAAGTGTCGCATCCGGATTGTAATGTCCATGTTCCTTGTTTGCATCAGCTGGTTAGTAATGCCCCTCATTCTATGAATTCAAATGATAACAAGGTGAGTGCTGATAGGAATTGCAATGTTGAAAATGAGTGTTTTATTTTTCAAGTTTAGCATGATGATGTCCTTGCAAATGATAGAGTTGATTGGGATAGTGAAATGTATGGCAGCTCGTGGGAAAGCCCTTATTGTGCTTTGTTTCATGATCTTATTTTTGTTGAAGTAATGTGTGGTTACAAAGCTCAAAATCAGACAAATGGCATGCACACTAGCTGTTTTCGTAGTATGATGGTAAGGTCTGATTATAATGATTATGCTCGGTTGTTATTGGAAGGTGCCTTTGTTTGGATCATGGTATCAAGAGATGAGAATCAGATTTTTGACAAAGGTAAATGCTAAGATTGATTGAGCAACTTATATTCAGTTTTAAGCATGTTTGTATCTATTGTATAGTGGCTTTGCTTCAGTTGTGCGGTTTTCAATAAAGTGCCCTGTTGTTTGGGTAGAATAAGGATGCCCTATTTTTGAAATGAGATGAGAAGAGAAGAATGATCCGTTTTTGAGTGGTCTGCTTAACCAAAGATATCTGGATTCTTGTGATGATCTTGTAATCAACCATCCCCAGTCAGAGCCACTATTGGGACTATTTAAAATTGAGTCAAGTTTAGAGGCCCAATTCAAATTTTTGCTCTGCATGTCAGAAAAGTACCTAAATGAGTCATTTTGAATGGTTTAGTTTGTGAGGGGGTAAATGAAGCCAGTTGATTTTCAAAGGGTAAGGCTCAGGATTCATGTCCCACAACTTTCATTTGGCCTATTCAGTGATGTGCAACTTTCAAAATTCAATTTGGATAAGTTTATGAGGTACCCATTTTGAGGGGTGAGCTGGAAGTGCATTTTAGGCACAAATGCAGATTTTATTGAGTAGCCTACTTTGAGCGATTACATCTTTTGCCTTGTTGATCGTCATGGATAAATTCAAAGTGGATTCAATTCTATGAATAAATGTGAGTCAGTCTGCAAAATTTCAAGTCTCAACGAATCCATTTGCTCAGTTTTCAAAGCCAAATCCATTTGCAGTTTGTGTGTTTCGGCAAGTCCCTGTTTCGACAGCTAGTCGGAGCCCTATTTCGCATAAGTGTAAAAGTTGCCTCAGTAAGCATCATGCCATAATGTTTGTTCTAGGCTGATGTCAGTATAAATGATGAGCTACGTTTAAAAATTCAAGCCTTTATCAATCCGTTTGATCGGTTTTCAAAAGGATTCATTTAGCTATCAGTTTCAGTCTTCTGCACTTTCAGTGATATATCAGTTAATGTAGCCATTTTTATGAGTGCGGCATTTGTATCCTGTCAGTCTGGTGATCAAACTAAGAATTCGAAGTTTTAATATGTACTTAAAGGCACCTGTGTTTCAAATTTGAGGGCCTATGGAGGTCGTTTGGTATTTTTGAGAAAGGCATCATGTGTTGCTAAGACATTGACTTCATCAGGTCCGCAGTGTCGACAAAGTCAGTTGGGCATTTTTGCCAATTAATATCTCCTCACTCAGGACTTGTTTCGACAAACCGTTTGGTAGATTTCATGCTTGTATATGAGAGTGCAGGCCTGTTAGATGGCGAGTTCCAGAAAGGTGTTTTGACAGGTCTAAAAAATATGTCTTCACGATTAAATGCAAAAATGTGGCGTAATTGCCTGAAAGTCGTAAAATGTGGATTAATGATTTGAAAATGAGGCCGATCATCTCCAGAGGTATGTTTCAGGTCCATGAAGCATTTCGAAGGCCAGTTGTTTGAAAATGAATTTTTTTTTAGTCAGACACACCTTGGGGCCCGACCTGGGTTGTGCCCAATAGTTTTGGATTCATGGTAATGTGTGTTGATGTCAGCTCGACTACAATTCGCCAGTGGGATGGTTCCATGTTAGATGCCATAAAATGAGACCACTTGACAATGCTACAGAAACATGAATTGGTATATGATATTGTTGACGGTTCAGAATGTAGCTCTGAAGTTATTCAGTCCTGGATTCATAAAGAAATATTGCATTTAATATGTGTAGAGATGGGGAAAGAGAGGAAATATATTGGCTCACCAAAGTGCAAGATTATAGAACATCTTATAAGAATTTTAGCATCAAAAGGGTCAATGCCATAGGAGGGTGCACTACTTCCTTTTGTGAGCTCAACTACAGCAAATACAAATGGCAGCATTAAAAACATTTCAAGCAAATAAATTGTCAAGTCTTCCCTCCTTCACATGACTGGTGCCTGGAGAAGGTGTTGGAATAGGTTCTTAGAAAAATTAAATGAATGCAATGTGCCAAACTCCCCTCACATGGGCCATGAGAACCTCTAAGATGTTGAAGACCCCAGCATCTTCCCTCTTTCCTGTAGCTAATCACGTGGTTGTTTGGAAGTCAATAACATGCAATGGCAATTCTAGTTAGCTTCCTCTCTCATGTGCCCTCCTTTCTCATCTCCCCTCTTTGCTGAATGTGTATTGTTTGGATGGCAAGAAATAGAGTTTATGGCTGGTGTCTTTCATCATTTTCCATCTATAATGGCCTTTACAACTCCATTGCCAAATGGTTATGACCAATTGCAGCCAAATACAAGGAGTGGTGAGAAAAGAGAAGTTTGAAAAGTCTAGGGCGTATAGCATTGACAAGAGTCGCTTTCACTTTATCCATGTTGCAGTGAGCCCCCTCCTCCAGTGCGTGAATGGTGGAAGATTTATAAACTTCCAGCAAGTGCATGTAGAGCAGATAGCTCCCTCCTCCCCCACGTGAAGTCTCTGGTGGATGGTGAAACAGTTACAGTAGCAATTAAACACATTCAAGCAAATGCATATTGGCACATGATGATAGCAGCGAATGCAAATCATTCTGGCACATGGTGTCTAGTAGAGGGATTGCAGAAGACTCCAAGTTGCACGTTGTGCATTGGAGGGTTGTTGTGAGGTTTTAGAAATCATGCTGAATCCAAGGTCTTTCCTTGCATGGCATGATTAAAACTGCTGAAACTCACAAGTAAATGGAAATTGGCAGCCTACGTTGGGTCTTTAGACTGCAGCTAGTGCATTGGAAGGCATAAAGTGTAGCGTGAGTGAGTTGAAGTATAACATGGAGCTCCTTTGGCTGGTGTCTTTCCCTCCATGTGGGCCATGAAGTCTTTAAATACTTTGTTTCCTCCTGCTATGCAGAGTTTAGTGTGGAGAGTAAGAGACTATTGATAAAGGGTGTTGAAGCTTCAGCAGCATGTAAAACATACAAACAACACCATTAAAAACCTTTAAGCAAATGTAGATGGCGTAGAGGGTGGAAGAGAAACTTTTAAAGTCTTCCAAGCAATATAAGTTTCAAAAATCGCCATTAAAGCACTCCAAAAACCTTCCAGAAAATGCATTCCCAAGCATAATACATTATCCCACATTCGTTGTGGAAGAGTAACTTTTGGTATCTAAATATAAGGCTCCACCATACTATAGTGTCAAAGCCTCTGGGCTTTTGATGGACGGTGCCTATGGGCACCCAAGGTGGGCCCACGCATGGGTGCGGATCTCAAGGTGATGGAGGAGGTGATCCACGGCAACGGGTGGACCCCACGCAGGCATGCTTTCTAGGGCAAACAGGCAGAATTTTGCAAAGAAAGATCAACTTAACCGGTGAGCAGGTCCGTGATGATCCAACGAAGTGCGTGATTTCGCAGGCTGAAGATGCACGCGAGTTACACCCCGCGAAATTGCGAAAAGGGTTAAGATCATGCAGGTTCCAGCCGATCGAACGGTGCATGCGGTTTCACAAGCCGATGTTGCTCGCCAGTTAAGCCTTGTGAAATGGCGAAGAGGGCGAAAATGCAACATGGTAAAGGTCGAGCAAGTTCGATGGAGATGAACGGCTCACGCTTCTTCGCAAAGGAAAGATGCATGAAAGTTATAGCCTGCGAAATGGAAAAAGCCAAGTGGCACACAAGTGGCGGGTACAGTCAGATGTCCAGTAGGTGGGTCCCAGTGAGGTGGCAATGATGTGGCGCAGAGGTGGCAATGACGTGGATGACAAGCAAGTAGACACGTGGCAGAGTGACGAGGTGTAATCCCAAGTGGCGTCCAGTCAACCCCATCAACCAATCAGGTCCCACCATGTGACAAGGCATTAGAGCACATTCAGAGCAAAAATTAAAATTAAAATTAGTTTATGATATAGTTCTGACTATATTGAATAAATGAAAAATTTAAATGATGTGCACAAATGGGGAATTAATTCTCCCAGGGCTCATTTTTTGGGCAAAATATAAAGTGTTATATGTTTTTGGAAAGCTCTTGGAATGAGGAATCAGATTATGGAGTTAATTTTGGTGAAGATCAGATATTTTGGGAGCAGTTTGGTCAAGATTGAAATTCAGTTAGAGAGGAGACACTTGGCAATTTAGTTGCAGATTTGATTTGGTTCCCTCTCCTTCTTATTCCCAATTCTTCTCAATTGTAAGGGTTCCAGAAATTTGGAAAATGCTCTAGATTTGATGGCTTCCACTTTCTGAATGTCATGACCCAAATTTGTAAATTCTTCTATTTGGTTTCAGGGCATAGAGATTTCAGTGTAGTGTTGTAAATGTGGTTTTAGTTGCAGGTCTTGCTTGTGTCAGGCATGAGTAAATTCCTCATAGTATTGTCTCTAGGTATGTATTTCATTATCGTGAATTGAATCCTCAAGGAGGATAAGATTTGTCAATTTCAAGGAAATTGTGTGATTGTTTGTAGGTATCCTTCAAGGAAGGTTTTAAACTCTGTAGTTCAGTCATAAATGATGAAATATATTTCCAGATCTGATAAAATTGTGAATGAATCAAATAGTGCATTAATATAAGGTATTGATGCATGAATATCTTGTTTAAGGAAAATAAGCTTGCATCTATGATTCATATTTGTAGTTCTGTCTGTGACTCTATTGCCTAATGAATAAGGCATTGGTCTTGCAAGTTTGGGGATGTTTTCAGATATACATTTTAAAAGATAAATCTAATTTCCCCTCATGTTTAGGGTTGTTTGTGTTCCATTCTTTCCAAGCTCTATTTCATCCTATTGTTTGTATAGATCTAGCCAATCTGTAATGTTTCCTAACATGTTGAGCTTGTGAAATGATCTATTTGCTTAGTGTTGATGCAGTTATGTGTCTGTAATTATTGTATTTAATGCATCAAAAGGGTGTCCCCCTAGGTTTAGCAGAACCTGAAGTGCAGGAGGATCAATTAGGGTCCTATGTTATGTTGTCCAAGCCCTGATGTGTTGTGTAGACTGAAATTGGCCATTTCATAGAAAGATTTGCATGTGTTCTTGGGTTATCACTTTTGGTGAACAACATAAACAAAGAAGATGGAATTTAAATTTTGACAAGGTAGACAATATTCTCCACAAAATATGCCAACTACTCATCAAAACTCCCTTTGTTAAAAAAACAAACCAAAATCATGTAATTTATCTCACAAATAACATGGTTCCAACTAAATCATAAAGATCTCTCATGCCACAATGATAACATGGGCCTCCATTCAATTATTAGCTCCAAGTTATCTCGTAATGAAAGGAAAAAAAAGTTAACCGAACCATTATTATCACATCTAATATCAACAATCTCAAGTTAACTGAGATTAACTTACAAAGAACCATCAAATATTTATTATAAAAATAACCAATGGAGAAAAAGAAAATTAACCAACTCTATTAGCCTTATAAGAATATTTGACCTAAGATCTAAAAGGAATAGATCCAACCAAATGACCCAAATCTAACTTCTTCAAATTCAAGTTACCGAAGAAAATTATAACATACCACATATTGCACACATAGGTTATTGTTAGAATAACCAATGGACAACTGAGAGGTGGGGAGTGAATCAGTTGTCAACATATTATATCAACCAAACCACTTTATAACCTTTATCTGGAGCACATAAACATTGAATACCGGAGTAGCAAAAACAGATACCGGTAAGCAATAAAACTTAAGCATGAAACAAAGAATCAACACAATGCAACCATACCACATAACACCATGATTTGTACGTGGAACCCCTAGTAAAGGGAAAAACCATGGTGGGAACCCTACCCATAATGAGATGATACTCCAAAAAGTATGTGATACAATAAGGGGCATGCACATGCAGGAAGGAACACTGTCTAGAGCATATTGCTCATTACAAATGAGTCTCACTGACTACAAAGAGGTTATAACCACCTTAATATAATTGTACAACAATTCAGAAGAATGAACTACCAATGATAGCATCTACCATGCCTGATTATAGTCCTGGTTAAGATCAATACCAGAGGCCTTTGACCTCTTACATAAACCCAATCTGATCACCTATGATCAACCAAATATCCTTCGCATATGATCTTTTCATTATTTACACATTTCATTCCATGACCATGATCTACAATGAGATCTTACATCAATTTATACAAACTCTAAGGACTAAACCAGTTAGGTCGGCCACCTAAAAGATATTACAACAAGATCATTACATACATCCACATTACAATGATATACCATGTCTTCTTTAGACCAAAACAACATTAACCAATCCATAAATCATCCCAGTAACGTGTAAAGAACACTTAATATCATGTTACATGATACTGATCCATAACCTAGATAGATACTGGACCCAAATAGATCCACCATGCCAAAGTGATATCTCCAATCAGTTGAGGCATGAACAAAGATCACCTTTTGCATCCTGAATTCCATATAGAAGCCACACCACCACTTATGCATCCTGTCAAAGATTCTCAATAAATGCTCTATCACTAAAACCCTAAACCCTTACCTGTATAGGCTTACTAGAATGTATAATAGCATCAGATCATCAAGTCAATACCAACTAACCAAAACATACTCCAAAAACATGTAACACATCAAACCAAACATATTCCATTGATCAAAACATGTCGGTAGTATCCAACTGATAATCCCTTCTATCTGTAACACTAGTTCTTCTACTGGTAATCAAAATGTATCTGTCGGTAACCAATCATAACAGCTAGTGTTGACATCAATGACAAAAAATCAATGCAACACATGTTGGCAATTTTGATGTTTATGTTGTGATTGTCATTGATGGAAACACACTTGCATTGAGATCCCCTTTGTATGTATGGGTTAGAGCACAACCGATATTTGTTCCAACCGGTATGCTGTATTATAGTCTTTATACTATTGGTGTTTTGCAGAATGTGTTTCTCAGTCTGAAGCGGCATGTTGACCCCAAGTAGTTCGTGGATCCCAAGTGGTATGAGGGATTAAAGAGGCATAACACATTTTTACCAATCTTCATTTTTGCCAAACCAGCAACCGGCATTTTGTATGAACTAGTAATACTCTGTGATGAGTTACCAACCGACATTTTTTCATGAGTTACCATCCACCGATTGTTTGACGGTGCCGATAGTTTAACGGTTCTTTTTGTGTCATGTTAACAAGTATGTCCAGGTTCATTGAACCTAGGAAATTGTAATGTAATCCTGTTGGACTGACATGAAATCAGATTCCTTTATAAGGACATCATGTCTAGGGTTTTAGGTTGTTGATGTTGCTGTAGTGAAAGTTTATGTTGTTGCTAGGGTTTAAGGTGGTTGAGGAGTTGAAGAGAATATGAATGTGTAGAAGACTGAAGTAATGCTGGAATGCATTAGGAACAAGCTATCAAGGATCTAACCAAGCAGTCTATGTTATTAGATAGATCAAACACTTGTTGATTACTCACATATTTGACAAGTCTGTAGCCCTTAATTGGGTAGGCCCAAAAGCCTTTTGTAAATCCTCTAACAAGGTGGTTCACATCTATGGATCTAAGATCCTCTAGCAAGGTAGTCTTTAATTGGACTTATCTCCTAACAGAGATTGAGATTCCTAGTAGGATCTGTTCTAGTAGAGAACATTGTAAGACCTTAATTGGTCTGGTTCCTATTCTGCAGATAGTTACTTGTGAGTTCCATCTCACCATGGTTTTTCCCATTTGGGTTTCCACATCAAAATATCATGTGCTATGGTGTTTGTGCTTTTGTGGGTGAATGCATTATTTGCTATTTGGTTTGCATGTGTGCTAATCAGTTTGTCTACTAAACTATTTTACCGGTTTACTGTCAGTCTTGTAAAGTGTTTAAGTGCAAATATTTTTGGCATACTAATTCACCCCCCCTCTTAGTATTCATCAATTGGTATCAGAGCCTACTTTTCTATAAGTTTAACCACTTGGAAAGAGATATGGAGGAATACTCTATAAGGGAACTTACTCATCGGCTCACTCAGTCTGAGCAAGCCTATGATGATCTTATGGTCAAATACAAGGTATCTCAAGCAAAAAGGAGAGAACATGTAGAAAAGCTGATGGAGCTATCTGAAAATAGTTCTTTAGATGAAGAAGACATGGAAGCCCTAATTGCAGAAGTAAATAAGTTGAATGAATCAAACTCCAACCTGAGAAAGGAATTGGAAGGACTGACTATCCGAATGTGTCAAGAGCTTGAGAACCAGAGGAAAGCTGAAGATCTAGTGAAAGAAAGAGATCATGAGATCTCCAAGCTGAAACAAGAGATCAGTGCCCTAACTGCTCAACTCCATGAAAGCAAAGTGGAAAAGGAAGACATGCAAGGAGAACTAAACATTGCCATCTCTGAGAATGAAAACCTGTTGGAAACAAATGCTGCTATTTCCAAAGAACTCTCTGAGTCAAAGGAAATACTTGCTAAGTTCAACAAGAGTACTGTCAAGCTAGAGAAAAAGCTTGAATCTGCCAAACCGGTCAAGAATACCAATGGAATTGGTTATTCCAATCATGAGGAAGGTGAAACCTCTGGTACAAATGCTGGAACATCAAAGAAACAATTGGCATCAAAGGATAAAGGTAAGCAAAAGTTTAAACTTGTTTGCTTTAACTGTCTTAAAGAAGGACATACTGCAAATGTGTGTAGGAGTAAGGCTTACAACAATTTTCCTTATTTCCTAAATGATAAGCCTAGATCCTATAGATTTGATGGTAACTATTATACATGCAATAAGTATGGGCATAGAGCATCTGAATGTAGGTTTGTTATGAATAACACTGGAAGATATCCTCAAAGGACCCAAGGAGTTGGTCCTGAACCTTTTGTGAACCAGAATCACAACTGATTTAATGCCTTCAATCATCAACAAAGAAGCGGTGGCTATCAAGCGGCAACTAGATGGAGAGAAAACTGTATGGTCTATCATGGTCATGGTCACACTGCTACAACATGCAGAAGAAAGAATGGAAACATGAACAATGGACCTTGGAGAGCACCTGGATTGGTTTGCTATCACTGCAACAAACTGGGTCACATTGCCAGATTTTGTAGATCAAGAAAGAACATATCTGATGATATACCGGTCACTCCGAAAGGAAACATTGATGTTGACACTATTCAAGTGGACATGAACAAAACCTGGAAGAAGAAACTAGCGGTGCTACAAGAGGATCCAGTTTCTGCACCTAGTGTGGAAATCATGGAACTGGCAAACTAAACTTCAGAAAAGCATAGGGGGAGCAAAAAGCGAAATTTTTTGAACCCCCGATTTACACCGGTAAAAGTCCTTAACTGGTATGTTATACCTGTCATTTGGAAGAAGACTGGAAATGGTAAAAAGGAAAATTAGGGTTTACACCCTAATGGAGGAGCATTAATGATGGTAGGTGAGGAATATGTTTAAAAGCATTTTTCAAATCATTTCTCACTATCAGTTTTCAAGCGAAGAAAAGTTTTTCAAAGAGTGGAGCGACGAAAAGGTGATTTGAGATGAGATTTTGAGAAATTGAGAAACCATGAAGGAGATTCAAATTCAAACTACAAACGGTCAAGAGGAGAACACAAAGCGGTGATTCAACAATCGATGGAGTGTGAAGTGAAGGAGAATTGGCAAGCCCTAAATTCACATGTTTCAAAAGGTATTTCTCGAGTTCTTAAAATTTCTATCATGGCTTCCGCATCTCATACGAGTTCTAGTGCATCTATTGAGTTTGCAAGTTTTATTCAATGAAAGTCTAAGTATAATGTCCTATCACAAGTTCCGACTGGTGTGATAGTAGAAGAGGGAATTTCTGACTACATAGATTGCAAGATTGAAGACCTAGGGTCTCTAGCTATCCACTCCCAGTTAGGTTTATTTTGTAGAAAGGATAAGAAGATCAAACTAGAGTATAATATTTTGTAGAAGAAGAAGCTCCACAATGTTGTTTACTTCCTGGAGGATTTCACAAAGGATCATATAAGGATCATTCTGAGAAGAGTCTATGGTGATAAGATGTACCTAGAAAGAACACATGATATCATGCTATAGGCAATTCATGCAGTCACTGGATTCTACAACATAGGGGAAGTACCAGCCCTAAGGACGGTAAGCAAAATTGAAATGTCCAAGCTCACCAGTTTAGTGAGCGACTCACGAGGCATGACAGTCAATTCTATCAAGGATGATCTAGTTAAGTATGCCTGCATGGTGATAGGCTACCAGACATTCTTTGCTAGTAGAATTAACTTTGTATCTGCTACAGCTGTAAACACTGCTTACTGGATGAAAAAGGAGGATGCATCATTTGACCCGTGCATTGGTATGCAGAGACAAATCCTATTGAATCTGAAATCGATCAAATAGGATAATGCACTAAGGTTCGAGTCTGGACAACTACTGGTTGGGTTGTTCTTCTATTTCCAAGGCTACTTTCCAGGAGTAGGAGATGTCTAGTGGTCTGCTGACCAACCGGTGACCAAGCAAATCAAGGAAAGCATTGAAGCAATTGGAACCAGTTACCCTGATATTTTGAACAAGTATTTTGATGAGTTTAGATAGAAAATGAGCCAAAGAATGAGGATATCATGTGACATCATCAAGCAATATGAAGATGATATCTGTTTCACCATCCAAGTAGATAAATGCATAATGGAGGCTGTTGAGCCCAAACATGAAGAAGTGGAGCCAATGGGCTATGAGGTGATGTACAATATGCTGGAAGGGTATGCCTCTACCCTTATTGCCTCACATCTTGATCCCAAGGCAAAGAGGACCGGAACCTATCTGGAAAGGGTTACACCGGTTGAGGAACCCTCTGCAAAGAAAGGAAAACAACTTGCAGTGAAGAAGGCAAACGCAGTGCCTACAACATCAACATCGGTTACTACTACAACTCCAAAAGTGACCAAGCAGTCACCAGCCAAGAAGAAACCGGAAGCGGCACTAGCTAAAGTGTTCGAGAGAAAGAGGAAGACAAGGAATACCTCTCCAGACTCAAAAAAAACTGTGTCTAAGGAAAATCCAAAGAAAACACATCAAGCAAAGAGAAAGACAAAGAATGAACCAACATCATCTGCACCGGTAAATAAAGATATCTCTTCCTATAAACCTTTGACACATTGTCAAAGAACAATAAAGAATATTAGGAGAAAAGTGCTACATGACTTAATTGAGTGTTTTGATGACTTTAATGATGATGAAAAGGAAGTGGTTGAAAAGGAAATAATTCAATATTTATGTGTTAATGATTGGTTGCCCTCAGAGATTAAACCTCAGACACCAGATTCTTTATATATGTCATTAGATAATAGATGGTGCATTGCCATAGAAAAGGAACAAGAAATTAGGGAGAAATTTTTTGCACAGTACTTTCCTGACCTGTCAAATTCTGAATTATTTGATGTTATTGACCAAAATAAGGGACTCTTCTTCACTAGAAGAAGAAGACTCTAGTTGTTAGAAGGTAGAGTTGATGATGTCAAAAAAAATGCTCATTAGTATATGAGAACCACTATCCAGTCTCACAAAGCGTGTCTAGCCAACCAGCAAGCTAAAAAAGAACCGGTTATATCCAAACCAGATGAAGTATTTGATGATGAAGGAAATCTGGTTGTTGAACCGATCAACACCATTGATGTTGATGCTTTGGACATAGAGGATGTTACTTAGGAAACACCATCTGAGGCAATAGGACAGGAGCAATAGGCTAAATAGGTTGATAAGCAAGCCGAGGATAGACAGGAAGCGACAAAGGAAGAGGATGAGTAGAGGAAAAAGGATGAAGAAGAGAAGCGGAAAAAGGATGAAGAAGAGAAGCGAAAAAAGGATGAAGAAGAGAAGAAGAAAAAGGATGAAGAGGAAAAGAAGAAAAAGGATGAAGAAGAGAAGAAGAAGAAGGATGAAGAGGAGAAGAAGAAGAAGGATGAAGAAGAGAAAAAGAAGCAAGAAGATGAAAAGAAAAAGAATGAAGAGGAAGACAAAGAAGAGGTGAAGAGGAAGGAAGCAGAGAAGAAGAAGAAGGAAGAGGAAGAAAAAGAAGAGGAAAAGAGGAGAGAAGCAAAGAAAAGGAAGAAGGAAGAGGAGGACAAAGAAGAGGAGAAAAGGAAAGAAGCAGAGAAGAAAAAAGCAGAGGAGGATAAGGAAGCGGAGAAGAAGAGAGCAGGGGAGAAGAAGAAAGCAGAAGAGGACAAGGCAAGAGAAGCGGAGAAGAGCACCCAGATGGAGAATCCGAAGGCAACCAGGAGTCAAGCCAAACCAGCTAATCTCACCAATCCTTCAATCTCCAGTTTGCAAGTGAAACAGAGCTAATGCAAAGCATTAAGGTTGCTCAAGAGCACCTTGAAATTATTCAAAGGAAGAAGGAATAGGATGTAATTCAAGCAGCTGTGGACACTCTTACTAGTTTGATACCCAGTACAAATCTTCCCAACACCGATTCATCACTAGCTAAACTTAAGCTCCTATGCATAGTAGTGGATGATCAGGTGCAGAGCCTAGAAGAGGCAGCAGAGGCAAATGTCAAGAAGGAGCATCAAAAAGCTCTTAATATAGCTCTATTGAAGAAGTTGAATGAGCTCTAGTCTGAACTGAAGAAAGAAAAAAAGGATATAAGGGATGCTCTTGATGAGCGGAATCTGCTACTCAGTAAGATCTACCAACCCCATCTATTTTATGATGATGTGCTAGCTCAGAAGCAAAAGCTTCAAATGGACTTGCAGTCCTACATGAGCACATTTAATCCACCTTATGATTCCTTTACAACTTATGGGCAAACCATTCACCGGTTTCACATCTAGTCAGCAAAAATGGACCAAGAGATCAACACCTGGTCTAGAGATTTGTAGGAGCTACAACTAGTTCTACTTCCACAATTGCAAATTCTTCAGAAGTGCTATCTAAACTTGGATGTCTTAATAGTTACACAAGAGATGGGCACAATTGATGCCATGGAAGAATAGGTCTCCCAGAGACAGAGAAAGAAGTAGCCACCTCCCTACTTGAGTTCTGGTCTTTGTTGATGAAACAATTCTTGCAGGACTTTAAATCTGTTTTTGACAAGTATTATTCCTTATTGTCATAAACTTTTATTATTTAAATATCAAATGAAAATAGGGTTGTTCAGCTGTACTTTGTCATTGTTGGCAAAGGGGGAGAAGAATTCTATTTGAGAGAAGTATCTGGTAATCAAAATTTTGATATATGCTCTAAATATCTCAATGCTTATGCTCTTTATGCAAAATTGTTATACATTGTATTGACAAAGGGATAGTGTATATGCTTAGGGGGAGCAATTTTGCTAATGGCATGATTTTGTTGTAAAACACTTAGATGTGAAAATTTTATTTTCATAAGTGTTGCCATCAATGCCAAAGGGGGAGATTGTTGGCATTTTTGATGTTTATGTTGTGATTGTCATTGATGGACACACACTTGCATTGAGATCCCCTTTGTATGTATGAGTTAGAGCACAACCAGTGTTTGTTCCAACTGGTATGTTGTATTATAGTCTTTAGACTATTGGTGTTTTGCAGAATGTGTTTCTTGGTCTGAAGCAACATATTGACCCCAAGTGGTTCATGGATCCCAAGCGGTACGAGGGATTAAAGCGGCATAACACAGTTTTACCAATCTTCATTTTTGTCAAACCGACAACTAGCATTTTGTATGAACTGGTAATACTCTGTGATGAGTTACCATCCACCGATTGTTTGACGGTGCCGACACTTTAACGGTGCTTTTTGTGTCATGTTACCAAGTATGTCTAGGTTCATTGAACCTAGGAAATTGTAACGTAATCCTATTGGACCGACATGAAATCAGATTCCTTTATAAGGACATCATGTCTAGGGTTTTAGGTTGTTGATGTTGCTGTAACAAAAGTTTATGTTGTTGCTAGGGTTTAAGGTGGTTGAGGAGTTGAAGAGAATATGAATGTGTAGTGTTGTCTTCAAAATCTGATTCCCTTCAACATCCTTAATATAATATGATTGAACTTTATGCAGAAGAGATATCAAAGGTAAGGAAATTCTCAAGACAACATATGACAAGGTTTGATTAAACCTTCTACACTTCGGACTTATTCAGAGTCCAAGTGTGTATACCTTTGTGAATTAACTTCACACTTTCAAAAATAAACCCACAGCAAACCAGTCCAGAAAACCAGTGGATTTAATCACCATGAAACCAACTGAAACAAATGAATGCAAATTATACTCATGTTCAGTATTGTGACCAACAAAACATGTAATAAACAACTTCAATCAATACTAGTGCCTTATCCAAGGTCACAGAGTCATCTAAATTCAGACAATACTCCCCAAACAAAATATCTTTATGCATCCCATTGGCTCGGCTTCTGTTAATCCTTATACATGCCTAACACTTATAAGAATTTAGGCATATCAAATTAAACTATGATCATCAAGATTCAAAGTTCCCTCCAAAAAATTTACTGGTAGGAGTGATCCCCGCATCTTTAATTTCCCTCCTAAAGAGAAAAGCTAGCGAACACATCTACTGAAAATTTCCTTGCAACCCCATTCAAACAAAATAACCCTGGATTATTCAGAATGAAAATAGTAAACAAATTGTAAACACACTTGAAGATGACATAAAGTTTAATCAAAAGCCAATGGTCTGTATATTAATATATTCTTCAAGAAAGTACTACAAAAAGTTTGGAATTTTCTCCATTACACTTGGAAAAGCTCAAATATGAATTTCTGCACGTTTTCTTACAATTATTTGTGATCCCTCTCTCTCTAGTCCTAGTATCCATTTATAACAATATGGATGCACAAAGCTTCGGACTTTCCGAGGAGAGTTTGTTACAATCATTTCTTTCCAAAAAAGAAGTTACACAACCTTTTACAAAAACAGTTATAAGTTCTTTTCGGCCTCTGCAGCTTCTTCAATAGGTTGTTTGGTTGCAACCTCTTCTACCTTTCCAGAGGTGCTCTTTAACTGTTCTAGATTATGGGTGGCATATTTTGTTGTCCACTCATCATACACATCATCGGTTGGCCATGAGAAATTAATCACTTTAGCCTTGGCCTTGGTCAAGCTTTTCCAGGAGTTTCTCATCTTGTTGACTTCTAAATTGAGAAAACCATAATGTGACTTAATTTTCTCTATCTCCTGTATTGTCACAACAAAGAAGGAAGCATCATCTAGATCAATATTTCCTTTAATTCTTGCTGACAGTTTGGCTTCTACCTCCTTAAGCCACATTTGTTTGTCCTTCAGTTGATCTGGGCTAACAAAAACTCTTGGGAGCAACTCAAAAACCTGATCAGCATATTCCTTTTTGCACAAGTTTGTTAGGGTTCCCACAAATACTAAGAGGGGGGGTGAATCAGTATCTGACCGGTATGACAATTTTCTTAAAATCATGCAGAACATAAAGTAACAGTGTACCGGTATGCAAGAATTAATGTAATAAACAGAATAAAAAACATCCACATGAAAAGAACACCATAACACAAGATGTTTAACGAGGAAACTCGGTGTGGGAAAAACCTTAGTGGGATTTGTGACCCACAATATTCACTTACTGGCCAATAAGAGAATATTACTTACAATAGGGGCCTGCACATGTAGGAAGGCCAATTTCCTAGAGCACACTGCTCAGTGAGAAGTCACACTGACTTACAATGAGGATTATGCTAATCCAATATTTTGTACTGCTTTATAATAGCATCTTCAATGCCAGATTTAGTACCGGTTCTTGCTATGTTCTTTACATATACCCTTGACCTATAATTCGCACATTAGGTCTGTCTAATAATTTTCTTTATGCTCGCTTACCTATCCATACAAATGTCTACAATGATCTCTTTTATATACAAGAGTCATTTTACAATTTGCCAAGTCGGCTTACAATAATAAACAAAATATTACATATCAAAAAAATCCTGTCGGCCTCTGTGTCGGTATACATCTTTTCTTCTGTGCCGGTACCGGTGCCAGTGTAAAGTGGTTTTTCTGATGTTGGTGCACTGTCTTGCTTGAATAATGCTTTGCTGGTAGAATGTTTTGTTGGTGCCATAGGATTGCAAGGTTGCCATCAATGACAAAACCTTCAATCACACACAATATCTCATTGGAGTGTCCATATGCCAACAATCTCCCCCTTTGGCATTGATGGCAACACTCATGAGAAATTCCAAAAAGATGTCCAAAAATGTGTAGACCAAAAATTTACCAAAAAAAATGAGGGACTCCCCCTGAGCATATGATCCCTGTGTTTTGAATTTTCTCATCCTACTACTCCCCCTTTGGCATCAATGACAAAGGTTGTCAAGATGTTAGTAGAGTTTGTAGTTATACCGGTCCATAACCTCAACCTTGTAGTTGGGTAGTTATTATTTGAAAAAGATCACCCAAAATTAAGTTTATACTATCCATAAAATTTTTGCTATCTTTTATTGTTGTTTCAGTTCTCTTCATAGTGCCGGTGAGATGCTGCAATTGCTCTACTGATGTTTTACTTCCTGGTGTTAATGCCTCTGAGATTTCCTTCTGTATAGATGCTAGATAATCCAATCTTGGACTCAGTTTAGATCTCAAGTATTTTGCCTTATTTATTATTGTCTCTTTCTCTTTCTCCTGTTTAAGTAATTTTGTCTCAAAATTTGCTAACTTATCTTCAAAAATAGATAATGAATCTGGTGAGTTGACAAAATTGTCTGCAAGCTTGTTTATCTCTTCCTGTGTCTTGCTTATCTTCTTGTCTATATCTATAGTCAGGAAGTTTGTTTTGCATGCGTCTTTGTATAGGTTTTTGTACTCTTTTAACAAACTACACAGTTCTGGTAGAAGTGTGTCAAAATCTCTGTTACACTTCTTAATTTCTTCCTCAAAGAATTTCTGTTTCTCCTTTTCTACAATGTCCTTTACAGATTCTACCTTTATTTGCTCAATATTTCCAGAAATGTATTTACATAGTGTATCCAACTATCCTAAAGAATCTTTATTATCTATATTACAATTAGGAGCGATTGTTTTCAAAATTGGTATTGAATCATCTATTGCTTTGTAAGCTTGTGAGCTATAGTCAGTTATTTTCTTGATGGATTCAAGTAATACCTCAATCACATTTGTTGACCTTGATGGTGACCCAACAAACTGAGTATCGGTGGAAGTGACCATGCTTGTATTGACCTCTGGTAGGTCAGTTTGTGTCTGCATTTCCTTTAGAACTAGTTTTACTACTTCATTTCTTACCGGTTGCATCTATTCTAGAGCCTTTAGCTCTATCGGTTTCTCTGTTTGTGCTTCAGATTCCATCTTTTTCCCTATATCTGTTGCCGGTTGCTCTGTATTTCCTATTACTGGATGCTCTTTGGCCATATCTAATTTTTCACTTGGGTCTTTATCAACTGTTATGTTGATCTTTTGGGTATCAACATTTACAGTGAATAGGACTTCAGGATTTATATTGCTATCCTCTATATCCATGCTTTCAGTTGCTAGTTGGTTTTCAGGGATTGCAATTTTTACAGGTGGAGGTAGGTTATCTTTAATCTTTATGCTTGGAGGTCCACCAACTTTCCCTTTCCCTTTGTCCTTATCCTTCTGATATACCTTAATAGGCTTGGGATTCCTATATTCTTCTTGTTTTTCTTTTTCAACCAAAAATATGTCTGAACCATCTTCTGTTTCCTCTGAAACCTCTGTAACTCTACCTACCATCAGTGAAATATGCCAGTGTGTAGTGGAAAAAACTATCCGGTTGGCCTGAGCTATTAGATCATCAATTTCTTTTAGGGAATTTACCGGATATACAGCAAGTAGTTTTTCTACTTTTATTTTCTTGTCCAGTTCAATTACTCCTTGCCTTCTGGCCTCAAGTCTTTTGTATAAGTCATCAGGAATTTCATTTATGACTTCCATCAAAATTTTTTTAAACATGTCCATGTGTAGTATTACACTCTCCTCAACTTGCCCTTTCTCATCAGCTGATAGGGTGTCATAAATTTTCCCTATGTTCTTCAGTTTTCCTTCCTCTGTGATCTCATTTAACAAAATGTCTAGAGGTGCCAAGTCAGTTTTTGCCTTTTTCTTTTTCTTAGGGGTCAGCTTCTTTTTAGGTGTGAGCTTTCTGACCAGAGATCTCATAGCTTGTTGCTTCTGCCTTGTCCTTCTAGGTGAAGGAGTGGTTTTCGGTGAGGGGTCTCTTTTCCTAACAACTCTTTTAAAGGTTGCTGGCATATCTCCTTCTAAGGAAGTACCTACCAGTGATAGATGAGCTTCAGGTTGTGGGGCTGCCAACTCATCTTCAGTTATGCCGGTTTTCTTTAATACATCTTCCTTAATGGCTTTTGCTTGTCTAGATCCTTTCCTCACAACTGCCTCAACCTTTTTCACTCTTTTCTTTGATTGAATTTGGCTTTCTATGGTTTCAGCACTACCAAATATTTCTTCTTTAGGTTCATTGGGGGATTCCAAAAGTGCTTTGGCATAAGTTTCAACTATGTGGTCATCTATTTCATAGCCCATTTCTATTACCCAGATTGTCCTGGGGATGACTACTTCCATCCATATTTCATCCTTTTTTATAACAAAGCATATATCATCTTTGTATTTGTCTACAATCTTCTGTGATAACCTTGTCCTTTTCTTCATTTTTGTCTTTAGTGCTTGGAAAAAGTCATGAATGTTGTTTTCCTTATTCTCGCCCATGGTATTGAATAGTTCTGTCAGTTGCTTTCCTACCGGTATGTCATATCCGAATTCTTTATATCCTATACCAGGAACTTGTTTTGTTATATGAAGCATTAGACACACTAATAGATTTCCAAATCTGAAGGTTCCTTTCTTATCCTTCTTTATCTTTCCAAGGTTGTTTACCAGTTCATCCTTTAGCCATTCACAGATGTCAATTTTTGCATTGTTGGTTATTATTGTTGGCATGAGTGGCTTTGTAACCTAATATCATGCTTATGAATCTCACATTTGTATCCTTTACATCATTAACCCTTAAAGATCTTTTATCAGATGTTGCACCTGTTAGGTCAATGACTAAATCATTTGAAACTTTCTTGTTTTTATCTGGTTTTTTACCGGTGGCCGGTAACCCTGTGACAACCTTTATCGCTTGCTTGATGATCTTATGAATTGTATCTAGCCAGAAAAATTCTCCATGAACTCTACTTAATACTATCCTAATCACATCCTTAGGAAATTCAGGAATACTAAGGATTTCTATGAATCCTAGGGTTTCAATGATTTTGTATTCAGCTTTGATATTACCGGTATTATCACATATCTCGGTTTTGTACATGGTTTTGATTTCCTCATCTCCTAGCTCTTCAATATTGCAGTGAATATACATTCTAGGGTCTTCAACATATACAACACCTTTAGGGATTTGAGAGAATGCACCTAAGGTATCATCTTTCTTTGCTATTTCAGGGACCAACTGAAATACGGGCCTAGGTCTTTTAATTACTTCCACAACAGTAGGGTTCGCTATGTATTCAATTGTAGAGGTGGATGCCATGATAAAATACCTTTTTTTGTCTTGGATGAATGATTGCTTGGAGTGTTCTTGCTTCTTGCTCGAAATGCCTTAGCTCGGAAATCTTCGCGCTCTCTGAAAGTTTGAAATCACGGTGAAATGAAATGGAGCCAAAACCTTATTTTATAAAGTCTTTTTCACTACCTACCACATTATTGCTTATCGGTAATGTATTCACTTAACTTTATTTGCCGGTAATAAGTGATTTTCAACTTCTTTTCTCTAACCAAGGGAATAATAGCACATGTGTCATTAGATTGCCAAATCCTCAAGATAATTTTCTTTAACTAGATGAAGAACTTCCTGCAGGTGGAGCACTGCTCTATCCTGCCGGTGGAGCATCACATTGTCCTGCTGGTGGAGCATTTGTTGGTTCTACTGGTGGAGGAGTATTCCCAATATTTAGATAAGCTTTTCTAATCCATTGCTTTGAGAATTATTGCTTAACCTCTTCAACCTTTTCTTTACCTTTCAAGCTAGTACTTTTGTTGTCTACCGGTGTACCTTTACTTCTATAAAATTTAGCAATATGACCAATCTTGTTACATGCATAACAAGTTACATTATTTTTCTGAATAGCTTTCCCATAACCTATGTCGGTTTGTGTTCTGCATTGATTTGATAAATGTCCAAATCTTCCACAAACATAACATCTTACATTCATTCTGCAGTTTTCAGAGTTATGACCAACTTTGTTTCATTTGGAGCATTGACCGGTGGGAGGATTGATATTCTGATAATTCCTAGATCTACATTTGTTTGCCCTATGACCATATTTATTACAGTTAAAGCATTTTCCATTGAATTTATAAGTATTAGGAGGTCTTACCGGTTTGTTGTGATCTTGAGTATTTGCAGTACCAGAGCTTTCTCCAATTTCAAATCCAATTCCAGAAGTGTCACCTTTGGGTTTTTGATTCTTCAATAAGGTACCAAGTTCTTCTGAGCTTTTCTTGAATTTTTCTTTGTGTTGATTTGCAGTTTCCAATTCCCTTTCCAAGATTTATTTTTGTCTCATTAGTTCATTCGAGTCATTCTGAGTATGCATCAGATCTGTCTTCAACATGTCATTTTCAAAGCTAAGTCTTGTGTTCTCATTTGCTACATCACTTAGTCTTCTATTCAATTCTTCTTCATTCTTCTTTCTATCCTCAATCTCTTTGCAAAATCTCATAGTCATATCCTGCATTTCATTTTTTGTTGTCATGATCTCTTGTTTCAACTTGCTTATCATATCATTAAGTGATTCCTTTTCATCATTCTCATTTTGCAATTTTTCACAAAGTTCTCTTCTCTTATTTCTTGTAACAGTAAGGTTTTCTTGAAGTGCCTGAATGCTATCCTGAGCTCCTTTTAAATCATCTTCTAATTTGATATTTTTCAACTTCTCTACATCATAGTCAATAAGAGCTCCTTCAAGTTGCTTCATCAGATTTTCTATTTTTACCGGTGTCAAGATCTTCCTCAAGCTGTTAGGCTACTAAAAATAGAGGACCATGCTCTGATACCAATTGTTAGGGTTCCCACAGATACTGAGAGGGGGGGGGGGGTGAATCAGTATCTGACCAGTATGACAATTTTCTTAAAATCATGCAGAACATAAAGTAACAGTGTACCGGTATGCAAGAATTAATGTAATAAACAGAATCAAAAACATCCACATGAAAAGAACACCATAACACAAGATGTTTAACAAGGAAACCCGGTGTGGGAAAAACCTCAGTGGGATTTGTGACCCACAATATTCACTTACTAGCCAATAAGAGAATATTACTTACAATAGGGGCCTGCACATGCAGGAAGGCCAATTGCCTAGAGCACACTGCTAAGTGAGAAGTCACACTGACTTACAATGAGGATTATGCTAATCCAATATTCTATACTACTTTATAATAGCATCTTCAATGCCAGATTCAGTACTGGTTCTTGCTCTGTTCTTTACATATACCCTTGACCTATAATTCACACATTAGGTCTATCTAATAATTTTCTTTATGCTCGCTTACCTATCCCTACAAATGTCTACAATGATCTCCTTTATATACAAGAGTCATTTTACAATTTGCCAAGTCAGCTTACAATAATAAACAAAATATTACATATCAAAAAAATCCTGTTGGCCTCTGTGCCGATATACATCTTTTCTTCTGTGTCGATGCCGGTGCCGGTGTAAAGTGGTTTTGCTGATGTCGGTGCACTGTCTTTCTTGAATAATGCTTTGCCAGTAGAATGTCTTGCCAATGCCATAGGATTGCAAGGTTTCCATCAATGACAAAACCTTCAATCACACACAATGTCTCATTGGAGTGTCCATATGCCAACAAAGTTAACTTTCCTATCAACATTATCCACCCCTACTGCTAATTGTACTAAATCTTTAGTGAAGTCACAAGTGGATTTAATGATAGGATTGGCCCTTGCTTCATCATAAGATGCACACATAAACTCTAAATCTTGCTCCCTAGGCCTCCATTTGTCAAAAATAGGTGTCAACATGGCCTTATCTCCCCTGAGCTCATTCCATATATCCAAAATTTTACCTACATTATTGTATAGCAATGAGGCATTCATGGTACCTGCAAAACTAGTGACAGTGGCCTTTACTCTATCCTCATACTTCTTTGCATACAGGGCTTGAGCCTATTTTAAATTCTCTAACTCTTGAGGAGTAATCTCAATCATTTGGGAGCTAGAAGGTGCTGGAGATGGTGGGAACTCAATGATAGGGCTGGTAGGTGGAGGTCTAATAGGAGAAGAGGAGATCATCAGTGTTGAGGATTCACCATGATGATACTGTCCTGCTAGTTGCTTCTACAATTTAGCAATGATGTTATCTCTGTCCCTTACCTCTTCTTGGGCATTAGTGTAGGCTTTTAAAACTGTCTCCAATTTAACCTAGAGATCTACCTTTTCCTTAGCTTCCCTTTCCGCTACTGCAACACTAAATTTTGTAGTTTCTAGTACAGTACTAGTGGCTTACACTACCCCAGTAGTTTGCACTCTCTTCACCACCATTCCTCCAAGATAACCTGACCTTGAGGTGTCCTTTTTCTTCTTATTTTCATCTCTTTTTAGAGACCACATGACTAATGCAACATTGTCTTTACTGAAAGTAACTCCCTCAATAGGTTTAGTCTCCTTTCTTACTACTTCTAGGACTAAAGCATCTGCTATGTCCCATTCAGGGAGAATGAGTACCCCAGCCTGAACCACCATGTCTCTTCCTTGCTGAGGAGTTATGGTCTTAAATTCTTCAACCATTTCTTGCTTTATTTCTTCCTCAGCTATAGCTGGGTCTTTATGAGGCTGCTCACCCTTCCTTTTCTCACACCTTGCATTGTATTTGTCAATGCTCTGCTTCCACACAAATTGCATGAATGCTTCTGATGTGATGAACTTGTCATCAGCCAAGAAATCTTCACTGGCTCGCTTGATCTCAGGATCCCATTCTTGGCCTTTGAATTCACTAATGGTGATATTTATTTCAGCAGCTAAGGGCTCTTCTGGCATTCCTTCCTCTACTTCATCATAAGTGTAGGCAATTTCCCCTAAACTGCCTAACTGCAATAGTTGCTCAGCTGCTGCCTATTCATCTCCTATATGGATAGGTGATTGAGATGGGGAGTACAAAGGTTCTTCAGGTTGTACCTCTTTTCCCACTCTTTGTTTCTTTGGGCTACTAGGGATCTTGATGACATCATGTATCTTCCTCTTTCCTTTAGAGGTAGAGGGCTCCCCTAAAGTAGGTATAAGCACACTGTAATTAGATTTCTTGTGCAACATATAATCACCAGGAGGGATTGCTCTAGCAGATACAAACCTACTCAAAATTAGTCTTTCTTTCTTAGGGTTGTTCTTGATTACAACCTCCCTCTTTTCTTTTAGTGTTTGCATCAGCTCCTCAAAACTAAGAATCAAAAACTTTATCTTCTCTGCAAAGGGGTGAAAGCTAGACAAAGGGTCATAGCTTATGCCAAAATGGTGCACCAAGTCAAAGGCCTTTTTATAAGCCACCCACTTTTCCTTTCTCAACTCTTGTTCATTTAAATCAAACTCATTTCTAATGAGGTCTTCAGGAAACTAAAATTGGTGGGGTTTAGCCTTGCATACTACCCTCTTCCTAAACATTCCATTGAAGAAGTCTTCAGGGTTGGCACATTGGGAGACTGCAGTTGACAAATGATATGGCTGAAGGAAAGCTTCAAAACATTTCCAACCTCCTTTGGTTATCACAAATTGGTGTGCCACGGTAATTGTAGGGAAAATGGTCCCCTTACCTCTGCCTGTCAATTTTGCCTCTGCATAGCACCAATCTGCCTAAGAATCTCTGCAATTCCCACTTTAAGGGGGACCTGATAAGGTAACAAAAATGGGGTACCTGTGAAACCATATATTCTGAAAACTGTGGAAATAGGGTATAAGTAGATATCACCCCAATTGTGGACAATTTTTATGTCCTCTGCAAATTCTTGTGGCCTAATGAGTTCCAAAAGCACCTTAGGAATTCTTGGATTCTCCGAACAGATAAGGGTCCTAATTTTTGATGCAAAACATTTGTCAAAACCTTAGAAAACTTGCATCTTCTCTGTCCCATGACAACACTGTGCTCCATAATTGCACTGGCATCTTTTCTCCATCCTTCTTTTTCACAAGATCCATCCCACTTGAAAAATAATCACCACCCTTGAACAAAAACAAATGCATAAGAAGGGAATACCACCCAAAAGGCCTATCTACTTTCCCATTCTTGATCCCTATCAATACATTATGGATAGCATCAATTATAAAAGAAGCATAATCAAAAGTTATTGCCACAAAAGGATTCAAAATCTGAGCAACCATCAGCATGTAGTGAGTAGGCATACTTGCCTCAGCATCCTCCCCTAGGATTTGGCAGAGAGACCAGTATAATCCTTTAGCCCTAAGGGTAAAAAAATTTAGAGAAAAAGGCTCTTTAGTGTTAGGTCCCACAACTGTCAACCCACCTATCTTCACAAAGAATTCTTTGAGAGGCCCATTCCTAAGGTGGTTCCTTTGCACACTATACACCTGAGCTAATGATTTAAAATCAATAGGCTCTAGAAAATTAGCGTATTCACTTAACCCAAAGGCATTCCTGAATTCCTCATCATTAATCTCAATGAGGGTCTTCCCACTAATATCCTTAACACTTCTTGAAATTGGGTCATAATTATGTGCAATCTGGGTCAAAAGATCTACATCAAAGAAAACCCCAGGGACCACCAACTTTCCAACATCCAACTCCCATGTACTGTTCTGAGGGGCTGGAGAATTTCTCATGCTGAATCCAACCTTGAATAACCCCAACCCAGACATCCCTATTTGAGGGTCTCTTAACCAATTACCCTTATCATATAAACCTTCTCATATTTTTAGGCGAGGATCTCTCGGCACCAATTCTTTCATTTTGGAAGCCACATTAGTTGACAACATCAACTGTTCAAGGAAATCATCACAAATGGCCCTCTCGTTGTTAATTGACCTTTCCTGAGAATTCCCTCTTAGGTGCCATCTCTTAAAAATAAGCAAGCAATCTAACGATCACCCTTAATTGTTCTATGACAAATCAAAATCTCAATTTAAAGCACACACAGTTAAAAAAGATGGCCGAACAAGAGTATAGAAAAACCTGCTTTTACTCGATGGAATTAGCTCTACAACTGTTTCTTTGCAAATACTCTTTAGAATGATACCTCGGTTTAATTGATATGAGATCATATATGGCAACTAGGCTCTTAACTGCGACATTGACTTCACACGCTTTGGCCATCCCTTCAGAATTGAATTCATGAAAGAATTCAAAATTTTCACTCCAACGGGTCATAACGCCTGTGTATTTTCTCTTTTCGCTACTTCGTAAGGCATAACTTCTTGGCAATTTTGCTTCATGAAATAACGCCAACCGTTAGATCAAGACGAAGTTGATCTTCATTTAACTTCATATTTTATTTTCCTTTGGGAATGCAAAACCTTTTCACCATTTCGCAGGGTTTAAAGCACGAGCACTTTCCCTTTGTGAAATAGCGCAGGCCATTCGATCAAATGAGACTTGATCAATCTTTACATTCTAAACTTTTACCTTTCCATCGGGCCTTATTTCATTTCGCCATTTCGTGGGGTTTATCCTGTGAGCACCTTTCCTTTGTGAAACTATGCCAGGTGTCAGATGTGACTCAAATTGCTCAGCCTTTAACTTCTCACCTGGATAGTCGGCCTTTTCACTAACCGCACTTCTACCCGACAGCTAACGGTTCTTCGCTATTTTGCAGAGCTTAATCTGGATTCAAATTTACGCTGTGAAATAGCATGAACCATTGGATCAAAATGAAGATGATCATCCTTTAAGTGAGACCTTTTTCTTGGCTTGCTTACCCCGCTCTTCCTTTGGTTACCGGATACCACATGGCACTCAACCATTCACCCTGGGAGACTTTTTAAGTTTAATTCTGAGTCAGCCGCATGTTATAACCACTAGTTACACCTTGGCAACTTTAATCTCTTTGGAAACCATGTGTTTAGATACACGTCACCATCTAGCCTGACACCAGGATGAATGCCCTTTACTTTGGCCATTTCACGAAGCATATCCTTCAAACATCTTACAAATGCGAAGTAACACCAGCCGTTAGATCAAAATTGTGAGGCCTCACCTCGACTCAGTTTGACATTCAGTGGATGTTATATTTTAGACTACTATGGATACTTTGTTTTGATGCATTTTGAGACTTAGAACTTATATGATTTTAGGATATTGGATAACATTGCTATGAATTGATGTTTTACTTACATGCTTTATGAGATAGAACACTACATGATTATTAGATTGAATGATATTGCAATGATAGATGTCGTTAATGAATTTGCAGGACTTTACTTTGAATATAGAACTATGATGTATGTTTAGTTTATGTGAATTGGGATGAAAAATTGTTTATGTGAATTTGCTTGACAAAAGATGTATTCAATCTATGCAGATGAAAATTGTATGCAAGTAATGATGTGCATTGTTGTATTATTGAATTATATTTTATATGAATATTTGGGAGTACTAATATGTAAATTGAGATGCGCAGGAAATTTACCATGTGACCATGGAAAATTACGGAGAATCAAACCTAGACTTATGTATGTTCGTAAAGCCAGGGTTTGTCTATTTGGAGAGACAACACCCCGTTTGTGTTGTATTTTATTTGTATCAGTATATGTGGCATGAGTGTTAGGTGTTATTTAAATTTATTGTGTAAAAACCTCAAGAGACAATTTCATGTTTATTTTCGTAAAAGTATTTTATTAGTGTCACTTGACACATGTGTGGATTTAAATTTAAATATTTTACTTTGTCTCTTGATGGGAAAGTGTTAATTATAATTAATTTTAAATAAAATAATGTGTTGTTAAAAAAAAAGATATTTTGAGAATATAATATTTGGAGTGGTCAACTTATGTTTGACCCGAAAATAAACTTCAGAGGGGTTTAAAATGGGTTAAATGAACACCTAGGGGTAGTTTATTAGGGTTTCCTAAAGCCCATAAGGTATACCTAGGGGTTAGGGGTAATTTTAGGCAAGTTTCTACTTTATAATGATCTTTTTAATGCTTTAAAAATTGGTTTTTTTGAGTTGAGCGAAAATTGGAAATTGAAGTGAAAATCAAATCAAGATTTTCCCTCTTGAAAGGAAAGTCTTTTTGCATTTTTGCTTTCTTCCTTCTTTTTGATTTTTTTTTTAGAATCCTGTGAGAACTCAGAGAGTGAGCTTCTTAAGGAAGATTTTTTGGGAATAGCTGGTTAATCACCCACTCTCCATTTTTGGAGACAAAAGAAAATTTGGAAGAAAAATAATGTTATGGGATAAAGAAATTGATTAAGGAAAAATAAAGAATTGTGGATTGGGCAGCTCTTCTTCAGATATCGTTATAACCTTTGGGCAGAATAAGGTTGGTTTCATTTTTACTTTTAATGTCTAGTTTTGTTTATTTCTGAAAGTTGTTGAATAAGAAAATCTGTATTCTTGAAAATGAATGTTTGAAAATCTTTTGGTTTTGTTTTATGAATGAATGTGTTTTGGGAGTTTTCTCAAGATCTCTCTTTCTCTTGGGAGAGAAGAGGATCTTGAGGGTGGTAGCAGTGACAGCCCTCGAGTGAGAGACTCTCTTTAGAGAGCGATCACAAGGGATCTTTGTGTGACCCTTGCTGCATGGCCTGTTTGTGCAATGGGGGTCATAAGGAGGGTTATAAGGCTAGAATGCCTTTGGGGGGCATAAGGAATTTATGGGGTTGAGATTTTGATATGTTATTTGTGCCATGAGGTGGCTTCTTGTTATTACATACTTGCAGAATTCTCCTCAGGGTATTTGGTCCACTACCACCCTTTGAAAATGTTCACCACCAGAGTGTGGTGCTGTGAAAGCCAGGTTGGGAATGTGTCTGGAATATTTGTATGCTTTGTGTTTCTTTGTGTTTGCCTGTTTGTTACCCATCTAGGAATTGGTTCTCCGAGCTCGGGGGTGGCTACCAGTTAGCCTAGGCTGGGAGGTGAGCACTCCGTGGTCAGTTTTGTGTTTTTTTATTTATGCAGGAAATTCAGAGGAAAGAGGATAGGATTCATGAAAGATATTCAGAAGATTGTTTTTGAAGATATTTGAAATTCAGTTGCAGATGTTGATTTAAAGTTGTTGTAAATAAATGCCTTATTCAAGAGAAAGGAGAAGCAAGTTGTAATTTTGTAATAATAGACTTGAAGTCTTATTGTTGTAATTGTTCAGAGAAAACATTCTGTAAATATGGTAGTATATTTTAGAGATGTTTTAAAGAAAGAAAAGCTTGTTATTTCTACTTCTAATTTTTTTTTAAAAAAGAAAGGATTAAATTGTGTTGCATGCAAAAAAAAGCTTCTTGTATTATGGAAAGAAATAAAAGATTTGTTTTCCAATTAGACTTTAATTATATTTCACTTTTGGCAAATAAAAGATTTTTGTTGTTGAAAGATTTCTATGTAATTTTAACAAGAAATAGATTTATGAAATATTAGATTAGTGGAGAAAAAAATCAATGAAAGATTTCCTTTTAATTTAGGAAAATATTTTGTAATCCTTTAAAAGTATTCAATATTGTATTTTGGGATTAGCATTGTTTTAAAAGCTCAATGATTTTATATAAACAAATATAAATACTTTTAATTCTGAATTAACTTCATATTCTTTCCCTTTACTATATTAGTTTAATTGTAGCAAGTAAAATTCTTTTAAAAAAAATATATATATATAAATGTTATATTGAATTTAGGTTTATCTTCTTATCTTTGTTATTTAATTTGTAATTGCCAATATATATATATATATATTTATATGTTTTATTTTAAAAAAAAATAAATTTAAAAAAAAAAAATTAAAACGAAGTTTAGGGGTCCCCGCGGGCTCCTCTGTGCTTACGCACAGTGGATGACCGCGCGGCGCCCACTATGTGCACGCACAGTGGAGCTGCTTGCGGCTCCCACTGTGTGGGCACACAGTGGACGGCCGCGGCCGCCACTGTGTGGCCACACAGTGGTGCCGCCAGCGGCGCCCACTGTGTGGGCACACAGTGGAGCCGCGGCACCCACTGTGCGCTCACACAGTGGCGCGCACGCGGCCGGACCTGTTTTGCTCCTCCGTGACCTGCATTAAAATATAGATGGAATTCATGGTCAACAAGGGCTTCGGCCCGGCCATGAAGTTTAACAGTTAAAAAAAAATATAATAATATATAGGGTTTAAAACCCTAACCGAGTGGAGGTTAGGGCAGGTTAATGTTAATTAAAATAATAATTAAAATATTTACCAGTTTAGTTAAATATACATATATATATGTTTCCATAAATACATATGGAAATTATATATATGTATATAAATGTATGAATTTGAGCATTTTTGTATAAGTAATTAAATTTTAAATATATAAATATATGCATAATCAATTATGTATATATGTATATATTTATTTAATCCTGATTTTAATTTTGGTTAAATTATAAAGAGAAATATAAAAGAATTAAAAAGACTATATAGTCATAATGGAGGATAAATTAAAATATCTCTCCTAATACTTTTAGTATGATTAATTTAATAAAACTATTAATTAAATATCTTTTGGAGATAAAATTTAAACGAGTAGGTTATTCCGCGATTAGAATATAACTGATTGTCGATGCTTCGTTCGTTTCAGAATGAGCTCGAATTTATTAATGGAATTTTCTCTAGCGCTTGTCGCAAGAGTGGGCTTTTAAATTAAATTAGTATCTTTTTTAAAAAAAAATTGTTCCGTTTTTGCCCTAAATTTTGGGCATGACAAAAATGAAGTTGATCTTCCTTTAACTTCATGTTTTGTCTACCCTTGGGAACACAAAACCTTTTCGCCATTTCATGGGGCATAAAGTGCGAGCACTTTACCTTTATGAAATAATGTGGGCCGTCCGATCAAATGAGAATTGATCGGTCTTCACACTCTGAACTAATTCTGGCAAACATGAGCCCTCTTACTCAACTCCAAACAGCTGGCATCTAGTCGTTTTCCAAGCTGATATGTCAGTCTTTCATTTGCTGAGAGAAAAACATTAGGTTTCTCTGCATTTTTGCCACTTGTATCTGTCTGAACACCTTTTACCCCGCGGCATGACTCACTTTTGGGACCTACCTCACTGACTGTTGCATTTTCTGCCACGTGCCATCATCTTACTCGCCTTCTAGACTAGCCAGACTATCTGCTTGGAATGCCACATCATTTCGCCATTTCGCAGAGTTTAACTATCGAGCCCTTTTATCTTGCGAAATAGCGTGAACCGTTAGATCAAAATGAAGATGATCATCCTTAAAGTGAAACCCTTTAAACAATTCCTCGCATTCCGGGCCCCACCACCTTTTCGCCATTTCACGAAAGGTATTTTACCCGCAAGTTCAGGCTGTGAAATAGTGCCAGCCGTTAGATCAAATCTAAGATGAACATCTTTTATGTGAGGCCCTTTTAGCCATTTTGAACAGAATTCCTTTTCGCCATTTCACGGGTTTTAAACCACGTGCAACTTTGCCTTGCGAAATAGCGAAAAGGTTAGATTTTTTTGAAAGATGCGCACGACTTAAAGGGCCCGACAATACTAGGAGGAAAATAAGTAAAAGATGTAAAATTTTATGATTAATTCAAAAGACCACCTAGGCAAATGACAAAGGGGGGACACTTCTTACGAACCTAAGACCCATTACTTAAGTGGATAAAGTAATGAGGAATTAGAAACCAGGGGCTTTCAATATTTTGTGAAAATATTGGAGAATTTGAAATTAAAACCCTAAAAGCCCTAAAACCTAGCACAGAGTTGAACCAACTGACAGCAGGTCTAATTCAAAATTTCAAAAACAATAGCCAACTTATGGGAAAGGAAAACCCTTTTTTTAAACAGTAATAACATGTAGAAGACTGAAGTAATGCTGGAATGCATTAGGAATGAGCTATCAAGGATCTAACCGAGAAATCTATGCTATTAGATATATCAAACACTTGTTGATTACTCACATCTTTGACAAGTCTATAGCCCTTAACCGGGTAGGCCCAAAAGCCTTTTGTAAATCCTCTAACAAGGTGGTTCACATCTGTGGATCTAAAATCCTCTAGCAAGGTAGTCTTTAATCAGACTTATCTCCTAACAGAGATTGAGATTCCTAATAGGATCTGTTTTGGTAAAGAACATTGTAAGACCTTAACCGGTCTAGTTCCTATTCTACAGATAGTTACTTGTGATTTCCATCTCACTGTGGTTTTTCCCATTTGGGTTTCCATGTCAAAATCTCATGTGTTATGGTGTTTGTGCTTTTGTGGGTGAATGCATTATTTTCTATTTGGTTTGCATGTGTGCTAACTGGTTTGTCTGCTAAATTGTTTTACCGGTTTACTGTCAGTCTTGTAAAGTGTTTAAGTGAACAGATTTTTGGCATACTAATTCACCCCCCCCCCCCTCTTAGTATTCATCAAGGCATAATAAATTCCTTTATATTGCCAGCAATCTCCCCCTTTGGCATTGATGGCAACACTAGATGAGAAAAAGAAAACATCTAAGTGCCAAGAAATGCCAAAAATTTCTCATACAAGATATAACAATGAAAAACTAAAAAATCCCAGCAACTCCCTAAGGAGTGTAGTCCAATCAGAAACTGATTTGAATCTCTCCCCATATGACATATTGTGACATTATTTTCCACATCATATAACTCTCCCCCTTTGACATCAATGCCAAAGATATGACATACATATTAAAATCTTGTGAATCTCAAAGTTGACTACTCCCCGTGAGTATTAGCACCACTACATCAATCTGGAGCAAAGGATAATGCTGATGATGCATACCAGACTGATTCTCTGCTCGATTAATTAAGTTTCTGCTAGAGGGGTAGACACCCCTAATGTGTCTCTTAAATACTCAAATGATTCCTTAGACATCGGTTTAGTGAATATATCTACAATCTTCTCTTTAGTGTTCACATAAACTAATTTGACTTCCTTTTCTTCCACATTTTCCTTTAGAAAGTTATATTTTATTGCTATGTGCTTAGTCTTAGAGCGAAATACTAGATTCTTAGACATGCCAATAGCTGCAGAGTTATCACAATAGATAACTACCAATTCACGGCAATTTACCTTGATATCCTTCAAAATTTTCTTCATCCACAAGACTTGTGTGCAATTAGTTGTTGCTGCAACATATTAAGCTTCTGCAATCAATAAAGAAATGCATGATTTTTTTTTGTTGATCCATGAAACCAATTTCTTTCCAAGAAAGAAAGCTCCACTAGAAGTGCTCTTCCAATCATCAGTATCTCCTGCCCAATCTGCATCTGTATATGCAAATAAATTCAAGTTATCATCTCTAGAGTACCATAAGCCATATTCTATGGTTCCTTGCAAATACCATAATATCCTCTTTACTATACATTCATGATTTTCTTTAGAATTACTTTGATATCTGGAAACAATACTTATTGCATTCATAATATTCGGTCTAGTTTGAGTTAGATATAACAAGCCACCAATCATAGACTTATACCTTGTCAAATTTACCGGTGCATATGTGTCTTTGATAGATAATTTCTCATTTATCACCATAGGAGTACTTACCGGTTTGGAATTATCCATACCAAAATTCTTCAACAATTCCCTTAGATACTTAGTTTGACAGATAAAAATTCCTTTGTTAGTTTGAGTAATCTGCAAACTTAAGAAAAATCTCATCTCACCAGTCATAGACATTTCAAATTCATCCTTCTTATTATTAGAGAATTCATGAACAATTTATCTTCACCTCTAAAAATGATATCATCAACAAATAATTCAATAATCAGAATATTATCATCAGTGATCTTGTAATATAAATTGTTGTCAACATTACCTTTTGTATAACCAATCTTCAAAAGATATTTATCCAACCTTTCATACCAAGCTCTAGGAGCTTGTTTCAATCCATATACTTCTTCCTCAAGTTCACCATTCAAAAATTCACATTTAATATCCATTTGATAGATCTTATAGTTCTTGTATGTTGCATAGGCAATAAATAGTCTAACAACTTCAATTATAGCTACTGTTGTAAATGTCTCACCATAATCAATTCCTTCCATTTGAGACTATCCTTTACAAACCAGTCAAGCCTTGTTTCTTACAACTTGACCATCCTCATTTAGTTTATTTCTAAAAACCCATTTAGTTCCAATAACATTCTTATTTATAGGTCATGGAACTAAAGTCCAAGTTTTATTCTTCTCTATCTAATCTAATTCATCTTCCATAGCCTTTAACCAATATTCATCTTTACAAGCTTAAATAACAGATGTTGATTCAATTTGAGAAATAAGACATACCTCTTCATTTGCTAGTATTCTTCTTCTTATAACTCCCTTGTTCTTGTCTCCAATTATATGATCTTCTGAATGATTTAATCTTACATACCTTGGTGTCTTATGAACTTTAGGTTCTCTATTTTGATCATCAATTACAATTGAATTTTTTGATTGTACTGGTGTAACTGTCTCAGTGTCTTGTACCAGTTGAGGCATTACCAAATCAGTTATGATAATTTTCATTGCCGGTTCTCTATCATATGATATAGATTGATTTTTGTATTGCTCATCCAATTTCACATTTGTGCTCTCCACAATTTTCTGCAATCTTTTCTTATAACATCTATATGCTTTTCTCTGAATTGAATATACAAGAAATATCCCTTCATCACATCTAGGATCAAACTTCCCAATTGAATCATCCCTTTTGATATAAAATTTTCTTCCAAAAATTCTGAAATATTTAAGAGTAGGTGTATATCCAAACCATGATTCATAATGTCTTACTAGTTTCACCTTTGATATGAACTCTATTGAATGTGTAGACTGTTGTACTCACTGCTTCTCTCCAATAGATGTGAGGCAATTTAGCTTCCATCATCATGGTTTTTGCTGCATCCAAAATGGTTCTATTCTTCCTTTCCACTACTCCATTTTGCTGATGAGTCCGAGGTGCAGATAATTGTCTCCTAATTCCATTTATTTCACAATAATTGTTAAATTCAGGAGATGTTAACTCATCGCCTTGATCTGATCTCAAACATTTTATTTTCAATCTAGTTTCTATTTCCACCATTACTTTAAAGATCTTTAATTTCTCAAAATCTTTAGACTTCTCCCTTAGAAAATTCACCCACATCATTCTAGAATAATCATCAATTATTAGTATGAATTACCTATCACCTTGAAAGCTTTCGGTCCTTGCTAGACCACATAAGTCAACATGAATCAAATCAAGCACATCATTGATTTATCATGTATGATCTTAAAATAAGTTCTAACTTGCTTTCCCAATTGACATTCCTAACATACCAGATTATGAAGTTTTATAATCTTAGGTATATCTCTAACTGCCTTTGTTGAACTGATCTTAAAATTACAATCAAAATTAACATGACACAACCTCTTATGCCATAACCAACTCTCATCAATATGATCAATCAAACATATCTTATCATCGATATTGAAGTGAAAGATATTACCTCTAGTCTGAGTACTGGTTGCAATCTCCAAGCCAGTTTTGTTAATGATTTTGCATTTTCTATCTTTGAACTAAAGTTGGAATCCCTTATCCACCAATTGACCAACACTTAAAAGATTATGTTGTAAACCTTCTACATAATAAACATTATCAGTATTATGCTCACCATCAAGAGAAATAATACCTCTACCTTTGATCATACATGCTTTGTCATCCCCAAATCTGACTTGACCACCATTGTATTCTTGCAAGGACATAAATTTTCTTTTATCTCCAGTCATATGATTTGAGCATCCACTATCAATTACCCATTCATCCTTGTCTTCAACTTTTTCTACCAGGGCCTTTTCTTCATTCTTGATAACTGGTTTCGGTTCATCTTCCTTTATAGCATAGAACACCCATTCCTTTCCACTATTGGATCCACTAGAAGAGTCTCTTGCCGGTTCTTCCTCTGAGTCATCACTTACTCCTTGCTCATCAATAGAGTAGCATGATTTATCTATGTTTCTCTTGTTCTTATTCTTGAACTGATATTCATCGTTAGGCTTAAAAGATATTTTAACTCTTTCTTCAAATCTTGAATTCCTTTCAAAACATCTAGATGCAAAATGACCAATCTTATTACATGCAAAACATTTAAAAGGTGTTTTTCCTTCATACTTACTTCATGTCGGTCCTTTAGGCACTCTTCTAGAAAATAGTGCTTCAAGTTGCTCCAATTCTTCATCCTCTTTTATCATATCTTCCAATTCTTTTGCATATAGGGCTTTCCAATCACTTTTGCCAGTAGATGATGATGCATGAAAAGCAGGTTCTGACTTTGCATCTCCAGAGGGTCCAAATTATTCAAGCTCAAAAACATATAATTTCCCAATCAAAATGTCTCTATTAATTGAAGTGTTTGCCAATGTTCTCAATTCATTAATTGCAGTAGCCTTCATCTTGTAAGCCATTGGTAGGGCTCTCAAAACTTTATAAACTATTTCATCTTCACTCAAAGATCCTCCACAACATTGAATTCCCGTGACATTCTCATTTACTCTTTCCATAAATGTAGCAATTATTTCATTATCTTCCATCTTCAAGTTCTCATAGCTTACTCGGTAACCATCAAGTTTAGCAATTTTGACAGTAGGGTCACCTTCATTCAGAGTTTGAAATTTATCCCACATAACCTTTGCAGATGATTTATCAGTCAATCTCATGATTTATTGATCAGTGAGTGCGCACAAGAGGGATTCTCTAGCTCTGCAATTGTTTTCAATATTTTTGTCCAAGTTTGCGGGAGAAGGATTCCTAGATGCCGGATCATAAGGTATATATCCTTTCTCAGTGATCTCCCAAATATCCTTGCCAAGACATCTAAGATGAGTCTCCATTCAAATTTTGTATATCCCATAGTTTGTTCGACCAAGCTTAGGGATTTTTCTTCTCAAAATAGCTACTAGTGGATTTGAATTAATAGTTTCCATAGGATCTACCTCAAGTAGTTAAGCTTCTGCAAAAGAGGACCAAAGCTCTTATACCAATTTTTAAAATAAGCAGTAGACAACTGAAGGGGGGGGAGGTGAATCAGTTCTCAACAAATTATATCAAGCAGACCACTTTATAACCTTTCATCGGAGCACATAAACATTGAATACTAGAATAGAAGAAATAGATACTGGTAAGCAATAAAACTTAAGCATGAAACAAAGAATCAACACAATGCAACCATACCACATAACACCATGATTTGTACGTGGAAAACCCAATAAAGGGAAAAAACATGGTGGGAACCCTACCCACAATGAGATGATACTCTTGCAGAAAGTATGTGATACAATAAGGGGCCTGCACATGTAGGAAGGAACACTGCATAGAGCGTACCGCTCATTACAAAGGAGTCTCACTGACTACAGAGAGGTTATAACCACCTCAATATAATTGTACAACAATTTGGAAGAATGAACTACGAATGATAGCATCTACCATGCCTAACTACAGTCCTGGTTAAGCTCAATACTGGAGGCCTTTGACCTCTTACATAAACCCAATCCGATCACCTATGATTGACCAAATATCCTTTGTATATGATCTTTTCATTATTCGCACATTTCATTCCATTACCATGATCTACAATGAGATATTACATCAATTTATACAAACCCTAAGGCCTAAACCAATTAGGTCGACCACCTAAGAGATATTGCAATAAGATCATTACATACATCCACAATAAAATGATATACCATGTCATCTTTAGACCAAAAAAATATTAACCAATCCATAAATCATAACAGTAACATGTAGAGAACACTTAATAGCATGTTAGATGATATCGGTCCATAACCTAAATAGATACCAGACCCAAATAGATCCACCACACCAAAGCAATGTCTCCAATCAGTCAAGGCATGAACAAAGATCACATTCTACATCTTGAATTTCATCTAGAAGCCACACCAACACCACTTATGCATCCTATCAAAGATTCTCAGTAAAAGCTCTGCTAGTAAAAGCCTAAACCCTTATCGGTATAGGCTTAATAGAATGTATGATAGCATTTGATCATCAAGTCAATACCAACTGACCAAAACATACTCTAGAAACATGAAACACATCAAACCAAACATATTACATTGATCCAAACATGTCGGTAGTATCCAATTGATATTCCCTTCTACTGGTAATCAAAATCTGTATGTCGGTAACCAATCATAACAGCTAGTGTTGACATCAATGATAAAACATCAATGTAACACATAATCAATTCCTTGATATTGCCAATAGTTAGTACATCAAGTCTCAATACTGGAGACAAAATTTAGGCTAGCATTCTAATGTGCATGCTAAATCAATTGATAAACATTTAAATGCATAATGCACTAGTATATTAGCCTAAAGAAGATCAATTGATAAACATTGTAAGATTTATATTAATGGCATAAATAAAAATAAATAACTAGGAACTATTCACTTATCAATATTATCAACATACATATTTATCAGCTCCATATTTTGTCTTAGATATATAAAAGTGTACTAATATCATGTGTTCATTCTTATTGATATCAACAAGATACTTTCCAAATATAGGAATCAAACTAATATAGATTCACAAGAACCGCATTTAAATATATTACATTTCTTTTTCTCTTTATTTTATTTACATCTTTCTCAATTATATATATTTTCGTAGAAAACTATATTTTATCCTTTCTATTATTTAAATTAATATGTTATATTTTGGCAACAGTCTTAATTAAAGTTTATTTTGACTAATTAAAATATTTGTGTCAAGGTTCATTTATGTTTGGGATAGAAAACCTAATAAATTCGAGTTGTTCATGCTTTGGTATCGCGTGGCCTTCTTGGTCAAGGTCTGAGATGTTGGAGGAATTTAAGTTCCTTTCCTCTCAATGTCAAATTAATCCTACAATGAAAGTATAAAAAATCAAATCCCCCATGGATATCCACCTCCCTAATTTTACTTGCCTTGTCCTTCGGGCTCACAAGCATCACTAGAAGAGGGAATTTTCAAATTTGAAAAATCTCAGCCTAATGCTGAGTACCACCAATGGTCATATTATGTGGACTACCAACTCGGCTATGATTTGTGATGTCCACCTCACCATAAGATGATGCAGAGATAGTGGAAGATGTCACTCCATATTTGAGAGTTAGACCAACACTTTCAATCCCATCAACAAAACTAGCAATTTCAGCACCACTAGTAGTTCACTTCCACAAAAATAATAGATTGGTTCCATTGATAAAACAAGCAATTTTTGTGCCTTATAAAATGTACCATTGGTAGAAAATATGCCATTCATGGTATCGAAAACAACACTCACCACCCTTGGCACAACCTCACCAACCATGGTAGTTTGTGGGACCTCGACACTCTCCCCAGTGGTGGAAGCCACAATAAATAGTGGATGTCGATGGAAGCTATAACAATCATAGTGGATGTAGAAGTATGGTCCTCACTAGCCAAGATAGGAACAAAAAAACTTAAAGTGACACCGGCAGAGGGCCATCCATGATCCCACATAAAAGAACAAAGAAGTCATTCATTCATGGCTGGAAACATTGGGAATCACTCTGGAGGATCCACTTGAGTCACCATGGGTGATACCTAAAGAGATGAATTCTCCTGAGTAAAAGAGTAGAGGATACCATGGATGGAAATGAAATCATAGAGGGTGATAGAAATAGAACCCAACCCGATGTTGTAGGGAGGGAGGGATCATCATCTGGGGAAAATAGGGAGATCATACTATGATTGAGAAATCTAAATCCAAGGGATCACATTGGCACTGTGCAACAATGTGTCAAATAGTTGGAGGGGTTGCATTTTTCTATAGTAGAGTTGGAAACATTGCAAGATGTGTCAACATTGACGATGATCCCCTAGTGATTCAAGTGGCAAACCATTTCTTAGCACTCATGAAGGGTGAGTGTAACACAATTTTTTTTAGGTTCTTCATTGCCAAGGGGTGGATAAAGGTGGAGACATAAGATATGATAAATGCTTGAATTATGACTCAACCAATAGTAGATGGCCAACTTGGTCTTTTGAAATTATTTTGGGACATGGAGGTCACCTTGGAGGACTTAGTCTTGTAGCACAAGAAAATGGTGGTGGTGAGAGTAGAGAAGTTGATTGCTCATTAGGAACATGCCCTTGAGAAGAAGAGATAGTAAGAGAAGCTTTGGCTAACCAAATACAAAAGGCCTAAGAGAAATCAACCCAGGAGCATTCATGGGTCACAACATTGGAGAAAACTAGGGTAAAACATATCTAGAATTTTATGGAGGAGTAGATGAGGACAACTTTGGTAGATAAGGTTACTCAATTGGAGGCCGAATTAGCTAGTAGGGATAAGCAACTAAAGGGGAAAGTCGAGGATCTAGAGAAGAAAGATAACAAGTTAGAGAAGATGCAAAATCAACTCATGGAGGTTGTATATATGATCAAAGTTGCTCAAGAGCGAGAGTTGGTGGAAAACAAGTTCCTTCAACACCTACAATAGTGCTCATATCCTACCACCCCATAGTCTTCTCTACTTCTAGGTATGTTCTCTCATCCCTCTCACTAGTTTGCATATACTAGAGTTAGCTCCCATTTTGTTTTTGTCATCTGGAAGACAAATTTGTTTTCAAGAGGGCTTATGTAGATAGCAAATATACCATTAGTAAATACATAATGTTTTGGTTATATGGTTGTTAGTACTTGGTAGTGTAACTAATTGTTCCTGAAAGGTTGTGTCAATTGTCGATGGTTGGTAGTCTTAACCAACTGCTAGGCACTATATATGCTAGTGTATTGCATGGGAAACGATGGAGGAATAATGTATACACAATTACACTTGGTAATAAAGGAATATCATTCTACCATATGTTGCGTTGAATATTGATTGATATTATTTCTACTATGTTTATGTATTTTGTTTACTCTATCTAAACTAGAACTATCCCATTTGAGAGTAAACAATGACCTTCTTCATATTGAAAAGAATATCCCAAATTTATCTTTGTTCATTATTTTTCCTAACAAATCCTGAATATTTCTCAGTGGCATTTTTTATAATCTCTACCTCTCACATATTAGCCTTACTAGACAATACAATGCCATCTACAAACTAAGCTTGAGAACATAAAAATAAAATATTTTGTTTTTAATGACAAAAAAGAGAGTTTTATTTGGTCAAATGAGTGAGAGAGTCTATTACTTTTGTATTTGGGTGTCATGGCATGTATCTTATATGAGCCATGTGAAAGATGCACTTTTGAATCTCAAAACATCTTGGGATGCTATCATGTTTTGTAATATCTCCCATGAGGAACCTCAAGGAACCCAATAATCATACATACATTAACAAATAAATGTAATAATTTATTTACTTTTAAGAAACATTTAATAAAAAATACTAATTAATATTCATACACATATATTTCCATGAGGTTCCTCAATAACATGTAATAGTTCAGGTTGCATGAAACATGAGAGTATAACCGTAAGAAAAAGTATATGTTACATTTATCCATATTAATCTTCAAAGGACTTTGATATATAAATCATTATTGTGAATATTGTTACCTCTCTTTCTTTTCATCTCCATATAGGGATTACACACACACACATAAATAAAAAATGATTCAAATAGAAAAATGATTAGAAAACACTTCACAACAAGAATTGTGCAAATCAATAAATAAGAAAATAGAAAGAAATTTTTGAAATAAATATATGCAAAGGATGCACAAAATTTATGGGTTTACCCACAACAAAGGGATCTAAAATCATAAATGTCTAAGATTAGAGGCAAAGTGCATATATAAAAATAGCATTACTATATTCATAAATGAATAAGACTGGTTAAAAATTCAACAGACCATACTAAACATAGGGTGAATAATTTGACCATTGGAACTAGGTAAGTTAAGATGCTCAAGTGAATCCATGTATTCTCCTTCACATCCATCTATGGATCAAACAACTATATAAATATATCCCACACATTGAAGGTAAATCATCAAATAAAATAATAAAAATCATACTCAAAGTAGTTATTTAATCTAGCAGCACAACTATCTATTTTATAGATAAGAGTTAATAATCAACTCAATATATTATGACAAGTTAAGGGTTAACATAATATATAATAATCAATGCAATATATTATGACAAGTTAAGAGTTAACATATGGGTGATTCTTGTTAGGGTTTCAAGCAGATCCGAAGCAAATATGAACTAACAATTATATGCAGATTTAAATACAAAAGATAAAGAAATAAAACAGGACACAGATAACATAGAGATTTAACGTGGTTCACCCAGAATGGGTTACGTCCACCATACACAGCCGTCCAATCTTTCTTATTATCCATCAAAAATAGTACATCAACCTTACAATGCCTTAAGCATCCCAGCCACTTATAACATGCATTTCTAGGGCAACAAACAAAGTCGGCCTTTTTTAGGGTTTTATTACAATGTCGGTTTTCATCAACAAAAAACGGCAAAAAAATTTTTCTCGGGGGCTGCCGCCCTCGAACCCCCGCTATCCCAACGAGGATACGTGCTGAGTGTACAGTACTTTGCTGAATAGTCACCACATTTCAACAATCTCCCACTTGGAGACTGATCAGGCTCCACACCGAACAATCTCCCACTTGGAGATTGATACTACACGACACCACTATACATGCAACATCCGCTAGATAAAACACTAGGACTTGACTGGTATAAATTCCACAATTATCAATCAAGAAGACCAATAGAAACTGATGAAGAAATCAGCTTCTCCTGTGGAACTGCCTTTGTGAACATATCGACAGGATTTTGACTTGTGTGAATCTTCTCAAGCCGTAACTGACCCTCCTCCAAAATAGTCCGGATGAAGTGGTACCTGAGTTGAATGTGCTTTGTCCTTGAATGAAAAGCAGAGTTCTTCGCAAGATGAATGGCACTCTGGCTATCAGTATACAATGGGCTATCTTCTTGTGTCTGACCCAATTCCTTCAGAAAACATTGCAACCAAATCATCTCTTTGCTGGCTTCTGTAGCAGCAACATACTCAGCTTCAGTGGTTGAAAGTGCAACAACCTTTTGCAGCCTAGAAATCCAACTGACTGCAGTTCCCCCTATAGTAAAAACATACCCTGTAGTACTCCTCCGTGAATCAATATCACCCGCTAGATCAGAGTCAACAAATCCACTTAGACCAGCATTAGATCCTTTGAAACATAATGCCTTTGTAGTAGTTCCTTTCAAATACCAAAGAATCCATTTCACAGCATTCCAATGTTCCATATCCGGATTACTCATAAACCTGCTCACAACTCCCACTGCATGTGCAATATCTGGCCTTGTGCATACCATTGCATACATTAGACTGCCAACAGTTGATGAATACGGGATGTTAGACATTTTATTAACCTCTTCCTGTGCCTTTGGGCACATCTCCTTAGTCAATTTGAAATGACTAGCCAAAGGTGTACTAACTGCTTTTGCATCCTGCATGTTAAATCTTTTCAACACCTTCTTTATATACTCACTTTGGGACAAATTCAAGGTTCTATTTTTCCTGTCTCCTGTAATCCTCATACCAAGAATTTGCTTAGCTGCACCCAAATCCTTCATAGAAAATGACCTGGCTAATTTCTATTTAAGATCATTTATATGTTGCATGTTAGACCAAGCAACAAGCATGTCATCAACATAAAGCAACAGGATAATATAACTGCCATTATCAAATATCTTAAAATATACACAATGATCAAAATGACATCTATGATAACCGTGTTCAGCCATGAAACTATCAAATTTTAAATACCATTGTCGGGGTGCTTGCTTTAGGCCATACATACTTTTCTTCAACCTGCACACCAAGTTCTCCTTACCTTTGACCTCATATCCCTGTGGTTGCAACATGTAAATTTCCTCCTCCAAATCTACATGAAGAAAAGCTGTTTTGACATCTAATTGTTCAAGATGTAAATCATCTGCAACCACAAGACTAAGTACAGTTCTAATTGAAGTCATTTTTACAACTGGAGAAAATATTTCATCATAATCTATACCCTTTTTCTGTGCAAAACCTTTTACCACAAGTCTGGCCTTATATCTTTTCTGACCTCCTTCCTCCTCCTTCAGTCGATAAACCCATTTGTTAGGCAAGGCTCTTTTTTCTACAGGTAAAGGAACTAAGTCCCAAGTCTTATTTTTCATCAGGGAGTCCATCTCCTCTTTCATGCCCAACTGCCATTGTTGTTTGGCATCCACCTGCATTGCTTCTTCATATTCTTCTGGTTCACCAGAATCTGTTAATAAAATAGAATACAAAGAAGGAGAAAATCTTTCAGGGGGTCTACTTGTCCTCGTAGAATGTCTAACACTTGCAGGAGTTTGTGGGACAATCTGTTGTTGCTGAGCATCAGGTACCTATGGCATTTCATTTTCAGGAATCTCATCCAACACCACATATTCTTGTTTTTCCTGTTCATGCTTCTTTTCCTGCATCTGTTCTTTATACATAACCGTCTCATTGAATATAACATCTCTACTTCTAATTATTTTCTTATTTTCAAAATCCCATAACTGATAGCCATATTCATCTATCCCATATCCAATGAAGGTACATTTCTGAGATTTAGCATCAAGCTTGGTTCTGTTTTCTTTATCAACATGGACAAAAGCTTCCAACCAAAAGTTTTTAGAAAAGAATAATTTACCTTTTTACCAGTCCATGCCTCCTCTGGAATACCACCATCCAAAGGGGTTGAAGGTCCTCTATTTATCAAATAGATAGCAGTATGTACAGCATCTGCCCAAAAATGTAAGGGCAATCTAGCATGCAATCTCATGCTCCTCGCACGTTCCATGATGGTCCTATTCATTCTCTCTGACACACCATTTTCCTGTGGAGTTCCTGGAACTGTCTTCTGCTTTTGAATCCCATTTAAGGAACAGTAATCTTCAAATGCTTTGCTACAATACTCACCTCCATTATCCGATCTGAGACACTTCAACTTTTTCCTGTCTCATTCTCAACCAGAGCTTTCCATTTCTTAAAAGTTTCAAAAACATCTGATTTTTGTTTTAGGAAATATACCCATGTTTTTCTGGTTGAGTCATCAATAAAAATAACATAATAACAAGAGCCACCAAGAGATGATACCTGAGCCGGTCCCCATACATCTGAATGTACAAGCTCTAACTTCTCACTCTTCTTCTCTTTCCCAACCTTGAGAAATCTGACTCTTTTCTGTTTACCATAAACACAGTTTTCACAGAACTCTAAATCAATCTTCTTTAGTCCTGGCAATAGATTTTTGGAGTGAAGGATTTTCATCCCTTTCTCACTCATGTGCCCAAGCCTATGGTGCCACATTATCGAATCTGTTCTTGCAACATTTATTGTTGTTGTCCCTGCAGTAACTTTATCTATAGCAGCTAAGGTAGAGTAAGTGTTACCAGTACACAGATATAATGTGCCTACCTTCGCACCTTTAGCTACTACTAATGATCCTTTAGTGACCTTCCACATACTGTCTGAGAAGGTAACTATGCAACCTTCACTACCTAGTTGCCCTGCAGAAATTAAATTTCTTCTTAAATTAGGAACATGTCTTACCTCCTGCAGAAACCAGTCATTACCATTCTGCAACTTGATCTTTATCTTTCCTTTTCCAACAATTTGACAGGGCTCATCATCACCCAAATATACCTGTCCAAAATCACCTTGAACATAATCTAGAAAATATTTTCTATGGGGTGTAGCATGAAATGAAGCCCCAGAATCTATTACCTAGGAATCATTAACATTATCCAAACATAAGATTAAAGCATCTTGTAAAGTATTACTTGCAATATTAGCTTCCTTACTGTCATTTTCATTTTTGTCTCCTTCTTTGTTTTTCCGAGACCAACAATCTTTCTTTAGATGACCAGGCTTTCCGCAGTACCAGCAATCTTTCTTTCCTCTAGATTGAGAGCGTCCTTTCTTTGACTTCCCTCATGACTTCTCATTCCCAGGGCCTTTTCCTCTTTCCTTTGATCTTCCTCTGTTCTCCACATTCAAAACACTACCCGATGATGTTGGAGTCTCACCTGTGCTTTTCCTTCACATTTCCTCGCTTAGGATAACACCAACAATATCATCAAATACCAAAGTATTTTTACCAAAGATAGAGTTACTTACAGCCATAACCAAGCTATTCCATCTTTCTGGCAAAGAACATAAAACCAAGAGAGCCCTAACCTCTTCTGCAAAGGTAATTTTTACCGAAGAAATTGACTGGTAATTGTATTAAATTCATTTAAGTGCTCCGCTACAGATCCTCCCTCACTCATTTTCAAATTAAACAAACGCTTCATAAGAAATACCTTATTCGAAGCCGAGGGTTTCTCATACAGCTTAGCCAATGTTGCCATCAAATCTACAGTCATTTTTGCTTCTGTTATATTGAATGCTACAGACGCCGCAAGGCACAATCGAATGGATCCCAGTGCCTTTCTATCTAAAATGTCCCACTCTTCATCTGATATTGTGGTCGGTTTCTTTGCCTTTCCGTCCAATGGCCGCCACAAATCCTTTTGATACAAGTAATCCTCCATCTGCATTTTCCATAACTGATAATTTTGGCCGTTAAAATTTTCGACCTTGAATTTGGAATCCTCCATTGCTCCCACTCAAATCTGAAAGTCCTGCCAATTTACAGAAAACCTCGCTCTGATACCAATTATTAGGGTTTCAAGCAGATCCGAAGCAAATATGAACTAACAATTATATGCAGATTTAAATACAAAAGATAAAGAAATAAAATAGGACACAGATAACACAGAGATTTAACGTGGTTCACCCAGAATGGGTTATGTCCACCATACACAGTCGTCCAATCTTTCTTATTATCCAGCAAAAATAGTACATCAACCTTACAATACCTTAAGCATCCCAGTCGCTTATAACATGTGTTTCTAGGGCAACAAACAAAGTCGGCCTTTTTTAGGGTTTTATTACAATGTCAGTTTTATTACGTGCTGAGTGTACAGTACTTTGCTGATCAGTCGCCACATTTCAACAATCTCCCACTTGGAGACTAATTAGGCTCCACACCGAACAATTCTTTCACGTCTACGTGAAACATATATCATTTGGTCAGATGCTTCCACATAGAATACTTCCTCTAATGATGTTCACAACTATATGGAATACCACTTCTTTCATAATTCTTATCAATCCTTTTACGGTTTGCATTGTATCCACTTGATTTATAATTATTCTTCTATTATGATGATTGTAGCCTCCATTTCTCATTCTATCTCTCATGATGCACTACCCTAGTACTTCTTTCCATTTTCAGTAACTCATTATTATTCCACTCTTGTTGTCTCCCACCTATGGGGTCTTAGTCTACTCCATGTTAGGTGTCTTATCACATAAATCTTAATAAACAATGTGATTGACTTGTGATTATTTAAATATGGGCTTAAAAACTAAGTGTCTTATCCAAAGAGGTATATGCAGTAATTATTTTTAAGATATATCTTTCTAAAACACCATTTATAAATAATTCACAACATGATTCCTCACCAAAGCTAGCTTTTTGAGTTAGTCAACATGGCTAGGCATTTGGTATAGTACACACAATGATCCTCTCCAACATTTGTAAAACCATAATGATGACCATCCAAACAAATGATCAATAGCTCTACATATAAATTCATACAAATCATCATACAACACACACTTACACCATTCATATGATAATTCAATAAGTGATACCTATTGAAGAGTAAACTCCAAATAGTACACTAAACTAGTGACTGGCCTTAACACATTTTACTTAATACATACCTAATATTGCACATTGGTTAGTACATCAAGTCTTAATAGTGGAGCCAAAATTTAGGCTAACATTCAAATGTTTATGCTAGATCAATTTATAAACATTTAAATACATAGTGCACTAGTATATTAGCCTAAAGTAGATCAATTGATAAAATTTATAAGATTTATATTAATGGCATAAATAAAAATAAATAACTAGAAACCATTCACATATCAATATAATCAACATGCATATTTGTCAACTCCATATTTTGTCTTAGATATATAAAAGTGTACTAATATCATGTGTTAATTCTTATTGATCTCAACAAGCTACTTGACAAATATAGGAATCAAACTAATATAGATTCACAAGAAACATATTTAAATATATTACATTTCTTTCTGTCTTTATTTTATTTACATCTTTCTCGATTATATATATTTTCACAGAAAACTATATTTTATCCTCTCTATTATTTGTATTATTATTAGTTACATTTTGGCAATAGTCTTGATTAAAATTTATTTTGACTAATTAAAATATTTGTGAGGGTTAATTTATGTTTGGGATAGAAAACCTAATAAATTTGGGTTGTTCATGCTTTTGTTGTGCTTGGCCTTCCTGGCTAGGGTCTAAGATGTTGGAGGAATTTGAATTCCTTGACTCTCGATGTTAGATTACTCCTTCAAGGAGAGTATAATAGTCCAATCTCCCATGGATATCCACCTCCCTAGTTTTACCCACTTGGTCTCCTTTGGGCTCATGGATATCGTCGGAAGAGGCAATTATCAAATTTGAAAAATCTCGGCCTAATGCTGATTAACACTAACGATTCATATTATGTGGACTACCAATTGGGATACGATTTGTGATGTCCACCTCATCATCATTTGTTGGCATTGTATCTGTGTGTTTCTTTTAATGATGCAGATTACTCAAGCTACAATACATGTGAAACCTCTAGAGAAATGTGAGCTCAAGGAACCGATTGAGATTGGTTGGACATGTGGGTGTCTACTTAATGATCATTTCTTAAGCCTTGATTACAAGGTGACACTTTTAATATCCAATATCACTTTGAAAGGCTGGATTAACCTTTCACATGCTTCTTCTTATCCAGAGGATATTTCTAGCAATTATTTCATCGATGGCTTGCATGATTTCAAAATTTTTAACATTTATGTTAAGAATAATCTCACTTTGACAAGACAATGTGTTTTGGTTAGCTTTTTTTCTAAAGAGTTTATGTTGAGGGCTTAGGAAAAATCCTTGGCTATCAACATCTATGATTTTTCCATGGGAGGTCACATGGTTCTTGAGCCAGATAACCTGATGACTTCAAGAAGGACATTGTGGTTTGGAACTATCATGTCGAAGGCAGGTTTGTAGAGTTCATGGAAAATCTATGAGGGCATGATCAGTAGCCCTCCATTAAATTTGTTCTCTCTTGGAACAATCATAGAGTTGTTATTGGAGGAATTTCCTTTGAAGTTTCTAAAGAAGTTATCACCTAGGCGACTGGCCTTCTTTGGAGGGAAGAAGATGGAAGTGGTCAAGTCATGTGGCTAACAATGAAGGTCTCAATATATTCTTCAAGCGGAAGGAGGTAATTGTTAAAATTCAAGGTGGTTTTGCTAGAGAAATTTGGCAATTTAGAGGAATTGATTATGTGTTGCATTGATGTTTGTCATTGATGTCAACACTAGTTGTTTTGGTTGTCTATGTTAGACAGTTCAAATAACTAGAAGACAACTGAGAGGGAGGGGGGTGAATCAGTTGTCATGGATTATCAGAACCTTGAGCAATTAAAACTTTAATACCAAAACCGAAAATAATAATACCAAAATGCTTAAACCAAATACTGGAATAGCAGTTAAACCAATTAAGCATAAATAATAATCATAGAATAAATACCATCCACATGACACCAAGATTTATATGTGGAAAACCCGGTAAAGGGAAAAACCACGGTGAGAAGCCTACCCATAGTCAGATAATAATTTTGCAATAAGTATGTGAATTACAATTGAGGGGCCCACACTTGCAGGAAGGCCAACAACCTAGAGCATACTACTCATCACAAAAGGAGTCTCACTGACTACATAGAAATCTAGACTACAATCTAGAGAAGAGGTTGAACAACAAAGATAGCATCTCCTATGCCTAATTATAGTTCTGATTAAGCTCAATACCGGAGGACTAAATCCTCTTACATAAACCCAATTTGATCTCTAATGATTGACCAAATCCTCTACATGAATGATATTACATTATTTGCACATTACATATCCATATCCCATTCTCATGATCTACAATGAGATCTTACATCTATATATACAAACCCTCGACCATAAACAATTAGGTCGGCCACCAGACAACATACCAATTACATAATTACAAAAAATGTCAGCCTTAGACCAAACAAATAATATCCAACACATAAGACATCCTAGAAACATATTGAAATGTTCAATCCACACACTTCATTAAGTTGATCCATAACCTAGACCAACTGGGACCCAATATAGGTCCACATGCTACAAAAATGATCTCAATCCACCAAGTCTCGAACATGATCACCATTAGAATCCTGAAACTTTACCAAAAACTGTACCAACACCACTTATACATATCACCAAAGATCTTCATCAAAAACTCTGTTGGTGAAACCCTCACTGGAACCACAAGCCAAGCTTCCAAGAAAACAAGATAGCATCCCATCACCAGACCAAAACCAAATGACTAAATATGAACATGAGTATCACGAAAAATCCAATTCCATAACTAAATCATGTTGGAGCGTACCAGATCATGCCAGATCCAAACCAACCAGAAACCACTCATCCTATCAGGACTAGAAGGGTGCCGACAAAGCATCAAAATAGCTAGTGTTGGAATTAATTACAAAACATCAATGCAACACATAATCATTTCCTCCAAATGGCCAACAATATCCCCCTTTGGTATTGATGGAAACACTTGATGTGAAAAACATCTAAGTACCAAGAAGTGCCAAACAAGTCTCCCCCAATGAAAGAGAACCAACAATCTCACACATAGAGATGTAGAAATTAAGTTCTAAAACAAAGACCAAACTCCCCTGTGAATGATATCTCTATAAAGATTTGAATTATACATATATCTCTCCCCCTAATGTATACAACCAACTCCTTAAGTTTCTTTTTCACATCTATATCTCTCCCCCTTTGACATCAATGCCAAAAATATAATAGAAATACCAAAGCAAAAGCATAAACCATTGAATCACAAAGCTGACTACTCCCCCTAAGTAGTAGCATCCCCGGATCAATGCTAGAATGAATAGTATCTCTGATAATGCATACTAGACTGATGATAAACCACAACAATCAGGTCTCTACCGAAGGGGCAAAAACTCCCAATCTATCTCTGAAGTACTCAAATGATTCTTTAGGCAAAGGTTTAGTGAAAATATATGCAATATGCTCTTTAGTGTTCACATAAACCAATCTAAGTTCATTTTCTACCACCTTTTCTTTCAAAGATTTGTATTTGATAGATATGTGCTTTGTCTTAGAATGAAATACCAGATTCTTTGATATATCAATAATAGCAGAGTTATCACAGTGAATAACTACCGGCCCATTACAATCCACTTTTATATCCTTCAATGTTTGCTTCATCCATAAAACCTATGTACAGTTAGTAGCAGTAGCAACATACTCAACTTCAGCATTAGATAAATAATTACAAGATTGTTTCTTGTTGATCCATGAAACCAACTTCTTTCTAAGAAAGAAAGCTCCACCGGAAGTACCTTTCTAGTCATCAACATCCCCAACCCAATCAACATTTGTATATGCACATAATGTAAAGTCATCATCCTTAGGATACCACAAATCATATTCTGATGTACCTTGCAAGTATCTAAAAATCCTTTTCACCACACTCTCATGATTTACACTAGGATCACTCTGAAATCTTGATACAATACAAACAACATTCATTATGTCAGGCCTAGTCTAAGTCAAATAAAGAAGACCTCCAATCATAGACTTGTATCTTGTAGGATTTACTGGTGTAGAAACATCTTTTCTTGTCAATTTCTCACTTGTAACCATAGTATTACTTATTGGTTTAGAATCTCCCATAACAAATTTCTTCAACAATTCCTTAGCATACTTAGTTTCATAGATGAAAATATGTTTATTAGTTTGCATAATCTGTACACCTAAGAAAAATTTCATTTCCCCAATAATATATATTTTAAATTCTTTCTCCATATTGTTAGCAAATTCCTTGCATAACTTATCATCACCTCCAAAAATAATGTCATCAACAAATACTTCAATAATTAGTATATTATCATCAATGATCTTATAATATAAATTACTATTAGCATTACCCTTAGTAAGACCAAGCCTCAAAAGATATTTGTGCAACCTTACATACCAAGCTCTAGGTGCTGGTTTCAATCCATATAAAGCTTTCCTTAACCTACAAACCATGTTTGTATCATTTGATAGTGAAAAAACATTAGGTTTCTCAATATAAACTTTCTCATCAAGATCCTTATTAAAAAATGCACATTTAATATCCATCTAATAAACCTTGTAGTTTTTATGTGCATAATAGACAAGAAATAATCTTACAGCTTCAATCCTAGCTACTGGTGCAAAAGTCTCTCCATCATCAATTCCTTCCTTCTAAGAATATCTTTTACAAACCAATCTACCCTTATTTCTTATAACTTGACCATCCTGATTCAATTTATTTCTAAAACCCTATTTAGTTCCAATAACATTCTTATTTTTAGGCCGGGGAACCAAAGTCCATGTGCTATTTTTCTCAATCTGATCTAATTCATCTTCCATAGCTTTCAACCAATATTCATCTTTACATGCCTCATTTACTGATATTGGTTCAACTTTTGAAATTAAACATACCTCATTAGTTTCCAGTCTTCTTCTTGTTATTACTCCATTTCTCTTATCCCCAATGATTTGATTTTCTGCATGATTCAATCTCACATAACTAGGAGTCCCCTGACTCTCTGTTCCTCTTCCTTGTTCTTTAGTTACTGTATAATTTTTTATGCTGCCGAAGTAACTAGTGTTAGGATAACCAGTGGACAACTGAGAGGGGGGGTAAATCAGTTGTCAACAAATTATATCAATTAATCCACTTTACAACCTTAAACCAGAGCACATAAATATTAAATACCAGAATAGCAAAAATAGATACCGATAAACAATACAACTTAATAATGAAATAGATAATCAACATAATGCAACCATACCATATACCACCATGATTTGTATGTGGAAAACCTAGTAAAGGGAAAAACCACAATGGGAAGCCTACCCATAGTCAGATGATACTTCTGTAGAAATTATGTGATACAATGAGGGGCCTAAACATGTAGGAAGGCACACTGCCTAGAGTGCACTGCTCATTACAAAAGAGTCTCACTGATTATAGAGAGGTTATAACCACCTCAAGATAATTGGACAACAATCTAGTAGAATGAACTCCCAGAGATAAGATCTACCATGTGTGATTACAGTCCCGGTTAAGCTCAATACCAGAAGCCTTTGACCTCTTACATAAACCCAATTCAATCTTTAATGATCGACCTAATCCTCTGCTTGAATGATATTACATTATTCACACATTACATTCCAATTCCTTATCCACTGCCACTACTACGATCTACAATGAGATATTACATTAATTTATACAAACCCTAAGGCCTAAGCCAATTAGGTCAGCCACCTAGAAGATATTACAATAAGATCATTACATACATCCATATTAAAATGATATGCCATGTCATCTTTGGACCAAAAAACCATTAGCCAATACACAAATAATCTCAGTAACGTGTAGAGAACACGTTAACATGATACCGGTCCATAACCTATAGGCACTAGAGCTATTCTAGGTGCACCACACCAAAGCGATGTCTCCAACTAGTTGAAGCATGATCAAGGATCACCTTCTGCATCCTTCATTCCATCTAGAAGCTGCATCAACAATATTTATGCATCCTATCAAAGGTTCTCAATAAAAGCTTTGCCGATAAAACCTTAAAACCATGCCGGTAAGGGTTTACAAGAGTGTATGATAGCATTCAATTACCAAATCAATACCAACTGACCAAAACATGTTCCAAGAACATGTAACACATAATGCAAAACATACTCCATTGATCCAAACATGTTGGAAGTTTCCAACATATAGCCTCTTATGCCGGTAACCAACCATAATAGCTAGTGTTGACATCAATGACAAAACATCAATGCAACACATAATCAATTCTTCCATATTGGAAAAAAATGGTTTAACACTTTGTTCTAGTAAAGGTACTACCGGTTCAGATATAATCATTTCCACCACCAATTCCTTCTCATAAACTCTGATTTTACCTCTATTCAGCTCATCCACTTTGAAATTAGCACTCTCTACAATTCTCTACAATCTCTTGTTATAACATCTATATGCCTTTGTTTCATTAGAATAACCAATAAATATGCCTTTATCACATCTAAGATCAAATTTGCCAATGATATCATCTCTCCTGATATAACACTTACTACCAAATATTCTGAAATACTTAAGTGTAGGTGTATTATCAAACCATAATTCATAAGGTGTCTTATCAGTTTCTCCTTTGATATGTACTCTGTTGAATGTATAAACTGTTGTGCTCACTGCTTCTCTCTAGTAGATATGAGGTAGACTATCTTCCATCATCATTGTTCTAGCAACATCCAAGATAGTTCTATTCTTCCTTTCCATAACTCCATTCTGTTGAGGTGTCAAGGGAGTAGAAAATTGTCTCCTTATACCATGCTTTTCACAAAAGTTATTAAATTCTTTGGATGTGAATTCTCCACCATGATCTGAACTCAAACATTTAATCTTCAATTTTGACTCAGTTTCCACTTTAGCCTTAAATATATTAAACTTTCCAAATGCTTCAGATTTTTCTTTTAGAAAAGTAACCCACATCATTTTAGAATAATCATCAATGATTAGCATGAAATATCTATCACCTTGAAAACTTTTAACTCTAGCAGGGCCACACAAATTAGTATGAATAAGATCGAGAACATCATTAGATTTGTCTTGAATGCTCCTAAAAGAGGTTCTAACCTATTTCCCCATTTCACATTCTTTACATACCAGATTATAGGGCTTCACAATCTAAGGTATATCTCTAGCTGCCTTAGTTGAACTGATCTTTACAATGCAATCAAAATTCACATGACATAACCTTTTATGCCATAGCTAACTCTCATCAATTTATGAAATCAAACATGTCTTTTCACCAAAATTCAAATGAAATATGTTACCTTTTGTCTGTGTACCAGTTGCAAACTCCAAACTAGATCTATTAATGATTTTGCATTTTCCATCCTTAAACTGTAATTGAAATCCCTTATCCACCAACTGTCCTACACTCAAAAGATTATGCCTTAAACCTTCAACATAATAAACATTGTCAGTACTATTCTTACCATCGAATGATATAGCTCCTTTTCCTTTGATCATACATGCTTTGTCATCTCCAAATCTAACTAGACCAACATCATATTCTTGCAAAGATAGAAACTTTCCTTTATCTCCAGTCATATGATGTGAACAACCACTGCCAATTACCCATTCATCCTTGTCTTCAATTTTAGCAGCAAGTGCCTTCTCTTCAGGTAGATTCTCTTCCAATGCCGAATCATCTTCCTTGATAGCTAGGAACACCCATTCCTTCCCATTGCCAGAACCACTAGTAGAGTCTTTTGCTGGTTCATAATCAAAATTAGTAATACCCTCCTCATTCGCTATGTAGCATGATTTGTCTTTGCTTTTCCTATACTTATACTTGTTTTGATATCTAGGGTTAGGCTTAAAAGATCTTCTAACTCTTTCTTCAAATCTTGAATTCCTTTCAGGACATCTATATACAAAATGACCAATCTTATTACATGCAAAATATTTAAAAGGTGCTTTTCCTTCATACTTACTTCCTACCGGTCCTTTAGGTACTCTTCTAGCAAATAGTGCTTCAAGTTTCTCAAAATATTCATCTTCTCTCTTCATATCTTCCAATTCCTTTGCATATAAAGGTTTCCAATCTTGGTTACTAGTTGCAGATGTAGATGCATGAAAAGTAGGTTCAGTCTTCACAACTCTAGAAGGTCCAAATTCTTCAAGGTCAAAAGCAGATAATTTCCCAACCAAAGTATCTCTATTGAGAAATGTATTAGCCATTGTTCTCAACTCGTTAATTGTAGTAGCCTTCATTTTGTAAGCTAGTGGTAGGGCTCTCAGAACTTTAGAAACAATTTCATCTTCACTCAGAGTTCCACCATAACATTGAATTCCCATAACAATCTCATTTACCCTTTCCATGAATGCAGTAATCCTTTCATCTTCTTCAATCTTTAGATTTTCATATCTCACCAGGTAACAATCAAGTTTAGAAATCTTTACTATAGGGTCACCTTCACTAAGAGTCTCTAACTTATCCCATATAGCCTTTTCCAGATGATTTGTCAGTAAATCCCATTATTTGTTGATCATAAAGTGCACACAAGAGGTCTTCTCTTTCTCTACAATCATTCTCAAGCTTCTTATCCAGGTTTGCTACAGGAGGATTGCTAGATGCTGGATTATAAGGTGTGACACCATTATATGTGATCTCCCCAATCTCCTTGCCAAGACATCTCAGATGAGTCTCCATCCGAATCTTCCATACTGTGTAATTTGTTCCATTAGGCCTCACAATATCCCTCCAAAATATAGCTCTAGAAGAATTGGATGAACTTGAACTATTAATTTCCATAGGATCTTCCACAACCAGTTAAGCTTTTTGCATACAGGACCAGAGATCTAATACCAATTGTTAGACAGTTCAAATAACTAGAAGACAACTGAGAGGGGGGTTGAATCAGCTGTCAAAGATTATTAGAACCTTAAGCAATTAAAATTTTAATACCAGAACCCAAAATAATCATAGACAATAATCATAGAATAAATACCATCCACATGACACCAATATTTATACATGGAAAACTTGGTAAAGGGAAAAGCCATGGTGGGAAGCCTACCCACAGTCAGATAATACTTCTACAATAAGTATGTGAATTACAATTGAGGGGTCTTCACTTGCAGGAAGGACAATAGCCTAGAGCACACTGCTCATCACAAAAGGAGTCTCACTGACTATGTAGAAATATAAACTACAATTCAAAGAAGGGGTTGAACTACAAAGATAACATCTCCTATGCTTGAGTACAGTTTCACCCAAGCTCAATACCAGAGGACTAAATCCTCTTACATAAACCCAATTTGATCTCCAATGATCGATCAATTCCACTGCTTGAATGATATTAAATTATTCACACATTACATATCCATATCCCATTCCTATGATCTTATCCTTATCATGATGTACAGTGAGATCTTACATCTATATATACAAACCCTTGACAATAAACAATCAAATTGGCCACTAGACAATAAACCAATTACATAATTACAAAACATGTTGGCCTTAGACCAAACAAATAATATCCAACACATAAGACATCTTGGAAACGTATCAAGAAGTGGAATCCACATGCTTCATTAAGCAAGTCCATAACCTAGACCAACTAGGACCCAATATAGGTCCACACACTAGAACAATGATCTCAATCCGCCAAGTCTCAAATATGATCACCATTAGCATCTTGAAACTTCACCAAAAGCTGTACCAACACCACTTATGCATATCACCAAATATCTTCATCAAAAGCTCTACTGGTGAAACCCTCGCAGGAACTACAAGCCAATATTCTAAGAAAACATGATAGCATTCGATCACCAAAGCAAAACTAACTAATGAAATATGAACATGAGTATCATAAAAAAGCCAATTCTGTAACCAAATCATACCAAAGCCTAATAGACCATGCCAGATCCAAACAAACTAGAAACCACTCATCCTACTTGGATTAGAAGGGTCTCGGTAAAGCATCCAAATAACTAGTGTTGGTATCAATGACAAAGCATCAATGCAACACATAATAAATTCCTCCAAATAGCCAACAACCTACTAGGCTCTGGTAGAGTGGTTGGATTGTGATGTTGATTAGAAGATTCATCTTCACTATATTTTGATTGGTCGTAATGATTTGGTTCGATCATTCATGTGGTTCATGTGCATGTCACATTCAGTTGGCTCAGTATTTGGTGATCCAAAAGCTATCATATGTTCTAGTAAGCCATTTGGTTATTGGTAAGGGTTTTACTTGCAGATCTTTTGATGGATTTGATAAGTGGTGTTGGTGCAGCTTCTAGAAGGTTACCATGATGTTGATGGTTATCTTGCTCATGTTCCATTTGATTGGTGGTGTTGCATTTGGCTAATGGCAACCTATTTTAGGTCTGGTACTATTCTGTCTAGGTTATGAATTGGTTTGTATAACATGTTATTGGATGCTCTTGATGTGTTACTCATTGGATTTATTGATTGGATTATGTTGTTTCAACCTCAAGATGACTCGGGTTATCATTTGTTTGTAGGTTTATGTAATGGATTTATTGTATTACCTTTTAGGTGGCCAGCCTAATTGTTTAGGTCTAGGGTTTTTATAAATATGATGTAAGATCTCTTTGCAGATCATGGGAAGATGGCATGGGATATGGTTATGGGATTATCTGTGTGCAAATAAAGTTGTAATCATATGTAGAGGTTGTGTTTGATCATAGGTGATATAATTGGGTTTGTGTAAGAGGTTTAAGTCCTTAGGTATTGAGCTTAATCAAAACTGTACTCAAGCATAGGAGATTCTATTCTTGCAGTTCAATATTCTTTCTAGATTGTAGTCCGATAAATTTTTGTAGCCAGTGAGGCTCCTTTGTGATGAGCAGTGTGCTCTAGGAAGTGTGCCTTCCTACATGTGCAGGCCCCATATTGTAATCACATAATTACTACAAAAGTATCATTTGACTATGGGTAGGCTTTCCATTGTGGTTTTTCCCTTTACTGGGTTTTCCATGTACAAATCTTGGTGCTATATGTTGTGGATGGATGGTAAATGTGTTAGGATTTATGTTTCTTCTTAATTGATACATCTACTATTCTGATATTTGGTTTATACATTCTAGTAAAAGGCTTTAAGTGCTTAAAGATTCATAATTTGTTGACAACTAATTCACCCCCCCCTCTTAGTTGTCCATCGATTATCCTAACAATTGGTATCAGAGCCTAGTCCTCTCTACAAAAGCTTAACTGCTTGAGGAAGATCCTATGGCATCTAATCATTCAACTTCAATTTCTTACTAGAAGGACAACCCTAGGCTTGATGGAACAAATTAAAGAGTGTGGAAGCTTTATATGGAGACACATCTGAGATGTCTTAGCAAAGAGATTTGGGTAGATCACTGAGAAATGATATTCTCCTTATGATCCAACATCTGGCAATGCTCCACTGATAGACTTGGATAAGAACATTGAAAATGACTATAGAGCTAGAGAAGCCTTTTTGAACACCCTTTCAGATTAGCAAGTAATGGGATTAATGGAGAAATCATTTGCAAAATCTATATGGGATAAGTTGGAGAATCTAAATGAAGGTGACCCTACTATTAAAGTTTCTAAACTTGATGGTTACCGAGTGAGATATGGGAACTTGAGAAATAAGGAAGATGAAAGAATTAGTGTTTTCATGGAAAGAGTCAATGAAATTATCATGGGAATTCAATGTTATGGTGGATCTCTGAGCGAAGATGACATTTTTTCTAAAGTATTGAGATTTTTACCTCCAGCTTACAAAATGAAGGCTATTGCAATCAATGAGCTGAGAACAATGCCTAACTCTTATGTTAATAGGGACATTTTGGTTGGAAATATATCTTATTTTTATCTTGAATAATTTTATCCTCCAGGAGTTGCAAAGATTGAATCATCTTTTCATGCATATACATCATCAACTGAGAAGAAAGATTGGAAAGATTTATATGCAAAGGAACTAGAGGATATGAAGAAAGAATACGAAGAGCTTGAGAAAATTGAAGCCCTATTTTCTAGAAGGGTACCTAAAGGTCCGATACGAAGTAAGTATGAAGGAAAATATTCTTTCGAATTTTTTGTATGCAATAAGATAGGTCATTTTGCAACTAGATGTCTTGAAAGCAATTCAATATTTGAAGAGAAAGATAGAAGATATTTTAAGCCTAACCATGAATATCAAAATTGTTAGGTCCCAGAGACAACTGAGAGGGGGGGTGAATCAGTTGTCAACTAATTTCAAACCAAAAACAACTTAACCAACTTAATGCTTAATATTGGTAAACCAGTTAAGTATGTCGGTAAACAGTTTTAACAGTTAATCGCTATACCGGTAAAGATTAATGCATGAAACATAAGCACAAAGTCATCCACAACACATAACACCAATATTTGTCCGTGGAAACCCTGTAAGGGGAAAAACCATGGTGGGAAACCTTACCCATAATCAGATGATACTACTATAGATAGTAAGTGTACATAAATGGGGTATGCACATGCAAAAAGGCCAACAGCCTAGAGCTCACTACTCAATCACAAACTAGGAGTCACACTGACTACAGTTGGATGGTTAAATCCAATATGAATGTACTGCACAAAATAACATCTTCATATGCTGGATTCAGTACCAGTGTAATGCTGATATGCTTCCACAAAAACCTAGATTCACCTTCAAATGATGTCTTCATGTATAGCTCTACTTAATCTCGCATATACCTTCACACAATCCTTTTTTGAATTCCACACTTGATCTTACAAATAAGATCTTACATTTATACCATAACCTAAGACCAATTTAGTAGGTCGGCTCTACAAGATATTACAATAAAAACATTTTACAAACAATATAATATTTGATGCAATAACTGATTAAACATGTCGGCTTAATGCATTTACAACAATAATTAATCATCTCCATAGCATGCCATGCTGATTTGGAAAAGATAAACCTGTCAGTGTAACCCTAGACGTATTTGTCGGTAAAAGCAAATATGCAAATATGGATATACCAATGAAAAAAACTCCAGGACAAGATGTCCAAATGATGTCTTTGACATTACCAAGTGTCTTTCATATAATTCCAAGTACCGGTGATCATTATATCCTGTCGGTGAACCATATACTAGTAACTGTACAATAGTTACTTGCTTGCCGGTGAATGCTGCTGGATCTCCAAAGTGCTAGTGTTTTAGTAGGTGTTGACATCAATGATAAAACCATACCAAAATACCAACAATCTCCCCCTTTGGCATTTATGGAAACACAAGATGGAAAAACCATCAAAGTGCCAAAACAGAAATGCCAAATACCAAAAACCAACAATCTCTCCCCATGGGAGCAACATGTGTTATCCAAAGTTTTTCAATACCAATCTCTCCTCAAAAGATAATGTGTTTTTCCATAGATATCTCTCCCCCTTTGACATCAAATGCCAAAGTTGTAGCAAAACTAAGTTCATATACAAAATACCAATGAATTCAATATACCAACTACTCCCCCTGAGAAGTAGCTTCCTCATCAAGGACCAGAATAAAAGATTTCTCTGTTAATTTTGTTGGTTGATGACAATCATCAACTGTCTAAGTCTCTATCAGTGGTGGTATGACTCCAAGCTTATCTCTGAGATATTCAAAAGTCTCCTTAGGCAAAAGTTTTGTAAAAATATCTACAAGTTGTTCTTTAGTATTCACATAAATCAGTTTTATCTCCTTTTCTTCAACTTTTTCCCTTCGGAAATTTAGTTTGATAGAAACATGTTTTATTTTAGAATGTAATACCAGATTCTTAGATATATCAATTGCTGCAGTGTTATCACAATAGATAGTAATAGGTTCCTTGCATTTCACCTTTATGTCTTTCAACATTTGCTTAAGCCATAGTACTTGTGTACAGTTAGTTGCTACTGCAACATATTCTGATTCTACTGTTGATAAAGATGTACAACTCTGTTTCTTACTCAACCAAGAAACTAGTCTTTTTCCAAGAAAGAATGCTCCACCGGTGGTGCTTTTTCTATCATCCACATCTCCTACCCAATTTGCATCTATGTATGCACATAGATCAAAATTTTCATCTCTAGGATACCATAATCCAAGATTTGCAGTGCCTTGTAAGTACCAGAAAATCCTTTTTAATGCCGATTCATGATTTTCTCTAGGATTACTTTGAAATCTTGAAACAATACATAATGCATTCATAATATCAGGTCTAGTTTGTGTCAAATACTGTAAACCTCCTATCATAGATTTGTATCTAGTTGGATTAACAGGTGTAGATTCATCCCTTTGAGATAATTTGTCATTTGTAGTCATAGGTGTGCTTACCGGTTTAGAGTTCTCCATCCCAAATTTCTTTAGTAACTCTTTTAAGTATTTTGATTGACTCAAGAATATACCATTGTCAGTCCGTGAAATCTGCAATCCTAAAAAGAATTTTATTTCTCCAATCATAGACATTTCAAATTCTTGCTACATAATCCATCTTCTCCTCTAAAGATTATATCATCAACGAATACTTCTATAATCAAGATGTCATCATTAGTTATTTTGTAATATAAATTGTTGTCTGCATTTCCTTTAGTAAAACCAATCTTTAAAAGATACTTATCCAATCTTGCATACCAAGCTCTTGGGACTTGTTTTAATCCATACAAAGCTTTTCTTAACTTGCAAACCATATCATTGTAATCTGTCAAAGAAAATCTATCAGGTTGTTCAATATAGACTTCCTCTTCAAGATCTCCATTCAAAAATGCACATTTAATATCCATTTGATAAACTTTGTAGTTCTTGTGAGCTACAAAAGCCAAAAATAATCTGACTCCCTCAATTCTAGCTACCGGTACAAAGGTTTCATTGTAATCAATTCCTTCTTTCTAAGAATATCCCTTACATACTAGTCTTGCTTTATTTCTGACAACCTTACCATCTTCATTAAGTTTGTTTCTAAATACCCATTTGGTTCCAATTACATTTTTATCTTTAGGTCGGGGAACTAATGTCCAAGTGTTATTTTTCTCAATTTGTTCTAATTCCTCTTCCACAACTTTAATCCAAAATTTATCTTCACATGCCTCATTAATAGATGATGGTTAAATTTGAGAAATAAGACATACCTCTTCATTTGCCAATCTTCCTCTTGTCATAACTCCCTTAAATTTGTTTCCAATTATCTGATCTTTAGAATGATTCAATCTTACATATCGGGGTGTCTTAGTTTGTCGTTGTTCTTCAATTACTATGGAATCCTCAGATGGTACTGAGGTAACTGGATCTTCATTCTGTACCAGTGGATTTAGTGTAGGTTCATTTGTCAAAATTTTTGTTACCGGTTCAGAGTCTATATACCTTGAACTTCCTCTGAATTGTTCATCAATCTTTACATTTGTACTTTCAACAATTTTCTGCAATCTCTTGTTAAAACATCTATATGCCTTGCTCTTAGATGAATAACCAAGAAATATTCCTTCATCACTTCTAGGATCAAATTTTCCAATACATTCATCTCTTCTGATATAACATTTACTTCCAAAAATTCTGAAATACTTAAAAGTAGGAGTATTACCAAACCATAGTTCATGAGGGGTCTTACCGGTTTCACCTTTGATGTGAACTTTGTTGAATGTATAGACCCTTGTACTGACTGCTTCTCTCCAATATACATGTGGTAAATTTGCTTCAGATAACATACTTCTTGCTGCATCCAAGATAGTTATGTTTTTCCTTTCAACAACTCCATTCTGTTGTGGTGTCCGAGGTGCTGATAGTTGTCTTCTGATTCCATTCACTTCACACAATTTATTAAAGTCCTTAGATGTAAATTCACTTCCTTGATCTGATCTTAAACATTTTATTTTCTTATCAGTTTCATTTTCAACCATTTCTTTGAACAGTTTGAACTTTCCAAGTGCTTCTGATTTTTCTCTGAGAAAAGTAGCCCAACACATTCTAGAATAATCATGAATGATTAGCATGAAATATCTATCACCTTGTAAGCTTTTAGTTCTAGCTGGACCACATAAATCAATGTGAATCAAATCAAGAGCATTATTGGATTTTTCTAGAATACTTTTGAAACTACCTCTAACTTGCTTTCCAAATTGACATTCCTTACATATTGTATTCTGAGGTTTGACAATTTTAGGTAGATCTCTAACTACCTTAGAAGTACAAATCTTCACCATGCAATCAAAGTTTACATGACAGAGTCTCTTATGCCATAACCAACTTTCATTTATATGTGCAATCAAGCATGTTTTTTCACTATTATTCAAATGAAAGATATTATCTCTAGTGTGATTACCGGTTGCAATTTCTAAACCAGTTCTACTCATGATTTTGCATTTTCCATTTTTAAATTGTAACTAAAATCCTTTCTCAACCAACTGACCAACACTCAAAAGATTATGCTTTAATCCTTCAACATAGTAGACATTGTCAATGTTATGCTTACCATCAAGAGATATTGTACCCTTACCTTTGATTGAACAGGCTTTGTCATCTCCAAATCTCACTAAACTGCCATTGTATTCTTAAAAGTTCAAGAATTTACCTTTGTCTCCTATCATATGATGTGAGCATCCTGAATCAATGATCCATTCATCCTTTATTTCAACTTTAGCTGATAGGGCTTGTTCTACCAGTTGACCAGTAGGTGTCATTTGATCTTCTATTATAGCAACAAAAACCCATCCATTGTCTATTGGATCTTCATCAGAATCATCAGTCACACCTTCATTAGCAATGTAACAAGATTTGTCTTTATTCTTCTTAAATCTGTATCTCTGATATTCAGGATTAGGCTTGTATGTTCTTCTAGCTTCTTCTCTTAGTCTAGCATGTCTATTAGGGAATCTCGAAGCCATATGACCAATCTTATTGTAGTTAAAACATTTAAATGGTGCTTTACCTTCATACTTACTTCCAACTGGACCTTTAGGCATTTTTCTTGCAAAAAGTGCTTCAAGTTCTTCAAGTTCTTCATTTTCCTTCCTAGTTTCTTCAAGTTCTCTTGCATAAAAGGCTTTCCAATCTGATTTTTCGAATGATGGAGCAGATGATGTTGATGCTTTAAAGGCCAAATCTATCTTAATTGTAGCAATAGGACCAAATTCCTCAATTTCAAAAGCTGAAAGTTTTCCAATCAATGTATCCCTAGTAACTGATGTATTAGGCATTGTTCTTAACTCATTTATAGCAGTAACCTTCATTTTATATGTCGGTGGCAATCCTCTTAAATTTTTTGAAACAATTTCATCCTCACTTAAGGTTCCTCCACAACATTTAATACCCAAAACAATTTCATTTACTCTTTCCATAAAAGTAGAAATCCTTTCATCTTCTTCCATTTTCAGATGTTCATACCTAACTCAGACGCTTTCAAGTTTTGTAATTTTGACTATGGAATCTCCTTCATTCAGTGTTTCCAAATGAGTCCAAATAGCTTTAGCAGTAGACCTATCTGATAATCCCATGATTTGTTGATCTGATAATGCACTCAAAAGTGCTTCTCTTGATTTGCAATTATTTTCCTCATCTTTAGTTAAGGTAGTCGGATTGGGCTGACCAGGTACAACAGCAATATAACCCTTCTTTGTAACTTCCCAGACACCTTTACATATGCAATTCAGATGTGTCTCCATTCTGATCTTCCATATGTCATAGTTGGTTCCATCAAGTTTAGGACTGTCCTTCCTGAAATAATTAGTAGACATTGGATCTCCTCAAGCTGTTAAACTTCTGCAAAAGAGGACTAAGCTCTGATACCAATTGTTAGGTCCTAGAGACAACTGAGAGGGGGGGTTGAATCAATTGTCAACTAATTTCAAACCAAAAACAACTTAACCAACTTAATTCTTAATACCAGTAAACCAGTTAAGTATGTCAGTAAATAGTTTTAACAATTAATTGCTATATCGGTAAATATTAATGCATGAAACATAAGCACAAAGTCATCCACAACACATAACACCAATATTTGTACATGGAAACCCTATAAGGGGAAAAACCATAGTGGGAAACCTTACCCACAATCAAATGATACTACTGTAGATAGTAAGTGTACATAAATAGGGTCTGCACATGCAGAAAGGCCAACAACCTAGAGCTCACTGCTTAATCACAAAATGGGAGTCACACTGACTACAACTGGATGGTTAAATCCAATACGAATGTACTGCACAAAATAGCATCTTCATATGCAAGATTCAGTACTGGTGTAATGCTGATATGCTTCCACAAAAACCTAGCTTCACCTTCAAATGATGTCTTTGTGTATAGCTCTACTTAATCTCGCATATACCTTCACACAATCTTTTTTTCTCATTCCACACTTGATCTTACAAATAAGATCTTACATTTATACCATAACTTAAGACCAATTTAGTAGGTTGGCTCTACAAGATATTACAATAAAAAAAATTTACAAACAATATAATATCCGATGCAATAACTGATTAAACATGTCGGCTTAATGCATTTACAACAATAATTAATCATCTCCATAGCGTGCCATGCTGATCTGGAAAAGATAAAACTCCCGGTGTAACCCTAGACCTATTTGCCCATAAAAGAAAATATGCAAATATGAATATACCAATGAACAAAACTCTAGGAAAAGATGTCCAAATGATGTCTTCAACATTACCAAGTGTCTTTCATATAATTATGAGTACCGATGATCATTATAGCCTGTCGGTGAACCATATACCAGTAACTGTGCAATAGTTACTTGCTTGCTGGTGAATGATGCTGGATCTCCAAAGTGTTAGTGTTTTAGTAGGTGTTGACATCAATGACAAAACCATACCAAAATACCAGCAAAAACAAGCATAAGTATAGGAGGAACAAAGAAAAATAATACTACTATGTTGATGAGGAAGGTGTGACTGATGATTCTGATGATGAACCGACACAAGATTCTGCTAGCGGATCCAATAATGGAAAGGAATGGGTATTCTTATCTATCAAGAAAGATTCTCTGCAATCTGTCATTCAAAATGAAGAGAAGACACTTGCTACTAAAGTTTAAGACAGGGATGAATGGGTGATAGACAGTGGATGTTCACATCATATGACTGGAGATAAAAGGAAGTTTCTGTCTTTGCAAGAATTGGATGGTGGTCTGGTCAAATTTGGAGATGATAAATCATGCATGATCAGAGGAAGAGGAACTATATCATTGGATGCTAAGCACAACACTGATAATGTCTATTATGTAGAAGGTTTAAGAAATAATCTTTTGAGTGTAGGACAATTGGTAGATAAGGGATTTCAATTACATTTCAAAGATGGAAAATGTAAAATCATCAACAGATCTAGATTGGAGATTGCAACCGGTACTTAGACTAAAGGTAACATATTTCATTTGAACTATGGTGAGAAGAATGTTTGCATGTTGGCATAACTAATGGAGATGATGATGTACTAGTAAAGGATGATGTTGATATGAGGAGATTGATGGACTGTTGATGATGATATATAGATTGATGGACCAGTATCTATATCTGGAATACACAACACTTCAATTAAGTCATTAGATGCATGGTTAGTAAATCAATCAACAATGAATAATAAACCATCACAAAGTGACCTATTGCCTTCTAGTAGATGTGAGTTTAGTCTTGCTGTCAAATTTATATATGCAATACTAGTGACTAGACAACACCTAAATGAAGGATTTAATCTATATGAGTACGAAATTGAGCTAAATGGATGCAAGATTAAGCTAGATGAATGCAAGATATGCAAGATTAATGGATATTAGGCTAACATGATTAAACTATGAATGAATATTAAGCTAAATGATTCAACAAATATGAAATAACTAATATGAAAATATTCTCAATGTGAAATCTTAATGAACCTAGAGCAAAAATAACATAATAACAATATATTCTCTAGGATCCTTGATTAGGAAATGAGAGCCTGAATTTATAGAAAATTCAGAAAGAAACCAACGACTGAGATCAAATGATGATGAGCAGTCAAGACTTTCCAAGAAGAAGCACAACCTAGGTGAATTGATGTGATTGGCTTCTTTTCTCATTTTTAAAGGAAATTGAACTAAAATTAAGATAAAATCAGAAAAAATTGATTTATTCTCTATTTCATTCAATTTTGAGATTTAATTGTTTTAATTGCTTTCTTTGAGATTTTTCTTCAATTTTTAATTTGATTTTCAAGATTATCTCCATTTGATTTCCTTTCTCAAATTTTAATTCTTTTTCCCAATTAATTCCTTTTTGAATGATTTAATGGCAAATTTATTTATTTAATTAAATATACTAGGATATTTAATAAAATAAATAGGATAATTGTTTAAAAATGATTTACTTGCAATGATTAATTAATTAAATAAAATTATTTAATTAATTAAGAGTGATTAATTTTCCATGTGCCATTTGATGATTTAAGAAATTAATTGTGTGCTCGAGATTAATTTTAATTGCCTTTGGTTAGAACCTTGGTGATGTGGTCAAGATTGGGGGCCCATGGTTTAGATGACCATTTTTAGGGTATTACACATAGAAGGTTTTGTCATGTGAACTTTGATAACGTGGTTAAGGTCAGCAAATCTAGTATGGTGAGAGGTATGCCACAACTTGTTAAACTATACAATGTGATGTGCAAAGAATGGCAGTTGGGTAAGATGACTAAATATTCTTTTAAGAGTAAATCTATTTTTTTGAGCATATTCTAGAGTTGGTGCACACTGACTTATGTGGTCCTATGAGGACTAGAGTTTTTTATAGCGACAAGTATTTCATGTTATTTACTAATAATTTTTCAAGTATGATGTGGGTTACTTTTCTGAAGGAAAAGTCATAAGTTTTCAACAAGTTCAAGGCATTCAAAGCCTTAGTAGTAAAGGAAACTGGTAAGAATCTTAAGTGCCTGAGATCTGACTTGGGTGGAGAGTTTACATCATATGAGTTTATCAAATATTGTGATGAAAATGGAATAAAGAGGCAATTATCTACTCCAAAGACACCACAATAGAATGTAATTGCATAAAGGAGAAACAAAACCATTGTTGAAGCAACAAGGACTATGCTGATACAAGGAGATGTACCTAAGATGTTTTGGAGAGAAGCAGTCAACATTGCATCATACACATTGAACCGAGTATTGGTGAAGAAAGGTAATGAAAAGACACCCTATGAGTTATGGTATAGTAAAACTCCTAATGTTAGCTATTTCAAAGTCTTTGGCAACATGTGTTTTATAAAAAGAGATGAATATACTGGTAAATTTGACCCTAAAAGTGATGAAGGAAGATGCCTTGGCTACTCTACTAAGAGAAAAGATTTCAAGTATTTTAACAAAAGGACAAAGAAGATTGTGGAGAGTATGAATGCAAAAATTGGTTACTGCACCAAAACTGGTTATACCTAGGTATGTAAGGTTAAATCATTTTGAAGATTAGATAATAGGTGACAAGAATGTTAGAGTGGAGACTAGAAGAAAAATCAAAGAAAGTTCTTGTCTAATTTCCATAGTTGAACCAAAGACAATGAGAGAAGCTCTTAAGGATGATGCTTGGTTAAAGGAAATGAATCAAGAGCTTGATTAGATTGATAAAAATAACACTTGGTCACTTGTTCTTAGACCTAATGATAAAAATGTGATTGGTGCAAATTGGGTATTTAGAAAAAAGTTGAATGAAGAAGGAGAAGTTGTTAGAAACAAGGTCAGACTAGTGTTGATAGGTGTTTTGACACACTCACCAATAGTTAGGTAGTTTATGTGAACACTGACCACCTCTCCTAAAAGGAAATAAGTTTCAAGAAACTAACTACTCCAAGGTCTCTATAATCGGGTCTTGACAATGATGGGCAGCTCAATGGTTGATGCAGTTGTACTTGTCAAGGGGCCTGCTAGTTGAAACAAATCCTAGTAATTTCCAATAACTTAATTTTTTGTATTTTATGATTTATATTCTCTTTCAAAATAAATCGCAAAAGATAGAGTAGGAAAATAAGAAAATAACAATGAAACCAATACAATAACTACTTAATGAACTACTCAATTAGCACCCTGCAAACCAAAAATCATCAATATCATTCAAATCTGCATTCAATAACAAACCTCCAATAAACATGCAAATTCATGCAACCTCACAAATTCATGGAAACGAATACCACCACGATATTGTGTTGGCAAATTTACACTCCAATGAGATATTATATGTGATTGAAGGTATTGTGTTTGATGGCAACCTTGCAATCATGTGATAATGGTAGGCAGACATCAGCACTGGCACCAGCACCAGCACTGATAGACTATACACCAGCATACAGAACACCGGCACCGAAAAGAACATCGACACCCTGGCCGACAACAATTTTGTATTAATGTATTGTGTAATTAATTGTGAAATCTTTTGTAAGCCGACATGGCGGATTATAATATGACTCATATGTGTATGAGATCATTATAGATCATTTTGTAAGAGGTATGATGTGAAATATGATGTAAAGGTAGCAGACCTAATATGTGAATTATTGGATAAGGGTTTATGTATGTAGCAGAGCTTAAACCGATACTGAATCTGGCATAGCAGATGCTAATCTGAAGCGGTACAAGACATTGGAGTAGTATAATCCATTTTTGTAAGTCAATGTGACTTCTTTTGTAATTGAGCAGTGAGCTCTAGGCACCTGGCCTTCCTGCATGTGCAGGCCCCTATTGTAGTAGTAATATTCTCTTATTGGCCAGTAAGTGAATATTGTGGGTCACAAATCCCACTGAGGTTTTCCCACACTGGGTTTCCTCTTAAAACATTGTGTTATGGTGTGTTTTTCATGTTATGGTTGTTATTCTTATTTGCTGCATTATTTCTGGTTTACAGGTACATAGTTTTAATATGCTTTTCATGTTATAAGTTAACAAAATATTATTACTAGTTCGATATTGATTCACCCCCCCCTCTTAGTACCTTTGGGAATCCTAACAATTGGTATCAGAGCCTGGTCCTCTATTTTTAGAAGCCTAACAACTTGAGGAAGATCTTGACACCGGTAGAGATGGAAAACTTGAGAAAGCAATTGGAAACAACTCTTTTAGACTATGATGCAGAAAAGGTGAAGAATATCAAACTTGAGGATGTTTTGAAGGATTCTCAGGATATCATTCAAGAACTTCAAGAAAATTACACTATAGAAAGGAATAAAAGAAGAGAACTTTGTGAGAAGATGTAGAAAGAGGAATATGAAAAGGAAACTCTTAATGATCTGGTAAACAAGCTAAGACAAGAAATTAGTACAACAAAGAATGAGATGCAAGATATGACTATGAGATTTTGTAAAGAAATTGAAGACAGAAAGAAGAATGAAGAAGACTTGGTTAGAAGACTAAATGATGCTGGAAATGAAAACACAAGTCTCAGTCATGAAAATGATATGTTGAAGATAGATCTGATGCATACACAAAATGACACAACTGAACTCATGAGACAGAAAGGAATCTTGGAGAATGAACTGATTGCTGCAAATCAACACAAGGAGAAATTCAAGAAAAGTTTAGAAGAACTTGTTGACATGCTGAAGAATCAAAAACCTAATGGTGATACAAATGGCTTTGGCTTTGAAACTGGTGAAAGCTCCAGTACTGAAAACAATCATGATCATAGCAAACTGGTAAGACAACCTAATGCTTACAAATTCAATGGGAAATGCTTTAACTATAACAAGTATGGTCATAGAGCAAATCAGTGTAGATCTAGAAATTATTAGAACACTAATACACCCACCGGTCAATGTTCTAAATGCAACAAAGTTGGTCATAACTCTGAAAATTGCAGAATGAATGTAAGATGTTATGTTTGTGGAAGATTTGGACACTTATCTAATCATTGCAGAACACATACCGGCATAGGATATGGGAAAGATATTCAGAAAAACAATGTGACTTGTTATGCTTGTAACAAGACTGGACATATTGCAAAATTTTGTAGAAGCTAGTCCCCACCGGTAAATAACAAAGGTCCTAGTTTGAAAGGTAAAGAAAAGGTTGAAGAGGTAAAACAAGAATTCTCAAAACAATGGATCAAAAAGTCAGATCAGAATGTTGAAGGGAATACCCCTCCATCGGTAAAATAGAGTATCACTCCACCGGCAGGAGACTCTTCATCTAACTGAAGGAAAATCCTTTGGGGGTTTAGCAACAAAATGAAAAACATGCTATTATTCCCTCGGTTGATGGTGAGAAGTTGAAATTACATCTATATCGGCAGATGAGTTAATTTGTGACTTAATCGATGAGCATTAAATGTGGTAGTTGGAGAAAATAACATTATAAAGCAAGTGTTTTGGCTCCTTTTTCATTCACCGAGCATTCAAACCTTTGAGAGCGTAAACATTCCCAAGCGAAGGTATCCTTAGCAAAAAAGTGAAGCAGTTCATCAAAGCATTCATCCTAAAGGTAGATTGAGGTATTTATAATCATGGCATCTTCATCCACTCCTGAATTTAATGCAAACCCTACTTTTGTTGAAGTAATTAAGCACCCTAGACCCGTATTCAAACTGGTTTCTGAAATCGCGAAGAAAGATGATAGCATAGGTGCATTTTCTCAAATTCCTAAGGGAGTAGTATATGTTGAAGACCCTAGGATGTATATACATTGTCATATAGATGAATTAGGTGATGATGAAATCAAAAACATGTATAGCACTATGATTTGTGATGAATCAGGAAATATCAAGCCAGAACATAAGATAGTGGAAACCCTAGGTTTTACTGAAATCCTTAGTGTCCTAGATTTTCCCAAGGATATTATAAGGATTGTGTTAAGAAGAGTTCATGGTGAATTCTTCTGGTTGGATACAATTCATAAAATCACAAAGGAAGTCATTAAGGTAGTAACAGGGTTACCTTCCACTGGTAGCAAACCAGACAAAACAAAGGGAGTCTCAAATGACACAGTAATGGATTTTACCGGTGCAACATTTGACAAAAGGTCTCTAAGGGTAAACGATGTAAAGGACATAAATGTGAGATTTATCAATATGATCTTAGGTTATAAAGCTACATAGGCAAATAGGTTGAACTTAGTTCCTAGCCTATCTATCAAAAGTGCATATGACATGGTTAACAACAATGCTAGAATAGATGTATGTGAATGGCTCAAAGATGAATTGATAGACAATCTAGGGAAGATTAAAGGAGATAAGAAAGGAACATTTAGATTTGGAAATCTACTTGTTTGTTTGATGTTATACATAACTAAACAAGTACCTGGTATTGGTGCAAGAGATTTTGGTTTTGACATTCTGGTAGGAAAACAACTGTTGGATCTATTGAGCAATATGGGAGAAAACTGAGAGAAAAACTTAAATGAACACTTTCAAGCACTAAAGGCTTGAATGAAAACTAGAGTAAGACTGTCACAAGCTATTGTGGACAAGTATCAAAAAGAAATTTGTTTTGTAATAAAAAAGGATGAAATCTGGATGGAGGCAGTTGTCCCTAGAACTATCTGGGTAGCTGAAATGGGCTATGAGACAAATGACAATATTATTGAAACTTATGCAAAAGCCCTCCTTGAAGCACCCAAGGAACCCACTGAGAAAGTTTTTGGAAATGCTGAAACAATAGAAAGTGGAATTCAGTCCAAGAAAAGGGTTAAGAAAGTTGAAGCAACATCGGCAAGCTAAAGCAATTAAAGAAGATGTTTTGAAGCAAACCGGTATAAGTGAAAGTGAGTTGCAAACACTTCAACATGAAACTCATCTTTCACCGATTGGAACTTCTTCTGAGAGTGATATGCCGACAATATTTAAAAGGGTGGAAAGGAAAATAAAACCCTCACTGGTACCCTTACCTATACCCAGGATAACCAGGCAAAAACAACAGGCAGTTAGGCCTCCGGTAAAGAAAATGACTCCTAAGAAAAAGAAGGTAAAACAGGATATTGCTCCATTGTATAAACTCTTGAGTTAAATCACTAAGGATGGTAAACTGAAGAACATCAACAATTTATACAACACATTATCAGCAGATGACAAGGAAAGCATAGAAAATAGTGTAATCTTATACTTAGATATTTATAAGAAATTTTTTATGCAAACCAGAGATTTTTGAGAACCCGCTTGGAGATTAGTATCACGCTAATTTCGCTCCGGAGTCATTGAAATCATTGTGCTTTTTTTAGATTATTTGCATCCATTTTACATTCATTATTTCTTGCATCCATTGTTGCTTGAATTGGTTATTATTGCTTGAATTATTCATCCATCTTGCATCCATATAGCTTAATATCATATAGATTAAATCCTTCGTCTTGGTGTAGTCTAGTCACTAGTATTGCTTATAAAAATCTGAGAGCAATCTTATACTCGCATCTTTTAGAAGGAAATTAGTCGGTTTGCTATGGTTTATTTCTTATTGATTATTGATTACTAACCATGCATATAATGACTTAATTGAAGTGTTGTGCTTGCAGCTAGACAAAAAAAAAAATATAAAAATAGAGAAATTGCCCTGGTGAAAACCTAGTAAACAGGCACCTTGGTAAAAAAAAAAATGATGAATCTCTGCCAAGCAGGTGAAAACCTGCCAAACAGGCACCTCTTGTACTCAAGCGCTCCATCTATCAATGCAATGTTGGCATTTCCCGCTTTCATGCATCTTTTGCTTTTTCTTGTACATATTTTTCAGTCACTTTTGTGACATCTTGGTTCATTGGAACCCACATGACTTGAAACTGATCAATGTCCTAGTCTTAGGTTACTCGACAGAGCACATTACATGTCCTAAGCAGTGTCAACCAAGTCATTATTCCATCAGTGAAACCTGGTCATCCACTCTGAGTCAGTTACCTGTCTCCTGACTACTACAGAGTTTTTATCATTGAGTTCACAAGCAAAACAACATAACGGAAAACAATTACTAAACAGTTTGAGCTATGAATGAAAATTTTCTTTGTATGTTGTCTTTTTTATTGATTTTCAATTAATTTCCCTCTGAGTAACTCGAGGAAGTCTATTGTGACTAAGAGAAACAAGGATTGGGGGCATAATATTTTCTTTGTTTTCTACTTGTAGGAATGATCCTGATGATCTAGAAACATATAAATTAGCTAGGTGTCTGTGATAAGAGCCTTCACATTAAGGTGAAATCGCCTCACATACCTCGACTCTGCTTATTTGTATGCTAGAGGGAGGTCCATATCATTTCTTTGTTTGTTTTGACGGAATTTCTTTATGATGCAATTCGGGTCCCTGCAAAATCTGTCCAAGGATATGAACAAAAAAAGGGTCATTGCGGACAAGATAATTAATATTGCACATTGAAAAAGAAAGGAACTCTAACCTTCCTATTGTGTTCGTTATGCTCAGTGATGAATCTTAAGTATTTTAAATCCAGTGACTAGGTTTAGGTTGCATTTTGCACATCATTTTGCATTTCATTCTGCATTTTTTTGAATCTAGAGTGATTTCGGTATAGTAATAATCTCTTTATCTTCTTAATGAGAGCTAAGAGCATCATCATTTCTTATGCTAAGTGGTCTTTTTATAATTATTTCTTTGATTAAGTACTTGTGTTTTGAGATGTTTAGCTACATACATGACATTTCATATAGATTCATTCATTCATTTCATTATTATTCATTTACACTGATCTTATTGCATAGAAAAACAAAAAAATTGCTTTACTCATTACTCATTACTCATTTTCATTCATTCATTTATTTGCATATAAAAAAGAAACCAAAACATAAACATACATATTTATTTGCAATACATACATTCATGCTGAAATAAATGCATACATATAGAATAAAGCATATCGAAACATCTCATAGTCGATCAACACAAGTACAATGAAGTCAAATCAGATCTCGTATATATATATATATATAATGTCAAGTATGAGGGTACAAAATGATGTCCAATGACATATACAAACTCCCATCAGAGCAAGAATCATATCAACTACAAAAAAATGGGTGTGTCTACAAAAAAATATCCCAGCTATAAAAAGAATCATCTAGCTGGTGCCCTCTCCCTCATCGCCTGGTGGAGGAGGAGGAGCCCAATGCCCGGGATCTTGGCATGGTGCTAGTGCTCCCTCTGATCTAGCCATATACTATAAATAGGGTTGCACCTACTATGCAACAGGAACTGCAACACTATATGCTGCCATATAATATGCAGCCCTACTACTCTAGAGCAGCACCTCCTGTCAAAGAGACTCTATCTCTACTCTCGACTCGGCTCTCAATGCTGTGATCTAGTGATCATGCTCTGCCCTAACCTCAACTAGTTGTCGGTCTCACTCTGCCAGCTAAGTTTGAGCCACTATCAACTGTGACTGCAGCTCTACAAGGCATGCTCTCATCGATGGTCCCATGTCAGCCCCTTGCTCTCTCGCAGGCTCTCTGCCACCATCTCCACCTCCATCTCCACCTGTGGCTCCACCCTGCTCATCCCACCGCTATCAGACCTGCCTCGGAGCTGCTAACTCCTCCTCTCTACCACCCAACCTCATGCCTACTCTCCTAAGGGATCCACCCTCACCCCTCTATTGTCCAGCATCAGCTCGCACTCTGCTGCTGCTAGCACCAGGATCACCACCAGTTCGTCATGGAGCATCTGGTCTTTGTGCCTATCCCTATGCTGGTGTGGGGGCATCATCCTCCACATCCTCAATATGGGGAGCATGCTCTCCAGGATCTATAAACCGAGGGAATGGATGCTACTGAAAGTAATCCCTGTACTGGGGCAATACCCCCGCATCTGCTATATCATTCAGGTAGTCCCACCTTAGCTAGTGTGAACTTGTCACCTCCTGCATCGCTAAAGCATAGGATAGCCTAAGTGACCATCCCTGTCTCTCCTCATTAGTGTATTTTGCATACCATGTATACTCCTGAGAGATACCCTGAGGCTGGCTGTACTACCTCATCACTCATGAAATGATGAATCACTCCACAATAGTGTGTGACCTCCCAATCAGTGGGCATGTAACAAAGAGATCTCTCCAAACCGCCCACCACTCATCCCATGACTCCAACCCCTTGTACGATCTCCATATGATGGCTATCAGATCATTGAGCTATCATTGCTAGAAGTCTGTCTTGCCTAGATGGGGCTGTGTAATATGTCCAGCATACCTGTAAATAATCGGCTGCCCTAGCTCTCTGCTATCATCAACAATCGGCCGACAAACAGGAAGGTGCTCCCAAGCCCACACCTATAAAATGTACACCCCTGCAGCCATGCTCCGCCCATCTCTGTAGACAATCTCATGCATCTCCTAATACATGTGGGCCAATAAACAAGAGCCCCAGTCAAGTCTCTGAGGGGTCTCTATCAACCTCTCTAGCATATGACCCCATCCACTCTGAAAACCCTGTTGCCCTTTGTCTGGCATCAAGAAGCAACCAATGAAACCTGCTAGGACACATGCTAGTAGATACTCCTCACTATACTTGCCCTTCAATATATCCCAACCCATAGAATGAGTCAAGATATCGGGATCCCTGAATACATTCCTAAGAGCCTGTAGTCCAGGTAATAATACAGTATCATAATCCACCATATCCCCAGCAAAAGGGATACGAAGGATCCTGTACACATCCTCGGGAGTGACAATCAACTCCCCAGCTGGCAAATGAAAGGTATTATGCTCTGAATGAAACCGTTCTACCAACACTGCCAGCATCCTGTGGTTCACACGGATATCAAGTAACCTCATCAGGTGAGTCAAGCCACACATATCAACATGAGCCTGCTCAACCTCAAACAAATCATGAACCAAATCCATAGTGGAAGGATATACACATCTTAAGAGAACAGGAGGTAAGCACACCTGCAAAAAAAAAAAACCCAACAACGATCATTCAAAAATGTTCCAAATGAGCCTACAAGAGAAGTTAAACATCATGCAAATCCAAATAAGTCAAATGCAAAAACAATATTTCATGTTTACACTTTCAAAAATGATCACTATTTTTTGAATGACAAAACACAGTCAAACATCATCTCGTACGAGTCAGGAATGGCTCTCGTATGAGTAAACAACCTCGTACAACAAACTTTTACATATCGCACGACAAAATGGTCTTTTAATAGACCTGTCGTTCAAAATGAGGGTTACTCCCGTACAACAAATCTAATAGCTTCAAACGATAAAAGAAAATTTGCCAGTTTCTCGTATGAGACAAGATCCTGTCTCACATGATAAACTGCAACACACGACCCAAAACCCATGAAAAACGTGAAAAATAAACAAAAAATTTCAAAATTGGAAACATAAAGAGGCTAAAGATCGATCACTTACCGTTGGCTCGTAGTTTCAGGGTTGATTGTGACGTCTCTGGCGCTCAAATCGATGATGACGAGTAGGGACCACCATTTTTCTTCATAGAAGGCTTTTTGAATTTTCAAACTTGGAGGGTTAAAATGATTTGAAAATGACACTTTCATCCTATATATAGGCTAAAACCTAATTTCTCAAAATTTCTCTAATGGTCATGAAAATTGTACCCTTAGCTAATGTGCCTACTCTGATTCCATTTTCGGGTTCGAAATCAAAATTCGAGATCATTTTGCTAGTCAATTTCACAATTTTGATCACTTAGCATTTTTTTCATCAAATGCTCATTCTTTCTTCAAATTGTGCTCAATTTCAATGTTGAATCTTAATTCAATTTCATTCTACACATCAACATTACAATCAACTCTATGCTCAATCCCTCGCTATCTTTCGATTTTGCTCCCGAGGGGGCATACTCATGACCTTATGACTTCACATCTCACAAGTCGAGAAATTTTTTCAAATCTTCATCAAAAGTCGACCAAAATCTTTCCATTTAAAGAAAATCAATCCTCATTGCTAACAGGCATCTCAGTTTCATCTCTTCACATCAAGTTGAGATTTCTCTATCATCTGAATCAAATCAATCGCTAGGGGCATATCAGTTTCATCGCTTCAAATCAAGCTGATATTTGTCTTTCATCTAAATTAATCTCTTAGCATTAATCAGTTTCATCACTTCAAATAAAACTAATTATTCATTTAAACTCAATCAAAAGTTTAAAGAGCTTCTTTGATCACACTAAATCTAAGTGGGTGTTCAGTATTCATTTCTTGATCAAGTTGGATAGTTTATTCTTTGCTCATCGTGTCTTGATCAATCAAGTTCAAGATCGATTTTAGCTTATCATCACTCACTGTATCTAAGATCAATCAAGTTCTAGATCAGTAAGATCCGCTTCTTGATCAATCAAGTTCAAGTTTGGTATCTTTGTTTTCTATTGTTCCTTAGTTCAATCAAGTTCGGGATTGGTATCACTTTAATCAGACCTCATTCAGCTTTGTCGCTTCGAATCAAGCTAAACACCTTGTTTTTTTATCTAGTTCATGATCAATCAAGTTCAGAACTAGCATCTCCTAGACATCACACATTCTTTGAATCAAAGCGCTGCTCGCACATTAATTCAAAGAGGGGCAAATGTAATACCCTAAAATTGGTCATCTAAACCATGGGCCCCTAATTTTGACAACATTACCAAGGTCCTAACCAAAGGCAATTAAATCAATCTTGAGCACATTATTAATTCTTCAATTATCAAAAATCACATGGCAAATCAACTACTCAATATTAATTATTTAATTAATCAAATCATTTCCAAGAATATCATTTTGATCAATTATCCCATTTTAATTTATTAAATATCCTTGCATATTTAATTAATTAATAAATTTGCCATTCAATCATGCAAAAAGGATTAATTTATTACAAAAGATGAATTAATTTATTACAAAGAGTTGAATTGAAACAAAACAAAAAGAATTGAATTGAGAGAGAAATCAAACTTGAGATATTATTTCTTTTTCTAAATTTAGAACTTGAAATCAGAAAAGCAATTTAATTGAATTATTGAATTATTCTCTAAAATTGGAACTCAAATCTTTTCAAAATAGAAAAAGAAGTTCAGTTGCATTGAAAAGACCTTTCTCTTGAATAAATTAAAGAATTATCTATTTTTATCAGATGGGCATGGAATTAATTTATTATTATTTTCCAATGCAACTTGGACTTCTAATTTGAATGTATTTCAATTAAACTATAATTGGAATCTATCTCAAGGTTAACTGAACATGATTTCTCAATTATTTTCAATTAATCCTAAATTGAGATTTTTGTGATTCTCTATAAATTCAGTCTTCAGCTCTCATTCCAATTCACCCCAGAGATTTTTGAGAACCTGCTTGGAGATTATTATCATGCTAATTTCACTCTAGAGTCATTGAAATCATTGTTCTTTTTTTAGATTATTTGCATCCATTTTACATTCATTATTGCTTGCATCCATTGTTGCTTGAATTGGTTATTATTGCTTGAATTATTCATCCATCTTGCATCCATATAGCTTAATATCATATAGATTAAATCCTTCATCTTGGTGTAGTCTAGTCACTGGTATTGCTTATAAAAATCTGAGAGCAATCTTATACTCACATATTTTAAAAGGCAATTAGTCGCTTTGCTATGGTTTATTTCTTATTGATTATTGATTACTAACCATGCATATAATGACTTAATTGAAGTGTTGTGCTTGCAGCTACAGGTTCACTTTTTCACACACACACCTTGTATGAAGAAAAATGGTCGTTCCCACTCATGGGCATCGATTCAAGGGATAGAGATGACATAATTGACCATGAAACTATGAGCCAACAGTAAGTGATCAATCTTAAGCCTTTTATTCATTTCAAATTTGATTTTTTTTGTTGATTTTTCAAGTTTTTAGCACGTTGAAAGTTGGGTTTTCTCGTTTTGTCATGCGAGACAGGATCTTGTCTTGTACAACAAACTGATAAAGTTTGTTTTATCATTTAGAGTCATTATTTTTATCGTGCGAGGCCCACCCTTGTATCATACGACAACCTTCATAAGAGACCATTTTGTCATCCTAAGTTTATTCCTGTATCATATCAGAGTCTTTTGTCGTACGGGCCCTAATCCTGACTTGTATGAGTTTCTACCTTTCTGTGTTTTATCATTTGGAAAACAGTGAGCATTTTTGAAATTTAAAACTTAAAATTTTGACTTGGCAATTGACGTAGTTGAATTTGCATGATGTTTTACTTCTCTTGTAGGCTTATTTGGAATGTTTTTTGATACTCTATTGTTTTATTTTTGCAGGTTTGATTACCTCATGTTCTTTTCAGATGTGTCTATCCACCCACTATGACATTAGTGTGGCAGTTGTCAGATGTTGACAAGGCACATATTGATTTGTGCAGTTTCACCCACCTTCTTAGGTTACCCAATATCCATGTGAATCATGGGATACTCACGGCGTTAGTAGAGAGATTTCATTATTAGCATAACACCCTCCATTTGCCAATTGGGGAGATGACCATCACTCCTAAGGACATTTACAAGATTCTCCGTATCCCTTTTTCTCGGGGTAAGGTAGATTATGATGTAGCACAACTTCCTAGATTACACGCTGTCAGATGTGTATTCAGGGATCCAAATATCTTGACACATTCTATCAGTTGGGACATTATGATGAGAAGGTACAGTGAGGATTTTCCTCTAGCTTGTGTTATAGCAGGGTTTATCGGTTGTTTTCTTATGTCGGATAGAGGACAATAGGGATTCCTTTGTGGATAGGCCAGGATGCTGGAGAGGCTTGTTGAGACCCCTCAGAGACTAGGCTGGGGTTCTTTTCTATTGGCCCACAGGTATTGTGAGATGCATGAGACTGTTTATTAGGAGGGGATGAGCATGGTTGCAGAAGTGAAGAAATCTCAAACAGGTCACAAATAGATCACAAGTCATTCTACATCATCCATTCTTCATCGTCCAAACACTTTCCATAGAGTGAAGAAATCTCAAATAGATCACAAGTCATTCTGCATCATCCATTATTCACCACACATAGAAATCAGCACCCCATCGCACTTTCTTCTCATACTACTAATAAGAATGTTCATTCCCAAGGTAGACATTTAATGCAGTCAATCTTCACATGCAAGATCCTCAAGGAAATCCTTCACGTGCAAAAAATTGACGTGGCATCTCGATCTCATCTTCATCTCTTAGATAACTCATCACAGAATGTCATTGGTTGCATCGCACAAGTTGGATTGCCAAACTGGAAACCCTAGAGTAGAGACTACCAACCGGTAGTCTCATTTAGTGAAACCTAGACACCGGTTTACTACAACTCTTCATACCGGTTCACTTGCACTTATTGACATCAATGACAACATACATTATCATCATATCATCATACCAGTTCATAAAATGCCAACAATCTCCCCCTTTGGCATTGATGGCAATACTCAGTGTAGCATTGCAACTAAAAACATCATAGACCAGTGCATCTAAAATATCTTCTCCCCTATCTCATATATCTATCTCATATATCTTCTCCCCCTTTGACAACAATGCCAATGTGGAGGCACAATCTTCCATACTCCACTATGCTGCTCCCACTATAGAGTAACATTCTTCAACACATCAATCCTGAAAGATTTGACACTGTAATACCTGACTGATGTGGAGCACACATGTTTAGTTTACTTCATGAAGGGGAAAAACCCCTAATTCACTTCTCAAATAGGTAAATGTAGTCTTCAGTAAGGGCTTAGTGAATATGTCTACTAGCTGCTCCTTACTGGAAACATGTTGTAATACAACCTCTCTATTTTGAACCTTCTCTCTCAAGAAATGATACTTGAGCTCAATGTGCTTAGCTCTAGCATGCAATACTGGATTCTTAGAAATATTGATTGCACTAGTATTGTCACAAAATATACTCACCGGTTCAGATATAGGTACTTTGAAATTGTCCAATACATGTTTCATCCAGATTTCCTGAGTGTAGTTCATAAATGCTGCCATGTACTCCACTTCAGCTATAGACTGAGAAGTATAGCTTTGCTTCTTGCTTGTCTAGGAGATGAATATTCCACCAAGAAAGAATGCTCCACCGATTGTGCTCTTTTGGTCCTCCACATTACCTGCCAAATATGCATCGGTAAATACCTTGAGATTAAAATCACCATTGTAAAGATACCACAATCCATAGTCAACAGTCCCTTTCAGGTATCTAAGAATCCTCTTGACTGCTACCAAGTGGGATTCTCTTGGACTTTTATGAAAATGAGCTACTATGCCCACTAAATGAGCAATATCTAGTCTACTGTGCACCACATAATGCATCTTATCTATCATTGATCAGTACTCCTTCTCATTCACCAACTCTAAATCATCTTCGTTAGTTAGTTTACAGCTAGCCACCATCGGTGTACCAACTAGTTTTCTCTCCTCCATGCCAAAGGTCTTCAATACCTCTTTGACATACTTGGAATTGGTAATAAAGATACCCTCTTTCATTTACTAAATCTGTAAACCAATGAAGAACTTTATCTCTCTAATTAGACATGTCTCAAATTCTTTCTTCATTTCATCTACAAAAGCATGACTCATTTCATCATCTCCTCCAAAGATTATGTCATCTACAAATACTTCACAAATCAGAATCTGATCACCTTCAGATTTTAGGTAGATGTTGTTATTCTCACTCGTCTAAAATCCTATCTTCACAAGATGAGAGTGTAACCATTCATACCATGCCCTAGGTGCTTGTTTCAATCCATACAGGGCTTTGTGTAATCTACACACCATGTTAATATCTTCTGATAAGGCAAACCCATCCAGTTGCTCAATATACACTTCCTCTTCTAGGATTCCATTCAAGAATACAAACTTCACATCCATATGATAAACCTTAAATCCCTTGAATACTATAAATGTGAGTAGCATTCAGACACTGTCTAGTCTATCCACAGGAGCAAAGGTTTCTCCATATTCTTCTCCCTCTTCCTGAGCATATCCTTTGCATACAAGTCTTTTCTTGTTCCTCACAACTATGCCTTCTTCATTTATCTTATTCCTGAAAACCTATTTGGTACCTATAACATTCTTATGTTCTGGTTTGGGTACTAGGGACAATGTTGCATTCTTTTCTAACTTGTCTAGCTCCTCTTCCATTGCCTTAATCCAGTCTTCATCTGTGAGTGCTTCTCTGGAAGTCTTGGGCTCCAATTTAGAAATCATGTAAGAGTTTTCTTTCACCTTTCTTCTTATGAGTATCCTTGCATCTTTATCTCCTATGATCTACTTTGGATCATGATGTAGTTTCACATACCTAGGAATGACTCTAGCTGGTTCTGATAGATTTTCCTCTTCTTCTTCACTTACTTCTTCTTCTTCACCTACTACATCTTCTACTAGTACAGGAACACAGAGACCTTTACTTATTTCTTTCTTAACCGGTTCCCAGAAGGCTATACTCAGTTCATCTTCCACTTCCTCACTACAGGTTTCCTCAAATTCCTCAGGGGATTCATCAACCTTGACATTGATACACTCAACAATTTTCTATGTTCTATTGTTGTAGCACTTGAGAGTTTTTCTCTTAGTGGAATATCCTAGAAATATTCCTTCATCACATTTAGCATCAAACTTGCTTAGATGCTCACCTCTCTTGATGTAACACTTACTACCAAACACTTTAAAATAACTCACATTGGGATTTTTCCTAGTCCAATACTCATAAGGGGTTTTAACTCTACCTTTCTTGATGAGTACCTAGTTCATAGTATAGACTGCAGTGCTCATCGCTTCTCTCCAAAGAGTGTGAGAAACCTTTCCTTGGATCAACATTGTTCTGGCCACTTCAACTACAATCTTCTTATTCCTTTCTACTATGCCATTTTGTTGTGGTGTCCTTGGGGCAGACAACTACCTCTTGATACCACTATCTTCACAATACTTGTTGAATTAATCAGAAGTGAATTCACTTCCTTGATCAGTTCTTAGGCATTTTATCTTTTGACCACTTTCCTTCTCTACTAATGCTCTAAAGGATTTGAATTTTCCAAATGCCTCAAACTTTTTTTTAATGTGACCCACATCATTCTTGAGCAGTCATCAGTAAGAATCATGAAATACTTATCTCCCTGAATAATTCTATTTTTCATAGGACCACACAAATCAGTATGCACAAGATCAAGTAAGTTTTCTACTAAAAAAGACTTACCTTTGAAAGTTGAGGAAGACATCTTCCCAAGTTGACATTCTTTGCACAAAGAATTCTCCAGTTTGTTTAGCAAAGGCAATCCTCTTACAACCTTGATCTTACTAGCCTTTAAAATATTATCAAAGTTCATATGACAAAGTCTCCTATTCCATATCCAACTATCATCATACTTCGCCATCAGACACCAACTTATCTTGGCATTCAACTAAAACAAGTTACCTCTGGTATGCTTACTGATGGCAATAAATTCACCACTCTTTCCAATTATACTACAGACTCCACCTTTGAACTCCATATTGATTCCTTTATCATTTATTTGAGCAACACTCAATAGGTTATGCTTAAGACCTTCTATCCAATAGACATCATCCGCGCAGCTCTTTCCATTCAATGAGACAAATCCTTTTCCTTTTACCAAGCATGGTGCATCATTGCCAAATCTGACAACACCTCCATCATATTCTTCTAGAGATGGAAACTTTCTCCGATCACCAGTCTTGTGGTGAGAACAACCACTATCAATAATCCACTCATTAGAGTTGTCAATGCGAGAGACAAGTGCTTTCTTGTCAGACGCTTCTTCCTTTATAGCTACAAAGACTATGTCCTCATTCTCTTCATCCTCAAATTCTTTATCAGTAACACGTTCATCCACTGGAACAAGACAATTTCTTCTATTTCCTCCTTTATACTTTCTAAACCTCTCTCATTTATCCTTATTGTCATTGTTGGGATAGTTAACAACTATATGTCCTATCTTATTGTAGGAAAAACATTTTAAAGGAATCTTACCTCTGTATTTTTCAGTACCTTTTGGAAGTCTCCTGGCGAGAAGAGCTTCAAACTCCATTAGAATCTCTTCATCATCCATACCTCTGCTTTGCATGGATTCATAACTGGTACTTACTTGTTTTCCTTTTCTAGATGGTGCAACAGATGCTCTAAAAGCTGACTCGGTCTTCTAAACACTACCATTATAGCTATTCAACTCTATGTAGTTAACTTTGCAATGATAGAGTCTAAGGATACCTTGGTTTTGGTGATAGACCTTAGTTCCTGAATAGCAGAAGCTTTGATTGTATAGATTGGTATTAATGATCTCAAGACTTTACTGACAACGGTGGCATCATCAATTGTTCCACAAGTGCTCTTGATATCTCCAACAACAGTCTTGATCCTTATGCCATATTGTTGAATAGTCTCACCTTCAACCATCCTCATGCCTTCAAATTTTCCTCTAAGGCTCTCTTCCTTAGTTTGCTTTACATGCTCATCACCACCATAAATAGTTTCCAATGTGTCCCATACATCTTTAGGAGTGTCCTTATCTTGTACATCAATGAACTCAATATCGGACAAACTGCTAATAAGGGCTTCCATGACTTGCCCATTTTCTTGAATCTCTCTTTTTTGATCTTTGGTTAAAGTGCTAGTTGGGATTACATAGACATTCTCAACATAGCTCCAATGTTGAGCACCCAAGCTCTTGATATATATATTCATTCTATCCTTCCATATTTTAAAGTTATCTCTATTGAACTTAGGACCTTCCCTCTTCATCATTAAGGCAGGATCTTTTTCTTCAAGCGGTCAAGCTTATATCACCAAGGACCTAGAGTCACTCTGATACCAGTTGATGAATAATGATGAACAAAAGATACCCTAACTAGTACTGAGAGGGGGGAGGGTGAATCAGTGCATACAAAAACTTCTTATCAACTTATCAAGTTAAAACAATACTAACCGGTTGTCTTCATTACTGAACTTAACCATGGAAATACTAGTTAAATACAGTAAGACTTCAGAGAACATAAACCAGTAAAATTGAACCCTTGAAATACATTCAATACTTGATAACTACTTCACCCATAAACATATGCATGTGGTATATCAACAATACAATAACCATTAGCTTTGCATACATAATCACTAAAACAAAGAATACTTAATCATCACATAAAAAATGCACAACTCATGACACACATTTTTCATGTGGAAACCCAAATGCGAAAAACCATAGTAGGGATGAATACCCACAAGCTTATTTTGAACTCTTTTGAAGCTTGTTCTGTTAGGATCCTAGTCTGGTTAAAGACTTTACAATAAGGTTTTGTTAGGAACTGATCCTGTTAAAGGTCCCCCGGTTAAGGGATGGCTATATACTCTGTTAAAGGTTGAAACCCTGTCAAAGGTTACCTTGCTAGAGGATTTAAAGAACTCAATGATCTTGATTCACTTGGTTAGAGGATTTATAGTAATCCTATTAAAGATACCCGACAAAGGTATTTTCCTTTTGTTGAAATAGTTAGAAGACAACAGGTAAAACTCTGATCTAATAACAACACTTATATGCTAAGGCAGATCCTTTTTAATTCCTCCGCTCTGCAATCACACTCTGTAGTTTTCTCTAACTGGTCTGGCAAGTATCTCATCACTTGGATACACACACAACTTTTACCAACAACTTACAATAACAAACATCATCGACCTTATAGACAACAATTAGGTTAGTAGCATAAACCCTAAACCCTAAGCTTTTAGGTTTACAATTATAGTCAGTCACATCTTGACCATCCAAACACTTTCCATAGAGTGAAGCAATCTCAAACAGATCACAAGTCATTCTGCAACGTCCATTCTTCACTGCATATAGAAATCAGTACCCCTTCATGCTTTCTTCTCATACCACTAATAAGAATGTTCATTCCCGAGGTAAACATTTAATGTAGTCGATCTTCACATGCAAGATCCTCAAGGAAATCCTTCACGTGCACAAAAATGACATGGCATCTCAATCTCATCTTCATCTCTTAGCTAAGTCATCATAGAATGTCACCGGTTGCATCACACAAGATGGATTGCCAAACTGGAAACCTTAGAGCTAAGACTACCAACTGGTAGTCTCACTTAGTGAAACCTAGACACCGGTTCACTTGCAATTATTGATATCAATGACAACATACATTATCATCATATCATCATACCGGTTCATCAAATGCCAACAAGATATTGATCAATCTAGTATGAATGTATTTCTAGTTATGCATGATACTAAATCTAACATGATTTAAACTAGCATGGATATGATGATAAGATAAAATGATTAGTAAAAAAACTATCCTGACATGCTATAATAGTCTAATATGATAATGCTATGATAATTAGAAATGATTATAAAAATGCTTATTTAGATGATTTCTATTCAAAGAGAGGCTAAATGCTTGATTAAAATGATTTAGATTAGATTCTTAGTAAAATGTCTATAAGTTTGCTACTAAAGACTTGGATATGAAAATGAGAGAATGAGGGCTCTATTTATAGGAAAAATAGGGCAATGAATGGTCAAGACTGGATAATCTTATCAAGGGCTAGGATTGAAAGTTAATCAATCCATGTTTACAATTCTCACTAATGAAATGGTGACAATTTTCAACATAAGATTTCTTGAGAGGAGATGTAAGAAGCATCAAATGCTTGAGAAAACCTCATGGTTACCTTAGGAGGTAAGGGTTAAGGTTAGATTAAGGTTATTCATTGGATAAAGCTTTTACCCAAAGGATAAACTCTTGTGAAAGGGTTAAAGGGATAACCATGGTCAAAGCAATGAATGCTTGATGAGACCCTTGGGTTAGATGAGGGTTGAGTTAGAGAGAAAGTCTCTAATCATGCAAGAGGGTTAAGTTAATCATTAATGGTTTGGAATACTTTCAAGGTTAACTTGTTGAAGACATAAAGCCTTTAATGATTTCCAAAGACTATGAGGATTTGAGAAGTGACTTCCCTTTTCTTAGGGATGTGACAATATTTAGGAGATGGGTTAGGCTAATTTAAAAGTGATTAGAATAATCTAGAAGGGGGTTTAGAAATGCAAGTGGAAGATGTAGGAAAATGCAAGTGGATGGAGGGTAATTTTAATTAGAATAAATTACTTTATTTCAACAAAAATAGATGCAACTTGCATAAATACAAGTGGGGAGATTTAAATAAATAAATTAGATTTATTTATCTTCAATGATCAATTTAAATGTAAATTTAATTAAAAGGGGAGAAAGGTGAATTAATTAAATAAAGTGATTTATTTATTTAAAGGCTATGAAAGGCTTAGGTGAACTTAATTAAACAAATTGAGTATTTCATTAAATCAAATAGATGAATGTGAATAATTTAATTAAATAAAATTTCATTAAATAGAGGAATGAGGTTAACATGAATATTAAATGTTCACTTAGGAAAGTGGTCATTTTTATACGTCTACAGAAATATTTTCATATTGTAATCATCCATTCAAATACCCAATGTTGGGACAATCCAAATGAATATCCACAATCAAACTATTACCAACATAAAGTTCAAACTAGCCATACACTACAATTTGCAATGAACAAACTACAAATGGTATGAACTAAGGAATTCATAAAATATCTCCACATTTCCCCATTAAAATCAATGAACTTCAATGAAAATTTGAGAAGTAGAAACCATGCAAAAATTTTAAACATCATACAAAGATCCACCATATCTTTAATGAAATTTATATATTATTCGAACAGTCTTGGCAACAATTTATATTCTCCTCTTCCTATTTCTAACTTCTAACACTATTCTCTTCTATTCCTCTATTAATATTTACAAATGAAAAGGCCAAGCCTTTTATAGACATTGAGTTATGAAATGAAAGGCATAAATTGATTCAAAATCAATGGCCACGAATAAACAATGAAACCCTAAGGAGAAGTAGTTATAACAACCACCACTTACATTTGATATTAACCAATGAGAAAATTACACAACTTTGAATGCATTTCATTTTAGGAAAAGGACCAATTAAAAATATGTTGTAACATAACATTAAATCTAATTCCACATGCCAAAACCTTCTTGTTAGGAGTCAGGTTCAACGAATCTAGACATATTGACCTTGAATTATCATTAGTGGAGGTGAGTAGGTGCCACCTCAACTTGCATATCTTGTAAAATTTCTTCTACTTTCTCTTTGTTTCAACTTCACACTTCTAATTATCATAAAAAAATCTCGACATCTCTAACTTTTATTAACTTGTTTAAAACTATAGGCTTTCCTTGATCATTCCTTTTGCCATCCTCCTTTATCTTTGGAATTCTTCATCATCTTCCTCTTGGACATATTTGACATTGATCTTCTTGTTGTAATTGTATCCTCCATTTTGTAATGTCCTTCCTTGTCATCTTCTTCAAGTGTTGATATCATCTCACATTCTTATCTTTCATTTGATTCCCTCCATTTCCTTCCATCAATCTTGCAAGAGTAAGAGAATTCCTAGAATTATAGGACCATTGATAAACGATTTTACCAATTCCAGATTTTGGAATTCCTTAAGTTAACTGTAAAAATTTTATGATAAGAAATGATAATTCAAAACTTGCATTCTTCATTTGATTGAAAAACTTAAAAAATTTCATGACAATCAAAGAAAATGTGAAACAAATTATATTCTAATGGGATAAACTTATTTGGATTTGTAAAATATCATCAAAATGCTTCATAAAAAGACTTACAAACCCTCAATTTCACTTCTTCTACAAAAAAATGATCCTTAACAAAGTCTATTTTTACCCTTAACAATCTAGAAATATCACTTTCAAATTTGGAAATTTTGTAATTGGTGTTTAGATTTGGAAAATGCTTAAGTCAGTGAGAAAATCATTTTACATTTGGTTATAAATAATTGTTTTTCCTTCATAAATAACCTCCTTCAATTTCTTTTGATGTTAACTCCTTTCTTTCTCCTTCAAAACTTAAGCAGTTCTTCTCTTCCCTCTATGCTTGACTTTGAAATATGATCTTCCTTTTTGTAAAATCACCCCTATCTATTGGAATTTTCTCTTCCTTTTATTTTGATTTGATTTGAATTGCTTTTCATTGGTATGAAAATGATTGTTTTAATCCTTTTTTAATATGTGCTCCAAAGTGACTATTTATCTTTTGGCAAGTCAACCAAGTTGTGTATTCCTTTTGGCTTTTTTCTTCTTCTAAATTTAAAATTAATTTGTCATTCCATTTAAAGTCAGCCTTCCCTTTGTATATTGATTTTAAATTGGTTTCATTTTTATGTTGAGTCGATCTCCCTTTGTTTCACATGTTTTGGAAATGAAAATTCTAACCTCTTCATTTTCCACACAAGAATTCAAGGTAATCACAGAATTTTCAATCAAGATTGAGTATGGACATAGATTTTATCCTTGTGAAATTGAGAGCTATGCATGGATTTTAAAAGTGACTTTCGTCTAAGTATTGGATTTTTTCACTCAGCCCCTTTAAATTCATGGATTTTTAGACTCACCCTCTTCAAAATCATGGAATTTCGGACTTACCCTCTTCAAATTCGTGGATGTTTGGATTCACCCTCTTCAAAGTCATGGGTTTTTGAACTCATGCCCTTCAAAGTCATATATTTTTGGACTCGCCTCCTTCAAAGTCATGGAGTTTGAGAGAGCATGGGTTTCTTCATTTTCTCTGAAAGAGTCTTGGATTTTAGGAGGTTGTGGATTTTGCAAGGAAACTCCATGCATTTTTTTCACTTGTTCATTGATTTTCAAATTTTTTCCAAGTAAAATTGAAAGTTCATAGATTTTCAAAATTTTCCCAATCTTTTTTCACTCAAATGTGGGAATATTACTTCATTTTTCTATGATTTTTATGATTTTTCCATTGGAAATAAATCGTTAATCCTTTGTTAAATCTTGGATAAATTCTGTATTTAAATTTCATTACAAGGATAAAATGCTTATTTCCATTGTGAAATTTTTCTTGATACTCATCTAAACCTTGGAATTTTCTTTGTCTAAACTTTGGATTTTTCTTGCATTCCACATTTTAACTTAGGAATTTCTCCATAATATTTATTTCAACTTAGGAATTTTCCTCTCCACTCTTTCATTTTCAAATTTTTGTTGACAAATTTCAACTCCATATTTTATAAAGAAAATTTCCTCATGATTTTGGCTCTCTATTCCCAATTTAAAGATCACTCATTCATGTACTTTCAAACTTATTTTCCATTCTTGTCAAGGTTGGAAATCCAATCTTGACAAGGAATTTTCCTTTCTTTGGAATTGAAACCTTGGATCAATTCCACATCCCTTGTTCATGTTGCCATTGTGTTGTCATTGATGTCAACCGGTATAGGATGGCTACCAATATAAGAGATTTATGTGCAACACTGTCATTGATGCATACCGAATATGATGTCTTTGATGTCACCTAAGTTCTGAAGGTCACTGGTAAGGGAGACAATGTCATTAAGTACAATGGCCATTGGAGTCACCGGTACACAAGGTAGTGTTTTACTTGTGTTGAATATATGGAAAGGCAACTGGTATGATATAATAACTGGTAAATGATGACATCTACAATAGAGAAAGATGTTGGTTAGTTGATTACGATGAAGAGGGGGAATGTTATCTAAATCATATCAACATTGGAGGAGAAGGATATACAGGTCACTGGTACACTGTGTGGATGTCAATCAGTAGGAGTTCCACCGGCTAAAGACACAGTCACTATTTGAAGAGATGACTGACAGTGAATGTTCCCCAACTAGATCACATGTGCTTGTTTGAAGATATGTTGCTAAAACAAGGAAGCCACAGTAGTGCACTGCAAAATGTAGATGACAAAGAACCACTCCCACCGATAAGTGGATCTTATCTCCTCTTATGCATGGAATGCATTATAGTTCTCTAAGATAAGAGAGAAGAGTAGAAGGCAGGTGATTGAAGGCTCACACTAGATGAACTGGTGAAACAATAAGTTGCCTTAGGTGCATGAGATCAGAGATGTATACCAAATTTGCAAAGGTAGACATGATGAGCTGCCGATACAAAGATTGAATGATGGGTTTGTCACTGTGACAAACTGGTTGAGATGATGTCCGGGCTGATGAAGAAGAAGGCAAGGCTGAGCAGCTACAGATAGAGAGTGCAACCGGTATGCAGTTGCCTCTGATGGAAACAACCAAAGGTTGATGACTACAGTGTCACAAAATTGTGACCCTATTAATTTTTTACTGCAATAGGCTCCCCATGCATGCAAGATCAAATCCTCTAGCCTGATCAGAGACCCATGATTGCTCAACCCTCAGAAACAACTTCTTTCTTGGACTTTGCATCACCCCGTCCACACTCTGCCCTGGAGAAAGGGGTAAGATAGGGGTGTGGTGCCACTATCTCCCTTGGACAAGGGCATTTCACTCTTGTCCTCCTAGGACAAGGGCATGGTGCCCTTGTCCCTACCCTATTTTTGAGTAGGACCCTTCCTAGGGTTGCATTATTGGTTGTGCATTGGGCGAGAAACTCCCCCAATGTTAGCCTATAATAAAAATCAAATCCACCAACATGTATTTAAGGGGAATTCATTCTCTCATTTTCATAATTTAGATAGGTCGAAGCTGGATAAATTCAAGTTGCACAAGTGATCAAGCATTCAAGCATTCTTTTCTAGCATTGAGCATTCTCAAGTCTCCCTTCAAGGCTAGGTGTTGCATTCAAGTCAAGGATTAATCCATTGAAGAGGAGATTGATTCGAACATTCAATCCCACACAATCATTTCTATCAACATTGCTATTACAATGTCCCTTGAGGTGATTTACAATTCAGTCTTTCATTTACAGCTACTTCAAGTGCTTTCTTTCATTACTTGGTTATTTCCAAAACTAGGGTTTGACCTAAAGGAAAACCATTAATCCCAACCCATTTTCCTCTCTTTTTTGTGTGTAGGTTGCAGGTACGCTACTATACTTTAAGATTTGGGCTCCATTTATAGAGGTGGAAAAACTTTTTTCATTTCTTGGATTTTTCGAAGGACCGTCCACCACGGTCCGGGCAACTTTTCTTCAAATTCATCAAGTGACTTCGTCTCGACATATCACTACCAGATCCAAGTGCACAACTTCATCCCATATTCTAATCTCAAGTTATAATTAGTTCTTTGTCACTTTTGCACTACATAATTCAATCATTTCCTTTCCATTTCAAATAAGGAAGAGGGGATCAACTTATCATTCCAATTTCATTCATAATTCATTCTTCATCTTTGAAGGTTGAATCTAGTGAATTGTCCTCTCCTCTTCCAAATGTAATCTGATGAAAAGTGTTTGACGGGTAATCAATAGTGAAACTCTCATCTCTCCTTGGAGGGAAAGGGTAGTTTTCCTCTTGATCCATCATTCACCATTTTTCCACATTACATTTTGGTGAACTTGATGTCTTGCATGCTTTCCTTTGAACAAAATTACTTATTTTTCATTTACAAGTTTCAAATTTTGGCAAACTTAGTGGTTAAATCATTAAAAACCCTAGTTTTAAAATTTAACATTGAACTTGTAATTTATAAAAAATTGCTTGTAGTTATCTTAGATCTGAAAATTATTTTGATTGTCAAATTCAATTTCCTCATTGTCTTGTTCAATTTGCAATTAAAATTTACAAAATTAAGAGGTTACTTGTTAAAACCCTAATTTTCGAAAATCATCTTGAACTTGTGCAAAATTTGGATTTCCATTTAATTTTCAAATTTCTGATTGTTCTTAGATTTGTCTTCAATCCTACAATTCAAATTTTCAATTTCTCCCCCTTTTTTCCAAAATGCAAATTTTAAAATTAAGTGGTTAGGTCATAAAACCCTAATTTTTCAAATATAATTGGATTTTGTGCAAATTTTAAATTAATTTCATTCCAATTCATATTTCTAAACATTTTCCAAGGTGTCCCTATCCATTAGGTTTGACCTTTTTCAAATTTGTAATTCAATTCCTCTTTTTCCTAAAAACCCTAATAGGGTCCTATTTTCACATTTGTGCCTTCATTTTGGCCATCTAGAGGTTGTAAAATTCATCAATTTTTTGGGGTTAGCTTTAAAATCATCATAATATCCATCCTTGAATTTTTTTGAAAAAAGTTGGTCGGACCATGTGTGTTCCCACCACGGTCCTCAACTTTTTTCCCAAAATTTTGGGAGACTATTATGACTATATTTAATAGCCTAAATGCAAAAATTGACTGATTTTATCAATTTTTGATCCCTCTAGAATTGGAAATACCTTCAAAATTCAACATTTCAAATTTCATGAAATTTTTTAAAATTAAGAGGTTAATTATACTCTGCCCTGATTTTAAAAATTCTGATTTTAAAATTAAGTGGTATTCCCTTGGCCCTAATTTTCAAATTTCGATTTTCTTTCATTTTTGGAAATTGTGTCATCCTCTTCCCCCAACAAATTTCAAATTGTGTAATCATTATTTTCTTATTAATCAATTTTGTAATCTTTGTTCCAAAATTCAAAATTCAAACATTTCGTCTAGTGTATGAGTTTTACCACTATTAGTCCTACCTACCCTATCCTCATTAGGTGAAGCATTAGAATTAAGGTTTCCCAAGGTTTAATTACCGAGGAGATGGAGCCTAATTTGGGTGACTTATTTAATGAGGATCATGCTAATTCTTCCCATCCTAATCATGTTCCTATTCACCCTATTGATGAATCCCATGATGAATAAGGAGCTTTAATTAGGGTCTCTACAGATCAACTTTCCACATTGGACAATCATTTGATAACTTACAACAATGGTGTTATTATTTACTAAGTTGTCATTAGTTTTATGTCCAAAGTCATCCTATATACTCTAGTCAGTTAATTCTACCGAAATATTTAGTCGATAAGCACTAAAGCAGTTGGTTACAGAAGAAAGGAGTCATAGAGTTAAGTATACACCGAGCTGTCAACCGAGTAACGTTCTATGTCTACCAAGCAGCAAAGAAGGTATACCGAGTAATCTGAACCAAGTAGAAACATGTTACCAAATTCAATGAACCTAGACACATATGTGGAAACGTGTTACAAGAATCGAGGAGCAGGGAACTGTTATCACATAAGAAATTGCACTTCAAGATTTTGTATGATTTTGAGGAAGTTTATCCAATGAAATAATTTCTATGTTTATTCATTCGATGAATCTTGTTTGTAAAGATTGAAGCATGAACAGATCACTGTCCCAGAGGTCTATTTATATAGAGTGATTTAAGAATCAAAATGAGAGACATGTGTGATAGAAGAGTTAAAAGGAAAATCATAAGAGGACACATTGAGTTATGACTGTTATGACTGACAAAGATATTCAGAGGTCACCGAGAAAGTCTTCAGAGAACAATTTAAGGGATAGAGTAAATAGAATGGTTTATCGAGTTGATTTATCAATTACCGAGGTATGCTATGAGCAAGGTAATTTCATATTGAGCACATAGAATCCGCTATAATATTTCAGATGTAAAGTTACAGATATTTGTAAAGATTTTATTGAATCATTTGAGTTGTAATAGAAACCTTTAACAGGGTAAAAGACTCTAACAAAGTCTATAAATTGGAAAGCCTTTAATCAGGTGCAGCATTTTGTATAAGTGTTGTGAAATCCTTTAGGAAGGTAGATCTAAAGATCTTGATACTCCTAACAGGGTAAGCTATCAGAAATAGCTAAACATGTAGCTCTAACCAAGCAACCTTTATTATTGTAGTAGTGAAGTTGTGGGTACCATCCCCACTGCAGTTTTTCTCTCTAACAAAGAGTTTCTGCATAACCAAAATATTTGTGTTATGGAGTGAAATGTGTATGAATGTTATTTCCATAATTATGTGTTAGCTTTATATTATGAGATCAACAGTTTATAGTTTATGTTTATCAGTAAGATTGTTTTGTAAAGAAAATTTTTGAAGTACTGATTCACCCCTCCCCTCTCAGCACATTAGCTTTCATTGTTGGACCTAACAATTGGTATCAGAGCTTCAATCTTGGAAAAGGGTTTAACAGCCTAAAGAGAAAGATCTTATTAATGGAAGGATACAAACAATCTTGGAGAATTGTGAATCTTCAAGAAGAATTGGATCATGCTAATCAAGTGATTGCAGATATGCAGAGACAAATGCAAAGATCACTGAAAGTTAGAAGAAGGTTGTTCGATGATTTACAGGACTCACAAGAGTTGGTGGAACAAATTGAAACATCATATGAGAACAGTATATTAGAAGAGAATGAAGAAATGATTGGAGAACTAAAAGAAAAGAAAAAAGCACTAACTGAACAACTGAAAGCAATGAAAAGAGAACATGAGCATTTTAGCACATAGATGACTGAAATATTGATGCATTAAGAACAACTAAGGATAACATAAGAGATATGGAAAGGGAAAAACAATAGCTAGAAGCATTGGTGTCTAAAAAGAATGATGAAATCACAAGAATGACTAGAATTCAACATAATCTTTCTGATCAATTGGGTTATGCACATCATGAAGAAAATCTAAAAGAAAATGAGAATCAAGCATTGAAACTTGAATTATCAAGATTGACCAATGAACTTGAAGCAGAGAAGAAATCAAAAGAAACACTGAAGAAAAGTTATGAAGCATCAAGGATGTTGGATGAGCAACTAAATATAAGAAGAACCAACAAAGAAGCAGGACTCGGTTACAAAAAAACTCTACTGAGAAAGGGATCAACACCACCGAGAGAGGGGAATCATCAAAGCAAGCTGGAAACAAGGAGAACATCAAAGGAAAGAAACCTATCTGCAACTACTATGGAAAACAAGGACATACTGCCAACATGTGCCAAATCAGAAAAGGTAAGCAACCAAATGTCACTAGGTCTGATGGTTATTGTTACAATTGCAATAAGTATGGTCACACATCTAAACAATTTAGGACAAAGTCTTCTAGCAATTTTCAGAAGGCAAAATTCAAGGGGTTTTGCAAAAATTGCAATAGATATGGACACCGTACCAAGAAGTGTTGGTTTAAGCAGAAAAATTATATGAGGTCTTCACACCGAGAAAATACTAGAAGCTACCAAACTCATACAGATCTTAACTGACAGTATACTGTAGTACCATGGGATTACAATATAAGGATATGGTGTGAATGTTATTGAAGATATGGACATATAAGTGCCAACTTCATGATAAGGTTTGGAATGAACCACCCAAGATCATGGAGAAATCCTGGAATGGCATGCTTTCATTGTCATAAAGTTGGACACTTGGCTAAAGATTGCAGAGATCAACCCAGAGGAGATACTGAAGAGATAAAAATCAAACTATAAAAAATATGGAAAAAGAAGGAAATTGAGTCAAAAAATGAAGAAAGCACCTTACCTACCAATTTAGTTGCATCTACTTCGAATTAATCAGTAAAGGTATGAAGGGAATGCATTCTCTCAAGGTTAGATCTTAACAGTTCCTATTTTATCATGTACTTAATTTCAAAATATGCATAGCTAAGATGCATTAGAAAGTTTGAAATTATGTCTAGTCTTTTGGAGTACCAGAGAAGTTAGTAAGTGCAGGAAACCTGTCTAGTCGGTAAAAGCGTAAAAGGAAGTTAATCAGTTTAGTGGAACTGAGTGCATTTAATGTTTTCTTACCTAACTGCACAAGGCCCGATAAGGTAAAATGTGTACTTAAATTTCTTCGCGCGATCATTTTACACTTACCAGTTATCAAAGAGCAGAGCTAAGCGATTCAAAAGCGATCAAACATCTCCCAAGAGAATTTCAAGGGTTCTATTGGTTGAAGATGTCAGATTCTACACTAAGTGCCATGTTGAAGAGCTAGGTCATACCGAGATCAAGGACATGTACAATGAGTTATGCACCAATGGAATCTTAGATACCAAATATGAGCATATCAAAGTCAAGGGATTGACCAAAGCCATAACCTACCCTTGAGTTTTCAAACCCCAATGGGTTGAATTTGTTTTGAGCAGATTTCATGATGACTTTATGTGGTTAGAGGAGCAACCGTTCAAAATCACCAAGGAGATCATTCACATAAGAACCGAATACCCTATATATGACCATGCCCGAGCACAAAAAATGATTTCACAGAAGGAATTAATAACTTTAACCGGAGTTGAGTTTGATTGCAAAGGTCTTAAATTGAATAATGTTACAGATGTAGAGCTAAAGTTTGCAATTAGAGTCATCAGTTATTGTTTCTTTCAATCAGCAAGAGAAAACAGTGTACCTTATGCAGCTGTAGATTTTGCCTACAAGATTGTGAAAAAGGGTATGAAGATTGATCTATGTGAAGTGTTGTTGAAAAAGCTATTTGAAAATCTCAACAATATAAGGAAACCTAAGAAGAGTAACTCGGTAAACACACTACAGTTTGGGTCACTCTTAGTGTGCATGTTTTTCTATTTTCAGAAATTCTTCCCATCAGTTGGTAACATAGTTTGGGAGTTACATCATCCAATCACCCATCAAATAAATGACTTTATCAATCAGTTAGGTGATAATTTCAATGAGATAATGGATGACTACTTCAGCAAATTTCAAGAAAAGATGCATAATAGGTACAGAATCCCACCTCAGTTAGTGGAAAAATATAAGGATGATATATGTTATGAAATGGACACCGACTACTATTATGTCAATGCAGTAGAGCCTAGAACTCAATCTCTAGAGTCCATGGGTTATGAGATGGATCTTGATATTTCTCAAAAATAGATAGATGCCTTTTTGACACTTCCTAGGCATGCTATCGAGATCAGGTATGGTACCTATGAAGAGGTCAAAGAAAAAGTAAAAATGAGCATAGTAGTACCGAAGGCTACAAGAAAAGCCACTAAAATGATCAAAGTGCTAACTAAAAAATTTGGAGAAGGTTCTACCTCCACTCCTATCAAGAGTGATCAACTTACAATTGAGGAAGAATTTGAGGCTCAAGAAGAAGCAATTACTCTAAGCACCGAGTTGCCAAAGGGTAAAATATTGAAAAGGAAGAAACAAGATATACCTAAGGTATCACTGACTCCACCAGTGAAACGACCTAACATTAGACCGTCTGTAGTATCACCCGATAAGAGGTAGAAAAAGGTTGAATTGCCCTAAGTTACAAAGACTTATAGAAAGTCGACCAAGAGACTCATTTTGAATAAAGAGTCAAGTGACACTGAATCTAAAGACAAAAACAAATTTCAGATTGTTAAAAGCACAAAGGAAGATGTACACAGTGTTGACAACTTTTGTACCAAATTGAAACAATACGGAGGATTCGGGTCATTCAGGTATGTAAAATATGATTCCAAAATAGAAGATGAGAAGAGGAAAATAGAAGAATCAGTTGTATGCACACTTCTCAAATTCTGAGTAGTTCCATTGCAAGTAAGTAATTTTCTTCCAAATGCATTATACTCTTACATTGACAGTAGATGGAAATATGCTATGGACTCAGAGAAGTAGATAAGAGAAAGAGTTTTAGTACATCTCTTTCCAGACATGTAGGTAGATGATATTAGAAACCATTTGAAAAACTACCAGACAAATTTTTAAGTGAAGCATAGAGCCTTGAAAATGATGAATGGACTTTATCTTGAAGTCGAAAAGGAAACCAAATAAAAATGGCAAGAAATCTTCAGAATTAAGACTGAAGAAACTCACGATGAAGTTGAAATAGTTGACATTACTGAGCAAGATCCTTCTTCAACTATTCAACAAGATGAGGATGTCATGGACACTGAGGTACCAGAACAAGAGATGATAGAAGGAAATGCCTATGCCAAACTAGTATCAAGTGAATCAGTTTTGGAACAAGTCAAGTCCTATTCTTTGGTAACTCAGCAAGTTTCAACCGAGAAACCTCATGACACTAATCAAGGCAAAGAGGGTCAACAGTCTACAAAAGGAGAATCTACTTCTCAGGCCACCGAGGAACAGACTTCTCAAGCACCTGCATGCACTAAAACTGTTGCCACTGAGACCCCAAGTAAGGAATCACTGAAGGACACATCAGAGGCTAAGGGAACTAACAAAAGTGTTGCCTCTACCGAGCAACCTACCGAGGGTGAACAAGCCTCCAAAGCCATTGTACTCATTCAACCGGTGAAAGCCTCATCATCCAAAGAAAAGAAAGTGAAGAAGCATTGTTTCAAGGTAGATCTATCAAAGCCTATTGTGTTCCCAAATGTTGACATTTCAAAACTGAAAGGGCAAGCACTTATTGAATTCAGAGAACTTTGTAAAGCCAAAGCTGAACAAGAAAGACAAATGGATATTCAGAAGAAGAACCAAGTACTTCAGAAGGTTAAAGAATTATTGATAGACATGCTACCTAAAGCTACCATGAATAAAGATGTTGCCATCCACATACAACTAGATGAACTACTCACTAAATTAGAAGCATCAAGAGTAGATGCATCAGAATACCTCAGCAAGTTGAAGGACAAAGAGCCAACTGCCAAAATGATTGAAGAAGTGCAGAAAGCAATTGCCATAGGTAAAGTCAAGCTTGTTAGACTCATTGCTAATTTGTCCCCTCAACTCAAACATATTCTTTATTTTATCAGAAGCTCTGTACATTTTCATTATTTATTAAGGACATCAAGCATAAGACCAAAGTTATTGAACAAGACATTACCAATCTCTCCAATAAATTGACCACTGAGCCAAATTCTGTTCAGAACTTTTATACCAAGCTGCAAATTCTTATGGCTCAACAATTATAACTTTGAAATGAAGAGCACAAAATAAGGATGGATATCATGACTCTTCAGACCTTATTTATTCCCCACTTATCATCAGTCCAAGAGAAGATCAATTGAACTACCCACTTATCTACTCAACCAGAGGGAAGCACTTTAGATGGTTTGATTTCACTGTTAGCTGATATTACAACTCAGAATTCCCTAATGAACAATGTCAAGGATGCACTCTCCACTGCTCTCACGGATGCTAGTACAAAGTATAAATCTATTTTTGACCAGTTGCCTCCACCTAATGGTAACTTGTTTTGATGTTTGTCAAAAAGGGTGAGTATACCAAGTATAAGAGGGAGAGTACCAAGTAGAACAGAGTATCCGAATGTAAAGTTGAATTTGACAGGGGAGGCATAGAACACAGAGTAGTGAACACCGAGCATTGATCACAGGAGCATGCAAATTAAGTTATGTATAGTATATTGATAAGCGAAGTATATATTTGAGTATGTTACTATTCATTGACAATTGTATATACTATCATTTTAGTAAAATTTTATAAGTATATAGATTTTGAGTTATGACTTTGAAAGGAGTTTTGTCAAACATACCAAACTAATGTCAAGAGGGGAGATTGTTATTATTTACTAAGTTGTCATTAGTTTTATGTCCAAAGTCATCCTATATACTCTAGTCGGTTAATTCTATTGAAATATTCAGCCGGTAAGCACTATAGCAGTCGGTTACAGAAGAAAGGAGTCACAGAGTTAAGTATACACTGAGTTGTCTACCGAGTAATGTTCTATGTCTACCGAGAAACAAAGAAGGTATACCGAGTAATCTGAACCGAGTAGAAACATGTTACTAGATTCAATGAACCTGGACACATATGTGGAAACGTGTTACAAGAATCGAGGAATAAGGAACCGTTATCACATAGGAAATCGCACTTCAATATTTTGTATGATTTTGAGGAAGTTTATCCAATGAAATAATTTCTATGTTTATTCATTTGATGAATCTTGTTTGTAAAGATCGAAGCATGAACAGATCACCATCCCAAAGGTCTATTTATAGAGAGTGAGTTAAGAATCAAAATGAGAGACATGTGTGATAGAAGAGTTAAAAGGAAAATCATAAGAGGACACAGTGAGTTATGACTGTTACGACTGACAAAGATATTCAGAGGTCACCGAGAAAGTCTTCAGAGAATAGTTTAAGGGACAAAGTAAACAGAAGGGTTTACTGAGTTGATTTATCAATTACCGAGGTATGCTATGAGCAAGGTAATTTCATATTGATCACATAGAACCTGCTATAACATTTCAGATGTAAAGTTGCAGATATTTGTAAAGATTTTATTGAATCATTTGAGTTGTAATAGAAACCTTTAATAGGGTAAAAGACTCTAACAAAGTCTATAAATTGTAAAGCCTTTAACCAGGTGCAACATTTTGTATAAGTGTTGTGAAATCCTTTAGCAAGGTAGATCTAAAGCTCTTGATACTCCTAATAGGGTAAGCTATCAGAAATAGCTAAACATGTATCTCTAACCGAGCAACCTTTATTATTGCAGTAGTGAAGTTGTGGGTGCCATCCCCACCGCAGTTTTTCTCTCTAACAAAGAGTTTCTACGTAACCAAAATATTTGTGTTATGGAGTGAAATGTGTATGAATGTTATTTCCATAATTATGTGTTAGCTTTATATTATGAGATTAGCAGTTTACAGTTTATATTTATCAGTAAGATTGTTTTGTAAAGAAAATTTTTGAAGTACTGATTCACCCCTCCCCTCTTAGTACATTAGCTTTCATTGTTGGACCTAACAAATGGATGTCCCAAGAGTACCCTAATAGTGAAGCTCTTCTATTAATTCAAGGCCTTAAACACATAATTTAAAATGATAAGAATGGAATTGATATATTATGTGGCATTACACATATTGTTGATTCTATGTCATGCCTATCAAGAGTTGTGCCAAAACCATAGGTTATTCTCAACCTCCTTCAATTCCTTCAATTCCTTCAATTCCTTTGACTATTCTTATGACTAGTATTCCTACTTTTACCTCCAACATCATGGCTACATCAGCTCAAAATGTCATTCCTACAACAACTTGTCATGGGGGAAATCCCTCTTCTTCATTTAATCCTCCATCTTTACCTATGTCTTCCATAAGTATTCCTACTATTTCTCAACCAATCAATCTGACACAAGGGGGCAATTCCTTCAACAACTTTATTCCTCCTTTAAGTGTCCCTTTTCCTACCCAATCATAGCATATGCCTACTTATCATAATGTCCGACCACCTTATTCTCAGTCCATGCCTTCTTTCAATAACATCACACCACCTTCTCAATCACCTATGTCTAACATCAGTTCTTCTACCAAAGTGACAATTTACAATATTTGCTCAAACAATATCTTCCTTACAACAACAAATTGCTTCTATGAGTCGATCCAAGTTTAAAGTTCCCAGCTTTGATGTCACGAACCCACTTTCTCTTGATATTGTTAAAGCCATTCCACCTAAACATGTTGAGAACCCTCAATTGGAACTCTATAATGGAAAAGGTGATCCTCTTACACATGTCAAAACATTTCAAACCTTGTGTACTGATTTTTCTTATGATCAAAGATTGCTTGCAAAATTGTTTACAAGAACACTAAGAGATAAGGCTCTACAATGGTATTTCTCTTTGTCATCTTATTCCACTTCTTTTCAAAAATTGGAAAATTATTTCATCCAATAATTTCAAAACAACATTGGTCCTAAAATCACTTTGACTGATTTAATGCATTGTAAACAAGGTGTTAAAGAAAAAGTGACTGGTTTCATTGGTAGATATAAGCATTTGTGTGCTCAAATTTCTTATCATGTACCTGATAATGATATTCAAATAATTTTCATTTCTAATTTACAAAAAGATATCAGGTAAAAACTTCTTTTGTCTGAGTTTACTTTCTTCCCGTAGTTGTGCGTAACACTCCACAATGATCAATTGGTTGTGAGTCAAATGGAGGAATCCACTCCTATGGCTCTGAGTGATAAGGGGGAGAGTGTTCAATAACCATTTGCGAAGTTCAAACCAACAAAAATCTTCATCAAGTTCAATGATACAATCAACAACCACAATGTGAATGCTATAACAGGTGTGCCTTCTATTTCTAAATTTTTGCAAAGTGAAAGGCAGTTGTCTTCCTCCTATAAAACAAATTGATCCTTGTAAACTTGCATCCCCTTATTTTAATAACAATTCCTTTTTCAAGTTCATCATCAACCTGGTCATGATACTCAGAAATATTTTGTATTGAAAAGTAAAATTCAAGACTTGATTGATAATAATACTATATCTGTGGTAGGTGTTAATGATAAAGGGAATAAAATAGTAGCTGTTACTACTTATCAAATTGCCATTAGTTTCATATCCAAAGTCATACTATATATTCTAGTCGGTTAGTATTACTGAATCATGCAATCGGTACACATAGAGAAGTCAGTATGAACAGTCTAGTCGGTTACAAAAGAAAGCAGTCATAGAACATAGTATTCATCGAGTTGTTTACTGAGTAATGTTTCATGGCTACCGAGTGGTAAAGATAACTCACCGAGTTGATATTCACCGAGTGAAACATTTTACCAAATACATTGAACCTGGACATGCACATGAAAACATGTTACAACATCAAGGCACATCTAACCATTTTTGCATTGGAAATTGCATTAGGAGACTGTGTATGATTACAAGGTCAATCTAGCCAATGAAATATTTTGTTTAGTCATTCATTCAAAGAATATTTTTGTAAGATTGAAGCAATGAATTAAATCACCACTGCAAGAGATCTATTTATACAGCGTGATTCTAGGGTTAGAAAACAACAGTGTGTATACATGAAGGAAGATTGTTACAGAGACACAGAGAGGTCACTGAGAAGGTTATCAGTGAACAGTCGAAGAACAAAGTAAACAGAAGGGTTTACCGAGTTTCATTATGGGTTACCGAGGTATGCTACAGGCTAGGTATTCTTATTCAGAGCACATAGAATCTGCTTTAGCATTTCAGATGTAAAGTTGTAGATATTTGTAATGATTTTATTGTAATATTTTGAAGTTGTAAGAGAAACCTTTAATAGGGTAAAAGACTCTAACCAAGTCTATAAATTGTAAATCCTTTAACTAGGTGCTACACTTGTATAGTGTTGTAAAATCCTTTAGTAAGGTAGATCTAACTGATCTTGATACTCCTAATAGGGTAAGCTATCAGAAATAGCTAAATATAGCTCTAACTTAGCATTCTTTATTATTGCAGTAGTGAAGTTGTGGGTGCCATCCCCACCGCAGTTTTTCTCTCTAACCAAGAGTTTCTACATGACCAAAATATATGTGTTATGGAGTGAATCATGTATGATTGTTATCTATTGATTTTAGTTTTATTTTATGTTAATGCACTATTCTGTTTATGCATAACAGTAAGGTTATTATCAAAGAAAAGTTTTGGAGTATTGATTCACCCCTCCCCTCTCAGTACATTAGCTTTCCATATTGGGCCTAACAATTGGTATCAGAGCTTGACTCTTGGAAAAGGGTTTAACTACCTAAAGAGAAAGATCTTAGCAATGGAAGGATACAAACAATCTCGGAGGATTGTGCATCTTCAAGAAGAGCTAGATAATGCAAATCAAGTGATTGCAGACATGCAGAGGCAAATGCAAAAATCTCTGAAAGTAAGGAGAAGATTATCTGATGACTTGCAGGATTCTCAAGAGCTAGTGGAACAAATTGAGACATCATCTAAGAATAGTATATCTGAAGAGACTGAATAAATGATTGGAATGTTGAAAGAAAAGAACAAAGCATTGGCTAATCAACTAAAAGCAATGAAAAGAGAACATGAACATTTCAGTACACAGATGACTAAAAATCTAGATGCATTAAGGATAGCTGAGGATAAAGCAAGAGATCTACAAAGAGAGAAACAACAACTTGAAGCTCTAGTATCTGATAAGGATGATGAAATCGTAAGGCTAACTAGTATTCAACAAAATATGACAGATCAACTAAGTTATGCACATCATGAAGCAATTCTAAAGAATGATGAAAATCAATCATTGAAACTTGAAGTATCGAGGTTGACTAGTGAACTTGAAACTGAGAAGAAATCCAAAGAATCATTGGAGAAAAGTTGTGAAGCATCAAAGATGTTGGATGAGTAATTGAATACAAGAAGACTCTACAAAGATGGAGGACTCGGTTACAAAGGAAAAGAATCAACCGAGAAAGGAATTCATACTATCGAGAGAGGAGAATCATCAAAACAAGCTGGAAAAAGGAATAACATCAAAAGGAAGAAGCCTATTTGCTACTACTATGGAAATCAAGGTCATACTGCCAATATATGCCAGATCAGAAAAGGTAAGCAATCAAATATCTCTAAGTCCAATCGATATTGTTACAATTGCAATAAATATGGTCACACACCTAATCAATGTAGGACAAAGTCTGTTAACAACTATCAGAAGGCAAAATTCAAAGGGTTTTGTAAAAACTGCAATAGATATGGACATAGTACCAAGAAGTGCTGGTTTAAGCAAAAGAACTACATGAAGTATCCACACCGAGCAAACATTGGAGGTCACTAAACTCACACAAATCCTTACCAACAATATGCAACAGTACCATGGGATTACAATACAAGAATATGGTGTGAATGTTGTGGAAGATATGGACATATAAGTGCCAACTGTTTTATAAGGTTTGGAATGAACAACCGAAGATCATGGAGAAATCCCGGTATGGCATGTTTTCATTGTCACAAAGCTGGACATTTAGCTAGAGATTGCAGAGATCAACCGAGAAGAGACACTGAAGAGATTTAAGAAAAATTCAAGATGATTTGGAAAAAGAAAGAAATTATGTCAGATGAAGAAAGCACCTTACCTACCGAGTTAGGTGCACCTATTTCAAATTAGTCAAGGAAAGGTATGAAGGGACTACATTCTTTAAAAGTTAAATCATAACAGTTCCTATTCTATTATGTACAAAATTCAAAATCTGCATAGTTAAGATGCAATTAGTCAGTTTATATACTATACAGGAAACCTGTCAAGTCAGTGTATATAGGAAACCTGCCAAGTTGGTTAATGAAGCAAAGTTGGGTACTCGATGAAAACAAAAAATGGAGCAAATCGGTAAAAGGTGAACCGAGTGCATTTAATATCTTGACCTAACTTGCATGGAGCCCAATAAGGTATTTTTGAGTACTTAAAAGTGTTTTTGCGGTCATTTTCATTCACCCAAGTTTTTGAGAAGCAGAGTAGAGTGAATCAAAGCTATCAAACTTCATTCAGAGCGAATTTTGAGGTATTTACATCAATCTATTGACACTGTTTAGCTAGTTTCCGATCTAGTCAAATTGCTATTATCTACCGAGTGTGAAGTGTCAGTCACTTGTAAACCCTAAGGATAACTTTTTGAATCTTACCTAAAATCTACCATGGCACCCAAGATCCAAGACCCTGTAGTTGTCCAAAATGTGGAGAAGCCCTTGCCAAAATATTCCCTAACTCCTAAAGTTGCCTCAGAATCGGATGATAAAACTACATTTTCACTCATCCCGGATTGAGTCTTGTTGGTAGAAGATGTCAAATTCTTTACCAAATGCCATGTTGAGGAACTCAATCATGTAGAGATTAGTGACACATATGATGAACTGTGCACTGATGGCAAACTAGATAGCAAGTTTAAGCATATCAAAATCAAGGGATTAACTGAAGCCCTAGTCTATCCTCGTGTGTTCAAACCCCAGTGGGTTAAGTTTGTATTGAGCAGAGTACATGATGATTTCATGTGGCTACAAGAGCAACTGTTCAAGATCATGAAGGAAGTCATTCACCTGATCACCGGATATCCCATCTACAATCATGCTCATGCATAGAAAATGATATCACAAAAGGAGCTAATCAGCCTAACTAGAGTAGAATCCGATTACCGAGGACTGAAATTGAATAATGTCACTGATGTAGAACTAAAATTTGCAATCAGAGTTATTGGTTACTATTTCTTCCAATCTGCAAGGGAAAAAAGTGTACCATGTGCTGCAGTGGACCTGGCCTACAAAATAGTGAAGAAGGGAATGAAAGTAGACTTATGTGAAGTGCTACTAAAGAACTTGTTTGAGAACCTAAACACAATAAGGAAGCCAAAGAAGAACAACTCGGCAAACACACTAAAGTTCGGTTCACTACTTGTATGTATGTTTTTCTATTTTGAGAAGTTCTTTCCCTCAGTCGGTAAAGTAGTATGGGAGCTACACTGACCTATCACCCATCAGATCAATGACTACATCAAGAAGTTAGGAGATAACTTTAATGATATCATGGATGATTACTTCAGCAAATTCCAAGAGAAAATGCACAATAGGTACAGGATCCCACCATAGCTAGTTGAAAAATACAAGGAAAATATATGTTTTGAAGTCGACATTGATTATTGCTATGTAAATGTTGTTGAACCGAGGACTCAATTTTTGCAACCAATGGGTTATGAGATTGATTATAATATTACATAGCAACAAATTGATGCCTATCTATCATTGCCAAGGTATGCAACTGAACTAAGGTATGGAACCTATGAAGAGGTGAAGGAGAAAGTAAAAATGAGCATTGTAGTACCTAAGGCTACAAGAAAAGCTAGAAAGATGATAAAGGTTTTATCTGAGAAATTCAGAGAAGAATCCTCCTCTACACCTGTCAAAGGCAATCTTACCATTACCGAAGAGGAGACAGAAGCTCATGACGCTGCAATAACATTGAGCACAGAGTTGCCAAAGGGAAAAGTTATAAAAAGAAAGAAACAGGACATCACAAAGGCCCTACTGACTCCACCAACAAAGAGACCCAACACCAGAGCATCAGCTACATCACCGAGTAAGAAACAAAAGATTGTTGCCGTTCCAAAGGTAACCAAGACTTACAAGAAATCTACTCGAAGACTCATTTTGGCAAAAGAGTCAAGTGATACAGAGTCTGATGATGCAAACAAATTCCAAATTGTGAAAAGCAAAAAGGTAAACATTCACAGTGTTGAAAACTTTTGTGCCAATCTCAAAGAATATAGTGGATTTGTAGGATTCAAATATGTTAAGTATGAGACTAGGAATAATGATGAGAAACGACAGATTGAAGAAGCTGTCATATGTACACTTTTGAAGTTTTGGTTAGCACCATTAGAACTAGCAAAGTCACTTCCAAGTGAACTCTACTCACATATTGATAACAGATGGAAATATGCAATGGACTCAGAGAGACAAATAAGAGAAAGAAGTCTAGTCCATCTATTTCTTGACATGTCCATAGCTGAAATCAAGGAGCATTTGTCCACATACAATTCTAAATTTCTTGTGAAATAGAGAGCCTTAAAATTGATGAATGAGCTATACATTGATGTGGAAAATGAGACTAAAGCCAAGTGGCAGGAGATCTTCAAACAAAAGGATGTCAGTGAATAATCTCAAATTGAAATTGTTGATGTCACCAAGCAAGGTCCAGACCCGGTTGACACTATACAAATTGATGAAGATGTAACGGATGCAGCAGCACCAGAGCAAGAAATGATTGAAGGTACCACTTATGCAAAACTTGTCTCTAGTGAATATGTCTTAGAACAAGTACAACCTTATCCGCCAGTGAAGCCACCAGACTCAACTGAAGCTCCCAAGGACACCGAGCAAGTTACTGAAGGTAACAAATCTGAAGTTGTAGAAGATACAAGTAACAAATCTGAAGCTGTAGAAGATACAAGTAACAAATCTGAAGCTGGAGCATACACAACCAAAGATCAGAAGTCTCAAGCACAGACAAGCACTGCAACTATTACAACTGAGACCCCTAACACTGAGCCACCCAAAGACACTGCAATGGCTACAAGAACATACCAAAGTGTTGCATCTACGGAGCAACCTATCGAGGGTCAACAAGCCTCACAAGCACTTGTCTTAGTGCCACAAACCAAAGGCAAAGAAAAGAAGGTGAGAAAGCATGGCTTTAAATTTGACTTATCTAAACCTATCATGTTTCCCAATGTAGACATTTACAAATTGAAAGGGCAAGCACTCACTGAATTCGGTGAACTATGCAAAGCAAAGGCCAAACAGGAGAAGCAACTAGCCATACAGAAAAAGAATAAAGTACTTCAGAAGGTTAGGACACTACTAACAGAAATGCTACCATCAGCAATAGTGTCAACCGATGCAGCCATCCATATTCAGTTGGATGAACTCCTCAATCAGATTGAAACATCTGGAGTTGATGCATCTGAGTACTTAAGCAAGCTCAAGGATAAAGAGCTTACAACAAAAATGATAGAGGAAGTACAAAAATCAATTGCTGTTGGCAAGGTAAAACTTGTCAAATTCATTGTTGAGTTGTCTTCTGAACTCAAGCACATTCTTTATTTATTCTAGAAATTGTGTACATTTTCTTTATTTATTAAAGATATCAAAAATAAAACTGATGCAATTGAGAAAGAGATCACTGATCTCTCATCTAAGTTGACCACTGAGCCTAATTCAGTTCAGAATTTTTACAAATAGCTACAACAACTCATGGCTCAACAGTTAGAACTGAGGAATGAAGAGCATAAAATTAGGATGGATATAATGACCCTTCAAACATTATTCCTTCCTCATCTCTCATCAGTACAGGAACAACTCAACTGAGCTACACGCTTATCAACTACACAAGAGGGAAGCACTCTTGATGGCTTGATATCACTATTATCTAATATTCAAGCACAAAACTCATTAATGGAAAGTCTCAAGGACTCACTCTTAGTCGCCCTCACTGACACCCGGACCAAGTATAAGACTATTTTTGATAAGTTACTACCTCCAGATGGAAATTAAGTTTTTAATGTTTGTCAAAAAGGGGGAGTAATATTATGATACTACATAGAGGAAAGTAATACCCAACAAAGGGGGAGTAATTCTACATTTGGAGAGTAATACAGTTTTGTTAACACAATTTTGAGTATTGTATACAAGGGGAGTATACTGAGCAGAATACAGAGCATTCAGAGCACACAAGCACAGAACAGAACCGAACATGCAAAATTCAGAGTTATGTACAAAATAATGATAAGGGGAGTATATCTACATATACTAATTTTTTGACCATTGTACATATTGTCAAGTATAGTCATTTTGCAAGTATATAATTTTTGAGTTATGACTTTGAAAGTAGTTTTTGTCAAACATCTCAACTAATGTCAAAAGGGGAGATAGTTACTACTTATCAAATTGCCATTAGTTTCATATCCAAAGTCATACTATATATTCTAGTCGGTTAGTATTACCGAATCATGCAATCGGTACACATAGAGAAGTCAGTATTAACAGTCTAGTCGGTTATAGAAGAAAGAAGTCACAGAACGTAGTATTCATCGAGCTGTTTACTGAGTAATGTTTCATGGCTACCGAGTGGTAAAGATAACTCACCGAGTTGATATTCACCGAGTGAAACATTTTACCAAATACATTGAACCTGGACATGCACATGAAAACATGTTACAACATCAAGGCACATCTAACCATTTTTGCATTGGAAATTGCATTAGGAGACTGTGTATGATTACAAGGTCAATCTAGCCAATGAAATATTTTGTTTAGTCATTCATTCAAAGAATATTTTTGTAAGATTGAAGCAATGAATTAAATCACCACTGCAAGAGATCTATTTATACAGCGTGATTCTAGGGTTAGAAAACAACAGTGTGTATACATGAAGGAAGATTGTTACAGAGACACAGAGAGGTCACTGAGAAGGTTATCAGTGAACAGTCGAAGAACAAAGTAAACAGAAGGGTTTACCGAGTTTCATTATGGGTTACCAAGGTATGCAACAAGATAGGTAATCTTATTCAGAGCACATAGAATCTGCTTTAGCATTTCAGATGTAAAGCTGCAGATATTTGTAATGATTTTATTGTAATGTTTTGAAGTTGTAAGAGAAACCTTTAATAGGGTAAAAGACTCTAACCAAGTCTATAAATTGTAAATCCTTTAACCAGGTGCTACACTTGTATAGTGTTGTAAAATCCTTTAGTAAGGTAGATCTAACTGATCTTGATACTCCTAATAGGGTAAGCTATCAGAAATAGCTAAATGTAGCTCTAACCGAGCATTCTTTATTATTGCAGTAGTGAAGTTGTGGGTGCCATCCCCACCATAGTTTTTCTCTCTAACCAAGAGTTTCTGCATGACCAAAATATATGTGTTATGGAGTGAATCATGTATGATTGTTATCTATTGATTTTAGTTTTATTTTATGTTACTGCAGTATTTTGTTTATGCATAATAGTAAGGTTATTATCAAAGAAAAGTTTTCGAGTACTGATTCACCCCTCCCCTCTCAGTATATTAGCTTTCCATATTGGGCCTAACAGTAGCTCGTCCTAATCAAAATCTTAATATTTTCACTGATCCCTTGTCTTCTCATACCTCTAACGTTATTGAGATTTGCCTAATTCTTTATCTAATGAGGAATTAACCTCTATGGCTCCAAACTTGGTTAATATGGTAGAAACACAAGATACGTCTAAGGATCCTTGTATCACATTTGACCCTAGCAAGACCATTAGAGCACCCAATGGCCCTTTATACATAGTTGTGTGTTTATGGATGCTTTTCAGTGGTTCCCTTATTGATCCCTCTTCCATTGTTAATGCCATAACTGAGGAGTATCTTTCCACTTCATGATTTCATAAACCAATATATGATTCTTCTAATGTGGTTGTGAATTTATTTGATGTCTTCTCTTGTCCTACCATTGGTTCTATCACCCTTCCTATTGAAGTTCATTCTAAATCCATGGATGTTGACTTTTTTATCATACCCTCCTTTGAGAAATTTCATATGAAGTTGGGCTATCCTTAGCTATCTTCCATGAAGGCTATTGCTTCTCCAATCCACAAGTGTTTGAAATTTCCTCACAATGGAGAAATCATAACCATGAACCATAGCTTATTTCATCTATCTGAAAGAAGCCCTAGTGTTCCTATTGATCTCTTTTGGCCTAAAAAATTTCAATCTCTTCCATCAAGGAGCGATGCTCTTTTTAAATCTTATCAAAAATGGAAGAAAGATATGATATTATCCTTAAATCAACCTAGATCCCTAACACTTGACATTCCTATTATTCTTCAAGATGAGGTTCCTCCCCTCATGGATAGAACTAATCTCCCTCCTAAGGAAGATCGTCAACCTATTCCTATGGATGTGACTTTACCTTCTCTTAAGGAGAGAAATAATATTCTTCACCTATACCTCCTCCTCATGATGGACCTAGTCTCCTTCCTACACCTAATATTCCTCCTTTCTATGGTTCACTTTCACCTCCTTCCTCTTATCAAGAGAAGAGGCCTACTTCTCCTATTGTTCAACCATAGAGACCTCAACCTAAACCTTCCACTATCAAGGAGAGAAACATTCCTACTTTTTCAAGTGTTACTCCTCCTTCTTAGCCTTCCACTAAGATGACCAAATCTTTGTGTGAGAGAACACCGACGAAGATGTCACGTTCAAGCTTGTGAAGCTATCCCTCAAAATACTCAATCTCCTTAGACTCTGACAATTGACATGATTCCCTTTTATCCTGAGCAAGATGTTCAACCTACATCTTTAAATCATAAGTTTCACAAAACATGTGATGGTTTTACTCCTCTCTATGTTCTTTCTTCTCTTTCTCTAAACTTTGATGAAGAAATGGGTGAAAATGTTATTCATAATGGAAATACAACTCCTAAGGCTTCTGATAGTGAGTATGAATATATTGATGTAGACAAGCATTTATCAACTAAATTTTCACAAACCATAATCCTAGCTCCTATAATTGAACAAAGTGACTTACAACATGAGCATAGTCCATGTTTGGATCTTGTGATAGCTCCATCTGCTATGCTTGATCTCACTCCTCTAGTGTGTTTCTCTCCTTCCCGAAATAGTGATCAACAATATCAGGAGGTAGATGTCATGATAGATTAGTAATATTATCACTGTAGATATTGCCCCCTCTCCTTTATTTCTCTTTTGTGACCATTCTTCTATGTGTATCTGTGTTCTTCTATTGTTAACTTAATGTCTACTTGGGGACGATGCAAAGCATTGAGATCTTTTCTTGGTCTCTTTCATGTTGATTCAAAAGACATCCTCTCTTCCCTTTCTTCTAATATAGTGTCCTTCTTTGGGGAATGAAGATTATTATATGCATATACATACATGATACACATGAGTTATCATACAACATACTGACCATGAGGAAAGCAACATTGCCTCGTGTTTTGTGTTCATTATTCTTGGGTTTATTCCTCAATTAGGGGATAAATCCTTATGATAACATGCTCCCTCTCTTCTCTCTCTCTTGGGTGTATCCTACCTTAAATAAATCACTCCTGATAAGGTGCATGTGATCCCTTTAACGTGGGAGAATACACTCCACTCATATTTTCCTTCTTTGATACTTAGAATTAGTTAGTGAACTTTTTTTTTCTTTGTAATATTTGGTATCCTTTCTTTCATGACTCATAGTGAAGAGAACTTCACTACTTGCAGTCATGGTTCTCCCCTTCTCTATCTTCCCTTTTACTTTGTCAATCTAAGTCATAAGATCCTAAGTCCATTGGGGCTTAGCACATCTTGCCTCCTTGATGTGTTAAAAGTATTTCAATCTTGTTTCCTTGTACTTTACTGACAATATTGGTGTACGCTTATACTCCCGCTAAAGCGGAGGCTAAATGTAGTTTCATAAGATTGCAACCCTAGAAATTTTTGACTGCATTAGGGTCCTCATGCATGTGAGATCAAATCATCTAGCCTGATTGGAGAATGGAGATTGTTCAACCCTCATAAACAACTTCTTTCTTGGCCTCTACATCACCTCGTCTACACTCTACCCTAGAGAAAGGGGTAGGATAGGGGTATGTCACCACTATCTACCCTTGGATAGGGGCATGGTTCCATTTTCCTCCTAGGAAAGGGCCATGCCACCCTTGTCCCTACCCTATTTTGGGGTAGGACCCTTCCTAGGGTTGCATTGTTGGTTGTGCATTGGGCAAGAAACTCCCCCGATGTCGGCCTATGATGAAAATTAAATCTACTAACATGTATTTAAGGGGAATTCATCATCTCATTTGTATAAGTTGGATAGGTTGAAGTTGGATAAATTCAAATTATACAAGTATTAAAATATTCAAGAGAATTCAAGCATTCTTTTCCAGCATTGAGCATTCTCAAGTCTCCCTTCAAGGCTAGGTGTTGCATTCAAGTGAAGGATTCAAAAATTGAAGAGAAGATTGATTCCAAAATTCAATTCCACACAAGCATTTCTATCAAAATTGCTATTACAACCTCCCTTGAGATGATTTACAATTCAATATTTCATTTACAACTACTTGCAAGTACTTTCTTTCATTACTTGGTTAATTCCAAAACTGGGGTTTGAGCTAAAGACAAATCCCTAATCCCAACCCAATTTCCTCTCTTTTTTGTGTGTAGGTTGCAAGTGCGCAACTGTACTTTCATATTTGGGCTCCATTTGCAGGGGTGGAAAAACCCTTTTCATTTCGTCGATTTTTCGGAGGATCGTGTACATTCTCGCCATGGTCTAGGAAAATTTTCCTCAAATTCGTCAGGCAACTTCGTCTCGACATATCACTATAAGATACAGGTGCACAACTTCATCCCATATTCCAATCTCAATTTATAATTAGTTCTTTGTCACTTTTGCACTACATAACTCAATTAATTCCTTTCCATTTCAAATAATGAACAGGAGATCAACTTATCATTCCCATTTCATTCAAAATTCAATCTTTATCTTTGAAGATTGAATCTAGTGAATTGTCCTCTCCTCTTCCAAATTTAAATTGGTGAAAAGTGTTTGAAGGGTAATAAATAGTGAAACTCTCATCTCTCCTTGGAGGGAAAGGGTGGTTTTCCTCTTGATCCATCATTCACCATTTTTCTATATTACAATGACATGGTGTCATCAAGGCGTTTACCGGTAAGTATGTCCACCGGTAATGCAGACAAAGTGCAGATGCAGAAGACTCCCATCTAATGAATATGTGGATTAGGTTGGTTAGAAAGTGTGCTGACTGTTTGAGTGTTCCACAAGAAGAGAAGAATAGTGCAAGGTTGAAAGAAGACTAGTAGGGGTATAATCGACAGTGTTTGTGAATTGGTAGATAACCTAGGTGAGTGGTTGGTGGATGATCTTGTTTGGACCAACAAAAATGACCTAGAAAAGGTGGGTGCCAACATAGTGGCCACATGGCATTGAAGTGGAATGCATGCAGAGGTCGGTGGATGTGTTGTTAGTGAGGTAGTTGGTGGCAAGTTGACATTTATGTCGGCTGCATGATTCACAAGATGTGTAGTAGAGGTTTACGGCTCGAGGTCAAATGAACAACAAAGATCCAAAACAAAATGTTTGAGTAGATCAAGGTATGTGAAGGAAACCACATAACCATTCTTGGTGGTCAACCAAGAAATATGCTGATAGGTTAAAAAGAAGACTGCTAAAGGAGGAAGGTGTGTTCTGGAAGGCACAACAATGGCGGGGTTGATTGATGAGTTGTAGTTCATCAATCAAGGTGATCACATCTGATGAGATCTGATTGGATTTGGTTTGCCTCGAGGTCAATGAAGAAACCTTAACCACCCGAAGTTTGAATTGGTTTTTGGCAAGAAAACCAATTTATAAATATGCAAGCCAAAATCAATGAAGGTTTCCGCTGAATGAGAGGATTTTGCTACTTAAGAAGTGAGTTCAATCAGGTTTTCAAGAAGAATAAGAAGAAGAGACTAAGTGTGAGAGAGAACAACATTAAAGAGTTTAACTAACATCAGTGAGGCTACCGATAATCAGCCATTGAGTCTGATAGAGGAGTAAACTAGTGGTGACTATACTAGTAGAGAAGAGTAGCAAAAGGCTGTAGAGATGGAAAACTAAGAACCTACAAGGAACAGATGATAGACATCTAACTAAGTTATCAAGACTGGTGGTGAATAGCAATAGTGTGACGAAGAGAAGAGAGAACCAACACAGAGCAAAACCAACAGAGTGAGAGCCGACAAAGAAGAAGAGATTGAACCAATGAATTTTTAGTAGAGAGCAAGTTGCATCAGGAGATACAGTTGTAGCTGAGAGGTAAGTAGAGAACCGATAAACTATTGGAGAGAGGAGAACTGGTAGAGAGATTTGCATAAGAGTTATAAAATTAATTTGTAACAAGTCTACTACTTTTGTATTTTATTATGTTCATTGAAGATCACTAAGTTGGAGCTCGGTGTAGGGGTTGGTGCCCTAAACATTGTAGTCACTTTCATTGTGAGGTTGGATTGGAGCAGTAGACTCTAGCAACATTTCTCACCGAGTTTTTTCCCATCTTGAGTTTTCCTCGTATATGTTGGTGTCATGTGATGTGCCCTTGTGTATGCTTGCATTGCATTGTCTTTGTTTATCTTATCAGCAAACCTAATAAGTATTAGGATGTTAACCGATACACATACTTAGGAGTTTAATGGAAAAGAAATTGTAAACCATTGATTCACCCCCCTCTCAGTGGCACATTGTGTCTAACAATTGGGATCAGAGCCTAGGTTCCCGGTTGATAAGATTTATATTGCTTGGGTATATTTTGGCTTAAGGACATAATGGTTTGTTTAGTGTCAATCCCAACTCCGATATTTGATGGCTTAAACTATTCCATTTGGAGTTGTAGAATGGAATTTCACTTATCCTCTCTAGGGTATGATATCTGGATGTCTTTTGTGAATGGTTACCCTAGTAAAGTTAGTCCTCCCATCGATTCAGATGTTGAAAGAAGAAACTAGTGTAATGATGAAGTCATGAAGGCTATATTCAGTGGTCTCTCTGGTGATGTTTCTTCCTAGGTGGACAAGTGGAGATCAACAAAGATTTTGTGGGATAGATTGAAGAAGCTCTATGGTAATGAGTTGACTACTGCTGAATCTGATTGTGGAAGCAAGAATAACTGTGAAGGAGACATATGTGTGAGTGATGAAGGCATATTTGTTAGTAGCCACAACAATGATGAAGAAGGAACCCACCTTTTCATGGTTCAAGAATCAGAAGATGAGAGACACATATGAGAATGATCATGCAGATCATTCCCACCAACAAGATGTGTTTGGCAGTGATAGTGAAGGTGAAGAAGAAGAAGAAGAAGAAGCAGAAGTTGATCATGAAGGAGAACTTGTAGATGCACTTGAAGAACTTAGTAGAGTGAGAAATGAATACAAGTTATTCAAGAATTTTGTAGTCATGGAGAAGAATCGATTGATTAGATGCCTTGAAGAATCTAAGAAATGTGTCTCAAAAATGAAGAATCAACAAGATGACACCAAGGTGTGCTGATGTAATGGTCTAGCTTCTAAGATAGAGATAAAAGAAAAAGAATACCAACAACTAGTGGGAGAAATGGAGAGTCTCTGAAATGACCTTGAGAAATATCAGGATGAGTTCAAGGTAAGAATCTGGTTTGATAACAATAGTGATACCTTGGAAAAAATGTTGAAAAGAAAAAACATGCCAAGGACATCAGACGATTAGGAAGTGGTTTCGGTGAATGCTCCACCAGCAAAAATGTCCCCCACAATGACATTCCATTTGTGTCCTCAAATGGAGAGAACAAGGGAGAGACCTTCACTGTCTAGAATACCCCTCGTAAGAAGGTTGATCTAACCACAACCGGTGAAGGCATGCAGACAAGGATGAAAACTGGTGCCACAAGAAGGAGAAATAATGTAGATCCCAAAGGAAAAGGGAAGATAGGAGAAGACAACTTCACTAGAAGTAAGAACATGAAAAGACAACAGAGAAGACCTCCTACCGGTAGAGGACAAGGAAATGCAATCACCCATAAGAAAAAACAAGTGTGGGAAAAAAAGAGATCAAATAGAAGAGTTGCAAAGCATGGACAATCTAGGATCCATTCTTGGAGAAGTAGAAATGGAGATGCCAAACTGGTAAGATCTCCCCATGCATGGCAAAATAAGTTTGTAAGTTATAAACCTTCATTTTTTGGTTATTGCTTTGCATGTAATGGTCATGGCTGTTGAAATGTGGCGACTGATCAGCAAAGTACTATACACTCAGCATGTATCCTCGCCGGGGTCCGGGGCTGGGCCAAGCCTCGGGCAAGGGTTCGGGGGCGGCAGCCCCCGAGAAAGTAGGGGTTTGGGGGCGGCAGCCCCCGAGAAATTTTTTTTGCTGTTTTTGTTGATGAAAACCGACATTGTAATAAAACCCTAAAAAGGCCGACTTTGTTTGTTGCCCTAAAAACGCATGTTATAAGTGGCTGGGATGCTTAAGGCATTGTAAGGTTGATGTACTATTTTTGCTAGATAATAAGAAAGATTGGACGGCTGTGTATGGTGGACGTAACCCATTCTGGGTGAACCACGTTAAATCTCTGTGTTATCTGTGTCTAGTTTTATTTCTTTATCTTTTGTATTTAAATCTGCATATAATTGTTAGTTCATATTTGCTTCGGATCCGCTTGAAACCCTAACAATTGGTATCAGAGCGAGGTTTTCTGTAAATTGGCAGGACTTTCAGATTTGAGTGGGAGCAATGGAGGATTCCAAATTCAAGGTCAAAAAGTTTAACGGCCAGAATTATCAGTTATGGAAAATGCAGATGGAGGATTACCTGTATCAAAAGGATTTGTGGTGGCCATTGGAAGGAAAGGCAAAGAAACCGACCACAATATCATATGAAGAGTGGGACATTTTAGATAGAAAGGCATTGGGATCCATTCGATTGTGCCTTGCGGCGTCTGTAGCATTCAATATAACAGAAGCAAAAATGACTGTAGATTTGATGGCAACATTGGCTAAGCTGTATGAGAAACCCTCGGCTTCGAATAAGGTATTTCTTATGAAGCGTTTGTTTAATTTGAAAATGAGTGAGGGAGGATCTGTAGCGGAGCACTTAAATGAATTTAATACAATTACTAGTCAATTGTCTTCAGTAAAAATTACCTTTGCAGAAGAGGTTAGGGCTCTCTTGATTTTATGTTCTTTGCCAGAAAGCTGGAATAGCTTGGTTATGGCTGTAAGTAACTCTGTCTCTGGTAAAAATACTTTGGTATTTGATGATATTGTTGGTGTTATCCTAAGCAAGGAAATGCGAAGGAAAAGCACAGGTGAGACTCCAACATCATCGGGTAGTGTTTTGAATGTGGAGAACAGAGGAAGATCAAAGGAAAGAGGAAAAGGCCTTGGGAATGAGAAGTCACGAGGGAAGTCAAAGAAAGGATGCTCTCAATCTAGAGGAAAGAAAGATTGCTAGTACTACGGAAAGCCTGGTCATCTAAAGAAAGACTGTTGGTCTCGGAAAAACAAAGAAGGAGAAAAAAATGAAAATGATAGTAAGGAAGCTAATATTGCAAGTAATACTTTACAAGATGCTTTAATCTTATGTTTGGATAATGTTAATGATTCCTAGGTAATAGATTCTGGGGCTTCATTTCATGCAACACCCCATAGAAAATATTTTCTAGATTATGTTCAAGGTGATTTTGGATAGGTATATTTAGGCAATGATGAGCCCTGTCAAATTGTTGGAAAAGGAAAGATAAAGATCAAGTTGCAGAATGGTAATGACTGGTTTCTGCAGGAGGTAAGACATGTTCCTAATTTAAGAAGAAATTTAATTTCTGCAGGGCAACTAGGTAGTGAAGGTTGCATAGTTACCTTCTTAGAGAGTATGTGGAAGGTCACTAAAGGATCATTAGTAGTAGCTAAAGGTGCCAAGGTAGGCACATTATATCTGTGTACTGGTAACACTTACTCTACCTTAGCTACTACAGATAAAGTTACTGCAGGGACAACAACAATAAATGTTGTAAGAACATATTCGATAATGTGGCACCATAGGCTTGGGCACATGAGTGAGAAAGGGATGAAAATCCTTCACTCCAAAAATCTATTGCCAGGACTAAAGAAGATTGATTTAGAGTTCTGTGAAAACTGTGTTTAGGGTAAACAGAAAAGAGTCAGATTTCTCAAGGTTGGGAAAGAGAAGAAGAGTGAGAAGTTAGAGCTTGTACATTCAGATGTATGGGGACCGGCTTAGGTATCATCTCTTGGTGGCTCTTGTTATTATGTTATTTTTATTGATGACTCAACCAGAAAAACATGGGTATATTTCCTAAAACAAAAATCAGATGTTATTTGAAACTTTTAAGAAATGGAAAGCTTTGGTTGAGAATGAGACAGGAAAAAAGTTGAAGTGTCTCAGATCGGATAATGGAGGTGAGTATTGCAGCAAAGCATTTGAAGATTACTGTTCCTTAAATGGGATTCGAAAGCAGAAGACAGTTCCAGGAACTCCACAGGAAAATGGTGTGTCAGAGAGAATGAATAGGACCATCATGGAACATGCGAGGAGCATGAGATTGCATGCTGGATTGCCCTTACATTTTTGGGCAGATGCTGTACATACTGCTGTCTATTTGATAAATAGAGGACCTTCAACCCCTTTGGATGGTGGTATTCCAGAGGAGGCATGGACTGGTAAAAAGGTAAATTATTCTTTTCTAAAAACTTTTGGTTACAAAGCTTTTGTCCATGTTGATAAAGAAAACAGAACCAAGCTTGATGCTAAATCTCAGAAATGTACCTTCATTGGATATGGGATAGATGAATATGGCTATCAGTTATGGGATTTTGAAAATAAGAAAATAATTAGAAGTAGAGATGTTATATTCAATGAGAAGGTTATGTATAAAGAACAGATGTAGGAAAAGAAGCATGAACAGGACAAACAAGAATATGTGGTGTTGGATGAGATTCTTGAAAATGAAATGCCACAGGTACCTGATGCTCAGCAACAATAGATTGTCCCACAAACTCCTGCAAGTGTTAGATGTTCTACGAGGACAAGTAGACCTCCTGAAAGATTTTCTCCTTCTTTGTATTCTATTTTATTAACGGATTCTGGTGAACCAGAAGAATATGAAGAAGCAATGCAGGTGGATGCCAAACAACAGTGGCAGCTAGGCATGAAAGAGGAGATGGACTTCTTGATGAAAAATAAGACTTGGGACTTAGTCCCTTTACCTGCAGAAAAAAGAGCCTTGCCTAACAAATGGGTTTATCGGCTGAAGGAGGAGGAAGGAGGTCAGAAAAGATATAAGGCCAGACTTGTGGTAAAAGGTTTTGCACAAAAAAAGGGTATAGATTATGATGAAATATTTTCTCCAGTTGTAAAAATAACTTCAATTAGAACTGTACTTAGTCTTGTGGCTGCAAATGATTTACATCTTGAACAATTAGATGTCAAAATAGCTTTTCTCCATGGAGATTTGGAGGAGGAAATTTACATGTTGAAACCACAGGGATATGAGGTCAAAGGTAAGGAGAACTTGGTGTGCAGGTTGAAGAAAAGTCTGTATGGCCTAAAGCAAGCACCCCGACAATGGTATTTAAAATTTGATAGTTTCATGGCTGAACACGGTTATCATAGATGTCATTCTGATCATTGTGTATATTTTAAGAGATTTGATAATGGCAGTTATATTATCCTGTTGCTTTATGTTGATGACATGCTTGTTGCTGGGTCTAACATGCAACATATAAATGATCTTAAACAGAAATTAGCCAGGTCATTTGCTATGAAGGATTTGGGTGCAGCTAAGAAAATTCTCGGTATGAGGATTACACGGGACAGGAAAAATAGAACCTTGAATTTGTCCCAAAGTGAGTATATAAAGAAGGTGTTGAAAACATTTAACATGCAGGATGCAAAAGTAGTTAGTACACCTTTGGCTAGTCATTTCAAATTGACTAAGGAGATGTGCACAAAGGCACAGGAAGAGGTTAATAAAATGTCTAACATCCTGTATTCATCAGCTGTTGGCAGTCTGATGTATGCAATGGTATGCACAAGGCCAGATATTGCACATGCAGTGGGAGTTGTGAGCAGGTTTATGAGTAATCTGGGTATGGAACATTGGAATGCTGTGAAATGGATTCTTCGGTATTTGAAAGGAACTACTACGAAGGCATTATGTTTCAAAGGATCTAATGCTGCTCTAAGTGGATTTGTTGACTCTGATCTGGTAGGTGATATTGATTCACGGAGGAGTACTACATGGTATGTTTTTACTATAGGGGGAACTGCAGTCAGTTGGATTTCTAGGCTGCAAAAGGTTGTTGCACTTTCAACCACTGAAGCTGAGTATGTTGCTGCTACAGAAGCCAGCAAAGAGATGATTTGGTTGCAATGTTTTCTGAAGGAATTGGGTCAGACACAAGAGGATAGCCCATTGTATACTGATAGCCAGAGTGCCATTCATCTTGCGAAGAACTCTGCTTTTCATTCAAGGACAAAGCACATTCAGCTCAGTTACCACTTCATCCGGACTATTTTGGAGGAGGGTCAGTTACGGCTTGAGAAGATTCACACAAGTGAGAATCCTGCCGATATGTTCACAAAGGCAGTTCCACAGGAGAAGCTGATTTCTTCATCAGTTTCTGTTGGTCTTCTTGATTGATAATTGTGGAATTTATACCAGTCAAGTCCTAGTGTTTTATCCAGCAGATGTTGCATGTACAGTGGTGTCGTGTAGTATCAGTCTCCAGGTGGGAGATTGTTTGGTGTGGAGCCTGATCAGTCTCCAAGTGGGAGATTGTTGAAATGTGGCGACTGATCAGCAAAGTATTGTACACTCAGCACGTATCCTCGCTGGGGTAGCGGGGGTTCGGGGGCGGCAGCCCCCGAGAAAATTATTTTGCCATTTTTGTTGATGAAAACCGACATTGTAATAAAACCCTAAAAAGGCCAATTTTGTTTGTTGCCCTAAAAACGCATGTTATAAGTGGCTGGGATGCTTAAGGCATTGTAAGGTTGATGTACTATTTTTGCTAGATAATAAGAAAGATTGGACGGCTGTGTATGGTAGACGTAACCCATTCTGGGTGAACCACGTTAAATCTCTGTGTTATCTGTGTCCTGTTTTATTTCTTTATCTTTTGTATTTAAATCTGCATATAATTGTTAGTTCATATTTGCTTCGGATCTGCTTGAAACCCTAACAATGGCCATAGGGAAAAACAATGTAGAAAGGGATTTAGAAGGAAAAATCTAGGATCACATAGATATTATGTATATGAGAAAAATGTATCAAGGAGTAGAAACATGCATAGTTCCCCTCCTGGTTATGCACATAGTGTTTGTTATAATTGCAATAGATCAAGCCATAGAAGTTATGAATGAAGGAAGAAGGAATTGCAGTCATTTGGAAGTCGGTATAACAACTATTCTCAACATAGAAATGGATATAGAGCATATGGAAGTCAAAAATCTGCATGGAACCAAAGGAGAAATGTCTCTGCAGGGTCAAGAGGCCCACCAGTTCTGGTAGCCGATCACAACATGACCGGAAGAAGATGGTCTAACTGGTATGTTAGAAGGATCCCTAATAATGAGATTGGCATGGATGTTGTATGTTACTATAGCACTGCTTCTAGTTATGTGGCAGAACCTAGAAATGGAAGGACCCATTAGCAAAAGAAGGTAACACCTCTTCCCAAAACTGAAATTTGGAAGAAGAATGAGATCAAGAAGGTATGGAGGAAGAAGCAAGAAGATGCAACCATGCATCGACATTGTGCATTCAATGCACATGTGATATCTCCTAAGGCTTAGAGGAGATGCAGGACCTTAGGGGGAGTAGTACACTAACCTTATCATTCACTCCCTCAGTGAAGAAGGACACATAGAAGAACAAGTTGTTGCTGGTATGAAGGATGGAAATGAGAAGATAAGTGTGTATAGTGGCTACCTTGGCTACACACCTACAGATCAGAGATGGATGAGTAATTTGAAATTGAGATCAGATGCAAAGAGACACAAGATGTCAGGAGTTATAGGATAGTGCTTTGGTAGTGATGATGGATAGGTACAAGGAACCGGTATGTGTAGGATGTTACTGGTATGAATGCTAAATAGGTACTTGTAGGTTATGTAAGACATTGAGGTTCAAGATCCTTTCATTAGCCCCATTAGCATGGAATGAGAGGTTTATGTCTCAGGTGGTGTTGATGAAGACCTGAATGACATATCATGGCCCTGTTGTTGATTATGATAATGTCATAGGTTGTGGTAGATGTAATGAAGTTGATGGATCATCATATTGATCACATATGCAAAACTCAACTGGTATATGGTGAAGATTGGAGCTCCAGTTTTGAACCTGACGGAGAATGTGGACCTAAGATGTATGACTTAGGGGGAGTTCAAGTGATCATAATACAAAACCGACATGCTTGAACTTATGGATTTACTGGCTGCATCAACTGCAGAAGATGAAAATTGTTGTAGGAATACCCAATAGAATTTCATGGTCAAGGGTATCTACTTTCCCAATTGGTAGTGATGGAACCCTAAATTTTGAAAAATTTAGACTTCCAAATCTCATGCAGGACAATGATTTCACTAAAGAAATCATGTGACACCTATGTTCATGTATATTTTTCCATTTCAAGCTCCTGAAAACCTATTTTGATGCATACGTCAAGTGGTTGATTTTTTATGTATGTATGTGGTTCCAAATGTGGAATCATTCTAGGTACGCCTTTTTGTATCATAATTTCTTTCCATCTAAACATTATTATGTCAAATTAATTATTCTTTTGCATTTTTTGTATATCCAAGTACCTTCGTTTCAAATTTTGGATTCAAACAGTGTCATTTGATATGTTTTATAAAGCTAGCTCAAATGCTCTTTTCTTGAATTTAAAGTATGCATTTTTAGAATTTTTGTCAAAATGAGTGCATTTGGATATTAATATTTTTTTGCTGGAGGAACATTACATTGATTGGATCATGCCTATGAATTGTCTATATCATTATATGACGACATGCTAAATCTTGAAGCCTCATGATTTCATTTGATATTTTTACGAAACCCATTTTATTTATAATTTATTTTAATTTTCCTAAAAAGTATAATGTTAATTTGAAGTGTTTAGCTTTGGATATTACATTTTTGCTTCAATTAATATTATAATGTTATTTATGTTGCAAGGTAGCAAAGGTTTATATGATATTTTTAACTAACATGAATTATAGTCTTGTTACCTGCAGGGAAAAGAAATAATGAGTTTATTTCAAAATTATACAAATACCGATATTAGATGGGGGAAGAATACATATTCTTGAATTATTTTAATAAATTAAATACTATGAAAATATCTTTTGTGGAACTTATATTTAAATCTTTTAAATAAAATATTTAAATACATCGCAAAAGGAAATCAAAGTTTCTTTTTTTTGGACGAAGAAAGCCCTTTTGCGGAATGTATTTTTAAATCATTTTTAATAAATGATTAAAAATTTTATAAGGAAGTGAAGATGATTTCACAAAGGAAAATGATATCATTTCTAGTGAAAGTAAGGATGAAAGAGCTTCAGGGTTTTCCTTTTGAAGTTTACCACATACAAAATCTAATTCAATGGGAAATAATAGTTTCAAAATTGAAAATGTGGTGAAGGAAGGTTGGAGGATTATTGGGTGTAAAGATTTGAAATACCCCACAATGGTTTTGTCCCTGTGCATGATAAATTGAGATATTTAAGCATGCAGAATATATCTTGACGAACTTGGGATCCAGTAAAGAAAGAGTTAGGTTGAGCTATGAAAGAAATCTTGTGGGAATTAAAATTAGCTCATAAAGATTAGTTGAAGATAATAAACAACAACAGCAAAAAAATCATTCACGTTTTTGCAGTTTGGGCCATCTTTTGGAGCTGGATATGAGTGATTAATGATGTTTTTAGTCTTAAAATGATTGCCCCGACCATATATCTCAGCTTGGAGGGTCTTTTTATGATATTTTTATTGTTTTCAAAGTGTCCGTGAGCCCATAAATAACCCAGATTTGAAAGTGACGGCCTGAACAGGTGAAAATTCCATCAATATTGTAGACACCTAAAAATGGTCAAACGCTTGCGAAGTCATACTTTAACAATTACGCATTGCCTCATTTTAGGTTTTTGCATCGCATTAACATTTCTCCTATGTCACGCACTTGGTCTTTATCATTTGCGAGCATCGAGTCCTTCTTCTGCATTCTTCAATCATCTCGTCCTCAAATTTGGTCTTGTCGACAACATTATCCAATCATGATTTTGATCGAACTTATCTTGTTGCATCAATGTGCATGCTAATTTGTCATCATTTTGGACATCGTCAATCCTAATTAGGGTTTTGTCCTCCTGTCAATCTTGTGATCGATTTGTCATCAATCGTTGCTCTCTTATCAATCTTATCATCAATCTTATCATTTTGGACATCGTCAATCCTAATTAGGGTTTTGTCCTCTTTTCAATCTTGTCATCTGGCGATCGGTTTATCAATCTTGTCGTTTTACGATTGATTTGTCATCAATCGTTGTCATGTTTAATTTTGTCATTTAACGATCGATTTGTCATCGATCGTGGTCATTTTCAATCTTGTCGTTTTGCAATCTATTTGTCATCAATTCTTGTCCTCTTGTCGATCTTGTCATTTTGCGATCATTTCGCTATCAATTGTTGTTTATCTCAATTATGTCAATTTGGATCAATTTGTCATTGTTCCTCGTCAATTGGTGCATTTTCTCAATCAAATCATTTTGTCACATTGGTCATTTATCAATTCAAAATCATGACATTAATTATCTTCAATCAAGACCTAATTGTCATTTTCGCATTTCTAATTCGTCTTCTAAGGTTTTATGATTTATTCATTTAACCTAATTTGTCATTTCTTCTTCTAGGATTACTAAATTATTTATTAATCCTAAGTCTTCTCATTACAATTAAATCTTTATTTAATTGGCTAATTATTCTTCCTCTTGTAAATTAATTAATAAATGACAAATTATTAATTAATTTACCTAATTTCTTCTAGTTCCTAATTTCCTATTTTTCCATCAATTTCTAATTCCTAATTGTCATCAATTTCAATTTTCTAATTTTCTTAATTTCTAATTTCTTTTCCCTCCTATTTCTCTCCTAATTCTATGGGAATGACATGTCAATTTGTCATAAATTGTCATAATTGACAATCAATCAATTTTGACATAGAATGTGTCATAATTTGTCATCAATTATCAATCAATCAAATTGTGCATGGAAAGTGCATAATTTGTCATAATTTGTCATATTGATTTGCAATTTCCATTTGAATTGCATCATGCTAATCTTGTCATTTATCCAATTCTTCTATAAATTGGATGATTTTCAATCAAAGCTAATCTTGATCCTTCGAATCCGAATCCTTAATCATATAATCACTTTGTCAAATCACGCTTCTAGTACTCTTGACCAATAACCAACATCAATCTTGCTTTCAATTGTATGTGCACTTGTAGGTGAGATCCACAAATCCATTGAAGAGGAAAGAAGAACAATGGAGTCGCATGGAAGAAGCATCCAATTCGTCATCTGGTTTGCATGATATTTGTGTTTTGAATGCTTTGTTTTCATATCTCTATTGAGTGTGCTTAGGATTAGATCATTGCAATGTGTGATTTAGCTAATAATGAATGATATGTCCTTTTATATATTGCTTTGATGATTCCTAATTCTGATGCTACAAATATCACAAAGAAATCTGAAAATAATCAACCTCCTTTTTTTTCATTCTTGCCGCTATGCTGCCAAAAGGGGCATTAGTGGAAGTCAAATTGGTAAATTGAAAGTGGCATTCACAGAAGCATCAGAACTATATGGATTTTGGAATCGCCTGTAACAAGTTTCATCCCAATTTTGGTTGATGGAAGCAATTTATTAAATTACTTTTTCATCACCCTATCGTGAGATCGGTAAGACATAAAATGTGTTACCCCAATAGACCATAATGGAGGAATTTGCATTTTAGTTCTTTTTCATCAGGAGATGTGTGCAACAAAAAGAATGCTTCCCCGATGACATATGTTACTCTGATGACAATCCACTATGAAGGTGAGTTTCTCATCGAGTATCGACATAACTTAAAATGCACTACCCCAATGAGTAGAGTTACCCCAATGAGCTTTGCATAAGGGAAAAATGTCATTGAGCATCCACACAACTTAAAATGTACTTCCCCAACAATGCTTATCTACCCCGATGAGCTTAAGGTAATATGATTTAATTTTGTCATTAGGTAAGTATTTTAAATTAAATACTTTGTGTTTTGTTTTTTTCAAATGCTAAAATAATTATGAGTTTGTGCAAGAATATTATTAAAACATTATTTTCACTTTTTGAAAGCTATAGTTAAATATTTTCAAAACATATTATTAAAGTGACATTTTATGATTTTATTTTCAAAAGGTAAAATGATTTATACTTCCCAAGCAATTATTTTAGTAACATTTTTACCTTTAAGATTTTTCTTTTGATTTGAAACCAAAATGATTTCAAAATGTTATTCACTATATATATTTATATTTTGTATTTTCAAAAGGACTATCAAAAGTGATTATTATTACTTTTAGATTTATTTTCAAAATCACTAGATTATTTGATATGATATTAACATGAACAAAGGGTTAGATTATTCTTTGGGGAAAATTATTTTTCATAGGGGATATGTTGTCAATGTTTCTATTTCTAAAATCTATCCTTAAAAATTTATAATTTATCAAAGTATTTGATAGTATAACAGAGAATTATATTTCTTAAGTTTGCATATACATAAAGTATCTTTTACCTAAGAAATTTAATAGAATATTATGATTTCATAATGATATTATCATTCATGTAAATATCATAGAAAAGGGAAAAGTTATTATGATCTTTGAATTATTTTTAAAAAGGAAATATTTTGTCATAAGGAGGAGTTACATTTATAAATGCTTTTTGACAATAATGAATAACATTTGATTATCAAATGGTTGATATTTTCTTTCATCAAATATATTTACCCTAAGTAAATAAATTGAACATATGCATTAGGGTAAATCATTTATATCATATGGATAATGGTTTGATTGGTTTTTTGCAAGTATATATTTCATATGATAAAATATTTCCAAAAGAATTGAAGTTGCCCTAAAAGGTGAAAATGTATTCTTATCGCATTATTGGAATATTTGTCCACGGATATCATTTTTAAAAGGGAAGTATATTCTTTTATGAATCATATTAGATATGATGTCTTTTACCTTATGTTATTATTTGAAAATCTATACTAGGGTAAATTAATATTTTCCAAAAGGGTTGAAATACTTTGATTACTCTAACCAAGTATTTACATGCAAGAAAAGGTTATTAATTTTTTGAAGGCAAACCCTAATGAAGGGTAGAATATGATTAATTCTTAAATCAAGGAATTTGATTGGATTATCTTATGTGTAGGAGATCATTGGGTGATAATGAATATTTAAAGATTTGCACGATCAAGCCAAGGAACTTTATCAAGGTGGAAAATAAAAGATCATTATTAAAGCATTTATTTAGTATGTATTTTAGGGTTTTCATTTGTAATTGTTTCTTAAACCAAAGGGTGTGTCCTTTGGGAATAAAACTGTCTGCAACTATCCCTGTTTATAAAAGGGAAGTCACGCAGAATAAAAAGGGGACATTTTTTTCATCTTTCAGAGACCCTGCTTGTTGGGACTGCTAGTGTTATGTTAAGGCAAGTCCGTAGGAATGAGAAATTATTTTTGTGCAAGAAAGAACATCATGAAGTACCTATGAGTTTGTAGCTCCTGTATACCTTTTAATTCCAAAATTAATATATAAGATTCACTGTCTTTATCTTTGGATCATTTTATGTTACATGGTGTTGATGACTCAAGTTCTTTAGATAAATCTAATTAAGATTTGCTACAGTGTGCCATCACATGTTGTGTAGGAAACAAAATTATTTTTGTTATTCTTGCAACACATAATGCCATTGCAGTGATAGTCTTGCATATTTGTGAGTTTTTCAAATTGTCTCCAAAGTTGATTATAAATATTCGTCCACTAAGTAACATATAAATTATCAGATAAGGCACTAGTCTATTGTTAGTTTTTTGTGAGTAAATTTGGTGTGCATAAGGTCCTCATTAGGGAAACATACTTCTTATTCCTATCAGTATTGTTCTTTCATAATTAATTAAGGTTTCGACAACATTCTTTTATAAGAATTCATTTACTGTTAATTATGTTTAAGTTTTCAGATTAAAGTAAAGTTAAAAACACATAATAAAGAACAATTGCAGGAAATATTTTGCCACTCTTGCAAACAAATAATTTGACAAGTTTAAATTCACTATGAAGAAGTCTCTTTGTGCTTTGGAGATTAAGGTATACCCACCTAGGTCTAGTGGAGCCTAAAGTGCAGAGGAATTTAGTCTTCAACCATTCCTATTCGTTGGCCAAGGTTGATTGAGAAATCAGTAAGAGATTTGGCAAAGCTCCAAGATTTCCAATCTGTGGTTTTGGGAACTAGCAGGTAGCACTCATAGCACAATCACATTTGATTCTTAAGATTAATTGCTATCCAAAGGGTGATGATGCAATTTGACTGATAGGTATGTTGTATTCACTAACACATGGGCCTTCAATTGGTTTTAGTCTTGCATATGCATTAGGGTTCTAGTTTGCATATCCACTTGGGTGATGAGAAATTGGTACCAGTTGATGGTCAAGCCCTTCATCTCAAATGCTATAATTTGAGAGGATGAAAAGTATGAAGGTCAATGGAAAACATGCATCCAGTAGAGAAAAAAGGAGAGAAAAATCTTTGTCAGTGCCCAGTAGACACGAGGAGAGAAACCCTAACAATGTTCTTTTCCATTATTGTCAAAGGGGGAGAGAGATTCTGTAGTATACTACATAGTACATGTGTGAGAGTCTATGGATCACACAAAGGGGGAGAGAGAATATGTCGGGTACTACATGTGTTGACATCAATACCAAAGGGGGAGCTTGTTGGCATTGTCGTGTCATTGATGTTAATCAGTATAGGATGGCTATTGATATAAGAGATGTATGTGTAGCACTCTCATTGATGCATAGTAGATGTGATGTTTTTGATGTCACCAAAGTTTTGCTAGTCACCAGTAAGGGAGAGAATATCATTCAGTACAATGGCCATTGGAGTCACCGGTACATAAGTTAGTGTTTGACCTATGTTGAAGACATGGAAAGGAGACTGGTATGATATAACAATTGGTAAATGATGGCATTTGTGAGAGAGCAAGATGTTGGTCAGTTGATTATGATGAAGAGGGGGAATTTTATCTAAATTACATCAACATCGAAGGAGAAGGATGTATAGGCCACCGATACACTATGTGGATGTCAATCAACGGGACTCCCACCGGATAAAGACACAGTCACTATTTGAAGAGATGACTAGCAGTAAAAGTTCTCCAACCAGAACACATGTGCCTAGTTGAAGATATGATGCTCAAATAGGGAAGCCACATTAGTGCATTGTAGAATGTAGATGACAAAGAACTACTCTCATCGGTAAGTGGATCTTATCTCCTATTATGCATGGAATGCATCATAGTCCTTTGAGATAAGAGAGAAGAGTAGAAGGCATGTGATTGAAGGCTCACACCAGATGAACTGGTGAAACACTAAGTTGCCTCAGGTGCATAAGATGAAGGATGTATACCAGATCTATAAAGGTAGACATGATGAGCTACTGATATAGAGATTTAATGATGGGTTTGTCACTTTGACAAATTGGCTGAGATGATGTCGGGGTTGATGAAGAAGAAGGCAATGCTAAGCACCTACAAATAGAGAGTGCAACCGGTATGCAGTTGCCTCTAATGGAAATAGTTGAAGTTTGATGGTCCATGGTGTCATCAAGTTGTTTATAGGTAAGTATGTCCACCGATAATGTGGACAAAGTGCACATGTAAAAGACTCCCATCTGATGAAGATGTGCATTAGGTTGGTTAGCAAGTGTGCTGACTGGTTGAGTGTTCCACCGAAAGAGAAGTAGTGTGTAAGGTTGAAAGTAGACCAGTTAGGGTATAACCGATAATGTCTATGAACTAGTAGATAACTCAGGTGAGTGGTTAGTAGGTGATCTTGTCTGGACCGACACAAATGACCTAGCAAAGATGGGTGCCGACATAGCAGCCACATAGATTTAAAGTGGAATTAATGCATACGTCAGTGAATGTGTTATCCGTGAGGTACTTGGCGACAGGTTTATATTTACATTGACTGTGTGATTCATGGGATGTGTAATAGAGGTTTGTGACTCGAGGTCAAATGAACAACAAAGATCCAAAACCAACTGTTTGAGTAGATCGAGGTAGGTGAAGGAAACTGTGTAACCATTCTTGGTGATGGACCAAGAAATTAGCTGACAAGTTACAAAGTAGACTGCTAAATGAGGAAGACATGTTTTGGAAGGCACGATAATGGTAGGGTTGATTGATTGGTTGTAGTTCATCAATCAAGGTGATCAGATTTGATGAGATCTAATTGGATTTGGTTCGCCTCGAGGTCAATGAAGAAACCCTAATGAACCGAAGTTTGAATTGGTTTTTGGTAAGAAAACCAGTTTATAAATATACAAGCCAAAATTGATGAAGGTTGCCGATGAATGAGAGGGTATTGTTGCTGAAGAAGTGAGTTCAGTCAAGTTCTCAAGAAGAAGAAGAAGAAGAAGAAGAAGAAGAGACTAAGTGTGAGAGAGAATAGGGTTGAAGAGTTCAACCGGCATCAGTGAGGCTATCGGTAATTAGCCATTGAGTGTGACAGAGGAGTAAACTGGTGGTGACCATACCAATAGAAAAGAGTAGTAGAAGACTACAGAGATGACAAGATGAGAACTGACAAGGAACAAATGATAGACATCTGACTAAGTTATCAAGACTGGTGGTGAATAGCAGTAGTGTGATAGAGAGAAGAGAGAACTGCTAGAGAGAAGAACTGATAGAGAGAGAGAGAGAGAGCTGACAAAGAAGAATAAGAGATTGAACTAGTGAAGGTTCAAAAAAGAGCAAGTTGCATCTGAGTGGTAAGTAGAGAACCAACAAAGTATTGGAGAGAGGAGAATTGGTAGAGATATTTGTAGCAGAGTTACACAATTCATATGTAACAAGACCACTACTTTTGTAATTGATTATGATCATTGAAGATCATTGAGTTGGATCTCAGTGTAGGGGTTGGTGCTCCTTGGGTTTGTGCCCTGAAGATTGTAATTAGAGTTTCACTATGAGGTTAGATTGGAGTAGTAGACTCCAGTAGTATTTCTCACCGAGGTTTTTCCCATCTTGGGTTTTCCTCGTATATGTTGGTGTCATGAGATGTGCCCTTGTGTATGCTTGCATTGCATTATCTTATCAACAAACCTATTAAGTATTAGGATGTTAATCAATACACATAATTAGGAGTTTAAGGGAAAATAAATTATAAACTATTGGTTCACCCCCCTCTTAGTGGCACATTGTGTCTAATAGTTCAAATCTTGGATTTTCCTCATTTCTTTAAGGATTGATTATTCATTCCTCATCTTGGATGAGTCAACCTACTCATTCACGAATTGAACATACCCCCTCTAAGGATGAACCTTTGTACTCTAAGATGATTCACTCAAGAAGGATTGATCAATGTTTTCTCTTGTATTGATAAGACCTTGCTACCTTCTCCCAAAGTCTAGGAAACAAAACTACCACCAACCTAACAAAACTAAGTTGCAATAAACTAGAAAGAAAAAAAGAGAGGTCCCCCTTTACAATGGGATGCGTGTGTTTACAACATAGCACTATGGTTGATCATGAACCCCTCCTTTCAATAGTATTAGTTGAAATTATTTTTCTGTATTTTTTTGTATCCTCATCTCTAATCCACTATGGTTGATTTTGAACCCCTGCTTTAATAGTATTTGTTGAAATTAATGAGTGGATGAAATAATTTAATGATTAAATAACTGATTGTCAAGTTGTTGAAAAAATATAAATTAAAGGACAACTTTAATTTGACTACAATGAGAATCATCGATTGCATCATTTGTAAAATATGTTTTGGATTAAGGCAAAAATAGGTTTTTAAGGGACTCTGAAACCCTTTACAAAATGATTCTAAGTGGAATAGAATCAGAGATTAACATCTAAAACAAAATGGGCTACAAGGATAAGCATAATAAACAATAGCCAAAGAGACAACAAAATCCTTGCCAAGTACAAAAAGATAGCAAAGAAACCGAACCCAGACACAGATAGAACCAGCAACCAGAAAACCAGAAAGCATCACAGACCCAGTTTAATAAGGCTATTGAGGGTCTTAGCGACCTCAGCCTCAAGGACATTCACCATATCAGCAACAATCTTCATAGCTTTGTAGTCCACATTTTGAATGGTCACCTTTTTCTTCATATTCACATGAGTCCTTTTGTAGGGTCCTTCAACACTCTGAGCCACCTCATTACCATCCCTAATAATGACAACAACCCTATCATGTTTCTCCAGACTATTCACTATAGTGTTTATAACCATTGTAGTCTATTTGATAATATTTTGATTGCTTGCCATTATAGTTTTGAGGGTGTCCTAGATCTTATTATAGCCTTCCTCAACATGGGTGATGCGATCCTCCAGTCTTTTATTCAACTGATCAACCCCTTCAGTCATCTTCTTGATGCAGTCCATAGCCGACTTTTTCTCATCCTCAGTTCAATTCCCCACATTGTCTTGGTTACCTTGAGTAGAACCAGCAAGGATCACTTCCATTTTACTTCCCAGGGCTCTTTGGTTGATCCTAGTCTCTTTACATTCATGGAACAACCATTTGAAAAAAATGAAAGTATCAATAGCATCTTCACAAGCCATGACCAAAGCATTATCATAATCCTCCCTCTTATCATTAAGCTCAATAATCTTGAGATGAAGGTCTTCAACTCCAACCACATCCACATTACCAGCCTCCTTATTGGATGAAGGAGAGGTATTGTGGCCCTCACGGTCGGTGCCTTCTTCTACCTTCTCTCTAGAAGAGGGGGGGCCATTATTAGTAGAAGTAGAGGAGGAGGACAAAACAAGATTATTTTTCCCTTTTAAACCCCTCCCCACTTTAGGTTTGGAACTTAAGGGTTTCTCAATTTTAGCTTTTTTTTTGGGGAGGGGGGGATTCCCTTCAAACCCAAACCCAAAAACTTCATTGCTAGACACACACATACTAGTATTTTCATTCTCAGAGGCAATGTGGAAAAAACATTTGTTAGATATTTTACTAAAATTTTCAAGAAAATGATTTGGGGAGATGTTCGAATCGGGTCTATTGCTACATTGGCACATTCAATGCAAGATTCATATTTCTTGATTCATTATTTTTTTTTCTTAGTTTTTTTTTATTATGGTGCCACATTCAATACAAAATCACCATGTCTACACAATAGATTCCAATTGTCAAAGAGATATAGCTGAAGGTGGAGAAATGAAAATTTGGTCTAATTTCTTTCTCACTATTTGGTATAGTTTTTGAGGCATATCTTGATTGCATTAGATGCACTTGTGTACGTTTCATCAATATTCTTGCAAATTATGTCTTGATTTGATCTATTTATTATAATACTCAAAAACATAGGAAAGAGAATATGAGTTGTGAATAAATTGATGGATGACATTGTAACAAGCTAATGGTATTATAATTTTGATTGAATTTAGAATTGTATGTTGCTGATATTTTTACTTGAAACAACAAATTCTAGAGTTTACTCTTTATTTTTGTGACAACCATGGTTATAACGTGAATGAATGAGAAATGAATTTTGGGGTGTCTTCATTTTAATGAAAGATGTTTTTAATAAAAGATGTTTTCAATTTTGAAAAATGTTTATGTTTTCAATAAAAGATATTTTCAAATTTTGGAAAAGGTCTATCCACCCTAATTTCTGGTTTAAATAAATACACTTATCCAGCCAATGTATTAAATTATACTTGTTTTTATAAGATAGGGAGAATTCATTGCAATGGCATTTTTCCTTTAGGCTCGAGAGGTTGGATGATCTAAATTAATCCCCTATTAATTGTGTTTCCTTTTTGGGTTTCTACCATTTATCTATTTTTGTCAAGTTTGCAAATTTTTTTTTTGTTTAATCTTATATCTCAAAGGTCATTAGACTGAGTTTGTAAATGAATTTGGACCCTTTCAAAAATCCAACTTGTATTCTAATAAAAAAGAGAGAAAATATAAGCATTGTGGTAAGCAATGGAAAAATATCAAAAATTAGTAGTGTGTTTGTTTCTTTCAAAAAAATTCTTAATAGGCATGGTTTTTTAATAACAAGAGCACTGGTATTCTCTTACATGTGAAATTAATCATTGGTATAAGGTACTAAAAAGACTTTTTTTCTTGATTGACTTTAGTGAAATCACAATGGTTCTCTCTTTAGCAGAGTTCATGCAGGTTTTAGTTGTAGTGATCTCTTTCATGATAGTAGGTGTGTTATTGTTGTTGATTGTAGGTGTAGTTCTCTCTTTCATGGAACTAGGTGTGTTATTATCATTGATTGTTTTGATTATTAAATACATGCAAGGATGTCATGATGATGGTTTTTCTATTGTTTTATCTAAGAAGAAGACTCAAACTACTCATGGCACCCACACCCACAAGATAGAGATTAAGATTATTAATGAATCTATTTTTCCTTCTCCTTTTCCTCCCACTTCTCCTTTTAGCCCTATTATGATTTCTTCTTCCCCAAACTCTTTTCCTTCATCTTCTCCTTTTCAACCTATTACTTCTTATACCCCAAAATATTTTCCTTATCCTTCTCCTTTTGATCCTATTGTTGTTTCTACCCCAAACTCTTTTCCTTCTCCTTATTCTTCATTTTGTCCTACTGTTGTTGCTTCTACCTCAAACTCTTGATGCATATCTTTCATACCTCCTCTCTTTATAATTATGGTCTCTTTCACGTATGGGAAGAATTTAAAAACCTTATCATCAAGTAAGCTTTTTAATCATAACAAACTAAGTGCTAACTGGTAGCTCAAATAGTGCAAACTGGGTGTGTGAAAGGATTTTCTAAAACATTAACATAACAAATGCACAAGAATGCATCACACAACAGTAGATATATGAGGAAAACCTAATTTGGGAAAAACCTCGGTGAGAATAGCTATTGAAGATATTCTGCTCCAATCCACCTTCACAACATAAAACATTAGATTACAATTTGAGGGCACCAACCCAAGGAGAACCAACTCAAAGGAGCACCAATCCCTACACAATTTATAGGCTACAACCTAAAGGATGTACAACCCTTGCACTAAGCTCCAACTTAGTGAAAAAAAATATAAAGATTTTAAATAGAGAATGAGATCTCTATTGCAAAATAAGTTTTACAACCTTGCAATATTTTGTCCTATCGGTTTCAACCTGACCGGTCTATGTTCTCTTCACCCACTCTGCAACTTTTCTTTGTTGATAACTTTGCTAAGTCCCCTCTCACATTGTCTTCACTCTTCAACTCACACTTAATCACTCTTTTTTAGGTACCACTTTTATTGGTTTGTCATCTCTGTTTTCTATGCTCACTCCATCGGTTTGTTCCTTACACCAGTTTACCTTGCTTCTCCTTACCAGTATAGTCTTCACTCATAAACGCTTCAAGTGTTTATCTCTTCAGCTCTCAGATAATAATTTCACACTTTCCTTAACTCTTTAATAGCACCAATCACAGTCTCAATTCATCATATTTAATCTTGTGCTTTCCCACCAAAAATCAATTCAAACTAAGGGTGGTTAGGGTTTTCCTTCACCCGACCAAATCTGTATCAGATCCAATCCAATCTATCTTGGATTGATCACCTATATTGGAGGAATGCATATGTATGAATTTTCCATTATCCAATACATATTTTCTAAAGATAACAATCTCGACCATGATTTTCGGCCTTGAAATTTGTCGACTCATTTATGACCCAACTATTTCCTTCTCGAGGTCCTCTGTGAGGCCCTACCCCGACTCATCCTAGCATTTCAGTATTTTTCATGTTGAGACTATTATGGTTGCTTTATTTTTATACATTATGGATTTGGAACTTATATGATTTCATGATCTGGATAACATTGATATATATATTGATGCTTCATTTCTATGCATTATAGATATAGAACTCTATATGATTCTAGAATAGGATTACTTTGTGATGATGTATGTCATTATTGGAATTGTAGGACTTTACTATGATGATAGAAATAGGATGCATGTTTATGTATGGATCAAAATTATGAGGATTATGCTAATTGCTTATGTGGATTTATTTTGATACAAGACATATTGATTTTGTTTAATATCAATTGTATGTAGAGTGTTTGACGTGTATTCTTATTCATGTGTTTAAATGTTATATGAGGTTATTTGGAAGTACTAATGTGTAATTGAGATGCGCAGGAAAAATTATCCATGTGACCATGGAAATATTATGGAGAACCAAACCTAGACCTATGTACGTTCGTAAAACTAGGGTTTGTCTATTTGGAGAGACAACACCCCGTTTGTATCGTATTTTATTTGTGAAAGTGTATGTTGCATGTGTGTTAAATTGAATTTATTAGTTTGTGTAAATCCAACAAGAGACAAAATTTCATGTGTAATGTTGTAAAGTATTTTATTGTGTCACTTGACACATGTGTTGATTTATGTCTTGATTTTTGAATTGTCTCTTGGAGGGAGTTGTTTTAACCACAGATTTTTCAAATAATTTAATGTGGTTCTATATTTTCCTTGGGTAGAGAATCTTTGGAGTGGTCAACTTATTTTAGTCATAAAGTATTATTCACAAAAAATACAAATTAAAGAGTGATTAAAGAATAATCCAAATCTCAGAGCCAATTTTCGTAAAAAATACAAGCACGAAGATTGCTAGCACAAGAAGAGTGTTGTTATTAATTTGAATAAAAGACCTACTTGTGGATTGCAACTGTTCCTTGTAAGTCTTCCTTGAATGGTCTCTTAAAGTAAGGGTTAAATTCATTCGAGCAAATTATAGCATAAGACTATTAAAATAGCTCTTTTTGAGGAAAGGTAATTGATAGATCTACCTAGGGGGTGATTTAAAAATTGTCTCATAGAAGCATACAATAAGTCCTACTAAAGTAATAGACTCTGTGGCCCAAACAAGAGGAAAGGCGCTGATCATTCATAAACAACAACTTTTTACCATATCAATTACCTTTACTTTACAACAATAGGAATAGTTGAGTAGGATATATAGAATCAATTGGCAATAGTGTATACATATAAATTTCAAGCACAAAGATCGAATAGCTTTGACAACAACAATCTTGAACTCATCTAAAAGCCACCTATCCTAGGAACCTATGCCATTCTGAGATAGGAAAAAGTTTAGATCAAGATACTCAATCTGCTATAAAATAATTAGTCATAAAAAATGACTAGTGAATAGGTATACCCACCTAGGTCTTGCAGAGCCTAAAGTGAGGGAATTAGTAACCAAATAGGTTCACTCTATAAGTTGGGCAAGCCAATTGGAGGGTTTGATCATAAGAGTTGGTATTTCCTTAGAACTTATACAATCTATTGATTTGAGATCCAACAGAGCCTTGGAGTCATGTCATTCTGGAACATCTTTTTATCCCTAAATCAAACTACCTTGAGACCTCAGAACCTAGAAGTCGTGAATCAGCCTAGCTAACCTACCTCAGAACCTTGAAGTTTCAGACTCCATTGTTTCTCCTACTCTAGAACCCTGAAGTTCCAGGCCCTTGTTTTTTAGCCTATTCTGACCTTGGAACCTCAAACCCCCAAAGTTCTGAGGTCAGTTGTTCTAGAAGGTGTTACTCACCCCGAAACCCCAAAACTCTGAAGTTTTGAAATGGGTGATATTATTGATATTTTTATGCGATAGGCTAATTTGTGGATTATTTATTACAAATCAAAGCAATTGGATGGATCCAACCTCCAACAAGAGAGTCAAGGAACTAGATAAACTCCCTATAACCATGAAGTACCATTATCAAGGGAAGGTCTATCTTTCCAAACTAGATGATCAAATCAAATGGGTAACTGACATAGAGGTGGGACACATTGAGTTAGAGGATATTAAGACATAAATGGATAGGCCAAGGATAGAGGCCCCTCTAAGGATAATCAAGAGGTCAAGGCTGGTAGACGCACCTATTTTCACTCAATTTGTCCAAGCCCTGGAGTTCATTATGACTGTGGCATAATTCTACAACGCGGACACTAGAAAATGCACCGATGCCCAAGGAAGGATAGTGATTGATCAGTGTGCTGATATGCTGGGATTTGTGTTTGGCATCCCTTCAAGAAAGGAAGTGCTTTCAAATACTAAGGAAGAAGTTGTTGAAATACAGAGAAATGATATTGCTTGATGCAAGAGGCACATGAATGAAAATTGGTTAGAAGAGGAAAGGAAGACAGGACTAAAAGCCATAGATATTCTGAAGGCAGATTTTAAGGAACCTCAACGAGATCTAATCATCATGTTGAGAAAGGCCTTCGGCAAGTCAAATTACCAACACTTGCACCTATGGATGTTTCAATATATGACAACTATACTGGTTGGGAAGAAATATTTTGATTGTGCCAAAATCCTTTCAGATAACATACACAGGTAGCAAGGGTTTTTGTGATACTGTCAACATAATGGTGAAAGACATAGGCATCCTGAAGAAGGATATGAATGTTGTCAAAAGAGCCACGATAGATGACAAACCCTTGTCTAAAAATATCAAAGAATTGGTGGTGGCAATTAATAATGTTGAAGTCATTGAAAACATGGTGAGTAAAATTATTGAAACTGAAAAAAAGGTTAAGGAGATGGAAGGAAATAAATAGGTGAAAGAGATGGAAATTGCCATGAACAATCTGGGTAGTAGAGTTGACAGGATGGAACTCATAGTAAAGAAGATAGCTAAATAGAACTTCCAGATTATCAAAGCCTCATTGGACAACATGAATATTTTGATTAACAGATTTGACAACATCAAAGATAAACAGGGCGACAAGGATCAGCTAGATAAAATGGGTCATGAGAAGAGGACTAGAGCCAACACTAGGAATAAGGGCAACATCAAGGGTCGAGAGTTGGATGATTTAAAGACCTCTGCAAACAACATGAAGTAGATGGTGATCCATGCTGAAGATATCATGAAAAATATCTAGCTATCTCGGTCTCGGTTTCTATCTGTGTTATCTTTTTTCTTTCCTTTTGCTATCTTTTTGTGGTTCTTCATGTTATGTGTGTTGAGATCCCTTTTTGTTTGGATGGGATCAGTTTTTGTTGTTGGAGTGATCAGACATGGTTCTTTCTAGCTCTATTGCTCTCCTAATTTAAGGTCCAGGTTCCTTTCAAGAACCTATTTTTACTTAATCAAAACATACACAGGCAGCTAGTGGAGGTGCACCAAATAAATAATTTTTTCTTCACTTCACACATTATCTGGGTAGTTGCTTGAGCCAAAAAATTTCTAGGGCTACAAACAAAGGGCTAGCTTAGAGACAAAGAAGGGCAGAAAATGGTGTGGGAATATTACACTCAACTCCCTCTAGGCAACAAAAAGGCACATTTCAAAAGAATAAATGATTCTTTCCTTTTCCCTCTCATTATCAAACTCACAGGTGATACAGGCTATAGAATAAGCCCAAAAGCTATGGCAATAATGAGGGAATGACCATGTTGGTTCACTCAGAACCAATGTTCCACATATATTTGGGTCAGTGGATTTATAGGGAATCCTATGTTGCTACCTGAATGCTACAATGACCACATTATGCTATTGGAATATCTTAGGTAGATGTTATGGCTACAATCACTATTGTCTTCAAAGAATAAGACAAGAGTTGATTTTTCAGTTTCAATTGGATACTTTTCTTGTTCTAAAATTTAGGTTGCCAAGACGGCAGAGCAGGAACTGCAAGATCTACATTAAAAAGAATTCAATTATGATCACGAATATTATGACCCTTATGGAAAACTTAAGAAAATAATGCCAAAAGCTTATGATGGGCATAATCCAAGATTGGAAGATTTTTGGGCTAACCTCCAAGATAGTTTTGATGTTAGAGAAAAGAATTATTATAGGTTTCCAGTGCTGCAGGTAAGAAATTTTGAAATAGAAACTAATCTCCCTAAAGAATTGAGGGATGATGGCAAATTACTATATCCAACATACAAGGAGCAAGGAATTAATAAGAAACCTCTTTCTCCAATAAGTTGATCAGGACAGGAGGAGGTAGATATAGATTTAGTAACCCAAAATGTTATAGAGAGGACTAGACAGTGGTTGAATTTAAGGATTAGGCCAAGTGCTCTGAAAGGTAAGCAAAAGGAATTAGTCTTTGGTGTTCCTCAGTCAAGGGTCCATAAAGAATATTCATGTAGGACAAGGTCTGGTTCTAGAAAGAACACATCCACAGACCCAGATGAAGCTGTCCAGCCTAAGAAAACTACTGAAGATCTTTTAGAACAAGTCAAGATACAAATGATAAAGGCTGAAATTTTGAATAAGGCTTCTGATTTTGGGATGAGAGAAGACCTAGGAGTTTTGCCATTAGTGAAAGTACATCCTGTTAAGGTGGTAATTGGAAAAACACTAGGAGAAGGCATAGAAGAGAAAGATGAGCAAGGGAAAATTGTTGAAGAAACATTTCCATCTGCTCAACCTCCTCTTGAGACCAATACCATGTTTACTCAGCCTTCGCCTACAACAACCACCCAAAATCCAATTTTAACATCAACCATTACAATCCCTGATACAACCCCTATGTCTACACCAACTGATATTTTTGTTACAACATCAACAACATTACCTCCATTGACACAAGTGTTGAAACCCATTATAGAAATGATTATTATTCATAACATTGAGATGGACTCTAGTTAGGAGGATGAGCAACTAGTGGTGCAACCAGTGCAAAAGAAGGCTAAGAAGAAGAAAGAAAAGAAGTCTGTTAGGATTAAGAAGCAGGAACCGGTAGATCCCATGGATGTCAATAAGAAATCTTTTCTAGGGAAGCTGCCGATAGAAAAAGAAGAAGAATTGAATGAACCCGACGACAAACATAATGTAATACTTGTCATAACTCTAGAAGACCAAGAGAATTTATTGAAGGAAATAGTGGCTGGAGGAGAAATAAAAGAAATGGATGAAGATGGTAAAGAGTTTGAAAAAGAGGTAAGTGATAAGTGAGGATAATTGCATAAACAATAATAGTTAAATATTGATGCTTCTCTCCAAGAAAACTTGGCTCAAAAAATTACTTCAAACCCAAGATATTAAAATCCCAGAGCAAGAAGGAGAGGAGAAGAATGAAGAAGAAGAGTAGTCAAAGGTACACATGGTGACTGCCAAAATTGTACCACATGAAAGTGATAAAGATAAGGACATGCCACAATGGTTGATTTTAACTTTTTTTTGAAGAAGAAAGTGGTACAACCATAGGTACAACTACAACATGCCATCACGAAATAACCAAGAAAAATGAAGAAGGCAAAGACAATGCATCATTTTTCTAGGATAGGTTCTGTAACTAGGAAAATGGAATGCATCAAAGCAATAAATATTAGCTAACCACAAAGCTAAATTGCAATGAAATAAAATCCTATTACAATCAATAGAAGAATTGAAAATAAGACATTCAAAATAAATGAAAAATCATCACCAATGTCTCTTTCAATTGACCTCCATTGTCCTTCTTTCTCCTTCAAATTATCTTATTTGTGGATCTCACCTACAAGTGCAAGAGCAAAGTATGAAAGCAAGAAAGATGACAAGATGAAAATTGTAGCATAAGGATACTAGAAGCGTGGTTGATTGATTGAAAATGTGATTGATTCTGAAAATGTGATTGATTCCTCTCTTGATTGAAGAAACTCATCCAATTTATAGACAAATTGGAGAGAGGACAAGATTAGCATGAAGAGATTTGAAAGGAAATTCAAATCAAGAATGGCAACATTATGACAAATGACAAGTTGCTATGCAAGGAGTATGAAAAATTATGACAAATTATGACAAGTTGCTATGCAAAATGCATGACAAATTATGACAAGATTGAAATAGAAATAGAAATTAGAAATTAGGAGAAATTAGCAAATTAGAAAATTGAGCAAAAAGATGAAATAGAAATTAGGTGAATTAATTAATAAGTTTTCATCCATTAATTAATTCATGAAAGAGACCTCGGACTAAATAAATAGATTTATTTAACCCACAAAGAAGAAGAAAAGGATTAAATGAACAAATCATAAAACCCTAGAAATAAGAGGACAAGGAATTAGGTCAAGACAACAAAAAATTAATGTAGGTTCGATCATGATTCTGATTGACAAAGGACCAATGTTGATAAATGATTGAGATTGGTTGACAAAAATCAATGACAAATTGACCAAGATTGACAAGGAGATCAAATTGATAGGCGCCAATTGACGAGGAACAATGACTAATCGATCCAAATTGACATGATTGAAAAGGACAAGGATCGATGACGAATTGATCGCAAAATGCTGAGATTGACAAGGACAAAGATCGACCAAAATCATGACTGAAGATTGCTATCGACAAGACCTAATTCGAACGTGAGAAAAATGAGGAATGCAGAAGAAGGACTCTATGCTTGCAAATGATAAAGACCAAGTGCGCAACATAGAAGAAATGTTAATGCGACGCAAGAACCCTAAAATAAGGCAATGCGGAAATGTTAAAGTATGACTCCACAAGCGTTGACGATTTTTAGATGTCTACATTTTGCCCCTCTTTGAGACAATGCGATTCTAAGCGTTGTTTCAAAGAACAATAATGAAAATGCCCCAGACAATAACAATGACATATGCATGCCCCCTCGAGGAATTGGCCGGAAAAATCCAGAAAAGAGGCCAAGTGATCGATAAGAATGACAGAAAATGATAGGTTTGAACGGAGCAAAAATCGAAGGTTGGATGCACAAATAACAAGCAGTGGAAGGCGCAAAAGAGAACTAGACTGAATGAACTGCCAAGACTAACGGAAGATATGTTATTAGAAAGAAATTAGACAGAGGATGGTTGGAGATGAAGGAAAACTTGCTTTCACAAATGCACATAAGTAGGTGAGAACCTTTATTTAATGTAGCAAAGTGGATGCAGAGCATCATGGCATTGAAGGCCAGAGCTGGAACGCAACCCCTTTTGCAAAAGATAGACACATCGCAGACAAAGAATGAGTGAAGCATCCTAGGGTGCATACATCAAGGGTCGAGGTATGTGCAGCGTTCACAAAGCGAACGTACTTATCACAAACACCCAATGATATAGTTGCCCCAGTTTGTGACAAACATTCCACAAACAGCAAACACAACAAAAAAGGAAAGGGACCATGAACCATCCCGGTCACTCTAAATCACTCAGTGACATCATCGAGCAACATAGGAACATGATCGAAGCCAAAGATAAATCAATAAAAGGATAAGACGCACAAATTCAACCAAGTCAAACAAATAGACTGATCATCATTGTCAAAAGTGGAAAACAAGAATGATCATGCTATCTGGTTTCAGGGAATGCGGTACCCCATCTAAGACAGGACACAGTCTAGTTTTGAGTATACCACACCCTGTATAAGACCCATGATAGTGTTGACAAGGACCAATGGTAATGTTGATGCTATTTTGATTGATGTGACAACTGTGATTAGGTTGAATGCTTGCTTGGTCGAACAGTTTATCTGTTAATGTGTGATTTCATTAAAGCACAATGTTTGATTGATTGTTGTTGGATGTATGCTCAGCGATCTGTCTATGCACAAAGGGGACCATTTATTGACAAAATGCAAAATGCCAAAGAAATTGTTTTTGGATTTTGATGTTTTCACTTTGTAGGAATTTCGAGTTTTTTTACAATTTTTTTGTTCGTTTTTAAGGACTTTATTTGACTTTTTAGGGATTTTTTCAGGACATTATTTGATCTTTAGGGATTTTATTTTTTTTTCAGGACATTATTTGATTTTTAGGGATTTTTTTCAGGACATTATTTTAATTTTTAGGCATTTTTTCAGGACATTTTAGCTGAAAATGAACACATGATTTTTTTGATGTTTTTGAATGTTTTCAGGATTTTTTTCAATTTTTTTGATTATTTCAGGACATTTTTCAATTTTTATGATTTTACCCCCAGTGTCTAGCAAGGCAAGGAATATGACAGGTGAATAAAGAGGCTTTCTGAAATGTTGGTGGATAGAGGGAAGACAAAGGCCTCTTATCATGGAGACAATGCGGATGCAATTTTCAAGGGCTATTGCGTGATGGGACAAGAGACTGGATATGACAATGTAAAGCAGTGACATAGCATGAGGGACATGTCAAGAGGTTTTTGAAACCATGTTTAAATTTTGCGTCCTTATGTCAGATCAAGATCAAGGAACAAAAAAAAAGAGTGTATGGATAGTGATAAGATATGGATAGGATAAGCAAGACCAAGAATGGATAAGGGACATGGACTCAGGGTCGGGGTAGGATACAGGATAGTGGCAGAAAGTTGCAATAAGCTAGGGAATATGGATGAAAAGTTATAATAAGAAAATGGATAAATACCAAAAGCTATGATAGACTAAAAGCTGCAAACAAGATGCATGATGCTCATGACGATCCTCAGCCTTGTCAAGATCAAAGGTGGAAAGAGAAAATGGACATGAGGGACAATAGGATATGAAAGGGTAATGACAGGGGTTCGATAGGATAATGGAACAATGAAGGACAAAAGGATATGATAGGATAAAACCTGTCCCCAAGTATGGTATGCAAGAAGTTCATAGATTATGCATGGTGCCTGTTTGCCAGGTTTTCATCACGGTACTTGCCCAAGGCGCCTGTTTGCCAGGTTTTCACTAGTGGATGAATTATTTTTGCTTTACTTTTTTCTTTTTCTTTTTTCTTTTCTCACTTTTTTTTTTGTATTTTGACTTTTTCAATAGAAGATGGACACATGATAGAGGATGGAAGAAGGACTCAAGCATTTTTTTTTGTTTTGTTTGGATAGTAGCCTTAAAAAAAATGGACCATGACCTTTAAAAGTATGCTCAAAGATGTTGGTAGGATAAGGACATGGAAAATAAGATGAAACTAAGGCAAGGATTTATGTAAAGGATTGGACCAAAGGGATCGAAGGATGGAAAATATGCATTGGATAATGGATAGGGTATTGGAAGAATTGTGCTTGAGTGGATAGAAATGTTGGCAAGATTGACATTGGCACACACCTTGAGGGGTGATGGACTGATGGAGGAAAAATGTATTTTGGATATTGAGATTTTGAGGAAGGAAAGGCTATGGATTTTGGGACATAAGGGCCCAAAACGGATGAAGAAGGTGATGGAGGAACAAATTTGAGAGGATTGGATGGAGGAATAACAACTTTGGATGCCAAGTTGGATGTTTCTTTAGGCTTTTGTGCTTCAAGGAGCCGCTTAGGGATCCACATGGTTTTTTATTTTTCATGCTTTTTTGGTTCCTTGGAGTGCATTGCTTGCACAAGGGATTTAGGGACCCATATAGATTTTGAATTTCCTTTATTTTTCTCAGTGGGCCTTTGTGGCCTTTTGGATATTTCTTTTTCTTTATAGATCAATTTGTTCTTTGTTTTGACATGTCGATTATATTGGACATGTTGATCCTTGAATACATGTGGATTGCTAGACTTATGACTTTTATACTTGGCAGCCAAATTGCTTGGAGGGGGAAAGGAGTGCATGGATGGATATGAATGAAATGGACTTCTTTTGGATTGATGAAATTTAATCAAGGATGTGTGCCTTTTCTAACCTTGCATAGAGGATGAAGGGATATAAGGACCTAAGATGGATGGAAATTATGATGGGGAAGGTGTATGTTTTGATTTTGATGGAGGGATACCAACGTCTTGAGAGTGAGTTGTGTAGACATGACCCTTCATATTTTCTTTAACATGAAGGGATTCTTGCTTATGAAGGTCTACTCCTTTGCCTTGATGAATATCTTGACTTGTAGGATACTGTTTTCTTTGGGAAGAAGACGCGAGTCCATTATGAGGTGGATATGATATGAGAGAAATAATGAGATCTTGAAGTGGATCGGATTGCACCAAAGTGGAAGAACCCATTGTTAATGTCAGGGGTTCATGAACATCTTGCAATGACATTTTAGAATCATGAGAGGGATTAGGATCATGAGGGGGACTAGGATTGTGTAGTGGACATGGTTCAATGATAGGATATTCAAGAGATGGAATGGGATAAATAATGGGATCATTAAAATAAATGAGATCTTGGAGTGTATATGGAGGATTAAGACAAGGAGATGGAGGAACAAAAGGATCTTGTGGAGGATTTAAAGGAATAATTTGATCTTGACAAGGGGGAAGATCATTGGAATCCTCTTTAAAGTTGCTTTGCTCTCGAATTTTAATGGGATCATCATAAAGGATGGAAAGGATATCTTGATCTTTTTTAGGAAGTGGAATGCCAATGGGATTTGAAAGGACATTTTTTTCATGAAATGGAAGGGGATCATTTGGGATTGGATGGACTGAGATATCTTGATCTTGCTCAGGGAATGGAGTGTCAATAGGACTTTGGATAGGATGGACAAGAATAGGGGAATCATCATGAGTGTCTGGGAACATGGGGTCCTGGTCAACAATTGGATGGGATGATAAGGTTTCAAGATCTTGATCTTCATCTATTTCAAGACATGTTTCTTCATGCTCTAAATTATCCTCTTGACATGGGGTTGGACTTTGGATATGCTTGGGGGATTTTGGCAAGGGATTAATGCTTTGGCATGAAGGGGATGGAATTTGAATGGGACCCTTTAAAAGAGAAGCATTTGATGGCATTAAATCTTGCATTTCCAAATAGTACAAGGGATTTGTATAAATGAATTGATTAGCATATATTTTTGTGGCAAACAATCCTTGGGAGGATGCATTATTTGATACATCATTTGGAGGCGATGGTGTAAATTTCTCTTGTGAAACTTCAAAATATGATGGAATGGGAGGGGAAGTGGAGGCAAATTGAGGGTGAAATTTTTGATGGATGGATGAGCCATTGCTAGACATTGGTGTATGATTTTGATCATCCTCAGGAAAATCACTTAGGACTCTCTTTAAGATTTTTCTAATAAGGCCACCTTTCTTTGGAGATGCATTTGAATCCTTGCGAGGTTTTGACATGATTGGATTTATATTTTTAACTTTCTTGGCAAGAATTTGGTCTTGGTTTGATGTCATGTTTTGATATTGGACTTAGTTCAATTGTTCTGACATGTTTGAAACTTGGGTTGGTGTGTGCTGCAACCTTTGTTTTTGAATGTTTGGTTGTAGTTGTTGACATTGATATTCCACCATTGGTTGAACCATTTGTTGACATTGTATAGTTGGTTGGACATATTGTTGAAATTGGACCATTGGTTGTATATGTTGGACCATTGGTTGTGTCTGTTGGAAATGTTGGAACTGTTGAACAATTGGTTGTGATGGTTGAAAATCTGATTGATAGTAAACACCTTCTTGTTCTTGTTGTGGAGGCACATAATGTTGTTGTCTCTTTTCTTGAAATTGTTTCATCATCTCTATTTGTGAGAGGAGAGATGGTATGTTTGATTGTTTGATAAGAGATCTTACATCAATTGGCTCAAAGTTTGGGTTTGGACCTTGAAATTTTTGAAATGTTTTGGACATTTGGGATCTAATCTTCTCACTATTTTTCACCTTTCATTCCAATATCTCCTTTTCTTGAGCTAGTTTCTCCTCTAGTTTTTGTATTTGGACATTTAAATCATCATGATAGGTTTGATCCAAGTTATGAGACATTTAGAGATTGGATTGACATGATTGATTGCTCAATTGTGATGACATGGCTTCATAAGAAGGTTGAGACCTCATTTCAACAAACATGTCACTATGCAATGCAACTAATGGGATTTACAAATGCAACCTAAAAGGATGACAATGAAACTTAATGTTTTTGTTGTTTTTCAAGATTTTGACAAACTTTTTGGAATGCAAACCTAAAGACTCAACCTTGGGAAGTTGAAATGAAGCGAAGACCTTAAAGGATAAAAGACCAAATGACAATAGGACAAATTGACAATGTCTCACCTATATGCTTGGATACTAAGATAGGTTTGACAAAAATGATATTAATGAAAGGACACATTTTCTCCCTAACAACAACTTAGGGTATCATCCAAAGTTTTGATTTTTCAAGTTTGACAAACCAAATTTTTGAGACTAAATGCAAGAAGGCAATGATTATGACAATGACTTAGGATATGACATGAAAATGATCTAAGGATATGATATGACAAGATGAAGCCAAGACAAGATGACAATACAATGATAAGGATATGTGAAGACCAATGACTTGGAATATGCAAAATGCAACCTAGGCAAGACCTAATTTTAGCATGACAAGGATAATGCATGAATGTCACCTAAATGGAAATCTAGCTTGGATATGACAATGAAATGAAAACTTAGGAAATTGATTTTGAACCTAAGTGCAAAATGAGGACACTTGCAATGAAAAGGACTAAAATGAAGGGAGATGACAATATGCCCTAGGACCTAAGTTGGACTATGCAAAACCTAGCCTAAAGTGACATGAATTTTGAAACAAAAATATTCAATGTTTTGACAAGCCATGTTCAAATGTTGGATGAATACTTGGACAAATTTGGACTTTTTTTTGGATTTTGTTTTGAATTGAAGGTTGTTGATTTTGAAAACCCAAGTTGATTATGAGCACTTTTGAAAGTTTGTTTTTGATTTCACCTTTGACAATCACGGAAGACAAAATGTTTGTTTGACTTTGACTCAAGACAATCAAGCACATTCAAAACAAATCCTATGGCTAGCAAGGGCAATATCTATTGAATACTCTAAGCATAAAATACAACACTCAGTCAGATAGCTAGACGCTTGGTAGCATTGGCTCCCGCTTACAGTGCACTCACTTCTCGAGCATACCAAGCTTCGAGTTCAAGGGGCATCACTTCCCAAGAACTTGCTATCTCTAACTAAGGAGTACATGAGAGGTGTCTTCGGCATGCGCATATCACAAGGTCTGAGCCAACAGATAGAAGGATTTTGGCATCTAAAAACAAGATATTCTAGTAAGGGCATCCATTTGGGTGGGTATTGATCCGACGAATAAATCATCGCAATACCATTCCAGCACCCATTGTCTACAACTTTTGTTTCATTCACAGTTATTTAGAGTGGTTCGGAAGAGCTTGGCTTTAGCCCGTCACCACTTTGGGTCGTTCCCTCTCACCAATGCCTGTGCGAAGTGCCAGGCAAATTGGGAAGTAGGTCCAGTATCTAAAGGCTAAAAACACACAAACAAAATTAAAAAAAAAGACATGATAAGCATTGATTTTTTTTTACCTTTCAAAAATCAAATGAGTTTATTGATTCATTTGCATCCTAATTAAGACTAGATGAGATTAATTCCACATTAATTTAGAAAAGATTCGATAAATTTAAGCCATGATTAAATGCAATTTGTTGTTTATTTTAAACCCTTTGTATGCATGAAATATGGAATTTGTTGTTGTTCTTTGATCCAAATCTTAATTTAAACTATGTGAGAATTGTAGGATTCATTCAAACCTCCTAATCAGGCTATGTGAAGAGTTGTTGTTCATTAAAACCTCCTAATTAGGCTATGTGAAGATTTGTTTTTCATTGCATGTTAAGAAATCCTGCATAAATCATTGTTTAGACTCCATAAAACCCACATGCAATAATAGATCATGTCATAAAACCTGCATGCAACAACATATTAGTGCAAAAAACCTTCATGCGACAATGGATTAGTCCAAAAAGCCTGCATGCAACAATGGATTAACACCAAAAACCTGCATGCAAAAACAAATCCATACATAAAACCTGCATGCAAATATCAGACTCACAAAATTGTCAGATTTACGTGTTCATGTCGGGTTCACCAAAAAATGTAACTAGGAAAATGGAATGCATCAAAGCAATAAATATTAGCTAACCACAAAGCTAAATTGCAATGAAATAAAATCCTATTACAATCAATAGAAGAATTGAAAATAAGACATTCAAAATAAATGTAAAATCATCACCAATGTCTCTTTCAATTGACCTCCATTGTCCTTCTTTCTCCTTCAAATTATCTTGTTTGTAGATCTCACCTAGAAGTGCAAGAGCAAAGTATGAAAGCAAGCAAGATGAAAAGATGAAAATTGTAGCATAAGGATACTAGAAGCGTGGTTGATTGATTGAAAATGTGATTGATTCTGAAAATGTGATTGATTCCTCTCTTGATTGAAGAAACTCATCCAATTTATAGACAAATTGGAGAGAGGACAAGATTAGCATGAAGAGATTTGAAAGGAAATTCAAATCAAGAATGGCAACATTATGACAAATGACAAGTTTCTATGCAAGGAGTATGACAAATTATGACAAATTATGACAAGTTGCTAGGCAAAATGCATGACAAATTATGACAAGATTGAAATAGAAATAGAAATTAGAAATTAGGAGAAATTAGAAAATTAGAAAATTGAGGAAAAAGATGAAATAGAAATTAGGTGAATTAATTAATAGGTTTTCATCCATTAATTAATTCATGAAAGAGACCTAGGACTAAATAAATAGATTTATTTAACCCACAAAGAAGAAGAAAATGATTAAATGAACAAATCATAAAACCCTAGAAATAAGAGGACAAGGAATTACATCAAGACAACAAGAAATTAATGTAGGTTCGATCATGATTTTGATTGACAAAGGACCAATGTTGATAAATGATTGAGATTGGTTGACAAAAATCAATGACAAATTGACCAAGATTGACAAGGAGATCAAATTTATAGGCACCAATTGACGAGGAACAATGACTAATCGATCCAAATTGACATGATTGAAAAAGACAAGGATCAATGATGAATTGATCGCAAAACAACAAGATTGACAAGGACAAGGATCGATGACGAATCAATCGCAAAATGACGAGATTGACAAGGACAAAGATCGACCAAAATCATGACTGAAGATTGCTATCGACAAGACCTAATTCAAATGCGAGAAAAATGAGGAATGTAGAAGAAGGACTCGATGCTCGCAAATGATAAAGACAAAGTGTGCAACATAGAAGAAATGTTAATGCAACGTAAGAACCCTAAAATAAGGCAATGCACAAATGTTAAAGTATGACTCCAGAAGCGTTGACCATTTTTAGATGTCTATAGGTTCTATTCAGGTGATTGTCGATGTAGCAGTTCTAACACAAGATGAAGGTCAAGGCTCCTTAAAATACTAGGCATCATAGGTCAAATTGGGTAAACAGACCAAGCAGGGAGAATTAGGTACATTGGAACTTTCTACCAGTGTAGTCAGGAGTCAAATTGAAAAGGAGCACACCCCCCACTCAGAGGTCAAGACACATTTGGAACAATATAAGAAGCTATTGGTAGATATGGGTAAGCCCCTAGATGCATGTGTAGATGACAACCTGCCTTCAACCTCATCACTTCTAGAGGGAGATGTGAAAGCACTTGTCAAGGTGAGAAAGATGGCAGCCACTTCTACAACATGGGTACAAACAAATACTTCTAAAATTAGATTATTTTTTAAAAATACTATGGAGGCATATAAGAAAGATACACAGGTAGGTGAAGATTTAGCTTCATCTTCTCAACAGTGGGAGTGGAAGATCAACATTTTTGGTAAAGAGTATCAAGTTTTGAATAAGGTTTTGAATCTTGGGGAAGATGTTATAATAGCTGAAGACCTCTTAGGTGGGGATAGTTATGAGAATTTGCAATCCTATATATATTTATTGAAGTTATGGAAAAGACATAATAGACTCTTGTTCTCCTCTCCTAAGTTCAATAAAGAAGTATGAAAAGCTTGAAGGGCAGTTGTTAGGAATTTTTCTACTTGGTATTAGTAATGTCAGACACATGGAGGAAGACAATGTACTATGTCAATGGCATGCATATGAGGCATATTATTTGGCACCCCCTATTGAGTTTAATGTTGATTTAATGGATAGATACACATACTTAATAACTTAATGTCAATAGGCTTCAGAAATAATAGAAAAATTAGAATATGGAAGTAAGAATGCAAAGGAGATTTTTAAGAAGTACAAGTTAAGAATCAAGCATGTTGTAGATCCTCCTGCTAAGGTGGTTGCATGTATCATTAGAAATTACAAGAGCTATAAACAGAAATAAAATCTGAACAGAAAGTTGCTAATGATAACATGATTTTTGAAGAAATTTGCATGACACCAATACTGGGACTTCCACTACTACTTCAACATGTACATTGATTATCGAACAAGTTTTACATGATTACAAAATGTTGGCTCATGCAGCACCATTTTTTAATGCTCACCCAGTCCCAAGTTTGTAGTAGTTAACTGGATTCTAAGGCAGAGACTTGCATGTCAACTGTGATTCCTTTTTTTTTAGAGCTTAATTTAGGTAGGTTTATTTCCTAGAAAGTAGGAGAAGAAACTCTATAAATTAGAGATTTTGGTTCATTTGTAAGGGTCCACAAATTGATGATTTGAGGCCCACTTAGAGATTTTAGATTACTTTTATGCAGATATTTATGAATTTGAGTATTTTTTGTGATGTATTCTTTGGAGTTAATACAAGAAGCATCTTATAGATTACCTGTTATGCATATGTTCTATGAGTTTGTTCTTTGCAATCTGGTAATGTCTATTGTTTGAAACTAGCAACTTGTTTTGGTCTAAAGTTTTATTTCTCTATGAATAATATTGTGCACGTAAGTGGTGTATGATAATTAATGTGATAGGACAATATCAAGGTGGTATTCATTTCCATGAATTTGTGAGGTTGCATGAATTTGCATGTTTATTGGAGGTTTGTTATTGAATGCGGATTTGAATGATATTGATGATTTTTGGATTGCGTGGTGCTAATTGAGTAGTTCATTAAGTAGTTATTGTTTTGGTTTCAATGTTATTTTCTTATTTCCTTGCTCTATCTTTTGTGATTTATTTTGAAAGAGGATATAAATCAAAAAATACAAAAAAATTAAGTTATTGGAAATTACTGGGATTATTTTTAACTAGCAAGCCCCTTGACAAGTACAACTGCATCAACCATTGAGTTTCCCATCATTTTCAAGACCCAATTATAGATACCTTGGAGTAGTTAGTTTCTCAAAACTTATTTCTTTTTAGGAGAGGTGGTCAGTGTTCACATAAACTACCTGACTGTTGGTGAGTGTGTCAAAATACCTGTCAACACTAGTCTAACCTTGTTTCTAACAACTTCTCCTTCTTCATTCAACTTTTTTCTAAATACCCACTTTGCACCAATCACATTTTTATCATTAGGTCTAAGAAAAAGTGACCAAGTGTTGTTTTTATCAATCTGATCAAGCTCTTGATTCATTGCCTTTAACCAAGCATCATCCTTAAGAGCTCCTCTCATTGTCTTTGGTTCAACTGTGGAAATTAGACAAGAACTTTCTCTGATTTTTCTTCTAGTCTCCACTCCAACATTCTTGTCACCTATTATCTGATCTTCAAAATGATTTAACCTTACATACCTAGGTATAACCAGTTCTGGTGCGGTAACCAATTCTTGTTCTTCATCTTCTACTATTTGAGCATCTTCCTCTGCACTATTCTTCTCAATAACTTTTTGCACTTTCGGTTCAATAATCACAAGTTTTTGTTCATCATCTACTGGATCAGATTCATTGGTATCATCATGTTTATCAAAGAACTCATCAACTTTTACATTCATACTCTCCACAATCTTCTTTGTCCTTTTTTTAAAACACTTGAAAGCTTTTCTCTTAGTAGAGTAGCCAAGGAATCTTCCTTCATCACTTTTAGGGTCAAATTTACCAGTATATTCATCTCTTTTTATAAAACACATGTTGCCAAAGACTTTGAAATAGCTAACATTAGGAGTTTTAGTATACCATAACTCATAGGGTGTCTTTTCATTACCTTTCTTCACCAATACCCGATTCAATGTGTATGATGCAGTGTTGACTTCTTCTCTCCAAAACATCTTAGGTACATCTCCCTGTATCAGCATAGTCCTTGTTGCTTCAACAATCGTTTGCTTTCTCCTTTATGCAGTTACATTCTGCTGTGGTGTCCTTGGAGTAGATAATTGCCTCTTTATTCCATTTTCATCACAATATTTGATAAACTCATCTAATTTAAACTCTCCACCCCAGTCAGATCTCAAGCACTTAAGATTCTTACTAGTTTCCTTTTCTATTAAGGCTTTGAATGCCTTGAACTTGTTGAAATCTTATGAATTTTCCTTCACAAAAGTAACCCACATCATCCTTGAAAAATTATTAGTAAATAAATGAAATACTTGTCACCATAAAAACCTCTAGTCCTCATAGGACCACATAAGTCAGTGTGCACCAAATCTAGAATATGCTCAAAAAAAAATATTTACTCTTAAAAGAAGATTTAGTCATCTTACCCAGCTGACATTCTTTGTACATCACATTGTATAGTTTAACAAGTTGTGGCATACCTCTCACCATACTAGACTTATTTACCTTAACCATGTTATCAAAGTTCACATGGCAAAACCTTCTATGTGTAATACCCTAAAAATGGTCATCTAAACCATGGGCCCCTAATCTTGACAACATCACCAAGGTTCTAACCAAAGGCAATTAAAATTAATCTCGAGCACGCAATTAATTTTTTAAATCATCAAATGGCACATGGCAAATTAATCACTCTTAATTAATTAAATAACTTTATTTAATTAATTGATCATTGCAAGTAAATCATTTTTAAACAATTATCCTATTTATTTTATTAAATATCCTAGTATATTTAATTAAATAAATCAATTTGCCATTAAATAATCCAAAAAGGAATTAACTGGGAAAAAATAATTAAAATTTGAGAAAGGAAATCAAATGGAGATAATCTTGAAAATCAAATTAAAAATTGAAAAAAAATCTCAAAATTGAATGAAATAGAGAATAAATCAGCTTTTTCTGATTTTATCTTAATTTTAGTTCAATTTCCTTTAAAAATGAGAAAAGCAGCCAATCACATCAATTCACCTAGGTTGTGCTTCTTCTTGGAAAGTCTTGACCGCTCATCATCATTTGATCTCGGCCGTTGGTTTCTTTTTGAATTTTCTATAAATTCAGGCTCTCATTTCCTAATCAAGGATCCTAGAGAATATATTTTTATTATGTTGTTTTTGCTCTAGGTTCATTAAGATTTCATATTGAGAATATTTTCATATTAGTTATTTCATATTTGTTAAATCATTTAGCTTAATACTCATTCATAGTTTAATCATGTTAGCCTAATATCCATTAATCTTGCATATCTTGCATTCATCTAGCTTAATCTTGCATCCATTTAGCTCAATTTCATACTCATATAGATTAAATCCTTCATTTAGGTGTTGTCTAGTCACTGGTATTGCATGTAAAAATCTAAGAGCAAGACTAAACTCGCATCTACTAGAAGGAAATAGGTCGCTTTGTGATGGTTTATTATTCATTGTTGACTGATTTACTAACCATGCATCTAATGACTTAATTGAAGTGTTGTGTATTCCAGATACAGATACTGGTCCATCAATCTATATATCATCACCAACAGTCCATCAATATATCATCACCAATAGTCCATTAATCTCCTCAAATCAACATCATCCTTTACTGGTACATCATCATCTCCATCAGTTATGCCAACATGCCAATAGTCTTCTCACCATAGTTCAAATGAAATGTTACCTTTAGTCTGAGTAGCGGTTGGAATCTCCAATCTAGATCTGTTGATGATTTTACATTTTCCATCTTTGAACTGTAATTGAAATCCCTTATCTACCAATTGTCCTACACTCAAAAGATTATTTCTTAAACCTTCTACATAATAGACATTATCAGTGTTGTGCTTAGCATCCAATGATATATTTCCTCTTCCTCTGATCATGCATGATTTATCATCTCCAAATTTGACCAGACCACCATCCAATTCTTGCAAAGATAGAAAATTCCTTTTATCTCCAGTCATATGATGTGAACATACACTGTCTATCACCCATTCATCCTTGTCTTAAACTTTACCAATAAGTGTCTTCTCTTCATTTTGAATGACAGATTGCGGAGAATCTTCCTTGATATATAAAAATACCCATTCCTTTCCATTATTGGATCCTCTAGTAGAATTTTGTGTTGGTTTGTCATCAAAATCATCAGTCACACCTTCCACATCAACATAGTAGTATTATTTGTCTTTGTTCCTCCTATACTTATGCTTGTTTTGATATTCATGGTTAGGCTTAAAATATCTTCTATCCTTCTCTTCAAATATTGAATTGCTTTCAAGACATATAGATGCAAAATGACCTATCTTATTGCATACAAAAAATTTGAAAGAAGATTTTCCCTCATACTTACTTCCTATCAAACCTTTAGATACCCTTCTAGAAAATAGGGCTTCAAGTTGCTCAAGCTCTTCATATTCTTTCTCTATATCCTCTAGTTCCTTTGCATATAAATCTTTCCAATCTGTCTTGTCAGTTGATGATGTATATGCATGAAAAGAAGATTCAATCTTTACAACTCCTGGAGGATAAAATTCTTCAAGCTAAAAATAAGATATCTTTCCAACCAAAATGTCCCTATTAATATAAGAGTTAGGCATTGTTCTCAGCTCATTGATTGCAATAGCCTTCATTTTGTAAGCTAGAGGCAAAACTCTCAATACTTTAGAAAAAATCTCATCTTTTCTCAGAGATCCACCACAACATTGAATTCCCATGATAATTTCATTGACTCTTTCCATGAAAAAACTAATTCTTTCATCTTACTTCTTTCTCAAGCTCCCATATCTCACTCGGTAACCATCAAGTTTAGAAACTTTAATAGTAGGGTCACCTTCATTCAGATTCTCCAACTTATCCCATATAGATTTTGCAAATGATTTCTCCATTAATCCCATTACTTGCTAATCTGAAAGGGTGTTCAAAAGGGCTTCTCTAGCTCTACAGTCATTTTCAATGTTCTTATCCAAGTCTGTCAGTGGAGCATTGCCAGATGTCGTATCATAAGGAGAATAGCCTTTCTCAGTGATCTACCCAAATCTCTTTTCTAAGACATCTCAGATGTGTCTCCATCTGAAGCTTCCACACTCTGTAATTTGTTCCATCAAGCCTAGGGTTGTCCTTCTAGTAAGCAATTGAAGTTGAATGATTAGACGCCATAGGATCTTCCTCAAATAGTTAAGCTTCTGCAGAGAGGACCAGGCTCTGATACCAATTGTTAGGATAATCGGTGGACAAATAAGAGGGGGGGTGAATTAGTTGTCAAAAGATTATGAAAGTTTAAGGACTTAAAGTCTTTTACCAGAATGTATAAACCAAATACCGAAATAGCATATGTATCAATTAAGAAGAAACATAAATCATAACACATTTACCATCCATCCATAACATATAGCACCAAGATTTGTACATGGAAAACCTAGTAAAGGGAAAAACCACAATGGGAAGCCTACCCATAGTCAAATGATACTTCTGTAGTAAGTATGTGATTACAATATGGGGCCTACACATGCAAGAAGGCACACTACCTAGAGCACACTACTCATCACAAAGGAGCCTCAGTGGCTAAAAAAATTCATCGGACTACAATCCAAAAAGAATATTGAACTGCAACAATAGAATATCCTATGCACGAGTACAGTTTCGATTAAGCTCAATACCTAAGGACTTAAACCTCTTACACAAACCCAATTAGATCACCTATGATTGAGCACAAACTCTGCATATAATTACAACTTTATTCGCACATAGATAATCCCATAACCATATCCCATGCCATCTTCCCATGATCTACAAAGAGATCTTACATCATATTTATAAAAACCCTAGATCTAAAAAATTAGGTTGGCCACCTAAAAGGTAATACAATAAATCTATTACATAAACCTACAAATGAATGATAACCCAAGTTAGCTTGAGGCCGAAACAACATAATCAAATCAATAAATCCAACGAGTAATGCATCGGGAGCATCCATCAACATGTTACACAAACTAGTTCATAACCTAGACAGAATAGTACCAGACCTAAAATAGGTTGCCATAAGCCAAATGCAACACCACCAATCAAATGGAACATGAGCAAGATAACCATCAGCATCTTGGTAACCTTCTAGAAGCTGCACCAACACCACTTATCAAATCCATGAAAAGATCTGCAAGTAAAACCCTTACCGATAACCAAACAGCTTACTAGAACATATGATAGCTTCTGGATCACCAAATACTAAGCCAACTGAATGTGACATGCACATGAACTACGTGACTGATTGAACCAAATCATTACCACCAATCAAAATATACCAAAGATGAATCTTTCGGTCAACATCACAATCCAACTAGTCTACCGGAACCTGGTAGGTTGTTGGCTATTTGAATGAATTTTTTATATGTTGCATTGATGCTTTGTCATTGATGTCAACACTAGTTGTTTGGATGCTTTACTGACACCCTTCTAGTCCCGGTAGGATGAGTGGTTTCTGGTTGGTTTGGATCTAGCATGATCTGTTAGGCTCTGGTATGATTTGGTCACAGAATTGGCTTTTTTATGATACTCATGTTCATATTCAGTTAGTTGGTTTTGGTTTGGTGATCGAATGCTATCCTATTTTCTTAGAATCTTGGCTTGTAGTTCCGACGAGGGTTTCACTGATAGAGCTTTTGATGAAGATATTTGGTGATATGCATAAGTGGTGTTCGTATAGTTTTTGGTGAAGTTTTAGGATGCTAATGGTGATCATATTTGAGACTTGGCAGATTGAGATCGTTGTTCTAGTGTGTGGACCTATATTGGGTCTTGGTTGGTCTAGGTTATGGACTGGCTTAATGAAGCATGTGGATTGCACTTCTTGATACATTTTCGGGATGTCTTATGTGTTGGATATTATTTGTTTGGTCTAAGGCCAATATTTTTTGTAATTATGTAATTGGTTTATTGTTTGGTGGCCGACCTAATTGTTTATGGTCAAGGGTTTGTATATATATATGTAAGATCTCACTGTACATCATAATAAGGATACGATCATATGAATGGGATATGCATATGTAATGTGTAAATAATTTAATATAATTCAAGCAACAAAATTGATTGATCATTGGAGATCAAATTGGGTTTATGTAATAGGATTTAGTCCTCTGGTATTGAGCTTAACTGAAACTGTACTTAGGCATAGGAGATGCTATCTTTGTAGTTCAACCTCTTCTCCGAATTGTAGTCTAGATTTCTATGTAGTCAATGAGACTCCTTTTGTGATGAGAAGTGTGCTCTAGGTTGTTGTCATTCCTGCAAGTGCAAACCCCTCAATTGTAATTCACATACTTACTACAGAAGTATTATCTGACTATGGGTAGGATTCCCACCATGGTTTTCCCCTTTACCGAGTTTTCCATGTATAAATATTGGTGTCATGTGGATGGTATTTATTCTATGATTATTGTTTATGATTAATTGGTTTAACTACTATTTCGGTATTTGGTTTAAGCATTCCGGTATTATTATTTTGGGTTTTGGTATTAAAGTTTGAATTGCTCAAGGTTCTAATAATCTTTGACAACTGATCACCCCCCCCTTCTCAGTTGTCTTCTGGTTATTTGAACTGTCTAACAACTGGTATTAGAGCTCTAGTCCTCTATGCAAAAAGATTAATTGGTTGTGGAAGATCCTATGGAAACTAATAGTTCAAGTTCATCCAGTTCTTCCAGAGCTATCTTTTGGAGGGATATTGTGAGGCTTGATGGAACAAATTACACATTATGGAAGATTCAGATGGAGACTCATCTGAGATTTCTTGGCAAGGAGATTTGGGATATCACATATAATAGTGTCACACCTTATAATCCAACATTTGGCAATCCTTCTATAGCAAACCTGAATAAGGAGCCTTAGAGTAATTGTAAAGAAAGAGAAGCCCTCTTGTGTGCACTTTCTGATCAACAAATAATGGGATTTACTAACAAATCATCTAGAAAAGGCTATATGGGATAAGTTAGAGACTCTTAGTGAAGGTGACCCTATAGTAAAGATTTCTAAACTTGATTGTTACCTGGTGAGATATGAAAACCTAAAGATGGAAGAAGATGAAAGGATTGTTGCATTCATGGAAAGGCTAAATGAGATTGTTATGGGAATTCAATATTGTGGTGGAACTTTGAGTGAAGATGAAATTGTTTCTAAAGTTCTGAGAGCCCTACCACCAGCTTACAAAATGAAGGCTACTGCAATTAATGAGTTGAGAACAATGGCGAATACATTTGTCAATAGAGATACCTTGGTTGGGAAATTATCTGCTTTTGACCTTGAAGAATTTGGACCTTCTAGAGTTGTGAAGATTGAACATACTTTTCATGCATCTACATCTACAACCAGTAAGCAATATTGGAAAGCTTTATATGCAAAGGAACTGGAAGATATGAAAAGAGAAGATGAATATTTTGAGAAACTTGAAGAACTATTTGCTAGAAGAGTACCTAAAGGACCGGTAGGAAGTAAGTATGAAGGAAAAGCACCTTTTAAACATTTTGCATGTAATAAGATTGGTCATTTTGCATATAGATGTCCTGAAAGGAATTCAAGATTTGAAGAAAGAGTTAGAAGATCTTTTAAGCCTAACCCTAGATATCAAAACAAGTATAAGTATAGGAAAAGCAAAGACAAATCATGCTACATAGCGAATGAGGAGGGTATTACTAATTTTGATTATGAACCAGCAAAAGACTCTGCTAGTGGTTCTGGCAATGGGAAGGAATGGGTGTTCCTAGCTATCAAGGAAGATGATCTGGCACTAGAAGAGAATCTACCTGAAGAGAAAGCACTTGCTGCTAAAATTGAAGGCAAGGATGAATGGGTAATTGGGAGTGGTTGTTCACATCATATGACTGGAGATAAAGGAAAGTTTCTATCTTTGCAAGAATATGATGTTGGTCTAGTTAGATTTGGAGATGACAAAGCATGTATGATCAAAAGAAAAGGGGCTATATCATTGGATGGTAAGAACAATACTAAAAATGTTTATTATGTTGAAGGTTTAAGGCATAATCATTTGAGTGCAGGATAGTTGGTGGATAAGGGATTTCAATTATAGTTTAAGGATGGAAAATGCAAAATCATTAATAGATCTAGTTTTGAGATTGCAACTGGTACACAGACAAAAGGTAATATATTTCATTTGAATTTTGGTGAAAAGACATGTTTGATTTCATAAATTGATGAGAGTTAGCTATGGCATAAAAGGTTGTGTCATGTGAATTTTGATTGCATGGTAAAGATTAGTTCAACTAAGGCAGCTACAGATATACCTTAGATTGTGAAGCCCTATAATCCAGTATGTAAAAATGTGAAATGGGGAAATAGGTGTTATAACCTCTTTTAGGAGCATACAAGACAAATCTAATGATGTTCTTGATCTTATTTGTACTGATTTGTGTAGCCCTTCTAGAGTTAAAAGTTTTCAAGGTGATAGATATTTCATGCTAATCATTAATGATTATTCTAGAATGATGTGGGTTACTTTTCTAAAAGAAAAATTTGAAGCATTTGGAAAGTTTAAAATCTTTAAGGCTAAAGTGGAAACTGAGACAAAATTGAAGATTAAATGTTTGAGGTCAGATAATGGTGGAGAATTCACATCGAAAGAGTTTAATAACTTTTGTGAAAAGCATGGTATAAGGAGACAATTTTCTACTCCTTGGACACCTTAGTAGAATGGAGTTGTGGAAAGGAAGAACATAACTATCTTGGATGCTGCTAGAACAATGATGATGGAAGCTAGTCTACCTCATATCTACTAGAGAGAAGTAGTGAGCACAATGGTTTATACATTCAACAGAGTACATATCAAAGGAGAAACCGATAAGACACCTTATGAATTATGGTTTGACAATACACCTATAGTTAAGTATTTCTGAATATTTGGTAGTAAGTGTTATATTAGGAGAGATGATATCATTGGAAAATTTGATCTTAGATGTGATAAAGGCATATTTATTGGTTACTCTAATGAAACAAAGGCATATAGATGTTATAACAAGAGATTGTAGAGAATTGTAGAGAGTGCTAATTTCAAAGTGGATGAGCTGAATAGAGGTAAAATCAGAGTTTTTGAGAAGGAATTGGTGCTAGAAATGATTATATTTGAACCGGTAGTACCTTTACTAGAACAAAGTGTTAAACCATTTATTTCCAATATGGAAGAAATGATTATGTGTTGCATTGATGTTTGGTCATTGATGTCAACACTAGCTATTATGGTTGGTTACCGACACTAGCTGTTATGGTTGGTTACCGACATAAGAGGCTATATGTTGGACACTTCCAGCATGTTTGGATCAATGGAGTATGTTTTGCATTATGTGTTACATGTTCTTGGAATATGTTTTGGTCAGTTGGTATTGATTGGTAATCGAATGCTATCATACACACTTGTAAACCCTTACCGACATGGGTTTAAGGTTTTACCAGCAGAGCTTTAATTGAGAACCTTTGACAGGATGCATAAATATTGTTGATGTGGCTTATAGATGGAATTAAGGATGCAGAAGGTGATCCTTGATCGTGCTTCAACTGGTTGGAGACATCGCTTTGGCGTGGTGCACCCAAAATAGGTCTAGTGTCTATAGGTTATGGACCGGTATCATGTTAATGTGTTCTCTACATGTTACCGAGATTATTTGTGGATTGGCTAATGTTTTTTTGGTCCAAAGATGACATGGCATATCATTTTAATATGGATGTATGTAATGGTCTTATTGTAATATCTTTTAGGTGGATGAACTAATTGGTTTAGGCCTTAGGGTTTGTATAAATTAATGTAAGATCACATTGTAGATCGTAGTAGTGGCAACGGATAAGGAATTGGAATGTAATGTGTGAATAATGTAATATCATTCAGGCAGAGGATTAGGTTGATCATTGAAGATCGGATTGGGTTTATGTAAGAGGTCAAAGGCTTCCGGTATTGAGCTTAATTGGGACTGTAATCAGACATGGTAGATGTTATCTCTAGTAGTTCGTTCTACTAGATTGTTGTCCAATTATCTTGAGGTGGTTATAACCTCTTTATAGTCAGTGAGACTCTTTTGTAATGAGCAATGCACTCTAGGCAGTGTGTCTTTCCTGCATGTGTAGGCCCCTCATTGTATCACATAATTTCTATAGAAGTGTCATCTGACTATGGGTAGGATTCCCATTGTGGTTTTTCCCTTTACTAGGTTTTCCACATACAAATCATGGTGTTATATGGTATGGTTGCACTATGTTGATTATTTGTTTCATTGCTAAGTTGTATTGTTTACCGGTATCTGGTTTTGCTATTCCAGTATTTAATATTTATGTGCTCTGGTTTAAGGCTGTAAAGTGGATTAATTCATATAATTTATTGACAACTGATTCACCGCCCCCTCTCAGTTGTCCACTAGTTATCCTAACACTAGTTACTCTGGAAGCATCAGAAAATTATACAGTAACTGAAGAATAGGGAAGAGGAACAAAGAGTCAGGGGACTCCTAGGTATGTGAGATTGAATCATGCAGAAGATCAAACCATTGGGGATAAGAGAAATCGAGTAATAATAAGAAGAAGACTAGAAACTAATGAGGCATGTTTAATTTCACAAGTTGAACCAGTATCAGTAAATGAGGCATGTAAAGATGAATATTGGTTGAAATCTATGGAAGATGAATTAGATCAGATTGAGAAAAATAACACATGGACTTTGGTTCCCCGGCCTAAAAATAAGAATGTTATTGGAACTAAATGGGGTTGTAAAATTAAATTGAATGAGGATGGTCAAGTTATAAGAAATAAGGCTAGATTGGTTTGTAAAGGATATTCTTAGAAGGAAGGAATTGATGATGGAGAGACTTTTGCACTAGTAGCTAGGATTGAAGCTGTAAGATTATTTCTTGTCTATTATGCACATAAAAACTATAAGGTTTATTAGATGGATGTTAAATGTGCATTTTTTAATGGGGATCTTGATGAGGAAGTTTATATTGAGAAACCTAATGTTTTTTCACTATCAGATGATACAAACATGGTTTGTAGGTTAAGGAAAGCTTTATATGGATTGAAACAAGCACCTAGAGCTTGGTATGTAAGGTTGCACAAATATCTTTTGAGGCTCGCTTTTACTAAGGGTAATGTTGACAGTAATTTATATTATAAGATCACTGATGATCATATACTGATTATTGAAGTATTTGTTGATGACATTATTTTTGGAGGTGATGATAAGTTATGCAAGGAATTTGCTAACAATATGGAGAAAGAACTTAAAATATATATGATTGGGGAAATGAAATTTTTCTTAGGTGTGCACATTACTCAAACTGATAAAGGTATTTTCATCTATGAAACTAAGTATGCTAAGGAATTGTTGAAGAAATCTGGTATGGGAGATTCTAAACCAATAAGTACTACTATGGCTACAAGTGAGAAATTGACAAGAAAAGATGTTTCTACACCAGTAAATCCTACAAGAGACAAGTCTATGATTGGAGGTCTTCTTTATTTGACTCAGACTAGGCCTGACATAATGAATATTGTTTGTGTTGTATCAAGATTTCAGAGTGATCCTAGAGAAAATCATGAGAGTGCAGTGAAAAGGATTTTTAGATACTTGCAAGGTACATAAGAATATGGTTTGTGGTACCCTAAGGATTATTAATTTACATTATGTGCATACACAGATGTTGATTGGGCTGGAGATGTTGATGACCAGAAAAGTACTTCTGGTGGAGCTTTCTTTCTTGGAAAGAAGTTGGTTTCATGGATTAGCAAGAAACAATCATGTACTTATTTATCTAATACCGAAGTTGAGTATGTTGATGCTACTACTAACTATACATAGGTTTTATGGATGAAGCAAATGTTGAAGGATATAAAAGTGGATTGTAATGGATTGGTAGTTATTCACTGTGATAACTCTGCTATTATTGATATATCAAAGAATTTGGTATTTCATTCTAAGACAAAGCACATATCTATCAAATACAAATTTTTGAAAGAAAAGGTGGTAGAAAATGAAGTTAGACTGGTTTATGTGAGCACTAAAGAGAAGATTGCAAATATTTTCACTAAACCTTTGCCTAAAGAATCGTTTGAGTACTTCAGAGACAGATTGGGAGTTTCTGCCCCTTCGGTAGAGACCTGATTGTTGCTATTTGGCATCAGTTTGGTATGCATTATCAGAGATACTATTCATTCTAGCATTGATCGAAGGATGCTACTGCTCAAGGGGGAGTAGTCAACTTTGTGATTCAATGGTTTATGTTTTTGCTTTGGTATTTCTGTTAGATTTTTGGCATTGATGTCAAAGGGGGAGAGATATAGATGTGAAAAAGAAACTTAAGGAGTTGGTTGTATACATCAGGGGGAGATATATATATAATTCAGAGCTTTATAGAGATATCACTCATAGGGGAGTTCGGTCTTTATTTCAGAACTTAATTTCTACATCTCTATGTGGGAGATTGTTGGTTGTCTTTCATTGGGGGAGACTTGTTTGGCACTTCTTGGTACTTAGATGTTTTTCACAACAAGTGTTGCCATGAATGCCAAAGGGGGATATTGTTGGCCATTTGGAGGAAATGATTATGTGTTACATTGATGTTTTGTAATTGATTCCAACACTAGCTATTTGGATGTTTTGTCAGCACCCTTCTGGTCCTGATAGGATGAGTGGTTTCTAGTTGGTTTGGATCCGGCATGATCTAGTATGCTCCAACATGATTTGGTTATAGAATTGGATTTTTCATGACACTCATGTTCATATTCAATCATTTGGTTTTGGTCTAGTGATCGGACGTTATCCTGTTTGCTTGGAAGCTTGGCTTGCGGTTCCGGTGAGGGTTTCACCGGCAGAGCTTTTGATGAAGATCTTTGGTGATATGTATAAGTGGTGTTGGTATAGTTTTTAGTAAAGTTTTAGGATTCTGATGGTGATAATGTTGTAGACTTGGTGGATTGAGATCATTGCTGTAGCATGTGGACCTATATTGGGTCCTGGTTGGTCTAGGTTACAGATCGACTTAATGAAGCACGTGGATTGAACATCTCGATATGTTTCTGGGATGTCTTATGTGTTGGATATTATTTGTTTGGTCTAACGACGACATGTTTTGTAACTATGTAATTGGTATATTGTCTGGTGGCCGACCTGATTGTTTATGGTTGAGGGTTTGTATATATAGATGTAAGAGCTCATTGTAGATCATGATAAGGATAAGTTCATGGGAATGAGATATGGATATGTAATGTGCAAATAATGTAATATCATTCAGGTAGAGGATTTTTTCGATCATTGGCAATCGAATTGGGTTTATGTAAGAGGATTTATTCCTCTGGTATTGAGCTTAATCAAAACTGTACTCAAGCATAGGAGATGCGATCTTTGTTGTTAAACCTCTTCTCCAGATTGTAGTCTAGATTTCTATGTAGTCAGTGAGACTCCTTTTGTGATGAGTAGTATGCTCTAGGTTGTTGGCCTTCCTTCAAGTGCAGGCCCCTCAATTGTAATTCACATACTTACTGCAAAAGTATTATCTGACTATGGGTAGGCTTCCCACCATGGTTTTTCCCTTTACCAGGTTTTCCACATATAAATCTTGGTGTCATGTGGATGGTATTTATTCTGTGATTATTATTTATTCTTAATTGGTTTAACTGCTATTCTGGTATTTGGTTTAAGCATTTTGGTATTATTATTTTGGGTTTTGGTATTAAAGTTTTAATTGCTCAAGGTTTTGATAATCTGTGACAACTAATTCACCCCCTCCCTCTCAGTTGTCTTCTGGTTATTTGAACTGTCTAGCATAGACAACCAAAACAACTAGTGTTGACATCAATGACAAACATCAATGCAACACATAATCAATTCCTCCAAATTGCCAAATTTCTCTAGCAAAACCACCTTGAATTTTAACAATTACCTCCTTCCCCTTGAAGAATATATTGAGACCTTCATTGTTAGCCAGATGACTTGACCACTTCCATCTTCTTCCCTCCAAAGAAGGCCAGTCACCTAGGTGATAACTTCTTTAGAAACTTCAAAGGAAATTCCCCTAATAACAACTCTATGATTGTTCTAGGAGAGAACAAATTTAATGGAGAGCTATTGATCATGTCCTCATAGATTTTCCATGAACTCTGAGAACCCGCCTTCGACATGATAGTTCCAAACCACAACATCCTTCTTGAAGTCATCGAGTTATCTGGCTTAAGAACCATGTGACCTCCCATAGAAAAATCATCGATGTTGATAGCCAAGGATTTTTCCTAAGCCCTCAACATAAACTCTTTACCAAAAAAGCTAACCAAAAAACATTGCCTTGTCAAAGTGAGATTATTCTTAACATAAATGTTAAAATTTTTGAAATCGTGCAAGCCACCGATGAAATAATTGCTAGAAATATCCTCTAGATAAGAAGAAGCATGTGAAAGGTTAATCCAACCTTTCGAAGTGATATTGGATGTAAAAAGTGTTACCTTGTAATCAAGGCTTAAGAAATGATCATTAAGTAGACACCCACATGTCCAACTAATCTCAATCTATTCCTTGAGCTCACATTTCTCTAGAGGTTTCACATGTATTGTAGCTTGAGTAATCTACATCATTAAAAGAAACTCACAGAAACAATGCCAACAAATGATGATGAGGTGGACATCACAAATTCTAGCCCAATTGGTAGTCCACATAATATGAATCATTAGTGCTAATCAGCATTAAGCCGAGATTTTTCAAATTGGAAAATTGCCTCTTCCGACGATACCCGTGAGCCCAAAGGAGACCAAGTGGGTAAAACTAGGGAGGTGGATATCCATGGGGGATTGGAATATTATACTCTCCTTGAAGGAGTAATCTGACATCGAGAGTCAAGGAATTCAAATTTCTCCAACATCTCAGACCCTAGCCAGGAAGGCCAAGCACTACAAAAGCATGAACAACCCAAATTTATTAGGTTTTCTATCCCAAACATAAATTAACCCTCACAAATATTTTAATTAGTCAAAATAAATTTTAATAAAGACTATTGCCAAAATGTAACTAATAATAATACAAATAATAGAGAGGATAAAATATAGTTTTTTGTGAAAATATATATAATCGAGAAAGATGTAAATAAAATAAAGAGAGAAAGCAATGTAATATATTTAAATATGGTTCTTGTGAATCTATATTAGTTTGATTCCTATATTTGGCAAGTAGCTTGTTAAGATCAATATGAATTAGCACATGATATTAGTACACTTTTATATATCTAAGACAAAATATGGAGTTGACAAATATCCATGTTGATTATATTGATATATGAATGGTTGCTAGTTATTTATTTTTATGTACGCCATTAATATAAATCTTATAAATTTTATCAATTGATTTACTTTAGGCTAATATACTAGTGCGCTATTTATTTAAATATTTATAAATCGATCTAGCATAAACATTTGAATGTTAGCCTAAATTTTGGCTCCACTATTAAGACTTGATGTACTAACCAATGTGAAATATTAGGTATGTATTAAGTAAAATATGTTAAGGCCAATCACTAGTTTAGTGTACTATTTGGAGTTTACTCTTCAATAGGTATCACTTAATGAATTATCATATGAATGGTGTAAGTGTGTGTTGTATGATTATTTGTATGAATTTATATGTAGAGCTATTGATTCATTTGTTTGGATGGTCATCATTATGGTTTTACAAATGTTGGAGAGGATCATTGTGTGTACTATACCAAATGCCTAACCATGTTGACTAACTCAAAAAGCTAGCTTTGGTGAGGAATCATGTTGTGAATTATTTATAAATGGTGTTTTAGAAAGATATATCTTAAAAACAATTACTGCATATACCTCTTTGGATAAGACACTTAGTTTTTAAACCCATATTTAAATAATCACAAGTCAATCTCATTTTTTATTAAGATTTAGGTGATAAGACACCTAACATGGAGTAGACTAAGACCCCATAGTTGGTACTAGGGTAGTGCATCATGAGAGATAGAATGAGAAATGGGAGGCTACAATCATCATAATAGAAGAATAATTATAAATCAAGTGGATACAATGCAAACTGTAAAAGGATTGATATATAAGAGAGAATTATGGAAGAAGTGGTATTCCATATAGTCGTGAACATCATTAGAGGAAGTATTCTATGTGGAAGCATCTGATCAAATGATAGATGTTTCACGTAGATGTTAAATACTCACCCATATGTTAACTTTTAACTTTTCATAATATATTGCATTGATTATTATATATTATGTTAACCCTTAACTTGTCATAATATATTGAGTTGATTATTAACTCTTATCTATGAGATGGATAGTTGTGCTGCTAGATTAAATAACTACTTTGAGTATGTTTTTTATTATATTTATTTGATGATTTACCTTCAATGTGTGGGATATATTTATATAGTTGTTTGATCCATAGATGGATGTGAAGGAGAATACATGGATTCACTTGAGCATCTTAACTTACCTAGTTCCAATGGTCAAATTATTCACCCTATGTTTAGTATGGTATGTTGACTTTTTAACCAGTTTTATTCATTTATGAATATAGTAATGCTATTTTTATCTATGCACTTTGCCTCTAATCTTAGACATTTATGATTTTAGATCCCTTTGTTGTGGGTAAACCCATAAATTTTGTGCATCCTTTTCATATATTTATTTCAAAAATTTCTTTCTATTTTCTTATTTATTTGTTTGTACAATTCTTGTTGTGAAGTGTTTGCTAATCATTTTTCTATTTGAATCATTTTTTATTTATTTATTTTTTTTTTGTGTGTGTGTATAATCCCTATATGAAGATGAAAATAAAGAGAGGTAACAATATTCATAATAATGATTTATATATCAAAGTCCTTGGAAGATTAATATGGATAAATGTAATGTATACTTTTTCTTAAGGTTATACTCTCATGTTTCATGCAACCTGAACTATTACATGTTATTGAGGAACCTCATGGAAATATATGTGTATGAATCTTAATTAGTATTTTTTATTAAATGTTTCTTAAAAATAAATAAATTATTGCATTTATTTGTTAATGTATGTAGTATTATTGGGTTCCTTAAGGTTCCTCATGGGAGAGATTACAAAACATGATAGCATCCCAAGATTTTTTGAGATTCAAAAGTGCATATTTCACATGGCTCATATAAGACACATGTCATGACACCCAAATAGAAAATTAATAGACTCTCTCACTCATTTGACCAAATAGAATTCTCTTTTTTTCATTAAAAACAAAATATTTTATTTTTATGTTCTCAAGCTTAGTTCGTAGATGGCATTGTATTGTCCAGTAAGGCTAATATGTGAGAGGTACAGATTATAAAAAATGCCATTGAGGAATATTCAAGATTTGTTAGGAAAAATAATGAACAAAGAGAAATCTAGGATATTCTTTTCAATACAAAGAAGGTCATTGTTTACTCTCAAATGGGATAGTTCTAGTTAAGATAGAGTAAACAAAATACATAAACATAGCATAAATAATATCAATCAATATTCAGTGCAACATATGGTAGAATGATATTCCTTTATTACCAAGTGTAATTGTGTATACATTATTCCTCCATAATTTCCCATACAATACACCAACATATATAGTGCCTAGCAGTTGGTTAAGACTACCAACCATCGACAATTAACACAACCTTTCAAGAACAATTAGTTACACTACCAAGTACTAACAACCATATAACCAAAACATTATGTATTTACTAATGGTAGATTTGCTATCTACATCAGCCCCCTTGAAAACAAATTTATCTTCCAGATGACAAAAACAAAATGGGAGCTAACTCTAGTATATGCAAACTAGTGAGAGGGATGAGAGAACATACCTAGAAGTAGAGAAGACTAAGGGGTGTTAGGATATGAGTACTATTGTAGGTGTTGAAGGAACTTGTTTGCCACCAACTCTCGCTCTTGAGCAGCTTTGATCATGTATACAACCTCCATGAGTTGATTTTGCATCTTCTCTAACTTGTTATCCTTCTTCTCTAGATCCTCAACTTTCCCCTTTATTTGCTCATCCCTACTAGCTAATTAGGCCTCCAATTGAGTAACCTTATCTACCAAAGTTGTCCTCATCTACTCCTCCATAAACTTCTAGATATGTTTTGCCATAGTTTTCTCCAATGTTGTGACCCCTGAATGCTCCTGGGTTGATTGCTCTTAGGCCTTTTGTATGTGGTCAGCCAAAGCTTGTCTTACTGTCTCTTCTTCCCAAGGGAATGCTCCTAATGAGCAGTCAACTTCTCTGCTCGCACCACCACCATTTTCTTGTGCTACAAGAATAAGTCCTCGAAGGTGACCTCCATGTCCCAAAATAATTTCAAAAGACCAAGTTGGCCATCTACTATTGTTTGAGTCATAATTCAAGCATCTATCATATCATATGTCTCTTCCTTCATCCACCCCTTGGAAATGAAGCACCTAAAAAAAATTGTGTTACACTCACCCTTCACGAATGCTAAGAAATGGTTTGTCACTTGAATCACTATGGGATCGTCACCAATGTTGACACATCTTGCAATGTTTCCAACTCTACTATAAAAAAATGCAACCCCTCCAACTATTTGACACATTGTTGCACAGTGCCAATGTGATCCCTTGGATTTAGATTGCTCAATCATAGTATGATCTCCTTGTCTTCACCAGATGACAATCCCTCCCTCCCTACAACATCAGGTTGGGTTCTATTTCTATCACCCTCTGTGATTTCATTTTCATCCATGGTCTCCTCTACTCTTTTACTCAGGAGCATTCATCTCTTTAGGTATCACCCATGGTGACTCAAGTGGATCCTCTAGAGTGATTCCCAATGTTTCCAGCCATGAATCAATGACTTCCTTGTTCTTCTATGTGGGACTCATGGATGGCCCTCTGCTAGTGTCAGTTTAAGTTTTGTTGTTCCTATCTTGGCTGGTGAGGGCCATACTTCTACATCCACTATGACTATTATAGCTTCCATCGACATCCACTATAATTGTTGTGGCTTCCACCACTGGGGAGACTGTCGAGGTCCCACAAACTACCATGGGTGGCAAGGTTGTGCCAGGGGTGGTGAGTGTTGTTTTTGATACCATGAATGGCGTATTTTCTACCAATGGTAAATTTTCTAAGGCACAAAAATTGCTTGTTCTATCAATAGAACCAATCTATTATTTTTGTGGAAGTGAACTACTAGTGGTGCTGAAATTGCTAGTTTTGTTGATGGGATTGAAAGTGTTGGTCTAACTCTCAAATATGGAGTGACATTGTCCACAACTCTGCATCATCTTATGGTGAGGTGGACATCACAAATCATAGCCCAATTGGTAGTCCACATAATATGACCATTGGTGGTAGTCAGCATTAGGCTGAGATTTTTCAAATTTGAAAATTCCCTCTTCTAGTGATGCTTGTGAGCCCAAAGGAGAGGGCTGGTAAAATTAGGGAGGTGGATATCCATGGGGGATTTGATTTTTATACTTTCGTTGTAGGATTAATTTGACATTGAGAGGAAAGGAACTAAAATTCCTCCAACATCTTAGACCCTAACCAAGAAGGCCATGTCCTACCAAAGTATGAACAACCCAAATTTATTAGGTTATCTATCCCAAACATAAATTAACCTTTACACAAATATTTTAAGTATTCAAAATAAACTTTAATTAAGATTGTTTCCAAAATATAACATATTAATTTAAATAATAGAAATGATAAAATATAGTTTTCTACGAAAATATATATAATTGAGAAAGATGTAAATAAAATAAAGAGAAAAAGAAATGTAATATATTTAAATGCGGTTCTTGTGAATCTATATTAGTTTGATTCCTATATTTGGAAAGTATCTTGTTGAGATCAATAAGAATGAACACATGATATTAGTACACTTTTATATATCTAAGACAAAATATGGAGTTGATAAATATGTATGTTGATAATATTGATAAGTGAATAGTTCCTAGTTATTTATTTATATTTATACCATTAATATAAATCTTACAATATTTATCAATTGATCTTCTTTAGGCTAATATACTAATGCATTATGAATTTAAATTTTTATCAATTGATTTAGCATGCACATCATAATGTTGGCCTAAATTTTGTCTCCAGTATTGAGACTTGATGTACTAACTATTGGCAATATCAAGGAATTGATTATGTGTTACATTGATGTTTTGTCATTCATGTCAACACTAGCTATTATGATTGGTTACCGATATATAGATTTTGATTACCAGTAGAAGAGACTATCAATTTGATACTACTAACATGTTTGGATCAATGGAATATGTTTGGTTTGATGTGTTTCATGTTTCTGGAGTATGTTTTGGTCAGTTGGTATTGACTTGATGATCAAATGCTATCATGCATTCTATTAAGCCTATACCGGTAAGGGTTTAGGCTTTTACCAGCAGAGCTTTTACTGAGAATCTTTGATAGGATACATAAGTGGTGTTGGTGTGGCTTCTAGATGGAATTCGAGATGCGGAAGGTGATCTTTGTTCATGCCTCGACTGATTGGAGACATTGCTTTGGTGTGGTGGATCTATTTGGGTTCGGTATCTATTTAGGTTATGGACCGATATCATCTAATGTGCTATTAAGTGTTCTCTACATGTTACTGGGATGAATTATGGATTGGTTAATATTGTTTTAGTCTAAAGAAGACATGGTATATCATTTTAATGTGGATGTATGTAATGATCTTATTATAATATCTTTTAGGTGGCTGACCTAATTGATTTAGGCCTTAGGGTTTGTATAAATTGATGTAAGATCTCATTGTAGATCATGGTCATGGAATGAAATGTGTGAATAATGAAAAGATCATATGCAAAGGAGATTTAGTCAATCATAGGTGATCGGATTGGGTTTATGTAAAAGGTCAAAGGCCTCCGGTATTGAGCTTAACCGAGACTATAATTAGGCATGGTAGATGCTATAATTGGTAGGTCATTCTTCCGAATTGTTGTACAATTATATTGAGGTGGTTATAACCTCTTTTTAGTCAGTGAGACTCCTTTGTAATGAGTAGTACGCTCTATACATTGTGCCTTCTTGCATGTGCAGGCCCCTTATTATATCACATACTTTCTGTAAGAGTATCATCTCATTGTGGGTAGGGTTCCCACCGTGGTTTTTCCCATTATTGGGTTTTCCACATACAAATCATGGTGTTATGTGGTATGGTTGCATTGTGTTGATTATTTGTTTCATACTTAAGTTTTATTGCTTACTAGTATCTATTTCTTCTATTCTAGTATTTAATGTTTATGTGCTCCGATTAAAGGTTATAAAGTGGTCTAGTTGATCTAATCTATTGACAACTTATTCACCCCCCTTTCAGTTGTCCACCGGTTATTTTAACAATTGGTATTAGAGCTTTGGTCCTCTTTTGCAGAAGCTTAACTACTTGAGGTAGATCCTATGGAAACTATTAGCTCAAATCCAACAGTAGCTATTTTGAGAAGAGAAATCCCTAATCTTGATGGAACAAACTATGGGATATGCAAAATTTGAATGGAGACTCATCTTAGATGTCTTGGAAAGGATATTTGGGAGATCACTGAGAAAGGATATATACCTTATGATCCGACATCTGGGAATCCTTCTCCCATAGACTTGGACAAAACTATTGAAAATAATTGCAGAGCTAGAGAATCCCTCTTGTGTGCACTCACTGATCAACAAATCATGGGATTGACTAATAAATCATCTGCAAAGGTTATGTTTGATAAATTTCAAACTCTGAATGAAGGTGACCCTACTCTCAAAATTGCTAAACTTGATGGTTACCAGGTAAGATATGAGAACTTGAAGATGGAAGATAATGAAATAATTGCTACATTTATGGAAAGAGTAAATGAGAATGTCATGGGAATTCAATGTTGTGGAGGATCTCTGAGTGAAGATGAAATAGTTAATAAATTTCTGAGAGCCCTACCAATGGCTTACAAGATGAAGGCTGTTGTAATTAATGCATTGAGAACATTGGCAAACACTTCAATTAATAGAGACATTTTGATTGGGAAATTATATGCTTTTGAGCTTGAATAATTTGGACCCTCTGGAGATGCAAAGTCAGAACCTACTTTTCATGCATCATCATCTACTGGCAAAAGTGATTGGAAAGCCCTATATGCAAAAGAATTGGAAGATATGATGAAATAGGATGAAGAATTCGAGCAACTTGAAGCACTATTTGCTAGAAGAGTGTGTAAAGGACTGACAGGAAATAAGTATGAAGGAAAAGCACCTTTTAAATGTTTTGCATGTAATAAGATTAGTCATTTTGCATCTAGATGTTCTGAAAGGAATTCAAGATTTGAAGAAAGAGTTAAAAGATCTTTTAAGCCTAATGATGAATATCAGTTCAAGAATAAGCACATGAGAAACATAGATAAATCATGCTACTATGTTGATGAGAAAGGAGTAAGTGATGACTCAGAGGAAGAACCAACAAGAGACTCTTCTAGTGGATCCGACAGTGGAAAGGAATGGGTGTTCTATGCTATAAAGGAAGATGAACCGGAACCAGTTATCAAGAATGAAGAAAAGGCCCTGGCAGAAAAAGTTGAAGACAAGGATGAATGGGTAATTGATAGTGGATGCTCAAATCATATGATTGGAGATAAAAGAAAATTTATGCCCCTACAAGAATACAATGGTGGTCAAGTCAGATTTGGCGATGACAAAGCATGTATGATCAAAGGTAGAGGTATTATATCTCTAGATGGTGAGCATAATACTGATAATGTTTACTATGTAGAAGGTTTAAAGCATAATCTTGTAAGTGTTGGTCAATTAGTGGATAAGGGATTCTAACTTCAGTTCAAAGATAGAAAATGCAAAATCATTAACAGAACTGGCCTGGAGATTGCAACCGATACTCAGACTAGAGGTAATATCTTTCACTTGAATATCAGTGATAAGATATGTTTGATTGATCATACTGATGAGAGTTGGTTATGGCATAAGAGGTTGTGTCTTTTTAATTTTGATTGTAATTTTAAGATCAGTTCAATAAAGGCGGTTAGGGATATACCTAAGATTATAAAACTTCATAATCTGGTATGTTAGGAATGTCAATTGGGAAAGCAAGTTAGAACTTCTTTTAAGATCATACATGATAAATCAATGATGTGCTTGATTTGATTCATGCTAACTTATGTGGTCTAGCAAGAGAAGCTTTCAAGGTGATAGGTAATTCATACTTATAATTGATGATTATTCTAGAATGACATGGGTGACTTTTCTAAGGGAGAAGTCTAAAGATTTTGAGAAATTAAAGATCATTAAAGTAATGGTGGAAATAGAAACTGGATTGAAAATCAAATGTCTGAGATCAGATCAAGGCGGTGAGTTCACATCTCATGAATTTAACAGTTATTATGAAATAAGTGAAATTAGGAGACAATTATCTGCAACCCGGACTCATCAGTAGAATGGAGTAGTGGAAAGGAAGAATAGAACCATTTTGGATGCACCAAGAACCATGATGATGGAAGCCAAATTGCCTCAGATCTATTGGAGAGAATAAGTGAGTACAATAGTCTACACATTCAATAGAGTTCATATCAAAGGTGAAACTAGTAAGACATTATGAATTATTGTTTGGATATACATCTACTCTTAAATATTTTAGAATTTTTGGAAGAAAATTTAATATCAAAAGGGATGATTCAATTGGGAAGTTTGATCCTAGATGTGATGAAGGGATATTTCTTGTATATTCAATTCAGAGAAAAGCATATAGATGTTATAACAAAAGATTGCAGAAAATTGTGGAGAGCACAAATGTGAAAGTGGATAAACAATACAAAAATCAATCTATATCATATGATAGAGAACCGACAATGGAAATTATCATAACTGATTTGGTAATTCCTCAACTGGTACAAGACATTGAGACAGTTACACCGGTACAATCAAAAAATTCAATTGTAACTGATGATCAGAACAGAGAACCTAAAGTTCATAAGACACCAAGGTATGTAAGATTAAATCATTTTGAAGATCATATAATTGGAGATGGGAACAAGGGAGTTATAAGAAGAAGAATACTGGCAAATGAAGAGGTATGTCTTATTTCTTAAATTGAACCGACATCTGTTATTTAAGCTTGTAAAGATGAATATTTGTTAAAGGCTATGGAAGATGAATTAGATCAAATAGAGAAGAATAAAACTTGGACTTTAGTTCCATGACCTAAAAATAAGAATGTTATTAGAAATAAATGGGTTTTTAGAAATAAATTAAATGAGAATGGTCAAGTTGTAAGAAACAAGGCTAGACTGGTTTGTAAAGGATATTCTCAAATGGAAGGAATTGATTATGGTGAGACATTTGCAATAGTAGCTATAATTGAAGTTGTTAGACTATTTATTGCCTATGCAACATACAAGAACTATAAGATCTATCAAATAGATATTAAATGTGCATTTTTTAATGGTGAGCTTGGAAGAAGTATACATTGAGCAGCTTGATGGATTTTCACTAATAGATGACAAAGATATGGTTTGCAGGTTAAGGAAAGAATTATATGGATTGAAACAAGCTCCTAGAGCTTGGTATGCAAGGTTGGATAAATATCTTTTGAAGATTGGCTATACAAAAGGTAATGTTGACAACAATTTATATTACATGATCACTGATGATGATATTCTGATTATTGAATTATTTGTTGATGATATCATATTTAGAGGTGAAGATAAATTATTCATGAATTCTCTAATAATATGAAGGATGAATTTGAAATATCTATGACAAGTGAGATGAGATTTTTCTTAGGTTTGCAGATTACTCAAACTAAAAAAGGAATTTTTATCTGTCAAACTAAGTATCTAAGGGAATTGTTGAAGAAGTTTGGTATGGATAATTCCAAACCGGTAAGTACTCCTATGGTGACAAATGATAAATTATCTATCAAAGACACATCTGCACCAGTAAATTTGACAAGGTATAAGTCTATGATTGGTTGCGTGTTATATCTAACTCAGACTAGACTGAATATTATAAATGCAATAAGTATTGTTTCAAGATATCAAATTAATCCTAAATAAAATCATGAATGTACAGTAAAGAGGATATTATGGTATTTGCAAGGAACCACAGAATATGGCTTATGGTACTCTAGAGATGATAACTTGCATTTATTTGCATATTCAAATGTAGATTGAGTAGGAGATACTGATGATCAGAAGAGCACTTTTGGTGGAGCTTTCTTTCTTGGAAAGAAATTTGTTTCATGGATCAGCAAAAAAAAATCATGCATTTCTTTATCTATTGCAGAAGCTAAATATGTTGCAGCAACAACTAATGCACACAAGTCTTGTGGATGAAGCAAATGTTGAAGGATATCAAGGTAAATTGCAATGAACTAGTAGTTATCTATTGTGATAACTCTGTAGCTATTGGCATGTCTAAAAATTTGGTATTTCACTCTAAGACTAAGCACATATCAATAAAATATAACTTTTTGAAGGAAAAGGTGGAAGAAAAGGAAGTCAAATTAGTTTATGTGAACACTAAAGAGCATATTGCAGATATATTCACTAAACCATTGTCTAAGGAATCATTTGAGTATTTAAGAGACACATTAGGGGTGTCTACCCCTCCAGTAGAAACTTAATTAATCAAGCAGAGAATCAGTTCAGTATGTATCATCAATGTTATCCTTTGCTCCAAATTGATGTAGTGGTGCTACTACTCAGGGGGAGTAGTCAGCTTTGAGATTCACAGGATTTTGATATCTATGTCATTTCTTTGGCATTGATGTCAAAGGGGGAGAGTTATATGATGTAGAAAATAATGTCACAATATGTCATATGGGGAGAGATTCAAATCACTTTCAAATAGGACTACACTCCTTAGGGGGAGTTGCTGGGATTTTTCAGTTTTTCATTGTTATATCTTCTATGAGAATTTTTTGGCATTTCTTGGCACTTAGATGTTTTCTTTTTCTCATCTAGTATTGCCATTAATGCCAAAGGGGGAGATTTTTGGCAATATAAAGGAATTTATTATGTGTTGCATTGATTTTTTGTCATTGATGTCAACACTAGCTGTTATGATTGGTTACTGACAGATAGATTTTGATTACCGGTAGAAGAACTAGTGTTACAGATAGAAGAGACTATCAGTTGGATACTACCGACATGTTTTAATCAATGGAATATGTTTGGTTTGATGTGTTGCATGTTTCTGGAGTATATTTTGGTCAGTTGGTATTGACTTGATGATCGGATTCTATCATACATTCTAGTAAGCCTATGCAGGTAAGGGTTTAGGATTTTACTGATAGAGCGTTTACTGAGAATCTTTGACAAGATGCATAAGAGGTGGTTTGGCTTCTAGATGGAATTCAGGATGCAAAAGGTAATCTTTGTTCATGCCTCAACTAATTGGAGATATCACTTTGGCATGGTGGATCTATTTGGAGCTAGTATCTATCTAGGTTATGGATCGGTATCATGTAACATGATATTAAGTGTTCTCTACACGTTACTGGGATGATTTATGGATTGGTTAATGTTGTTTTGGTCTAAAGAAGACATGGTGTATCATTGTAGTGTGGATGTATGTAATGATCTTATTGTAATATCTTTTAGGTGGCCGACCTAATTGTTTTAGTCCTTAGGGTTTTTTATAAATTGATGTAAGATCTCATTGTAGATCATGGTCATGGAATGAAATGTGCAAATAATGAAAAGATCATATGTGAAGGATATTTGGTCAATCATAGGTGATCAGATTGGGTTTATGTAAGAGGTCAAAGGCCTCTAGTATTGATCTTAACTAGGACTATAATCAGGCATGGTAGATGCTATCATTGGTAGTTCATTCTTCTGAATTGTTGTACAATTATATTGAGGTGGTTATAACCTCTTTGTAGTCAGTGAGACTTCTTTGTAATGAGCAGTATGCTCTAGACAGTGTGCCTTACTGCATGTGTAGGCCCCTTATTGTATAACATACTTTTTGTAGGAGTATCATCTCATTGTGGGTAGGGTTCCCACCGCGGTTTTCCCCTTTACTAGGAGTTCCACGTACAAATCATGGTGTTACGTGGTATGGTTGCATTGTGTTGATTCTTTGTTTCATACTTAAGTTTTATTGCTTACTGGTATCTATTTTTGCTATTCTGGTATTCAATGTTTATGTGCTCCAGTTAAAGGTTATAAAGTGGTTTGGTTGATATAATCTATTGACAACTGATTCACTCGCCCCTCTCAATTGTCCACTGGATATTCTAACACTAACCTATGTGTGCAATATGAGGTATGTTATAATTTTCTTTGGTAACTTGAATTTGAAGAAGTTAGATTTGGGTCATTTGGTTGGATCTATTCCTTTTAGATCTTAGGTCAAATCTTCTTATAAGGTTAATAGAATTGGTTAATGTTCTTTTTCTCCATTGGCTATTTTTACAATAAATATTTGATGGTTCTTTGTAATTTAATCTCAGTTAACTTGAGATTGTTGATATTAGATGTGATAATAATGGTTCGGTTAACTTTTTTTTCCTTTCATTATGAGATAACTTGTTATCATTGTGGCATGAGAGATCTTTATGATTTAGTTGGAACCGTGTTATTTGTGAGATAAATTACATGATTTTGGTTTTTTTTTTTTAACAAAGGGAGTTTTGATGAGTAGTTGGCATATTTTGTGGAGCATATTATCTATCTTGTCAAAATTTAAATTCCATCTTCTTTGTTTATATTCTTCACAAATAGAATGTTGTTATGGATTATTTTACTAAATGAGTTTCTAAGGCTAATAATAGATATAATAATTCAAATTGGGAGTCCTAATTCATTTGTGTGTGTGTTCTCTATGGAAAGAAAGAGAGGGAAGGATATTCACAATTATTATTATTTATATTTCAAAGGAGCTCTTCTCTAGCAAAACCACCTTGAATTTTAACAAGTACCTCCTTCCCCTTGAAGAATACATTGAGATATTCATTGTTAGCCACATGACTTGACCACTTCCATCTTCTTCCCTCCAAAGAAAGGCCAGTCACCTGGGCAATAACTTATTGTCATGTCATAAATTGTACACCCTTGCTAGGGTGGTACAATTTCACTCTTAGGTTAGCACTCGCTTTAGTGTATTTGCATCTTGAATTATTATTTCCCTTGAAGCATTTAATTAATTAATTTAATTAAAGCTAAAGTTATATTTCATCACATCATACAATATAAAATTGGGCCCTTTACCCTAAGTGTGCCCCTTTTTATTTTATTTCTCCAATAAATAATTTAATCATAAACACTAATTATGTCCTATTTTGACCTTTAAGGTCCGATTTTACCTATGAAAACACCTCAAAATAAGCTGTAACTTTCAGATTTTCTCTAATATCATCATATCTAATGGCCTTGAAAATTTGGTCAAAAGTTGGTCGGACCATGTGCATTCTCGCCACGGTCCTCGGCTTTTTTCCTGAAATTTTGAGAGCACAATTCTATGATATTATAATTCTTAACCCCAAAAGATTGGCGGGAAATTCAATTCCTAGGTTGGCCTAAAGGTGGAATTAAGTCAAAATTAAGATCTAGGGTTTCATACATAAGAGCTCTCTTTCTTCGTTTGAAGGGAGCTAAGATCTATCTATCTGAGAATCTAAGAGTAGGTTTTTGGAGCACAAGGAGCCTGATATATAGTGAAAGAGAAGCCTATGTGGAGTCTTCAACAACATTCAACAAAATTTAACAACATTCATAAAGAATTTGTCAAGAATTCATCATCAATTAGGAGCCTTGAAGACATTGAATAATAATAGGAGATCTAGTGGCAATATCTCTCCCTTGGGGATTGGTATGATTTCATGTTATTTTCATGTCTTTGTATGAGCTTTTTTACATAAATTTGCATATTTACATTCATGATTTAGATCATTTAGTATATTTGGTTTGAAGCATTATCATTTACATTTAGGGTTTACTCTCATGCATAGGCTAGCTCTAGTTTCTTATCATTTAGGATCTTGCATACACACAAAGTTCTAGCACACATATTTTCAGTACATCATTGGCTATTTGTGGAGGTGGAAATCACCAACATAGGGGTTTGACTAAGAAAAAACACCATATATCCACCCAAACCTTTTCTTTTCAGTTGCAGGTGTAGAAATAGGTACCCGAAGGCACTTTCAGCTCAGTAAAAGGCACAAGAACCACCCAAAATTATTAGATCTGCCATAATATGCCTATGACAGGGGCATGGTATTCCTTAACTCTCTCTTTCTCACAAGAAGTAGCCAAATTGAGCTATCTCCCTAGTCTCTTTCATATTCCCAATGTGTTGGCAAAAGTGGGATTAGGTCCCAGTCACCTGATCTTTCTTTTCTTGCCACCACATTTTGGTGAACCCGGCATGAATCCAACCTTCTTCAATTCTGATTTATGTTCTCAGATCTGAGTTTATTTTCTATTTAAAATTCAAATTTGCATTTACAAGATTCAAGTCCTTGCAAATTTCAAAATTTAGAGGCTAATTTTGTTAAAACCCTAATTTTTCAATTCAAAATTGAACTTGTGGATAGCTTAACTGGGATTATTAATTTCAAATATGATTTTGGAACACATTTCACTCATAAATTTCATTTTCTAAATCAACATTTAGAGTGCTTTCATTGGTTAAAATTAAACATTTCCTTCTATTTTGCATATCTTATCATTTGAAAGAGGAAATTTTTGTCATGATGCATTCATTTCATAAATGTAATAATGGGTTAGCTTCCCTTGTTCCAATTTTTCCATATCTTAAAGAACCTCCTCTTATCTATGACAACATTTTATTTCCTAAGGGATTTGTTACGAATCCCTTTAAAACTCTCCCGTACTTTAAGGATGAAGATTTGAACAGTGATCTTGAAAATTCTCCTAAAATGTGTCCTTCCCACCTGGCTATCTTAGAGAAGAGGATGATATCATAAATGCCTTTCTTGATGTTACTTTACCTTCCTTACATGATTCCTCTCTAAGTGAAAAGGTATTGATGGATATTGACTTATCTTATCCTAAATTTGGTCTTACCAATGGGGGCATGTTAATACAACAAGAGGTTATGTACACTTCTTCCAAAGATCTCCTTCCTAAGCATGAATATTTAGAGAAGGATGTTCATCTCCCTCATAAAGAATGCTCCCCTCATGAGGTTCATTTTGTGCTATAAGATGGTATTGTCCCTACGTTTCCTAGTAAGGGCATTTTCTCTTTTGATTCCAACAAAATTCCCACTAGAGATGATGCATTAATGAGAAATGCTTGCCCTTCTCCTAAAGCTTGTCTTATCCATAAAGATGCCTTAGAGAAAGAAGATGAAACCATGACCAATTTCCTTAATTCTCTCTCCCCTAAAGATCCTATTGAACACATTTTGAGGCAAGAAGATGATTTAAATACATGTAGTGATTATCTCCCTCCTAAGGATGAAGAATTAATAAACAATGTTATCCCTTCTCCTAAAATTGGCAATAGCAATAAGGACATCTTTGTGCAAGATATTTCTAATATTTTTTCAGTGACCTCACTATTTTGGATGAAACATTAGAAGAAGGTGTTGATTATTCTCTAAACCATGAGAGAATCCTAGCCTAAGGGGATGAAATCATGATTGATAACTCTCTTGATATAATTTCACCTTCCATGAATCTCAATCATTCTCTTTCTAAAAATAAAGCATCTCTCTCTCCTCAACTTGGTTCTACTCATAGGATACCCTAGTTCGAGACAAGATGGTTAACATATTTTTCAAATATCTCCCTCGCAAAGGTGATACTTTAAAGAGTAATGTTGATCCTTCTCCTAGAGATTTTATTCACCATGAAGATCCTTTGGTGATAGAGGATGATATGACCTTTCCTATGTTAGTCCCAACCGGTATAGAGAGGGGAGGGGTGAATCAGTACATTACCGATTTTAACTAATTCATACTTTTTCTTTAAGTATGAACTAATTAACCATTCACTAATGTACACAATTGCTATAGAAGAATAAGCATACATGAAAAGATACATAAAGACACACAGTTTTATCTTGTGGAAACCCAATAGTGAGAAAAGCACGGTGTGAGTAGAAACACACAAAAATTTTACTCTTTTGGAGTATGCCCGGTGAAGAGACATCCTTGTTAGGAGATTACAAAGACACTGGTTAGGTGCCACCTGGTTAATGGATTTTGATCAAGGCTGGTTAGTGCCTTTACCCTGTTAAAGGTAGCCTAGTTAAAGGACTTAGAACATCAATTAAGATGTTACCCAGTTAAGGGATTTATACAATGGGACCTGTTAAATTCCACCCAGTTAAGGGATTTATGCTTCAGTCATTTCAAAACAACAGAGAAATGATCAGATACAAGAAGCTACACATTAGCCTGATCAGATCACAATTAGGCATCAGTCTTGGTCTGCATGAGTTATGCCTGGTCTTCACAACTCTGCCTTCTTCCAGTTTGTTGATACTTGAATCCTGCATTGCTGGTCCTCTGTTACCTGAGTCGCTACTCTGTGAAACCCCACTCTACCAGTCTTTTGTCACTTGGCTCTGCATGCTCTGAAACTCCCCTTGTGTCCTTTTTTACATTAACTTCATTCACCTTGACAACAACCTTCTCAACAATGAGATTTGTGTATTTATAGACCCTTAAGTCTTTCGCCAACTTTTCTTTCCAAAACACACCTTTCAAGCCTTAAATTGCACTTCTGAGATCATGCAGGAATCTCTGTCAATATTATCAAACATGCTGATATTTTTATTGGTTGACTAAGAGAAGACTTCTAATTTAGCTGGTTGTAACTGAACGTTACCAGTCTATCGGTTAATGAGTTTTCTAGTGAACCGATCAAAACCTTGTCTAGCTGATTTCTTCCAGTGTACTAGTTTAGTCTTTTCTTAGCCGGTGCACATCTTCCTTACAGATTTACTCACCACTACTCAATCGCCTTACTACTTTTTGGTCTACTACTTGTTAGTCTACTGCTTTTCGTTCTAGTGCTTGTCAGTATACTTACTGTCTATTGATTTACTCACTGCCCAGTTTGCTTACTCCCTAAGGATTGGGAAGACTAAAGAGATGATGTTTCCAACAATGACAACCATATTATTTACCGGTCATACAAAATTGCATTAGAATTCCAACAAACTCCCCCTTTGGCATTGGTGGCAAATTCTACAAACTACTGTATCAGTCCCATTGCCCCTATTTCTAACAACCCCTATTTCTAACAAGACTCCATAAAAGCCAAAATTCCCCCTTTTTCCATCAATGGAAAAGACTATCCAAGATGATTTGTCAAAATAAAGCAAAAATCTCTTTAAATGTTTCTTGAGCCATTTGTAAAGAAGATTCCCATGAAGATTAAATTTGTTTCATGGTAGTAAAGTGGCCATGTAATACTGCAATGAAGACCTCCATATCGTCAATTGTCTTGTAGTTAGGTGCATTAATTAAGTGGTATGCCTATTTAATGTTCAATTGCATGAAGTCTATAATTGGTGCTAAATAGCACTGGAGCTCTAACATGCTAAGGCTTCTTTTCTCTTCTTCATCTTTCAACTTTCTGAGTTGATGATTGAGCATTTTGATTTTTCCAATGAAAGTTGATGTTGAACTACTAAGAGGATCAAATGAGCTTGTTGTAGTGTGGTCTTAATTTCTTTTGTTCTGGTTGATAGAGAAACTTTTCTAACTGTTATCTGCTCCATTAGGTTATCTCCTTGTTTTGATTCATATTTTCTTATTGCAACCTTCTCTAGATCAGTTTCCTCTGAACTGATTTCTTTTGACTAGAGTATTCAACTGATCAATAATGGGTGTAGTATCATCAACTGTAATTTCCGGGATGAGATGAGAGAGAATTGTTTTGGCAAAGGTGTGGATTCTTGCCATCTTTTTTTTTTCTCAGTTTTACCTTTTCGGCTTAGATTCTCATTTTTTTTGAGACTTCCATCAACTATTTTGGGGTCATTTTATTTATATCTATAACCGAATCACCTTCTTCTTCTTCCTCTATTCCTTCTTCAATTTTTGAGGGTTAAGCTTCTTAGCTAGTTTTTGTGATGATTCTTACCTTTTGCTTTACATTTTCCCTGTTTAAGTCTAATTTTCTTTTTATCGGAGGGGTATCCAACACTACTGTGTTATATTTTATCTTCTCTTCCTCTTTTCCTTCCTCATCTTTCTTCTCTTCTTCTTTTCCTTCCTCTGATTTCTTTCCTTCCTCTTTGCCTTCCTCTATTTTCTTTTCATCCTTATTTCCTTCCTCTATTCTCTTCTCTTCCTCTGTCTTCTTTTCTTCCTCTTTTCCTTCTTTTGTTTTCTTTTTCGTCCTCTTTTTATTTCTTTGTTCTCTTCTCTTCCTCATTTCCTTCCTCTGTTCTTTTATCTTCCTCTGTCTTCTTTTCTTCCTCTTTTCCTTCTTGAGAGAGATTAGGATTTGGTGTTGGTCAGTTTCTATGAGGTGTATCCTCATAAGGAATTTCTTCAACTAACACTTCATCTTGACCTGACAATTTAGTTTTATCAGCTTCCTCTATCGCTGAAGTATGAACCAGTTGTTCAATACCTGTTGTTAGATTGGGGGTGTCTGATACAAAATCTCCTATGATGTCCTCAATATAGAATGTATCAAAACCTTCAATGGATTATTTTACTTTGCCTTTATCAAGGACAACTACCCCTTTGTCATGTTTAGTTTCTTGTTCAATTTCTTCTTCAATCTTCTTTTGCTGGTCCATAATTTCCTTCCACAAGGCAACACCTTCAGCGTGCACTTCTCTAATTTCACCTACTGCCACTCTTCCAATTTTTTTCCTTATCTTGAAATGTTGAATGCATTCTTCAGCCGCCAATGAAGCTTGATCAAAATCTAATTCATGTTGCACTTTCATGAGAGCTTTTATTCTGAGCTCTTTTTCAATAGCTAGAGCAGTCTTCCATCTTCCTTCAATTTTATCCAGCAAATCTGATTGAATAATGCCATACAATTCACTGGGAGTTCTACAAAAGGTGTACAAGTTCCAGATCAAATATTCCGCAAGTTTCCTCTTGTCTTCATCATTACTAAGAGAATATCTCCTTCCTACACCAGAAAAACCTCCAAATTCTTTGATGCCATGCACCATCTCATCAATTGTTGGAGATTTATTCCTTTCATTTCTTCAAACCTTTGTTACTTCAACATCTGACTCAATGTCACCTTCTTTCTTATCCTCTTTAAGTTTTGGATGACTCTTTTTCTTTCTAGTGTAAGTTACTCCTACCGGTCTATCTTTGTTTGGTGAAGATACCAGAGTACCTAGATTATTTTCCTTTGTGTGTGTTGTCAGTTTAGTTGCTGCAATGCCCTTTGGGTTTTTTTTGCCACTTTCTTCTTTTCACTGGTTAGTTCATCATCTTTGGCAAGTGTGACCCCTTCTTTCTCACTCGCACTGGTGGAGGTAGTGGCACTGGATGCTTCACCTCCATATTTCTTGTCAAGGATATCAATCATTTTCTTTACTTTTCTTTTAATGATAGGCACTTTAAGTTCTTGTTTTATTTTAAAACTTGCTTCCTCATATGTTCCAAACCTCTTTGCCTTCAAATCTACCAGTTTAGATAGAAACATATTGATATGAATTTTAACCAGATCTGTTGCAACCTCATACCCCATAGATGGAACCCAAAAGGTTTTGGGTTCAACTGCTTGATACAACAATTTGTATCTACAAGAAAACAAATGGTGTTCTTGTATTTTTGCACTATTTCGGTTGGAATTCTTTCCCTGTTGTGCATTCTAGTTTGGAATTCTTTGAAATAACCCCACATAGCTTCCCCAAATTTATCTCCCAGATCCCTAATCATTTCACTTATTTGAACCATGATAGGTTTCTTCTATGACCATACTACATTACCCTTACCGGGAAAATATTTTAGCACATAGAAGAATATACATACCAGTAGAGAGCCATATTTTAAGGATTGCTTCTCATCCTTCTTTATTCTTTCCATGTTCACCATGAATTGACTTTGAATCATCTCAAATATGTCATAGGTTGCATCTTCTTTGATAATTTGATATCCAACATGGATGGCACCGCTTGACACACTATTCATTTGGATAGATTTATAAACCCTATAACCCAACACTGTGTTGGGTGAATATTTTGTCACCAGCATACCAATGGAAAAATATATGATTCACACATAGCTATGTTGAGAAATTAATCTATCCTCTCATCAAGGGGAGGTTCCCTTTGAAATTTCTTCTCTATATAACAAGAAATCAAAATCTATGGGTTGGTGTTGGGCATATAACTCTCTTTTTTCAGAGTCTATGTATTCTCCCTCCACCTTGTTACAATTTCTCTATCTCTTTAGATACTTAAAGAAAAGAACAATGAATCTAACAAACTACACTAAAACTTACTATCAAGTAGCACAAATTCTTCTTTGAATGTAACACTAACTCAAACTGATTATTACGAATAATTAGAAACTTAACTTGTAGCTCAAAGTCTTCAAGTACAAATTCTTAATCCTTTAAACTACAAGTAATTGCAGTAATACAAAGCCCACCACTAATCACTCAATTACCAGAAGATTTCTCAAATATGCTAGGAGCACACAGTCTACTTGCACAATTCAAGAGCTCTTTTACCCACATAACAATATCTCCAATATCAAAGAAGTAAATAACATATATAAGTAATGGACATAAGAACATTAACTCATATAAACAATTTTCTTGACACAACACAAAGTTTGAGATCAAACAAAATTGCTTTCTTTATTTGCTTGATAGAATCTTCACAACAAAAGCTCAAAGTCTTAGTTGAGGCAAAAATTCTGCAGAGTTTTGCTTAGCATGAAAAAAGATAAAATATTTACAAATGAGGTCCTCCTTAAATTAGGAAAAGAATGGAGGGGCACAGTTGACTAATTAGACTACACAATCCCACTTTACTACAACTACAACATAAATAAAACATGGAGCTGCAAGAAAACTAACAACATCTAATGATGCAACTGCATAAAAAGAAAGTGTCAAAAAGGGGACACTTTATTCATCTTTCTCCTCCTCATTGGATTTCTGAAAATTTTCGAACTTAGCCAGGATGGCTTTCATCTCTGCGTCATTTGGCATTGGGGTAGAACTTGTGATCACTCGAATGCGGGAATTTGCATCTTCAATCTTTACCTGTTTCTTCTTCCCATCCTTCAGCATGGATGCAAGGACTTCAAAACTAACCTGGATCTCCAATAGTTTATCAAATGTACCAAGTGAGAAATTCTATCCCATGCAGTGATCTATTAAGGTAAGGAATTCCTATGTGATAGCTTCAGCAATAATGAGATTCTGATTGCCATCATATAAATAACAAGGAAGATCAGTAACTTTGGCAAAAATGAGATCAATCTCATCATCACCTTATTTCTTCTCTCAGTCTAGCTCCGCAATCATCAACCTTATTGTCTCTTGCTTATGAGACAATAATGACAAAATATGGATGTACTTGTCCCTTGTAGGAATTACCTTATTTTAACAAGGACATCTATTCTGAAGTCCTCCATTTTGCTCCAAAAGGTAGCACTTTTCTCAACTTCCTCAATCTCTTGCGATAATGAAGTTCTGAGTCCTTGCATCTGACTCTGGATTACTTTAAAATCTGCTAATAGTCCAACTATTGAACTCAGAAGATGAGAGCCTTCTGGCATTAACTGTGAAATCCACTCATCCATCACTCGGCCTTTAGCTCCTACCTCTTCAATCTTCTTTAGAGCTTCAATGTCTATTGAGGATCCTATGGGCTCAATTTCTTGAGAAGATTGTGTGACCTTGAGAAGAACATTGGTCATCTATTCACACTTCTTCTTCAATTCATGCTTTTCATCCCTATCCTAATCAAATCTTCTCAACAAAGAAGCAAAAGTTGTTTGAGAATCCAATTTGACACTCTCATGTGTTTCCACCCCGAGCTCTATGGTTTGCATGGTATAATCTTTAGGTCATATGTTATCTTTATCTTTGTTTGATGATGGTACCATGACCTTAGCATATTTTCTCTTAGAAGTTAGGTCCACTAACACTCGAGATATGATCTTTGGCTTCTTTGTTCCTTTAGGCTTTGGAGGAACCAATTTCTCAAAATCAAACTCATCTAGAGAGATCACTTGTTTTTTCCTCTTTGGGACCACTACTTCCATCCAAGGTGGTAATTCTAGATTGGTTGATGGAGTAGTAGCTCCTTGCTGATTTTTCAATTAAAGTTTCGTGGGCAAGCTGATTGGAGCTTGGAGCAGTTATGAGTGTTGTTGATGGCACCAATGTTGAAGTATCTAATGGAACATTTGTTGATGTTGCAAATACCTCTTCCAAGGCTTCGTTAAAATCCATCATTGTAGATTCAATGGTAGATGAGGGAATATCATCCAAATTTTAGAAGTTGGTTAATGTGAAAAACTGTTGAGAAGCCTCTAACTGTGATACGCCCATACCTAGATCTCCATCTTGAAAATATTCATACTCTTCATCAGAGCCAAAATCAATAGAGTGGACGATTACCTGCAAAGTGATTGGGGCATCAAATCTAGCTGGATGTGATGCTTCTTTAGCTTGTGCTTCCTCTTGTTGAGGAATTTCACTCTTTTCAACCCCCTTCTCTTTTTCAACTTCACTGGCAGGTGGTTGTTCTGGATCTTTTGCTACTGCTTCCTGTATTGTGGATGATGATTCACCCTTCTTGGACCCTTTAACCATAAATTTAATTTTGGGCCCTTTCTCTTTTGATTGTACCATAGGAGCTTAAGGTAGTGCTTGTGGGTTTGCCCTTCTCTTTGTTCTTGTCTTAGCTGTAGCCATCTTACCAACTGGGCCATCACTATTATCATCATCTCCTAAACTAGCTGAAAGTTGTTTCATCCTAAGATTTTTCTTTATCAGCCATGCATTAGTGTTTGCTAGGATGGGAGCAATCCTTTGAGTGATAGATTTGCTTTCTTTCTTTGACCATTGCAGGGGAGGAAGTAGAGAATCAACAATCTTCTTCTAATAATAGACAGGGTCTATTATGTCATCTGTATCTTCCATGCTCATTAGGATCTTTGCCAAATCCATGTTTTCAATTTGTTCCAGAGTAAGGCGACTAAAATCCATCCTTCTTATATGCTCCTCATTCTAACAATCTTCCCAAACATCCTCAAACCTGTAAACATGAGTATAACTCTTCTTGAGTTTGTTCTTCATGCCACAAAAGTCAAAATTGTTTTGTGCCTTGAATCTTCTCATGGTATTCCATTGTATTTCTTCTTCCATGTTTTTGGCCTTGGGGTTGGTTAGCACTGAGTACCTGCCAATTGATTTTGGGAACTTCAACCCAGTCTTATGTGCTTGTGATTGTTTTTCATGCACATAAATCAGTTGTCTACACAACTCCATGATAATGATCTTGTCAGAGGGAAACCTTGGTAGAATAAAAGGATCACCTAAGAAACATCCAATTCAGATGTAAGTGAATGTCGGAAATTATAGGAAAACACATCCAAAATGAGATACCTTGTTATAAGTAGCCTCTGATACTCTTTGCTTCTACAAGTCCTTATCAAACATGCACTTCCATACAACAAAGAAGGTATCATTAACCCTTCTGAAGTGGCTACCTTGATTCTTGATGGTAAGTTGATCATAGTACTCCCAGACATACACCAATCTCCTATCACCCTTGGTAGATAAACCTAGATATTGCCTCATAGAGACAGCTGCATAAACCAGGTATGAGGTCATGTAAAATTTTAGGTTACTTTGTCCTCCTTTAATTGAGCACAGAGGGCATCGCTGATCTGTTCACCCCAGTCAATTCTTGCAGCCCCTTTCCTGATTATGTTCATGTAGTAACACATCCAGGTTTGAAAGTAATGAGAGTTTTTTAGCCCCTTCACTCTTGATAGCATGGTGACCATGTCATTATAATCCTTATTGAAGTCACTCTCATGAAAGCACTTGGGCCATCTTGTGGTAGTAGAATGTCTGGCAGTAGAGAGGTACACGGTATTGACCATTTTCTTGCATTTAACTTCATTTTTCTCATAGGACTCTTGAACACTTTCTTGAGAAATATCAGCCACCTCTTCAACTTGAGAACCTTTGAAGACACTATTGAAAAATACACTATCTAGAGTCATGATGACATTCTAATATGCATCCTTCATCTATCTTGTATTTGGATCAAAGTGATCTTCTACTACAAGTACAAATTTTGGATCATGGGCTGCAACTAGGAAGGATGCATATTTATGCAACCCAAATTTGATCAGATTGGTTAGGTGAGCAGGAACTCTCTCAACTTGATCAATAAATTCCTGCATATTGACATGTCTAATCTTAGTATCTCTTATCTCCTTGATATTCGAGTCCAAAAAACTCTCTGGGTACATATTCAAGTACTTATCATACTTGTACTTCATCTTTTTTGTTGATATTTTACTTGGAGAAGATTCCAATTGACTTGTGGAAGGCTCGGATTTATCTTGAGGGAGCTTTGACATTCGTGATGACTTCATTCAACACTAAGGATTAGCTCTTTTGATATTTATCATCATTATCAAAATCAATTTTCTTCAATTGGATCAAAAAATGGGACTCAAAACAGTCTTAGGAGTAAAACTGCCAAAAATAGTAGGTCAGGGAAAAAAATCTGACATGCTCTTTAGAAAACGAAAAAATTTGCACATCAAGCTTTAAAGTTTGATGTGCAAGGATAAATATCTTGATTAGCACATCGGAATTTAAAGTTTGATGTGCAAATTCGGGGTAAGTTATCAGCTCATCAAACTTTAAAGTCTGATGTGAAATTCGGGGAAGATCAATAGCACATCAGACTTTAAAGTCCGATGTGCTCATAAGGGGAAAAAAATTTTATTGACATGTCGAGTTTTAAAATTCAACATGTCAATAAATCCCTCACTTCTTCACATATCGGACTTTAAAGTCTGATATGCGAAGATTATTATCTCGCATATTGGACCTTAAATTTCAATATGCAGAGATTTCCATCCAATTGCATATTGGGCTTTAAACCCCGTTATGCAGGTTGGGAAAGGATATGAATAGGAGGGCAATCAGAGTTTAAAGTCTGATTGCCCTCTCAACAGACCAAGCAAAACTGGAAAAAAAATAAAACAAGGGGAGGAGAAAACGGAAAAAAATGCAAAACAGGAAAAGAAACCCGAAATGAAAATATAAAAAAAAACCCTACCTTCTTTGCTACAAGTGATTTGGAGAAACCGATGATGGTGAAATCAAATCCAGAAGATGTTGAGCAAAAATGGAGGAAGCACCGTGCAGAGTGAGAAAAACATAATCAATAATGAAGAAAATGAAATGCAAAATTGATTAAATAAACACCTTAATTAACCATAAATGTTGCATTAATGATGAACTTGCAGTGCATGTCAGACTTTAAAGTCTGACATGTAGGCTAAAACTTTTGCAAGTCAAACTTTAAAGTCCGACATGCACTCTCCGGCCAGACAGCCTGCAGGTCAGACTTTAAAGTCCGATCTGCAGGGAAAGACTACCTGCAGGTCAGACTTTAAAGTCCGATCTGTAGGCCTAAAAAAACTAACAAATGCACATCAGACTTTAAAGTCTGATGTGCAAAAAACTCTGCACAGAAAGACCCTGCAGGTCAGACTTTAAAGTCCGAACTACACGAAAAACTACAAACTTTGAAAAACTAGAAAACATTAAAAATGAAAAGCAAGAAGCTAAATGAGCTAATTGACGGAGTCAATCAAGCTCTCCTGGAGGTCATAGGGTACGAAACAGACCAGTTTTGTAGGGTTGCCTCGTGATTTTGGTCGTGCTAAAATCGAGGACAACACACTATAGAAGCAAATCTTACTTCAACATCCTCAATATAGGTGATTGTCATTTCTTGGCTATCACATCTGGATTTGATTACCTGGATGACTTCATTTGATGAAATCGTTCTTAGGGTTAATGCTTCACTGGTAGAATTGAACCCAGTCACTCTTCGAATCACCTTCTTTGAAATATTGATCAGTGCATTAGCCTCCAACCACAAAAATTGATCATGAACCCTACTTAGTACATATCTAACCCACTTGTCATGAAACTAAACAGGAAAATTAATCACATTTACTAGACCCTTTATCTTCAGAGATAAAATTTTTGGCTTCAATTGATGCTTCAATTAACCATTATCATAGAACCCATTAAACTCATTTCAAATGAACTTATCTCCAAGTTCTTCGAGCTTGTAATGTGTATACACCTAAAAATGGTTTGAAGATAATTAATTGAATAAGCAATTATTTAATTAATCTCCCTCCAATTTAATTGAATTCATAAAAAATTTGACTAAATCCTTCCTTTTCATCTACTTATTAATAAATCTAAGGATTTATTTAATAGGTTCATTTCAATAATCTCCTTTGATTAATTAATTCAAATTAATTAATTCTTCTCCATCAAAATCATTTCTTCTAATCCTCTAATTAATTAAAACAAATCAATTATGAGTTGTTGAAATTAATTATCCTTTTCTTATTATTTGAATTTCTAAATTCAAATTACCCACAAATTCTCTAACTTTTAACCACCTAATCTAACCATTCCTAACCTAACCCATTCCATCTAACTACATGTTTCCTTTCCTTGAACACTTTACCCTCTCATAAGCAAAGCTTTGTGACACTTGTCACTAAGTGTTCCCTTTCATCCAACCTCTTCTAGAAGCCTCTGGACACTTGTCACCATAGAGATGATAGATGTTCCCTTTAATTGAACCTCTTTGCCAACCTCCTCCAATTTCACCATTGATATCTTTAGACTTAATCTTGATCATTGATTCCTACCACCTCACCCCTATCCTTGGAAATCATATAAATAGACCTCATTTGGAGCACAAAGGGCCCCCTAATTAATCCATATCATTTGCATTCAAGCATTGTTACTATAGGCATATAGCTCTGAGAAAATCATTCTTAGCCTTGTTATCATGTTCAAATTTAGCTTAATTGCATATTTAATCTATCTTATTTTCTATAATAATAATTAAATCATGTAGCTTAATCATGCTATCATTGTTAGCTTATGCATCTTCATCATTTAAATCCTTCATTTAAGTGTAGTCAAGTCACTAGAATTTGCATAGCCAGATCTAAGAGCAAAATTCATACTCACATTTACTAGGAGGCGATAGATCCCTTAGATATGGTTTTATCTTTCTTTGCTTTAAATTCATTAACCATGCTTGTAATGATCTATTGGGTGTTTTGTGTTGTAGTTGTAGGTATAACAGGTACACACTTCATAGGCAGGACATTTTGGCACCCACTGTGGGGCCAAAATCATCATTTTTGGCCTCTTAAGCTTCATCAGCATTCATCTCTACCGGGTTTAGTTTAGAATGTCGTACGAGCTTATTTTTATAGCTTGTACGAACTTATTTATGAAATTGGACGAAATCTCACCCGGACTCATTTCAAGTGATTTCTGTGTTGTACAAGATCATTTCAGTTTTTGCATGAAACATAAATTCATGTCGTATGAATCTCTGTCTTAGAAATTCCTTTCTCGTATTTGTTCATTTGTATGTCGTACAAGTTTGTTTTTACACTAGTACAAAATCACAAAGTTTTTTGTACAACCTATCAATCTGTATCGTATGCTCTCTCCCTCTACCTTTTAAATAAACTACTTCTTAGGGTTTTCAATTTTTAAATCTGATCATCGCTAATGCTAAACTTGATTTGTTTGTGAGATTTTGGCAACCTAACTCTTTTCTATAGAATGATTGTCAAAGATACACTTGTCAAAGACTAAATTCAAAACAAATCAATGACTACTAACAAATTTATTTTACAGGTTGCCTAAAACAATTCAACTAAACTCTATGTCTTCTTTAATCTTTATAGGCACACTTGATTTTGCTAAAGGAATGAACAATCATGTATTTTGTGTCTTTGATGATAGGCAAGTATGCTCTCACCTTTCTTAGGTGATCAGAAAGATAGACTCATCATTTTCTTTCATTAGTGCATATCTTTAGCAGGCTTGCCTCCCGAGGAGCTAATAACTCTTAAAGCCATTACGGTCGGTGAGAGGGGAACGACCTAAGTGGGAATGGCTAACACTAAGTAATCCAACCCACTATATAATAAATATGATTTGATGAAAATCAAGTCAATAACAGTGCTTGGGAATAGCTCTCATTTGTACCTTCAGGTATATCAAACAATGATTTTCAAGGCTGGGAGACCTCTTAATTGAGTATTATACCCCAACACATCGAACAGATCCCTCACTAGTTCTGGTTAAATTAGAAGCTACCTGATTCACCTCCAAAAGGGTGATAATATTTGTGCAAGAGAGATATTAAATCTCCCAAGACACATGCCATATCATTCCCCCATTAGTGTTTGGAGTCGAATAGTATGGCATTAAGAATCCATTGCGTGAGACTCACCGGTCGTATTTTGATTAGCTATTGGGTGTGTACCTAAGCTTGGAAGCAAAGGTTTTCTCTCCTCAGCCAATTTCCTTAGTGTTTAGCATGCTTGGAGTCACTTATCACATCATGTGTTTGTTGTGTATTCATCCCTAAATTGAAAAATTAGACATCTAAAAACTAGAAAATATAAGCAAAGCATCAAAATTCACTAATCCAAATTCGGCAAAACAAGCATTTTTATCTCTTCTCTTTCCTCTATCGTATGAGTTAAGTTCTTTGTTGTACGAGTTAGGTGATTTATCGTATGAGGAATCTATTTTATCATATGGTTCATAAAGTTTTATCCTATGAGACTCTTCTTTTTCAAAGAAAAATATTGATTTGTCATCGGGTCTTGTATCTTTTGTCATATGGTTCATGAAGTATTGTCGTACGAGTCTCTGTTTTTATCAGTCCAGAACTGCCACTTTGCATGAATTTTTCAAGTCTGTCATTCTGCTTGATCAATTTGTAGTATTCATAAACATTTGTTCTCTATCATTCTCTGCTTAAATTGTCTCCTTGGTTTGCTTGGTCAAGTTATCATCCATCAAAATCAGACTCTAGAAGATAAACACCTCAAGATTTTCAAGTGCTCACCCTCAACAAGTTCAAGATCTAAACATATCAAAGTGCATTATCACCCTCTTTGATAAACTGGTCACTCAAACATAGTTTCTCATCAGGATCAATCATCCTTTACCACAAAACTAAAATGTTTGGTCAGGATAATCTTGTCCCACATCGCAGGATATATCATTCCTACTAAACTTGGTTTTTATCAAATCATCATCATTGCACTCCTAAACCGAAGATCGAAAAACTTGCAAACTTTTAAACACTTGAATCATATTTTTGTGTCATATCATTCTAGTGTATTTACCTTGACAATTGATCACTTACCCAAAAAAACTTTTGGACAATTGAATTCTAGCACAACATCTAACACACGTGTATGCCCATTCTAACTAGAGCTCAGAGATAAAAAATCATAGAGACTAAAATCAAAACATTGGAAACAACTATAATCATGGAACATGAAGATGAAATACAAGTTGAAGGAGAAATAACAAAACAAAACATTAGAGACATCAAAAAAGATCCTCAATTTGATAAATTTATGCAGAAATTATTGGAGGAAGAAAAAGAAAAATATTTCCTAATGTTAGCCAAATCTAGTGCTACACTCCCCCAAGATTTTGATGTAAACAAATTGACACAAAAGAAAAGTTATCCTCCTCCTAATAATGAACAATATGAGGATATCTTTGGTCTCAAAATGAATGACATGTCAATACCTAGTAACATAAGAACCAATGAAGAAACTTATGTGCCAAAAAGAGATGAAGTAGAAATTTTGAATAACATACAATCTAATGAAGATACAAGAAGGGCTAGAGATGAAACGGGAAGAGATCAAGATCCTCCTAAAATGCAAAATCATGGTTGTGAGAGAACAAATAATGTTGATAATCCTATCACAACTCTCACACAAAAACTACAAACAATGCAAAGACAAATTCAAGATATGCAAAGAGGAAATATTAGACAATACTCACTTCAAGAAATATGTCCTTATCCATTCGACAGAAATCTAAATATGATACCATTTCCTATAGGTTTTGAAACTCCTATGTACAAAAAATATGATGGAAGCACTAACCCTCAAGATCATATACGAGAATTTTGCACAATGAGTATGGAGTTTGTACATGAGGATACATTCTTAATGAGACTATTTCCGAAAAGCTTAACTAGACTAGCTATAGAATGGTTCTCCAAACTTCCACTTGGAATCAAATCATTTTCAGAGTTGGTGGATAAGTTTGTTTCACAATACTCTTACAAGATACAACATGAAGTAACAATGCTAAACCTATGTAATGCCAAACAAAAGAGTGGAGAACCTTTCATGACATTTTTACAATGATGGAGATGGGTAGCTTTGTGGTATCCTCATACAGTGCCAGAGTACGAAAAAATGGAAATATTCATTAACCACTTAAATGATCAAATGATTTACTACTTAAAAATGCAAGGAAATCAAAGTTTTGGAAAAATGATTGATAATGGAATCAAAATGGAGGAAGCCATGATAAAGAAAGGTGAATTGAAAATATACAAATAAGGAGTCCATCCTCCTAACAACAATAATAACAACAATAACAATGATAAGCCAAGTTTTGGAATAGAAATCAAAATGGCATCAATGATGGAATAGTAGATAACAATAATATGAAACCAAAGCAGCCAGTTTTTAATTTATCTACTCACTCAGCAATGATGCAACAAAACAACAATCACCAAAGAGCAACTATCAAAAATTTCTTTTGAAGACAATTTACAAACATTGGTGAACCCCTGGGGTTAGCATTAAAAACACTTATCGCAAATAAATTGATTTCTTTACTAGGAGAAAGGAACTACGAACCTCAAATAAAACCACCTTGGTGGAGTGATAATCAGTATTGTGATTTTCATCAAAACAAGGGACATCACACAAATAATTGTCAGAAGTTGAAATATGCCATACAAGATTTGATTGATAATGGAGTAATAACTATGGATGGACATACAACAAATGAATCTCATACAACTTTCAAGACTCCACTTCCAAACTATGAGAAAGGTGAATCATCAACAACAAATAATGGTAAGGGTAAAGAGAAGGTAAACTATGCTCATACATATGATAATGTCATAAATGTGATTGTAGTTAAAGAAAAACAAAATCAAGAACATGCTCATTCTATCACAAGAAGCAAAGCCAAAGTTGTTTTACTAGGTCCTACAACAAACACATCATCCACTATAGCAAAACAATACAATCTAGTGGAGCAATTACAGAAAACACCCGCACAAATATCCATCTTAGAACTTTTAAAACGTTCACCTGCACACAAAGAAATTCTTGAACGAGCATTAGTAGATACAACAGTATCCAAATATCTTGATATCAATCAATTCCAACCCATGGTGGGACACCTCACAACCCCTCATTTCTTATCATTCACTGAAGAAGATGACATGTCCTTGCAACATCCCCACAATGCTCCTTTGCATATTGAAATCCTCATTCACAAAGTGCAAGTTAAACATGTTCTAATAGACGATGGAGCTGGCCTAAATATTTGTTCATTGAGTCTTGTTTGTGCCTTAGGATATTTAGAAGATACAGTTGATGTCCAGAAAAGGATCACCATAAAAGCCTATGATGAAGAAGAATGTTCCTCCAAGGGAATTATGATACTACCCATCAAAGTGGGACCTCTACAAAAAAACACAACATGCCAAGTTCTAGACTTGGACTTATCATATAATATACTCTTGTGGAGACCATGGATACATGACTTGAAAGCTATCCCATCAACATATTATCAGTGTGTCAAATTTCCCTACGAGAGACAAGAAATCACAATATCTGCAGATTCAAATCCATTTCAATACTGCAGCAATCTAAAAATGGCTCAAGAAGTAATTGTTCCTCATAACAGGGAGGCATCACCTTCGAACACACAATCCAACGAACAATCATTTGCATCTATTTTATCAAGTATGGAAAAACAAATGTAGTTAAGAGATTGAGAGAATGAAGAATATTCAATATCACAATTACCACTCTCTCCCAAATCCTTTGGAAAACCATCAAACTCTGAACAACAACCAATTGTGAAACATCTTCCGATATTTGATGGAGCATTCATTAGTGTTGGAACCTTATCAGAGGAGACAGAAGACAAAGATGTACTATAGTGACTATACAAAGATGAAGATGTTCAACAAAAGGTCAACAATGTCACAATACCTACAAAAAAATATGGAAAAGGACTCAACATTATTCAAAGGATGGGATACATCGGAATAGGTCCTATAGGAAAAAGAAAAGAAGGTATCTTAGAACCTATTCAGCCTCATACTTAGTAGACTACAGACAAAATAGGTTTAGGGTATGGACAAGTCACTCTACTAGAAGACACATCTTGTAGTTAATAACATGAGGAATATGAAAATAGACAAGAATAACTAGCAATTGAAAGGGAAGAAAAATCAGCTAAGCAACAAGCACAAGCAAACACGAAATGGCAAAAGAAGCAATCCCCAAATCAACAAGAAAAACAAACCAATGATATCTCTCAAGCAGCATTAAATCTCAATAAAAACAAACATGAAACCTAATATTAATCAAGACAAACTCCTAGAAAGATTGACAAAACTCAATCTCAGTCCTGAAGAAGTTGAATATGAAAGAAGGAAAAACATAGCCAAAAAAGAAGAAGAAATGCCATGTGAACAAATTTGTAGATTGCAGGATACAAGTGATACATATTCTAATGAATGGGAATGGGATTCCTAGCACTCTAAACAATTAGCTGAAGAAAATTGCTTTGAAGAATATGTAGGAGTTGATGTAGTTCACACGTATGTAGGACAAACATCGGGAACTAGTTCACTTGATTTAGAATCACATTTGGCTAACTTGGATTTAACTGAGGACGATTAGGAGTTTATTATGCAAGGTCATTCTAATGAGAGTATTGTTCTAGACATCGACATACATAATTAAAAGTTTGATACATCTATCATGACCCTTGATATCCTCAAAAATTCCCAACCTGAAGATCCCTTACCTCTACTCCACCCTGAGCTTATTGATTGGGAAAATGAAGGACATACTACCATTGATACCTTTCCAAATGACCATGCCATATTTGTATATCTTAACGCAAAAGAAACCCATAACAACTTTCACCAAGAATTTCAGCAATACATCTTCCAGTCAAGTGGGTGCCAAATCTCCTAGTCGCAAAATTGAAAATAAAGAAAACAATATCAAGTCTAATGCTGAAAACCATTTCTTGGCAACATTAGACCGAGAAAAAAGTAAAAACAAAGGACGCATCTAATGGTGAAAACCTCCTTGATGCACCGAAAGATGGGAGATTTGACACTTTACCTGAACACTATTAAGAAAGGTCATCCATTTTGATCAAACCAATAGAGGCAGTTAACATTGGTGCAATAGAGCAACCAAAGATTCTTCATCCAACAACTTCTTTATCTAAGAAAAAATGCAACAATATGTGGAATTCTTCAAATGACAAAAAATCATTTTTTCCTGGTCATATGCAGACATGCCAGGGTTAGATCAAGAGCTTATTATGCATCACTTAAATGTTAATCCAAAAGCCAAACCAGTTAAACAAAAGTTACGGAAGATGCATCCTCATATTGCTCTTCTAGTCAAGGCAGAACTAAAGAAATTATTGGATGTCGGATTCATCAGACTGGTAGCTTATCCTCAAAGGGTATCCAACATTGTTCTTGTTTCAAAACTAGATAAAAGCATCAGAATATGCAAAGACTTCAGAGATCTTAATAATGCATGCCCAAAGGATGACTTACCTTTGCCTAACATTGACATTATTATAGATTTAACTGTTGGGCACTCTATGTTTTCTCTAATTGATGGTTTCTTCGGATACAATTAGATCAAAATAGCACCTGAAGATCAAGAAAACACAGCTTTCACATGTCCATGGGGTACTTTCTGTTGGAACGTCATGCCTTTTGGACTAAAGAATGTTGGTGCTACATATCAAAGAGCTATGACAACTATATTTCATGACATGATGCATACATTCATGGAAGACTATGTGGATGACAACTTGGCTAAATCATACAATAGAGAAGAACATATAGAGATACTAGAAAAGATCTTTGACCAGTTAGAATAATAGAAGCTATGGCTAAACCCTAAGAAATGTGCTTTTGGTATAACTTCAGAAAAGCTATTGGGATACATTGTTTTAGCAAGAGGGATCAAAGTAGATCCCTCTAAGGTTAAAGCGATCATGGAAATGACATCTCCCAAGAATATCAGTCAACTCAGTTCACTCCAAGGAAGACTCCAGTCAATCAGAAGATTTGTGGCTCAACTAGTAGATAAATATCAACCATTTACACATCTATTGCACAAACATGTTAATTTCAAATGGGACCATCAATGTGAGGAAGCATTCAACAGGATAAAGGCATATCTCATACAACCACCTATTCTAATGTCACCAATTTCAGGAAAGCCGTTATTACTCTATGTATCAACTACCAAAGCATCAGTAGGAGTTTTGCTCGCACAACATGACAATGAAGGAAAAGAACGAGCTATCTACTACATCAATAGAATACTAGTTGGATACGAGATCAATTATTCATCAACATAAAGAGCATGCTTGGTAGTAGTTTTTTCTTCTCAAAAATTATGACACTGTCTACTATCTCACTCCATCAAGTTAATAGCTAAAATCAATCCTCTGAAGTATTTTCTCAGCAAGGCCACATTGACAGGACAACTAGAAAAGTGGATCATGATTCTGAGTTTGATATTGAATATGTTGACAAAAAAGCTATCAAAGGACAAGTCATTGCAGACCAACTAGCAGAGGCACCACTTCAAGATGATCATCCTTTACACATTGAGTTTCCTGATGCTGATATCCTAAGAGTCACCACAAAAAACATGGCAATTATACTTTGATGGTTCATATACACACCATGGATCAGGAGTAGGTATTCTATTCATTACACCACAAGGTCATACAATCCCAAAAGCATACAAATTAAGCTTTCCATGCACCAACAATATAGCAGAATACGAAGCCTTGGTTACAGGTATCAAAAGGGCTATAGAATGGAATATTACACAACTTCAATTCTTTGGAGACTCTCAGCTCATCATCAATCAAATCAGTGATTATTACCAAGCAAAGGATGAAAAACTAATGCCTTATAAAAATATGGTTGATGATATCAACAAATACTTTGTAGAAATAACTTTCCAACAAATTCTAAGAAATGACAACAAAGCAGCAGATGCCATGGCTACACTTGCTTCTCTCCTTCAAACACAAGACAATCAACAACGTTATGAATTCCTGGTGGAAGAATTGTTTTACCCTACTCATAATTGTCCTGAGTCCCAAACTATTTATCACCTTGTTGGGCATGATTCCTCCCACTATGGCCAAACTTACACATACCTAAAAGACAACACTATACCTCCCAACTTATCAAATAACCAAAAGAGAAACTTTATTTGCCAATCCTCCCATTTGACTCTCATCATGGATACTTTCTTTAAACGAGGTCTAGATGGTACTCTCTTAAGATGTCTCGAACAAGAAGAATCTGAGAAGGCCTTACATAAAGTCCATAATGGAATTTGTAGCACTCATTCAAGTGGTCTTAACCTTTCGAAAAAACTCATACGCTTGGGCTATTATTGGCCGACTATGGAACGAGATTCTTTTCAGATAGCAAGAACATGCAAATAGTGTCAGATCCATGGGAATTTGACTCATGAACTGGCATAAGAACTTCATGCTTTAGCAACATCTTGGCCTTTTTGTCAATGGGGTCTGGATCTAGTAGGAAAGATAAATCCTTCTTCATCTAATGGTCACAAATTCATCTTGGTAGCTATAGAATATTTTACAAAATGGATTGAGGTCGTACCTCTCACAAACATCACAGGGAAACAAATTGTTGCATTTATCTTGAATTACATCATCTGTTGCTATTGTAATACCCTAAAAATGGTCATCTAAACCATGGGCCCCTAATCTTGACAACATCACCAAGGTCCTAACCAAAGGCATTAAATCAATCTTGAGCACATTATTAATTCTTTAATCATCAAATATCACATGGCAAATCAATTACTCAATATTAATTAAATATTCATTTAATTAATTGAATCATTTCCAAGAATATCATTTTGATCAATAATTTTATTTTAATTTATTAAATATCCTTGCATATTTAATTAATTAATAAATTTGCCATTTAATCATGCAAAGGAATTAATTTATTACAAAGGAGGAATTAATTACAAAGCAAGAGTTTAATTGAAAATAAAATAAAAGAATTGAATTGAGAGAGAAATCAAACTTGAGAAACTATTTATTTTTTCTAAATTTAGAACTTGAAATCAGAAAAAGCATTTAAATTGAATTATTGAATTATTCTCTAAAATTGGAACTCAAAGCTTTTCAGAAAAAGAAGTTCAGTTGCATTGAAAAGACTCTTTTCTTGAATAAATCAAAGAATTATCTATTTTTATCACAAATGCATGGAATTAATTTTTTCTTATTTCCATTGCAACTTGAACTTCTAATTTGAATGCATTTCAATTAAACTATAATTGGAATCTATCTCAAGGTTAACTAAACCTGATTTCGCAATTATTTTCAGTTAATCCTAAATTGAGCTTTTTTTCAACTTTGCTCTTGAGGATTCTCTATAAATTCAGTCTTTAGCTCTCATTCCAATTTACCCCAGAGATTTTTGAGAGCACGCTTGGAGATTATTATCATGCTAATTTTTCTCTGGAGTCATTGAAGATTATTGTGCTTTTTAGATTATTTGCACCTATTTTACATCCATATTGCTTGAATTGATTATTTGCTTGAATTATTTATGCATCTTGCATCCATATAGTTAATATCATATAGATTAAATCCTTCGTCTTGGTGTAGTCTAGTCACTGGTATTGCTTATAAAAATCTGAGAGCAATCTTATACTCGCATCTTTTAGAAGGCAATTAGTCGCTTTGTTATGGTTTTTTACTTATTGATTATTGCTTACTAACTATGCATATAATGACTTAATTGAAGTGTTATGCTTGCAGCTACAAACCACTTTTTCACACACACATCTCTGGCACCCACCGTGGGGCAGAAGACTACATTTTTCAGCCTCCAAGACTAACTACTTATTTTTTTGTTATTTTCCAGATTTTAGATTTTTTGATTTTTCGTCCGTACATCTCGCACTACAATTTCCACAGGCTAAAATGACAAACTGCAGGTGTCATACGAACTGGAATCATGTCTCATACAAGTTGGGATCCTATATCATACGAGTTTTTATACTGTCATATGACTCTATATTATCTAGTAAAAAAAATTTAGAAAAGAGGCAAATTTTCATGATTTTTATTGATTATTATGACGACTGACCTTGACTGTTTATCTCAGAATTTTTCACAGCCTAATCAGTTTTTGTAGAATGCTTGTCAAAGAATATGCTTGTCGCACAAAGACAATCTAACTACTAATTCATTGTCTTTGCAGGTTGCCTAAGGAGAATTGACTAAACATCGTGTATTCTTTAAATTCATTTTTAGGAACCTAACTTGCTATCTAGTTTAAAAAAAAAACTATCTTTCATGTTTTTAAGAAGATTATGAGAGGTAGGAGAGTATGCTCTTGTCTTTTTCTAGACAATCAAAAATCCAAACCCTTGAGGCTTTTTCTTCGTTTGAGATTTGTACATCTTTAGCAGGCATGCCCTCCCGAGGGGTTGAAAAACTCTTAAAGTCATTACGGCCGGTGTGAAGGGAACGACCTAAGTGGGAATGACTAAACACCAAGTACTCCAACCCACTATAAAATAAACGTGATGTGATGAAAATCAAGTCAAGGGCAGTGCTCAGGAATAGCTCTCCTCCGTACCTTCAGGTATATTAAACCTTGGTTTTCAAGGCTAGGAGACCTCTTAATTGAGTTTATACCTCGACGCGCTGAACAGATCCCTGACTAGTTCCAATTAAAATTAGAAGCTACCTAGTTCATCTCCGAAAGGGGGATAATCTTTGTGCAAGAGAGATAGTAACTCTCCCAAGATACTTGTCATTTCATGCCCCCATTAGCATTTGGAGTTGGATAATATGGCATTGAGAATCCATTGCGTGAGACTCACCGGCCGTATTTTGATTAGCTATTGGGTGTGTACCTGAGTCTACAAGCAAAGGTTTTCTTTCCTCACCAAATTCCTTAGGGTTTGCATGTTGTGATTGGAGGCACTATACATACTACTCATTTTCTATGTTTTCATCCCTGAAACAAAAACTGAAATACCAAAATTAGAGAAGACAATAAACCAACTCAGTGATTAGAAACTTTGTTTGTGTCAGAAACTAGTCCATCCTAAGTCAAAACTTTGTCTATGTCAGAAACTAGTACATCCTAAGTCAAAACTCTGTCTGTGTCAAAAACTAGTCCATCCTAAGTCAAAACTATGTCCATGTCAGAAACTAGTCCATCCTAAGTTGAAACTCTATCCGTGTCAGAAACTAATCCATCCTAAGTCAAAACTTTGTCTAAGTCAGAAACTAGTCTATCCTAAGTCAAAATTCTATTCAAAACTAGTCTATCTTGGTCAAAAATCAGTCCATCTCAGAATTGGTCATAATCAGTTATCATACTCAACAATTGAAAAAACTCAAAATTTATAGGCTTTCTCCTATGAACAGGCGTACAAGTCTGATAATTTTTCATGTTGCACTTGATCCTATGTCGTACGAGTGTTCTTATTTGTCATCCTATACCCAATCCTATGTCATGCTAGTCATTTTCATCTGTCGTCTGGCTCTGTATCTCGTGTCGTATGAAACTAAACTGCTCTGAGTATTTTGTCATCCTACACATACCCACCTATCATACACTATGAGACAACAACTCATACGAAATAGAACTTTTGTCATCCTGTAGCTGCTAAATTATCATCTGGTTTAGAAAATCCTGTCATACGAGTCTCTGGTTTTGTCAGAATAGAATAGTCAAATTTTCCTAAAAATAGCTTACAGCGAACATAATACTGGTTATCAATTTTCTTGAGCATAAACAGATCAAGACAGTGTACCTCTGCCATTTGAGTTGCATGATTTGGTCGATCATCTTTCAGCTAGCTCAATCAACTACCTATCAAATTTTAGTCACTTAGATAACATTTTATATAGGATAGATCATTCCTGAAACCAGACTGAATCTTACACTACTCATAGAATAAACTTAGATAAATGTCTTATATAGGATAGATCATTCCTGAAACCAGACTGAATCTTAGTTTTTTCTCCCAAACAATACTCTAAACAGAACAACTAGCTCTGAAATTGATCTTGACCTCTGCATCACAAACAACTTTAGGTCGCACTAATCCATAAAAATGCCTACACAAACTAGGAGTTCTCGTAAGAAAGAAGGAAAAGGCAAAGGAATACCCTTTTCATACACCAATCCATTTTACAAAGGGGATCCACTCACTAACATACCATCGTCATCAGGCGGACCAATTTTTGATGAGCCTAAATCTCCCACTATATATGAGATGGAACACAATGATGGAAACAATGACAATAATAACATTCCTGAAAATGATAATGATTCCTCATCATCAAGTGAGGTTGATGAAGATACTGAACCTCTAGAAAAAGAAATTCATGACTTTCAAAAGGACAAAGACTTTAGAAAAATGATGAAAGATATCATGACCCGAGAGAAGGAAGACTCTTTCTTAGAACTAGAAAAACAAGGTGCTAAACTTCCTACTAGATATGATGTTCAGACACTCATTACTAAAAAGAAAGAATCACCTATACTCATGGTACACAAACAATTACTAGCCTTATGAATGGAGGTCACAAAATTGAAAAATAAGAACAAGTCCCCAAAAGAATACTCTCTGGAAACAATATGTCCCTTTCCATTTGACAAGAATCTATAAATGCCTCCATTTCCCTCACGAGTGGAGATCCCAAAATTTAATAAGTATGATTGTACCTCAAATCCTCAAGATCATGTTAGAGAGTTTTGTGCTTCCTATATGGAGTTCATGCATGATCAAACATACCTCATCTGCCTTTTCCCAAGGAGTTTAGGGGGTCAAGCAATGGAATGGTTCTCAAGTCTACCCAAAGGAATAAAAACGTTCGAAGAACTAATCCAACTATTTTTACAATAGTACTCATACAACATTCGACATCTTGTGACTATGATCGATCTTTACAATACTAAACAAAAAATAGGGGAGCCTCTTCTTACTTTCCTCCAATGCTAGAGAAAGATGTTTCCTAGGTATTCTCAACCTATCCCATACTCCAAGAAAATGGATATATTTGTCAGTAACTTGGTCCCCAAACTAAAGTATAGTGTACAAATGCAAGTACACCCATCATTTAACAAAATGGTAGATAATGCCATTCAAATGGAAGATGTGCTCATAAAGTAGGGGGATATCATGCCTTGGAAAAAAACACAACCAAGATCTAGCTCTAAAGAGAAGAACAAGTATTGGAAATTTGGCAAAGACAACAACAAGAATGTTGTTAAGAATGGAGTAGTAGACACTGTCAAAGCTAACTCAAAGCCCACAATATTCAACTTGGCTAGTAGTACACAAGCACTTAAAGTTGTTGAGGCTGCAGCAAAAAATCCACCAAAGAAAGAAAAGGAATGGTTTAAAGAAAAGCCTTGGCTTTCCAAACCTAAGCATGATTTTACTCCTCTTGAAGAATCATATGAATCTGCTTTCAAAAATTTGTTGACAAACTTCTTGATAACACTACCAGATAACTCTAGACCATATTATCCAGATGTCAAACCAAGATGGTGGAGAGAAAATGAATACTATGACTTCCATCGGAATAAAGGTCATAACATAAACAATTGCATGAAGCTAAAACATGAGATTCAAGATCTCATAGACGTTAGTAAAGTTGTTGTTGGGAATCATCTGACTAATGTAGATCATAAAGCATTTAAAGACCCTTTTCCTATTTACGAACAAGTTGATTCTTCAAAGACCAAAGGAGGTGCTAAGGTAAATTATGCTTATGCTAGTTAGGACAACATTATCAACATGATTGAGCCTTCCCACTTGGAATATTGCAATGTGATTATAGTTCAAGATAAGCCAAATGAATCACAATATGCAAGAGCTCTCACTCGTTCTTAAAATAAAGTCACCCTCCAAGGAGCTAGTTCTTTCAACTCGACTCAAGCAACATCAAATCCACCAGCTTTGTCAAACAAACAAAAAGAATCAACCTTGGACAAATTTAAAAATTTAACTTAATCATCATCTTCTGGATATAGTGTTGTTGAACAGTTGAAAAGGACAAATGCTCAAATCTCAATCTTTGAATTGCTAAAACTCTCATCTACTCACAAAGAGATCCTAGACAAAGCATTGCTCACCACCAACATTCCAAAAGATTTAGACATTGATCGGTTTCAATAAATGGTAGGTCATTTGACTTCACCTCACTATTTGACCTTCTCTGAAGAAGATAACAACTCACTAAATCATCCACATAACCAGCCATTGCATATCGAAGCCATGATCCACAAACATAGAGTCAAACAAGTTTTGATAGATGGAGGCGTGGGGTTGAATATTTGTACTTACAGTCTACTTACACAACTAGGATTCTCTAAAAATGTCATTGATCCTGGCAAGAAAATAACAATAAAATCCTATGATGAAGAAGAAAGGACTTCTAAAGGTCTAGTGTCATTACCTATCAGAGTGGGACCTATAGAAAGAGATGTCCTTTTCCAAGTACTTGATAATCCTTTGTCATATAATATATTACTAGGCAGGCAATGGATTCATGAAATGAAGGCAGTACCATCAAAATACCATCAATGCTTAAAGTTTTCTTATAACGGAGCTGAAGTCAGTATTCCTGCTGATACAAATGTCATCTGTAATGCATTGACAAAAGGTGCAGATACTTTTGTGCCTCATAATAGGGCAGCCTCTCCAAATGCAGTTCCAGAAACACTTATGAAAGACTTAGAAAAGAGATTGAAGATTACAAATACCGGCATGGATGGCTACAAGATAGAACCGGTACTTTCAATAGTTTCTCTCCCTCCATCACCAAAATAGTTGGGCAAGCCATCAGAGGCTATTAGAACACAAACTTCAACTTCGAATACCATATATGATGGTCTCTTTGTACAATCTTCTACCTCCTTAGTAGATGAAATAGAAGAGGATGTTGTTCTTAACTGGCTCTTTAAGGAAGATAGTCAAAATGAGGAGGTACAACATTGTGAGATTTCCTCAAACCAATATGGTCCTGGCTACAAAATGATTCAATGCATGGGGTACTCAGGTACTGGTCCTCTGGGCAAACAAAAGGAAGGTATTACTGAACCAATTCAACTAAAAACCAAATCCACAAATGATAAGGCTAGATTGGGATACAATCAGAAAAAGACATTAGACCAAAAACATGTTTCTAAGTCTAAGTGGTAGAAAAGGATATCGCCTTCAACATTAAATGAAGAAGACACTCAACAAACAAAAGTAGAGTGTAGAAAAGAGAAAGAGGAATCAACAGTCAAGAAAGAAGAAACAGTCAGTGCTAAAGCTTTGATGGTATCAGCTACAATAATACAGGAAGTTGAGGTCCCTGAGGATATAAGAGAAGAAGTAGTAAGAATCAGAGAATTGTTTGCACCACTAAAAGTTCCAGTCACATTGATGGGAATGGGTATGGGATAGACTAGCCTAGTCTACGCTCTTTGATCCTCTCCTTGGATCACCAGGTGTTCTAACCACACCCTAGGGTCTCTAGGACTTCCCTTGCTTGAGGAATCCCCTGAGCTCGCCCAATCCACCCACCAACAACTTGCAATACTTCTCCTAAGGTCTCACCTACCCATGAGATTCAAAAGAACCCTTGTTTAGGCTCTTAAGGGTTTGGCTTATCCTACACCTTCTTAGGTCCTAGAAAGGTTAGGATAGGTTCTAGGCATGGTTTTCCAACCATTCATGTACCCCCAAGAGATTTAGGCCTCCCTATCTATTACCGATCTCACAATTTTGCCTCTATCCTGCAAAATAGGGCTACAAGTAATGAGCCCAATTAGGCCTCCATTCCGGATTTCTAGGGCTCCCTCTTGCAAATGATGACCCAACTTGTGAAAATCCCCAAAAGGACTACTATTCAATTGGAAAAATCTCAAATATTTTCTAGATTTTAGGCCTCCAAGTGTCCATACACTATCCTAATTGAATTTTGGGGTTTTTAAGGGTTTTTTTAAGAGGGTTTTTAGGCCTGCCAGGGTCACAGTGAAGGTTTAGTGTTTCTACCACCTTGTCTAGATTGGTGGAAGCTCCTCCTTCTCACCAATGGTTGTCCACACACCCCTCTACAACTTCTCCAAAGGGCGCATCCTCCTCTAACCTTCCTTTCTCTCACGGACCTCTGCAACCTTAACCCTTCCTAGCCGGGCACTGTCCAGTCTCCCCTAGGAGGGGGTCTTTGGATGGCTTCCCTAGATCTTCAAGGGCCCTGCTTTCTCTAAAGTAATGTATAGGATTTGTAATCATATTCCCCATGGTTTCATGGTAATTCCACAATGGGGATAGGAGTTGTTAAACCATTGACACAAAATAGTCCAAAACTTGACAGTGAAAGAGTGTTTTACAAAATATTAACAAAGGACTCAAAACCTGCACAACACACTAAAGATAATTGCTAAAAATGGAAGAGTAAACACAACACAAAGCCTTCAACACATTTTAATCTACAAAACAATCCATTATCACTCTCTGATGCTCCATTTGTGCCGACTGGCAACAAAATTACAGTCACAGTCAAGGTCTCTTTTCTTGGGCCGTACAAAAACTAACATCTAACCCATCATTTTAGGGTTTGAAACTATATATAGTATCCTTTCCTTATTCTGTGAACCAAAATTAGGGTTCTCCACACTAAGCTAAGGTTTTTGACCTATTAGGTGGAAAAGTTGCTTGACAACTTTGAAAAGTTGTCATGCAATTTTTTGCAACTTTTGAGCAACTTTTGCAAAGTTGCCTTTCTTGACTCCTAGGCCTACATTGGGTTATCCTATGGACACCACCATGCTAAAAGGACCCCAAACTCATCAATGGCACACATAACCTCTCCTCCACAAGAAAAGAGAACCTAGGACCTAAACTAGGACCTATTTAAGACTAATGAGCTCATGGCTCTTATTACATTTACAATGGCTTCTTAAAGAAGAAAAACACCAACAACAACCAAAAGGAGGAAGACATTAGAAGGGTGCTCCTACACCATACTCCCCCTCTACACAAAATTAAGGAACTAAGGGAGAAATGAGAGCCAGGTCAATCCCAAGTTTCTTGAACCTTCCCTCTTCAACCCAAGTAGCTTCTGACTTAGGTTGACCTGCCCACTTCACCAAGTGTTCCATATAGACCTGGTATCTAGTAGAATTTTTCACCCTTGACTCCAAGATCTCCTCTGCTATGGATTGCTTGACTTGAGGTAAAGTATTTACATCTAGGTCTTGTAATACCTTGGCTTTATTCTCAGTGGGCCCTGCTATTTCACCCTTATATAGTATCAGGTCAACAACATTGAAGACTGGTGATATAGCCAGATCTGAAGGAAGATCAACCTTGTAGGCGTTCTCACCATATTTTGACAAAATCCTACTAGGTCCTACCCTCTTCATTTTCAGCTTAGTAGGCTTGCCACTTTGCATTCTAGCTTTGCTCAGATGGACCATCACATAGTCACCCACTTTGAATTGAACCTCTCTCCTTTTCTCATCCATTTTAGCTTTCAATTTTTGAGTAGACTCTAGGATGGCTCTCTTGACTTGTTCTTGGACCTCCTTGATGGTTAGAGTGAAGTCCTGTGCTTGGCCACTCTTCATCTCCATGGATCCAAGTTCCCTGAGTTCACACACTCCTCTTGGATGTCTACCATAGACAACCTCAAAGGGACTCCTTCCAGTGGTCCTATTTACACTGTCATTATAGGCATACTTTGCTTGTGGAATTACTAGATCCCATGTCTGCCCATACTCCTTGGTTAGACACCTCAACAAGTTGCCCAACACCCTATTAATGACTCCAGTTTGACCATCAGTTTGTGGATGGTAAGCTGAGATAAATGAAAAATTGGTCCCTAATCTTTTCCATAAGGTTTGCCAAAAATGGCCCATGAACTTGCTATCCCTATCTGAAACAATACTTAGTGGGAGTCCATGAATCCTTACAATCTCCTTAAAGAAGAGATGTGCAACATAGCTAGCATCATGAGTAGTTTTACATGGAATGAAATGGCTCATCTTAGAAAACTTGTCTACTACCACATAGATGCTATCCATACCTATCTTTGTCTTGGGGAGTCCTACTATAAAGTCCATGCTCACACACTACTAAGGCCTATTTGGGACCGGTAATGGCTGATAGAGGCTTGTATTACTTGATCCTCCTTTTTCCCTTTGACACACACCACATTGCTCCATATACTTTCTCACATCTCTTGGCAACTTAGGCCAATAGTAGTACCTCTGTACTAGATCCAAAGTTTTGTTGACTCAAAAGTGTCCACTTAGACTACCATTGTGTTTTTCTTGGATGAGGTTTTCTCTCATGGATCCTCTAGGCACACATAACTGATTGCCTTTGAATGAGAGACCACTTTGAAGAGTGTATTCTGCATACTCACCATGAAAATGATTCTCAAACTCCTTGCAAACCTTGTAGGCTGATGAGAAGTCTTCATCTACTTCATAGAGGTCCTTGAAACCTTCTATTCCTATGCTCTGCAATTGTAACTCTTGAACAGTCAACAACTTCCTTCTTAAAGCATCTACCACCTTGTTGAGTTGCCCCTTTTTGTGTTTGATGGTGAAGGTGAAGGATTGGAGGTATTCCATCCATTTCAAATGTCTATTTCTAAGCTTCTCCTAAGTGTTAATGTAACTCAAAGCCTGGTTATCTATGAACACCACAAATTCCTTTGGAAGTAGGTAATGTCTCCACTTTTTGAGAGACTGGACTAGTGCATACAATTCTAGGTCATAGGCTGAGTACTTCTTCTTTGCCTCATTAAGCTTCTCACTGAAAAATGCCATAGACCTTCCCTCTTGACTCAAAACACCCCCTATTGCAATGCCACTTGCATCACATTCTAATGTAAATAGCTTGTCAAAAGTAGGTAAGAGTAGGATGGGTTTTGTGGCTACTTCTTACTTCAATAATTGGAATGCTTTATCACCCTATTTAGTCCACTTGAATTTGGTTTTTAGGCCTCCTTTTATGGTGCCAAGTACTGGTGCACATATGCCACTAAAGTTCATCACAAACTTTCTATAGAATTGGGATAAACCATGGAAACTCCTAACTTCAGTCCTTGTTTTAGGGGCAGGCCAATTCAAGATTGCCTCCACTTTGCTTGCATCCATCTTCAAGGTTCCCTTAGACACCACAAATCCCAAGTAGACCAACTCTTGCTTCAAAAAGTCACACTTCTCTAAGTTGATTGCCAACTTCTCTTCATGCAACCTCTCTAGGACTAACCTCAGATGTTCTAGGTGCTCCTCTTTGGTTTTGCTATAGATGAGTATGTCATCTAAGTACACCACCACAAACCTGCCTATGAATTCCTTTATTGCCTCATTCATCAACCTCATGAAGGTGCTTGTAGCATTAGTAAGTCCAAATGGCATCACAAGCCTTTCATACAACCCCACTGTGGTCTTAAAAGTAGTCTTCAACTCATCCCCCTCCTTAATTCTAATCTGATGATAACCACTTTTAAGGTCCAACTTGGTAAAATACATGGCACCTCCTAAACAGTCCATCAGATCCTCTATTCTAGGAATAGGAAATCTGTACCTTATGGTGATCCTATTGATTTCCCTTGAATTAGTGCAAAGTCTCCACTTGCCTCCCTTCTTTGATGCTAGCACTACCGAGACTACACATGGGCTGATGCTCTTCTTGATCAGCCCTTGATCCAACAACTCTTGCACTTGCCTTGCCACCTCCTTGTTTTGGTTAGGTGTGAGCTTATATGTAGCTTTATTGGGTAGGGATGCACTAGGAACAAAGTCTATTTGATGGCTTATAGACCTTCTTGGTGGAAGTGTTGCAGGTGCTCCATCACTCACTATGTCCTTATACTCTTGCAACATTTGCTTCACCTCCTTGGGTACCTCTATCTGCAACTTGTCTTCCTCCTCCTTTGGCTTCACAAAGATGGCACACCTTACTATCTCCTCCTCATGTAGCAAGTGTAAGAACTCTTTACTAGTAGTCAATAAGACACTAGGTGTTCTTGAGGTTCCCTCACCATTCTCTATCAAAGACTGAATCTTAAAGGTTTTGCTATCCTTCTTGAAGGAAATGGAGTTCTCCTCTCCATCATAGATCACCTTCCTATCAAATTGCTAGGGTCTACCTAGCAGTAGATGACAGGCATCCATGGGTAACACATCACAAAGGATCTTATCCTTGTATCCTCCGATAGAGAACTCTACCCAAGTCTATTCATTGACAAGCACACTCTACTCTTGATTCAACCATGTCACCTTGTAAGGGCTAGTGTGGGGTATCCTTGTGAGTTTCAACTTCTTGGCTACTTCATCTGATATGATGTTAGCCATTCACCCTAAATCAACTATCACCTTGCAAACTTTACCAAGGATCTTGCATCTCACCCTAAACAATGCTCTCCTATGCATAGGTTCATCCTTAACCAGTTGTCTTATCAAGAGTCTATTGAACATTAGATTTTCTCCAATCTCTAATTCAATGTGGTCCACCTCAGGTGTCTTGCTACTTGATGTGTCTTCATGAGCATAATCAAGCCTCTTTCCACTATTGGATGAGGTAGGCTTGTCAGGGCATCTATAGGTTGGGTGTCCTAGTTGACCACAGTTGTAGCATTTCATGGTTGCAAAGTAGGAGTTACCCCTACTGGTACCTCTACCCCTACTTGGACCCCCTTGTGCACCTCTTCCTCTAGTATGGCCTCCTCTAAGATTGGTTTCACTGCTATGTTCAGTCAACTTGGACTCTCCTTGATTCCTTTGCTCATTTGCCTTGCTTTGGTAACCACCTCGGTGATTCATTTGATCTCTACCTTTGCCTCTACCCTTGTTGTTAGAGTCTCCCTTCCTTTTGTTCCTCTCTTCCACCTTAGCAGCAAGTTGATGACACTTTTGGATAGTGGTAGGAGTCCATAGGCTTATCTCCTCTTGAATGCTCCACTTTAGGCCACTTAGATACCTAGCCACCTTGATAGATTCCTCTTCTTGGACTTTTGATCTAAGACAAAGCTTTGAAACTCCTCAGTGTAGGAGGTCACATCAAGATATTTTTGCTTCAATCCCTGTCTCTTCTTATGAAGTTGGACTTCATAATCCTCTGGTAAGTAGTTCTCCTTGATCTTACTCACCATGGGCTTCCAATTTGCAATAGGTAGCTTCCCCATGCTGACTCTCTCTTCTTGTAGGTACTTCCACCATGTCAAGGCTGCTCCCCTTAGTCTTGATTTAGAAACCTTAACCTTTTGAGCTTCTGTCACACCTTCACACTCAAAGTGGTTCTCCATACCCTCAATCCATTCCATGACAGTGTTAATGTCCATCCTTCCACTCAAATGTGGCAATCCTTCAAAAGCTTTAGTATTCAAAGCCTTGATGGCCTTTACAAAAGGTTCTTCATTGATCAAGGGGTCTAGTTTATGTATAATGTCATCTATGTCAATATTTTTCTTGCCTTTATCCTTGGTGTCCTCACCCCAGAGTCCATGTGTCCTCTGATCAACCACTTCTTGCAGCTTGTCCCTTATCTCACTCATAGCTTCTTCAAGGAGTCTATTTTTCTCCTTCTTCTCTTCTACCTCCCTAGCTAGCTCTACATTAGTGACCATTATGTTATCCCCTACTAATAAACCAGAATATAGAGACATCCATGATCCATTAAATCTTTAACTTGCTCTGATACCAATCTGATGGGAATGGGTATGGGATAGACTAGCCCAGTCTATGCTCTTTGATCCTCTCCTTGGATCGCTAGGTGTTCTAACCACACCCTAGGGTCTCTAGGACTTCCCTTGCCGGAGGAATCCCCTGAAATTGCCCAATCCACCCACCAACAACTTGCAATACTTCTCCTAAGGTCTCACCTACCCATGAGATTCAAAAGAACCTTTGTTTAGGCTCTTAAGGGTTTGGCTTATCCTACACCTTCTTAGGTCCTAGAAAGGTTAGGACAGGTTCTAGGCATGGTTTTCCAACCATTCATGTACCCCCAAGAGATTTAGGCCTCCCTATCTATTACCGATCTCACAATTTTGCCTCTATCCTGCAAAATAGGGCTACAAGGAATGAGCCCAATTAGGCCTCCATTCCGGATTTTTAGGGCTCCCTCTTGCAAATGATGACCCAACTTGTGAAAATCCCCAAAAGGACTGCTATTCAATTGGAAAAAGCTCAAATATTTTCTATATTTTAGGCCTCCAAGTGTCCGTACACTATCCTAATTGAATTTTGGGGTTTTTAAGGGTTTTTTTAAGAGGGTTTTTAGGCCTGCCAGGGTCACAGTGAAGGTTTAGTGTTTCTACCACCTTGTCTAGATTGGTGGAAGCTCCTCCTTCTCACCAATGGTGGTCCACACACCCCTCTACAACTTCTCCAAAGGGTGCATCCTCCTCTAACCTTCCTTGCTCTCACGGACCTCTGCAACCTTAACCCTTCCTAGCCGGGCAGTGTCCAGTCTCGCCTAGGAGTGGGTCTTTGGATGGCTTCCCTAGATCTTCAAGGGCCCTGCTTGCTCTGAAGTAATGTATAGGATTTTTAATCCTATTCCCCATGGTTTCATGGTAATTCCACAATGGGGATAGGAGTTGTTAAACCATTGACAAAAAATAGTCCAAAACTTGACAGTGAAAGAGTGTTTTACAAAATATTTACAAAGGACTCAAAACCTGCACAACACACTAAAGATAATTGCTCAAAATGGAAGAGTAAACACAACACAAAGCCTTCAACATAGTTTAATCTACAAAACAATCCATTATCACTCTTTGATGCTCCATTTGTGCTGACTGGCAACAAAATTACAGTCACAGTCAAGGTCTCTTTTCTTGGGCCGTACAAAAACTAACATCCAACCCATCATTTTAGGGTTTGAAACTATATATAGTATCCTTTCCTTAGTCTGTGAGCCAAAATTAGGGTTCTCCATGCTAAGCTAAGGTTTTTGACCTATTAGGTTGAAAAGTTGCTTGACAACTTTGAAAAGTTGTCGTGCAACTTTTTGCAACTTTTGAGCAACTTTTGCAAAGTTGCCTTTCTTGACTCCTAGGCCTACATTGGGTTATCCTATGGACACCACCATGCTAAAAGGACCCCAAACTCATCAATGGCACACATAACCTCTCCTCCACAAGAAAAGAGAACCTAGGATCTAAAATAGGACCTATTTAAGACTAATGAGCTCATGGCTCTTATTACGTTTACAATGGCTTCTTAAAGAAGCAAAACACCAACAAAAACCAAAAGGAGGAAGACCCTAGAAGGGTACTCCTGCACCACACATATACTAGTAGGCAGAAAGTAGATGATTTAGAGACTAATTCGAATGAGTATGAATGGGGTCTCGACGACCTCTCAGATACGTCCACTACAGAAACTCTAGAAGAGTCTAGTGGTGTCATAAATGATACTCAAGAGATGATGCACATAAAACTAGAGAAAGAAATATAGGAAATTAGAGAAAAGAGACAAGCAAATTATGAACAAGGACTGAAAAAAGAATACCAGAAAGCTTCTCATCTATGTACCCCTATCCTAAAATATAACAAATGAGGTATAGCACTACACAATAAGAGTTGGAAGATACAGAACAAGAACCAGTTATCAGTCCAGAAAAAGCTAAATGGAGTAAAGGACAACAAATCATAGAAACATCAAGATCATGTCAACAGGTGTGTCAGATACAAATGACAAATGAACCACAACATGAAAGAACTTGCAGTATTAAAGATGTTGGTGTTGATACCATACATACACTTACTAAATCACTTGAAGAAGACTTGGAAACTTCACCTGATGACCCTGATGACAATCCCATTCAAGATAATATCTACTTAGCCTCAAATTTTGAATCAACTGATACAAATAATGAAAATTTGTCTACTGATCTTATCATTGTTAAACCACAATATGGCATTCAGCCTGGCGTAGTGAACGATGTAACAAGTATGTCTATTGGATTAGATCAACTAAATATTAACGTGAACTTTGATAATCATGATCTGACTCTTCCTGGTCTTGAGACACTTACGCAAGGTATTCTTCTGGAACTCAACTTTTTGATCTACCGCTATGATAATAATACCATGAACGCTCTTGAACCTATCCAAAATTTATCCTTAGTACACGCTGAATTGATTGACTGTACTTTACAAAACTAGCCCATGAGTATACCTACTTTTTCCAATGACTATACGTTAGCCTATTATCTCAATGCAGTTGAACCTATAGACTCTTACACTAGTGAACAGAGTGAAAATACTGAAGTGGATATCAAGTATCTTAGTCACAAAAAAAAGAAAAAGAAAAAATAAAATATCTGATGGCGAAAACCACATTATGGTGTTGTCAGAATCTAAAAAAGAGAAAATGAAGGACGTATCTAAAGGTGAAAACCACTCCGAGGTACCTAAAGGTGAGATACTTGATATACTACCAAGTCATTTCCAGGAAAGGTCCTCCATATTGATCTAGCCAACTCAACCAGTGAACATTGGGAGTTAGGAGACACCACACATTATTCATGTAGCTCAATCACTATCAGCAGAAGAATTGAAGGAGTTCACTTAGCTATTCTTAGAAAAGAAAATAAACTTTGCATGGATGTACTCTAATATGCCAGGCTTGGATCCTGATCTCATTATGCACCATCTTTCAATTACAGCAGGAGTAAAACCAGTTAAGCAAAAAATCTGTAAGATGCACCCGCATGTAGCACTATTAGTCAAGACTAAACTAGAAAAACTTCTCAAAGCTAGATTCATCAGAGCTATAGATTATGCTGAATGGATTTCAAACATAGTACCTATGTCAAAGGCAGACAAGTCTATCAGAGTTTGCACTAACTTCAAAGATCTTAACAAAGCTTGTCTGAAGGACAACTTTCAATTACCAAACATTGATATGATAGTCAACATGACTGTTGGGTATTAAATTTACTCACTAATGGATGGATTCTTTGGATATAATCAAATCAAAATAGCTCTTGGAGATCAATAAAATACAACTTTCACCTGTGCATGGGGAACCTTTTGTTGGAACATCATGCCATTTGGGCTAAAGAATGCAAGAGAAACCTATCAGAGAGAAGTTACAACCATTTTTCATGATATGATGCATAAGAATATGGAAGACTATGTTGATGACAGCTTAGTGAAGACTATGAAAAGATCAATACATATTCAAGAGTTAGGTCCTATACTCGACAGAATGGAAAAGTTCAAACTCTGGTTAAATCAAAAGAAGTTTGCATTCAGAGTGACATCTGGTAAACTACTTGGCTACATCATTTCAAAGAAGGGAATCGATTTTTATCTTGAGAAGGTCCAAGCCATAATAGAAATGCCACCTCTGAAGAACATCAGTCAAATGAGAAGTCTACAGGGACATCTTAAATCTATTAGATAATTCATTTCTCAGCTAGCAGACAAAGCTCAACCTTTCACAAAGGTATTGAGAAAAGGAGTAATTTAAAACTGGGATCAGCAGTGTGAACAACATCTTCAACAAATCTAAGAGTACCTGTCGAATCCACCGATTTCGATACCATCGATTCAGAGTAAACCACTAATTTTATATGTATCAGCAACCGATTCATCACTAGGGAAACTTCTGACACAACAGGATGACAATAAAAAGGAATGAGCTATTTCTTACATTAGTAGGACATTGGTGTCTTATGAAATGAACTACACTATGTAGACACCTAAAAATGGTCAACGCTTGCGGAGTCATACTTTAACATTGGCGCATTGCCTTATTTTAGGTTTTTGCGTCGCATTAACATTTCTTCTATGTTGCACACTTGGTCTTTATCATTTGCGAGCATCGAGTCCTTCTTCTGCATTCTTCAAATGTCTCGCTTTCGAATTAGGTCTTGTTGATAACCAATTTTCAGTCATGATTTTGGTCGATCCTTATCAACTTGTCAATATTGTCATTTTGCGATCGATTTGTCATCAATCATCATCCTTCTCAATCATATCAATTTGGATCAATTAGTCATTGTTCCTCATCAATTGGCGCATTTATCAATCAAATCATTTATCAATCCAAAATCATGATTGAATTGATATCAATTATCCTTTGTTAAGACCTAATTGTCGTCTTTGCATTTCTAATTCATCTTCCAAGGTTTTATGATTTATTCATTTAATCTTGTTTGGCATTTTCCCTCTAGGTTAAATAATTTATTTATTTATCCTAAGTCTTCTTGTCACAATTAAATGTTTATTTAATTGGCTAATTAATTTCCTCCTATTTTTGTAAATTAATTAATGAATGAGAAATTATTAATTAATTTACCTAATTTTCATCAATTTCCTAAATTCCAAGTCATTATTTCCAACTTAATTTTCTAATTTCTCCTAAATTCCTAAATGTCTATTTCTATTTTCAAAATCTTGTCATAAATCCTTGCATAGAAAGTTGTCATAAATTGTCATAAATCGTCATAAATCCTTGCATAGCAATTTGTCATACACATGTCATAAATTTTCTATTCTTGATTTGAATTTCCATTCGAATCACTTTCATGCTAATTTGATCTTTTCTCCAATTTTTCTATAAATTGGATGATTTTTCTTCAATCAAAGGTAATTACTTTGTCGAAATAATCGCTTTGTCAAAACAATCACATTTCGAGTACTCTTGCGCCATAATCTTGTCTATTTGCTTTCATCTCATGTGTATGCACTTGAAGGTGAGATCCACAAACAAAGGCTATTTGGAGAGGAAAGAAGAACAATGGAGCAGCATGAAGGAAGCATTTAGATCTACGTTTGGTTTGCATAGTATTTAGTTTTGAATGTTTTGTCTTTATGTCTCTATTGAGTGTGTTAGGATTGATCATGGCAATTTGCTTTCGTGATTGAGCTAATGATTAATGTTTTGATACTTTCTTTGATGATTTCCAATTTCCTATGCTACATTAATTGGTGAACCCGACGTGAAAAATAACCATCTAACCCCTTAACTGTGTTTTTGAGTGCTTTTAAGTTGATTTGCAGGCCAAAAAACCCAAAAATAGGGCAGTGCAGGGCTTTCTGGGGACTTCTGCGCCTATGTCAGAGAACCTGCGCCTATGTTATGCATTATGTGCTTGTGTTAGAGAAATTTTGCGCTTGTGTTATGAGTTTTGCGCCTGTGTCATGAGTTCTGCGCCTGTGTAAAGTCCAGAATAGAGGTAAAAAGACAGTGTTTTGCTTAAAAATTTGTTTTGTTTTTGCATTCTATTTTCTGCTTTTTGGTTTTTGGCACTAATTATCTGTGCAGCATCTTGGCATATGCATGGAAAAGACAACAAATGAAACTACTAACATGTTTTATGCAAAATCGATAGTCAAAGAATAAACACCTCAAACTTCTAACTTGGGTTTTGCAGGTTGCCTTGGAGAAACAACTAAACTTGGTGTTTGTCATTAATGTTCTAGGCACCTAGTGATTTCTAAATAGGTTGGGATGAACATGTTTTTGCTTTGATTTTTGAGTGTGACATTGGAGTAGGAGAGTATGCTCTCATCCTTCTTAGGGTGATCAGAAATCCAGATCTTCGATACCATGCTCATTGTTTTGATTGTTTGTCACCTTTAGAGGGCCTGCCTTCTCGACCATTTGCTTTTGCAAGCAAGTGATAATCGTGAGAAGGGAATGACCCAAAGTGAGTACGGCTAGAATACCTTGGCATTCTAACTCACTATAAACAAATACCTGATGAGCGAAAGCTTTGAAGGAAGGGTTACATGGGAATTGTAGTTACTTGGGAAGTGATGACCCTTGAACTCTTTCTCATATCAACATCTAAGTAGGACCTCACGGTCTAAATTGTGCTTGTGCGACTACATTTGTTTGGTATCTTGATGGGCTTAATGTCTCAATCATGCTTGCGTGACATCAAGGAGTAACGCTTAACAGAAATCCTTACTAAACACCTTGTTTTTAGAAGCCAAAAACCCTTCTAGTTGCTTGAGAAGGACAAGTTTAGATACTTGGAAGAGATACTAAGTTCGCCATGGGGATATTTCCATGGGGATTGATGCTTGGCTGCCCTGAGAAGTGAGTGTCGTGGAGGGGAGCTCGTGGGGTCAAGCATCTATGTATTCTCCTTGAATCCAATAACAAGTCTACCTCTCAAGTACCTAATGTCCTTGCCTACCATAAGAAATGTGGGAACGAGAATGATTGTCTTGAGTCTATGTTAAAATATCTTGTCTTCTTTACTTGTCAAAAGTTGAATTGCATCTCATTTCAAAAGCAAGACAAATTCATTCAAAACAAGGTTAAACATAAGAGCATTTCATCCAACAAATTTCAAAACACCTTCAAACATGGTTGTCAAACATTGTTCAAAACCTTGTCTTAACATTCATGTCACTTACATTTAGGTTCATCCTAGGTTGTATTTTGCAAAGTTCATTGTCAAGTACCAAGGTTAGGTTTCACCTAAGTCATACTCCTTTGCATATCAGTAAGGGTCATCCATTTGCATATGTCCTCTTGCATTAAAGTCATACCATTATCATACATTCATACTTTGCATACCCTAAGTCTCTTCATTAAGCTTAGGTCATTATCATATCATATTAGGGTCATTTGCATAGTAATTGTCCCTTTGCATATAGTCTCAAAAACTAGGTTTTGTCATACTTGAGTAATCCAAATCTTTGATAAACCCTAAGTCATTGTTAAGAAGTCTAGACCTTGTCAAACCTTTTCTTTTTATGTCATTATTGTCATTTGGTCAAACCTAGCTTAGTATCCAAGCATATAGGGGAGACTTTGTCATTTGTCCTTTTGTCACTTGGTCCTTTTGTCCTTTGAGGTCTAGACATCATTTCAATTTCCTAAGGGTCTCTTTTAGATTTGCATTCCAAAAAGTTTGTCAAAATTTTGAAAAACACCAAAAACATAGGTTGCATTCTTGCCATAGATTGCATTCTCATTTATTTAGTTTGCATTTAGTTGCATATCATACATTATCCTTGAAAAATTCCAAAAATATTGCATTTGCATAGTGACATGTCTATTGAAACAAGGTTCCAAGCACCAATGATGCAACAAAGTTTGACATATCAACCGACAATGCAATCACAATTCTATCCAACCCAACAACAAAGCAATGTTGATCAAACTTTTTATGATGAAACAATTCTCCAAATACAAAAACTAGAGGATAAACTAGCTCAAGAAGAAGAGATATTGGAACAAAGAGTGAAAAACATTGAGAAGAATAGATCACAAATGTCCGAAGTGTTTCAAAAATTTCCAGGTCAAAATCCAAAGATTGAGCCAATTTATGTAAGATCTCTTCTTGAACGATCAGACATACCAACTCTCCTCTCACAAATAAAGATGATGAAACAATTTCAAGAAAAGAGACAACATCAATTTCAACATTATGTGCCTCCACAACAAGAAGAAGAAGGTGTTCACTATCAATCAGATTTTCAACCATCAAAACCAATGGTTCAACCAATTGTTCAACATATACAACCAATACAACCAATGGTCCAATTTCAGAAATATGTCCAACCAACTATACAATGTCCACAAATGATTCAACCAATGGTGGAATATCAACAAGTTCAATCAACATATCAATGTCAACAACCACAACCAAACATTCAAAAACAAAGGTTGCAGCACACACCAACCCAAGTTTCAAACATGTTAGAACAATTGAACCAAGTCCAATATCAAAACATGACATTAGATCAGAACCAACTCCTTGCCAAACAAGTTCAAATTCCAGATACAACCATGTCAAAACCTCGAAAGAAAGGTGGCTTTATTGCAATGATCTTAAGGAAATTACCAAGTGAGTTCTTTGAGGAAGATCAAGATAATACACTTATGTCTAGCAATGTCTCATCCCCCCATGAACAAATTGACTCTCTAGTGGCATCTATCCCTACACCTTTAGATGTTTTACAAGAACCTTCTATATTGTCCTCAACAAACAATACACCCAAGGATGCAATTATCCAAGAGCTATCCATAATTGATTGCCAAGATAATCCAATTCATGATGCGCATCCTTGTCATGTTTCAGAAATACAAGACCCAATGCCACCATGCACTTTATTGCCATTACCTATTTTAGAGGACCCCATTCGAAGTCCCTCTTCCTCATGTTCAAGCATTGGTTCCTTACCAAAATCCATCACAAATGTTCAAAGTGCATTTCCTTCATGCCAAACCATTGATCCCTTGTTAGAATCCCCCATGCATATCCAAAGTCCAATCCCATGTCAAGAGAATAATTTAGAGCACGAAGAAATGAGTCCTAAAGAAAATCAAGATCAAGATCCCAAAACCTTATCATCCCATCCAATTGTTGACCAGGATCTCATCTTCCCAAAAACTCATGATGATTCCCCTATTCTTGTCCATCCTATCCAAAGTCCTATTGACACTCCATTCCCCAGGCAAGATCAAGATATCCCAGTCCATCCAATCCCAAATGATCCCCTTCCATTTCATGAACAAAATGTCCTTTCAAATCCCATTGACATTCCACTTCCTGAGAAAGATCAAGATATCCTTTCCATCCTTTATGATGATCCCATTAAAAGTCAAGAGCAAAGCACCTTTAAAGAAGATTCCAATGATCTTCCTCCTTGTCAAGATCAAATTATTCCTTCAGATCCTCCAAAAGATCCACTTGTTCCTCCATCTCCTTGTCCTAATGCTCCATATACACTCCAAGGTCTCATTTCTTTTGATGATCCCATTATTTCTCCCATTCCATCTCTTGAAGAGCCTGTCATTGAACCATGTCCACAACACAATCCTAGTCCCCCTCATGATCCTAATCCCCCTCATGATTCTAACATGTCAGTGCAAGATGTTCATGAACCCTCGATATGCATAATGGGTTCTTCCACTTTGGTGAAATCCGATCCACTTCAAGATCTCATTATTTCTCTCATATCATGTCCACCTCATAATGGACTCGCGTCTTCTTCCCAAAGAAAAGAGTATCCTACAAGTCAAGATATTCATAAAGGCAAAGGAGTAGACCTTCATGAGAAAGAACCCCTCCATATCAAAGAAGATCTTTAGGGTCATGTCTACACAACTCACTCTCAAGACATTGGTATCCCTCCATCAAAATCCAAACATATCCCTTCCCCATCATCCCTTCCATCCATCTTAGGTCCTTATATTCCTTCGTCCTCTATGCAAGGTCAACAAAGGCACACATCCTTGAGTAAATTTCATCAATCCAAAATAAGTCCATTTCATTCATATCCATCCGTGCATTCCTTTCCCCCTCCAAGCAATTTGGATGCCAAGTATAAAAGTCATAAGTCTAGAAATCCACATGTATTCAAGGATCAACATGTCCAATATAATCAACATGTCAAAACAAAGAAAAATATGATCTATAAAGAAAAAGAAATATCCAAAAGGCCACAAAGGCCCACTGAGCAAAATAAAGCAAAGTCAAAATATATATGGGTTCCTAAATCCCTTATGCAAGCAATGCACTCCAAGGAACCACAAAAGCATGAAAAATCAAAAACCATGTGGATCCCTAAGCAACTTCTTGAAGCACAAAAAGAAACATCCAACTTGGCATCCAAAGTTGCTATTCCTCCATCCAAACATTCCAAGTATATTCCTCCATCACCTTCTTTATCCATTTTGGGCCCTTATGTCCCAAAATCCATAGCCTTTCCTTCGTCAAAATCTCAATATCCAAAATACATTTGTCCTCCATCAGTCCATCACCCCTCAAGGTGTGTGCCAATGTCTATCTTGCCAACATTTCCATCCACTAAAGCCCAATTCTTCCAATACCCTATCCATTATCCAATGCATATTTTTCATCCGTCGATCCCTTTGATCCCATCCTTTGCATAAATCCTTGCCTTAGTTTCATCTCTTTTTCCATTTCCTTATCCTACCAACATCTTTGAGCATACTTTTAAAGGTCATGGTCCATTTTTTTTCAAGGCTATGATCCAAAAAAAAAAAAAAAGACGCTTGAGTCCTTCTTCCATCCCCTATCATGTGTCCATCTTCTATTGAAAAAGTCAAAATACAAAAAAAAAAAATTGAAAAGAAAAAGTGAAAAAAAAAAAAGACAAAAGAAAACAAAAAAAGTAAAGCAAAAATAATTCATCCACTGGTGAAAACCTGGCAAACAGGCGCCTTGGGCAAGTACCGTGATGAAAACCTGGCAAACAGGCGTCATGCATAATTTATGAACTTCTTGCACACCGTACTTGGGGGCAGGTTTCCTCCTTCATATCTTATTGCCCTTCATTATCCTATCATACCATGTCATTACCCTTCATATCCTATTGTCCCTCATGTCCATTTCCTCTTTCCACCTTTGATCTTGACAAGGCTGAGGATCGTCATGAGCATCATGCATCTTGTTTGCAGCTTTTAGTCTATCATAGCTTTTGGTTTTTATCCATTTGCTTATTATAACCTTTCATCCATATTCCCTAGCTTATTGCAACTTTCTGCCACTATCCCGTATCCTATCCCGACCTTCAGTCCATGTCCCTTATCCATTCTTGGTCTTGCTTATCCTATCCATATCTTATCACTATCCATACACTCTTTTTCATTCCTTGATCTTGATTTGACATAAGGACGCAAAATTTAAACATGGTTTCAAAAACCTCTTGACATGTCCCTCATGCCATGTTCCTGCTTTACATTGTCATATCCAGTCTCTTGTCCCGTCACGCAATAGCCCTTGACAATTGCATCTGTGTTGTCTCCATAATAAAAGGCCTTTGTCTTCCCTCTATCCACCATCATTTCAGAAAGCCTATTTATTCATCTATCATATTTCTTGCCTTGCTAGACACTGAGGGAAAAATCATTAAAAAAATTGAAAAATGTCCTGAAATAATTCAAAAAAAAATTATAAAATGTCCTGCAATAATTCAAAAAAATTGCAAAATGTCCTGAAAAAATCTCTAAAAATCAAATAATGTCCTGAAAAAAATCTCTAAAAATCAAATAATGTCCTGAAAAAAATCCCTAAACATCAAATAAAGTCTTGAAAAAAATGAACACAAAAAAAATTGTAAAATCTCGAAAAACAAAAACAAAAAAATAAATGATCCCTTTTGTGCATAAGACAAATCACTGAGCATCCCTCCAACGACACTCGCAATCCAATGCTGCGCTTTAATGGAATCATGCTTAAATAGATGAACCTTTTCAATCAAACCAGACATTCAAACTGATCACAATTGTCATATCACTCGAACATCAACATCAATATCATTTTGTCTTGTCACTACTATCATGGGTCTTATACAGGGTGTGGTATACTCGAAACCAGACTATGTCTTGTCTTAGACAGGGTCCCACATGTCCTAAAACCAGACAGCATGATCATCCTATCAACACTTTCAACTTTTGACAATGAAGATCAAGATGTTTGTTTGACTTGTTGGAATTAGCGAGTCTTATCATTTATTGATTTATTTTCGATCATGTTCCTATCTTGCTCGATGATGTCACTGAGTGATTTAGGGTGACCGAGATGGTTCATGGTCCCTTTCTTTTTTGAGATTGTTGTTTGTCTGTGATGTGTCTGTCTTTTGCAAAAAGGGTTGCATTTCAGCTCTGGCCTTCAATGCCATGATGCTACGCATCCATTTTGCTACATTAAAATAAAGGTTCTCACTTACAAAGTGCATTACTGAAAGCAAGTTTTTCTTCGTCTCTAACTGTCCTTTGTCTAATTTCTTCTTACTAACATTTCTTCTGTCCGTCTTGGCGGTTCGTTTGATCCTATCATTTTCTATCATTCTTATCGATCAATTGGCCTCTTTTCTAGATGTTTCCGGCCAATTCCTTGAGGGGGCATGCATATGTCATTATCAGCATCTGGGGCATTTTCATTATTGTTCTTTGAAACAATGCTTAAAATTTCATTGTCTCAAAGAGGGGCAAAATGTAGACACCTAAAAATGGTCAACGCTTGTGGAGTCATACTTTAACATTCGCGCATTGCCTTATTTTAGGTTTTTGCGTCGCATTAACATTTCTTCTATGTTGCACACTTGGTCTTTGTCATTTGCGAGCATCGAGTCCTTCTTATGCATTGTTCAATTGTCTCGCTTTCGAATTAGGTCTTGTTGATAACCAATTTTCAGTCATGATTTTGGTCGATCCTTATCAACTTGTCAATATTGTCATTTTGTGATCGATTTGTCATTAATCGTCCTCCTTCTCAATCATATCAATTTGGATCAATTAGTCATTGTTCCTCATCAATTGGCGCATTTACCAATCAAATCATTTATCAATCCAAAATCATGATCGAATCGATATCAATTATCCTTTGTTAAGACCTAATTGTCGTCTTTGCATTTCTAATTCATCTTCCAAGGTTTTATGATTTATTCATTTAATCTTGTTTGGCATTTTCCCTCTAGGTTAAATAATTTATTTATTTATCCTAAGTCTTCTTGTCACAATTAAATGTTTATTTAATTGGCTAATTAATTTCCTCCTATTTTTGTAAATTAATTAATGAATGAGAAATTATTAATTAATTTACCTAATTTTCATCAATTTCCTAAATTCCAAGTCATTATTTGCAACTTAATTTTCTAATTTCTCCTAAATTCCTAAATGTCTATTTCTATTTTCAAAATCTTGTCATAAATCCTTGCATAGAAAGTTGTCCTAAATTGTCATAAATCATCATAAATCCTTGCATAGCAATTTGTCATACACATGTCATAAATTTTCTATTCTTGATTTGAATTTCCATTCGAATCACTTTCATGCTAATTTGATCTTTTCTCCAATTTTTCTATAAATTGGATGATTTTTCTTCAATCAAAGGTAATTACTTTGTCGAAATAATCGCTTTGTCAAAACAATCACATTTCGAGTACTCTTGCGCCATAATCTTGTCTATTTGCTTTCATCTCATGTGTATGCACTTGAAGGTGAGATCCGCAAACAAAGGCTATTTGGAGAGGAAAGAAGAACAATGGAGCCGCATGAAGGAAGCATTCAGATCTACGTTTGGTTTGCATAGTATTTAGTTTTGAATGTTTTGTCTTTATGTCTCTATTGAGTGTGTTAGGATTGATCATGGCAATTTGCTTTCGTGATTGAGATAATGATTAATGTTTTGATACTTGCTTTGATGATTTCCGATTTCCTATGCTACACACTATAATAGAAAAATAATTCTTGGCATTAGTCTTTGCATCACAAAAACTGAGACACTACATGCTAGTACATTTAGTAAAGCTAGTGGCCAAAATTGATCCACTCAAGTATCTTCTCAATAAGGCAACACTTACAGGAAGATTGGTGAAATGGGTCATGATCCTTACAGAGTTTGACTTTAAATATGTGGAACACAAAGCCATAAAAGGACAGGTAATTGCTGATCAACTTGTTGAAGCTCTGCTTGAGGACACTCAACCACTACACATAGAGTTTCCAGATGAATCTATAATGCACCTTACTCAACAACCTTGGAAAATGTTCTTTGATGGGTCCTTTACTCAAAATGGTTCAGGTGTTGGCATATTATTCATTACTCCTTAGAAGTATTCAATCCCAAAGTCTTATAAGATTCTATTCCCTTGCACGAACAACATTGTAGAATATGAAGCTTTGGTGAATGGCATAAAACTAGCTATTGAATGGAAGGTTGCAGAATTGTATATCTATGGAGATTCTCAGCTGGTGGTTAATCAAATCAATGATACATATCAGACTCGAGATGAGAAACTAATGCCTTACAAGAGGATGGTTGATGATCTTAAGAAGTATTTTGCTTTTGTATCATTCCAGCAGATTCCTAGATCCGCAAATAGAGTAGCAGATGCTATGGCTACCTTGGCATCTATACCTGAGTTACAGGAGTCTAATTTTTGCTTTGATTTCTTGGTGGAAGAGTTATATTACCCCGCTTATGATTCTCCTAAGACCCAAATAGTATTCGCTATTATTGGACATGACTCATCCTGATACAGCCACATCTATTCCTATCTATGCGACCAAATTATCCCTGGAAATCTTACCTAAAATAAGAAAAGAAACCTAACCTAGAATGGTTCGCAGTATGTTATTATAGCTAATGATTTATTTAGATGAGGTTTGGATAGTACACTTCTTAGATGTCTAGAAACTAAATAATATAAACATGCATTATCAGAAGTCCATGAAGGTGTATTCACATAAATCTGTCTAGTTTAATTAAATGAATATTTCATATTTATTTGATTAAAAATCCACTATCCATTAGTTAATTAAATTAATATTTAATTAATTCATCTTCAAACATTCTCTTATTAATTGAATAAATTATTCAATTTATTTTAATTAATTCATTTAGCCAAATTCACAAATCAATTAAATGAATAAATCGTATTTATTTCATTTAATCCCCTTTTCCTCTTTTAAATAAATTAAATAAAACATTTATTTAAATCATAAATCCCCCGCACTTGCATTTTCCTACAAATGTAACTTGCACACATTTCTTGAAATAAATTAATTTTATTTTAATTAAAATCCTATTTTCCCTCACCCACCAAACCCACTTGCACTCCTAAACCCCCTTCTAGATTCTTCTAACCCCTTCCTAATTAGCCTAATCCATCCTCTAATTATTGTCACATTCCTAAGCAACTTGGAGTCACTTCTCAAAGACTTCAGTCTTTGAAAAACATTTAATGCTTTGTGTGTTCAACAAACTAACCCCTAAAGTCTTCTAAAACCACTAATGGCTCTTACATGACCATTAATGGCTCTTACATAACCATTTATGGTTAATTCAACTTGCACTCATGTGTCTCCTCAAGCATTTTTTGTTTTGACCATGGTTATCCCTTTTGCCTTTGCACAAGAGTTTATCCATTGGATAAAAGCTTTATTCTTTGAAAAAAGAATTTATTCATTCAACCTAACCACTAATATCTTGTTATTTTGGTCTAAAATAAATCATTTTAGCATCATAGCATTTAGTATTAGCTTTTATTCACATTTAGAGTAAATATTTCAATCTTGAACCTCCATAAGCATCCATAGTGCAAAAAGCTGCTGAGAGCTACACTAGTTTGGAACTTGGAGAGGAGAGGAACAAAGGAGAAGGAGCTAAGAGCATGTTAGGAGGCATTTGGAGATGCCTCATTATAGTTACTTTCATTGTTAAATATTCTTTCATGTTTTTGGTGTCTTTTTTGATATGCCTGCTTAGATGAGTTTTTGGTTGACTAACACTGATAGTTTCTTGGTTTTTTGTGTGTTATTCCACCATAGGTTCTAGTCTAACCTTCCCCCATTTCGCAGAGCATCATTTGGTGAACCCGACGTGAATCCAAACACCCAAAAGCAATTTTTTTTTACAAAACTAACCTGTTTGAATGTTGAGCTTGACAAACAGGTCGCACTTTAGCACTTTTGATCGCGTTGTAGCGCTATTGCAATTTGATATTCTAGAGTTATTGTATTTACAATAGCGCTATTGTCTCAAATTTAGCACTATTGCCCATCTTTTAGCGTTTTTAAGGCTTAAGTAGCACATTTGAACATGTTTTAGTGCTTCTATTTTTGCTGTCAAAGTTTTTCTTTTAGCGCTTTTGTCTTTGTATTAGCGCGTTTGTGTTAAATAACGCTTCTGTTTGAAGACAGAGTAGCGCTATTGTAACAGAACATTGTATAAATGACCATGTAATAAAAAAAGTCACTTTTCTTAGGCTTGTAGAAGCCCACCATATGTTTCTATTTTCTTAACTATTTGTTTCTTGTGTAGGTTTAGACTAACTCCTTGTGTTGTTTATAAGGACAAATTTTGCATTTGGTGCTTTTGAATTGAAAAAAAAAAAAACATTTCATTTCTAGGAAGTTAGGACAAATTTTACATTTGGTGCTTTAAAAATTGAACAACATAAAATTTCATTTCTTGCAAGTTAGGATACACTCTCCTTTTGGTGCTTAAAACAAGACAAAGGAAAATTTCATTTTATTGCATCAAAGTTAAGCAAAACTCACACTCAACACTTCAAATTTTAGTGCACATAAAAAGAACAATCAACTTGTCTTATTTTGAAAAACGATTTACTTCATGCATGCATGCTCTTATTTTAGTTGACCAGGATTTCAAATTCTAGTTTACTCAAACACATTGCTTTTGAAGTTAAAAAGAACATCATGGTTGTTGGAGCAACATCTCCAAATAGATTAAAAATCATTGCAATGACAAGTTAAAAGGAACAAGTGTATTTTGTGTTTAGCACACTTGTGCAAAAGAGTTTGTCGAGTGGTCCTACTTCTAACACAAACTATCCTCTCCCTTGGCTTTCGTGGTCCTAGGTGCAAGAGAAAAGTGTTAGTAACACTCAAAGTTTTATCTTTTTAAGAGAGGCCTGCCAAAAGACACATCACTCTTGGGAACGACCTCATGCGGTAAATCCTTCGAGACTCTATAGAAATCAAGTGAGAGCAAAAGTTGTAGCCTTGGGTATAGCTATTCCTATAGTGTAACTTGCCGAAAGGACAAATAGGCCCCACCACAAGTTACAAGACTCTTAAGTGAGTCACTGCAGAATGAACTTACATCCAAAAACATCGAACATTACTAAACACCTTGAAGTAGTAGCCCACCCATTCTATTCATTGAGAATATTTGTGATACAATTTAGTGCAAGAGCATAGATGGTTTTGCTCCCAAGATACTCACCATACATATTTCTTTGAGTAGAAACATAGCTTTTTGAAAAGTCACTTGTGGCTTGATAAAAGTGGTGACTCCCCCATCATAGGGATCATCTATTTGTTATGCTCGCGCAAGATTTAGTATATCACATCCTTACCTGCCATGATAGGATTCATAAGGTATGTAGTACCAAACTCGAAGAAATATCAAGATGTGGGCTGAATTTATCGCAACTGGCCGTTTGACCTTAGGGATAAAAAGTGTGTGAAGTGTATTCATTTTTGAGTCAAGACCAAGTGCAAATTGAGTCGACTTTAGGCTTTGGAAAAACACCTAAAAATACACTTAAAGGAAAAGGGTCATAAAAAGACCAAAGATTGGGTTGATCTAGACCCATACTTATTTGTGCCTTTTGAGGCAACATAAAAAAACAAGTATTCATCCAACATAAACATTTCCAAACATCCAACAAAAGATCAAAAACAAAGAGCAAGAGTATCAAAATATATGACCATTCTTCACGTCTTGAGAAAGAAGAATCTTCATCAACACATCAACTTGAAGAAAAGACCATTAAGCTCCAAGGCTTTAATCAAAAAGAGGAAATTCTTCTATCTTAATAGACAAATCTTTGTCTCTCATAGAATCTTCCTACGTCATATGTGTCTCTATCTTCAAGGGAAATCAAATGAATTTTATCAAGAGTCATTGAACCATTGAGCTTTTATGCAATATCGAGCTTTGAGTTATCACAAAAACAAAGGAGGCAAGATCAATCCTGACTTCTTTCCAGATATTTGCATCACTTATAACTTAGCTAGGGTAGAACAACCAACTCTTGAACAAGAAGAGGTAGAGTTTGTTCCTTTTGTAACACAAAGTTTCTATTGAAGTTAAACATTTCATCCATTTCTACATTTACATCATCACTCCATTTCAACTCTCAAAACATTAAGAGGTTCTTGTCCTAAGTTCTATTTCAATATTGCTTGAATCAAACACAAACAAATCACTTTTAGAGTGTCTCTACCTCTAGGATAAACTCATCCTAAGAGACATATCTATGCAGGTTAAAACTAGTCTATGAGTGCATCCTCTCATTACTAGGTAGTTAAGTTTGCAACACATCTCAGATTTCTCTAAACCTTATCACATCAAACCTTATTCAAAACACAACAAGAAATTCAAAAAAGAACTTGGGTAGCATCTACCTTTAGTGCTAGGGATCCATATGCAAAGCACTTCACCAAACATCAATCTTTCATTTCATCAACAACTCATCATCATTTTCATCAAACTTCAACAAAAACTTGTAAACAAAATGGCTCATACCAGATTACGATCTAGACAACCAGAAATTGAAGACAAAGAGGAAGAAAATATCAATGAGTTCCAAGAAACCATTGGAGGAAATATAAATGAGGAAAATCCAGACACTCCTACTCCAATAACAATAGAAAGGGCACAACACAACCCTCTCTTAAATAGACTTTTTGATAAAATACTCAGAAGTAATGCTGATGCCCACTTTTTAAGACTTGCTCAAGAAGGGGCTAAACTACCCTCTAACTTTGATGTAGCACAACTAAGACAAGCATCAGAATGCCAAAGTCATAATGAGGATGCGCAAGGTAGAGAACACATCAGATACAACCTTCCTCAAGGTAATCCCCCACAGCCTCCTCCAAATGAAATAGACATGTTGCGGCAACAAATTGAAAATCTTGCTCAACAACTTCATAGTGGCATAAAAACCAATCAATTTTCACTCACTGACATTTGTCCCTATCCCTTTGATAGAAATCTTCATATGCCACCTTTTCCACGAGGGTTTGAAACACCCAAGTTCGAAAAGTATAGAGGAAATGGGGATCCTTGCGATCATGTCAGAGAATTCCATTCAACTTGCCTCAAAGTAGCATACGAGGATACGTACCTCATGCACCTATTTCCCCAAAGCTTGGGAGGAACAACCACATCATGGTTTTCCTAATTACCAGGAGGCATTAGGACATTTGAAGAACTCATCCAGAAGTTCCCGGCACATTACTCACACAACATTGAATGTAATATCACCATGGCTGATCTTTGTAACACTAAACAAAAACCAGGTGAACTATTCTCAATCTTTCAGCAACAATGGCGTTAAATGTCTAGTCGACGTTCTCTGCAGTTACCTGAACAAGAACTAGTGGAAATATTTATTTCCAGCTTAAACAAAGAAATAGAATTTCACCTAGATGTAAAAGACATAGATTCTTTCAATGACATGATCACCAAAGGTTTAAAGTGTGAGTGGGCTCTCATCAAGAAAGGCCTTATCAAAATATACAATAAACCAAAGGATAGCCCTCATCCACACTTCAATAGTGACAAACCAAACTTCTGAAACAAAAACAAAAACATCGTCAACGACAGGGTTGTAGATGCAAGAACTATCAAAAGTGCAGAACCTGTAGTTTGATTTGCAGGACAAAATCCCCCACCTAAGACTAACATAGTTGCTCCTCCAAATCAAGGCCACATCACATCTCAAGATGAACCCAGACAACGTCAACAAAAACCAAAATGAACATACACTAGTCCCTTAGGGGAACCCATCAAAACGGTGTTACGACAACTGGTTTCTCAAAATCTGGTTACATTACCCAAAACATCAAATTATGAATCACAAGTCAAGCCTTCATGGTGGAGAGATACTGAACATTGCAATTTCCATCAAGGGAAAGGGCATAAGACAAGCAATTGTCACAGATTGAAAGATCTTATTCAAGATCTTATTGACCCAGGTGAAATCAAAATCGAAGGACATGACCCAAAGACAACAAACAATGATCATCTAATGTTCAAAAATTCACTTCCAACACAAGATCAAAGGGGCCCTTCTACTTCCAGGTGAAACATAGATACCACCAATTATATGCAAGCTGCATATAATTACACTGTGAATCACCTATATGATGCCAGTGAACAGATTGCAACTATTACTATCAAAAATCCCAGCTCCACTTGCAATGTTGTTATGCACCACGGAAAGATTACCATAAAAGTATCTCCACAAGGTACCACATCTATCCCAAAGCAGTATAACCTTGTGGACCAATTAGATAAAATGCCCACACTGATATCCATCTTAGAGCTATTGCGTCTATCTCCATATCATAAAACAATCTTGGATCAAGCTCTCCAAGAGGTGTCAATCCCTGTCAATTTGAACACAGATCAGTTCCAAGCCATGGTCGGAAATCTAAGGTCATCACCTTGTCTCACTTTCTCTGAAAGTGACAACTCTTCCTTCCAGCAACCTCATAACACCTCACTACACATTGAAGGATTCATCAATCAGCATAGGATCAAGCAAGTCTTGATCGACTATAGAGTAGGCCTAAATATCTATACTCTACAATTGGTCACAGCTTTGGGATACGCAATTGAACTAGTAGATCCCCATAAGAAGATAACAATCAAAGCTTATGATGATGCAGAGCGTTCATCCAAAGGATCTATTGTACTACCAATCCGAGTGGGCCCTGTGGTGAAACACATCATCTATCAAGTTCTAGACCTCCCTCTGCCATAAAATTTATTGTTAGGAAGACCTTGGATACATGCCATGCAAGCCGTTCCATCCACCTACCACCTACCATCAGTGTATCAAGTTCCCGCATAATGGTGTAGAAATCACAATCCTGGGTGATGCAAACCCCTTTGCATATTGTCATAATATAAGTCATCAACCAGAGATTATCGTTCCCAACAATAGAGAAGCCATCTCATCCACATCATACGTAAGTTCAGCCTCTCTTTCTAATTCAAACACCACTATACCCAAGAAAGAGAAGCTCAAGATGAAAATAACAGAGGAAGGTCCTGGGGAATACAATCTCAGCCAACTCTTTTGTGTTGGACAAATGCCTACTTCTCCTAGAACACATGGTAAACCTCAACGATTACTTCAACAACCACTGATCAAGCCAGCATATACTTTGACGTCGTTCATCCTAGGAAAGAGTCAATAAGACGAGACCAGAGATGAAGACTTAGCAAAATGGATCTATAAAGATCCTATCATTACCGACACTCCGCAAGCTAAGCTTCCCATAGATCAGTATGGCAAAGGCCTTCTCATTATGCAAAAAATGGGTTATGATGGTCAAAGTGCTTTGGGACCTTGCAAGAAAGGATGACATGAACCACTGTAGCCAGAATTAAAACCCAAGGATAACACTGGCCTAGGCTTTCAAAAGGAGATCCTTCCTAAGCTCAAATTCAAAGGGAAACCCAGCCAACCTCTATATCAGCCTAATACAAAGAGGTCACCTTTGATTATAAAAGCAACATCAAACACCATAACAACTACCCCATTGAGGCTAAAAATCCTAGCAAAACCATCCACAATGCCAATCATCCCACCAAACAAACCAGCAATAACACCATTAGCAGCAGCAACTGTATCAGCACCCATGGCAATATCTACAACATCAGTAGTTCTAGTAGAAGCAACAGAGTCAACACTACCGATACTCCCGGTATCAGATTCACTGATCCCCATAATCCTTCCTGGAGCATCGATCATTTCCTCTACATAGGTGCATCAACCGATCACACCTGCAGTGTTTAACTCAAAGGATATCCTAGTATGGTACAGTAATCGATTAGTGGAAAGTGACTCAGAGACTGACTCACATGAGTGGGAATTTGATTCCATATAGATTAATACTTTAGATGAGGAAGACACATCACCACCTCCACCCCGCAAAGACATCCCTGTTTATCGAGAAGCACAGATAAAGACCTCTTGGGTTCCTAAACTGGAAACTTCTTCCACAAACCCTACGTCACATCCTACGCTTGATTCTGACAGGGAGGGTACCATCAATGACCTTCCCCATAATGTCTTAACCCTCATAGACACATCTAACAAACTCAACCTAATCAATGAAGTAATTCCCATTATCCATCTTGAACTCATTAAATGGAACTAACCTAATCCCCCATGTCTTGACCATTTCCAAAATGATGATGCAATCATTGTCTTTTTGGAACTACTGTATAACATATCAAGCGGGGATCACAAAGATGGATTCGCCATTGAACTTAATAGCACAACATACTTTGGGGTGGATGCCAAACCTTTCAGCTACAAAAATATAACAATAAAACATGGATCTTCCAGTGAAAACCACGCTGTGGCACTGTTTGATCCCACAAAAATAAAAAGAAAGAGCATATCCAATGATCAAAACCTCTTTGAGGTACCCGAGGATGAAAGGTTTGACATCCTTCCCTCTAGTACAGAGCAAGAAAGATCAATTATTCTCATCAAGGACACAAAAGAATACAACGTGGGGACTCTTGACACACCCCACCACATACATTTGGCATCTCTTTTAACTCTAGAGGAACAACCTAAGTTTGTAGCATTCTTCCAAAAGTGTCAGATCAACTTCACATGGTCATATGTGGACATGCCTAGGTTTGATCCAGATTTAGTCATGCATCACCTCACAGTAGCAAAAGGAGCCAAGCCTATCAAGAAGAAGCTTTGCAAGATGCACCCTCAAATTGTAGTACTAGTCAAAGCAGAACTTAAGAAACTCCTAGATGTTGGTTTCATTCAACCAATTGATTATGCAGATTGGATATCCAACATTGTGCCTATCGGCAAACCAAATGGGGGCATCCATATTTGTACTGACTTCAAAAATTTGAACAAGGCATGTCCTAAGGATGACTTTCCCCTACCAAATATCGACATCATAGTAGACCTACCAGTAGGACATGCCATGATTTCACTCATGGATGGCTTTTCAGGGTACAATTAGATAAAAATCACACCAAAGGATCAACATAAGATGGTCTTTACATGCCCATGGGGCACATACTGCTGGAATGTCATGCCTTTTGGTTTAAAGAATGTAGGAGTGACCTATCAACAAGCAATGACCACTATCTTCCATGATATGATGCATACCATAATGGAAGATTATGTTGATGACTTACTAGCAAAATCACTCACAAGAGAAGGTCGTCTAGAAATATTAGAGACCATCTTTGATAGAATGGAACAATATCATGTGTGACTCAACCCAAAGAAATGTGTCTTTGGAGTAACCTCGGGGAATCTTCTAGGATACATTGTCTCAAGCAAAGGCATTGAGGTCGATCCTGCAAAGGTCAACGCAATCATGGACATCCCACCACCAAAGAATATCAGTTAGCTAAGGACATTACAAGGGTGGCTACAGTCCATCCAAAGATTCATTGCATAGCTAGTAGATAAGTGTCACCCTTTTACACACCTACTACACAAAAATATCCGCTTTCAGTGGGATGCTAGATGCTAGCAAGCATTCTAGATGCTTAAAGATTATCTCATGAATACACCATTGTTGATCCCACCAGATCCGATTAAGCCTCTACTACTCTATATATCAACAACTAAAATAGCATTAGGAGTGCTATTGGCTCAACACAATGCAGAAGGCAAAAAATGTGCTATGTACTACATCTCTCGCACACTGGTTGGCTATGAACTCAATTACACACCTATTGAGCGAGCTTGCCTAGCAGTAATCTTGATAGCCACTAAACTAAGGCACTATCTATTGAGACATAAAGTAAAGCTCATTGCAAAGATCGATCCACTAAAGTACTTACTCAACAAAGCAGCATTGACAGGCCGTTTGGCCAAATGGGTGATGATTCTTATTGAATTTGACATTGAGTATGTGGACTGTAAGGCTATCAAAGGACAAGTTATTGTAGATCAGTTGGTTGATGCACCCCTCATAGGCGATCATCCCCTTATTTCCAATTTTCCAAATGAAGAGATATTCATGATCACAAAAGTACAACCATGGAAACTATACTTTGATGGTTCATACATTAGGCATGGCTCGAGAGCAGGCATTCTCTTTATCACACCTCAAGGTGACAACATCCTGAAGTCTTACAGGCTCACATTTCCGTGCACAAACAACATAGCAGAATATGAGGCCTTGATCACAGGACTCAAATTAGCCATACAATGGAAATTGAAAGAGTTACAAATATATGGCGACTCCCAACTAGTTATCTGACAAGTCACAGATGAATATCAGACCAAGGATGACAAACTCATGTCGTACAAGAAAATGGTGGATAGCCTAAAGGCATCATTTACTACTATCACCTTTTAGCAAATACCAAGAGATTAGAATTGAGCTACTGATGCTATGGCTACCATTGCATCTCTCTTAGATCTTCCATAGAATTCAACACACTATGAGTTCTTGGTAGAATAGCTTTGGATTCCATCTTATGATATCCCTGAATCTGAGATGATATGTTGCCTTGTCGGTTCTGAATCCCCATGGTATAGTGATTTTTACACCTACCTCCATGATCACACCCTTCCTCCTAACCAATAGAATAACCAACGTAAAACCTCCATTCACCGAACCGCTCGATATACCATTATTTTTGAAACCCTATACCAACGTAGTCTTGATGGTACTCTCCTTCGATGTCTAGAACATGATGAGATAAAAAAGGCCCTGGAAGAGGTACATGAAGGAATTTGTGGAAATCATGTAAGTGGTCCGTCACTAGCCAAGAAACTCCTGTGGACTGGATACTATTGGCCATCTATGGAAAAAGACTCCTATTACTTTGTTTGAAAATGTAAGAAATGCCAAGTTCATGGAGACCTAATACATGCACCAGCACAAGAATTGCAACCAATCACAACACCATGGCCTTTTTGTCAATAGGGCCTTGACCTTGTGGGTAAAATTCATCCATCTTCATCCAATGGTCATAAGTTCATCATTACCGCTACCGAATACTTCACAAAGTGGATTGAAGTTGTTCCACTTACCCAAGTCACTGGCAAGCAGATCGCCTCGTTCATCCTTAATTACATCATCTTCTGGTATGGTGTACCCATGTCCATCATCATAGATAATAGACTTTCATTCAAGAATCAAGAGGTTCATGAGCTCTATGAGAAATTTCACATCCAGCACCGCTTTTCCACTCCCTATTACCCACAAGGCAATGGTCAGGCCAAAGCATGAAACAAGAACATATTAAGATTCCTCAAGAAGATAGTCAATGATGTCGGTCGTGATTGGCACATTCAATTGAATCCAGCACTATGGGCATATCGAACTAGCATTCGAACCCCTACAAGCATAACTCCCTACTCACTAGTCTATGGTGTAGAAGCTATCTTACCTATCGAGGTTGAGATACCATCTCTACTAGTTTCCTTGCACAATCTCATTGATGATGAAGCATATAGAGTATCCCGTCTCCAAGACTTAGACCTACTTGATGAGAAACGACAAGCTGCATACAATCACCTCAAGGCCTATCAGCAGCGTATGAGCAGAAGCTATAACCATCGGGTTAGACCTCATACATTTGAGGTAGGTGATCTTGTTCTTCAAGAAAATCCTCATAAACAACCCAACCGAGAACATTAGGGAAAGTTTGAATCAAACTGGCTGGGTCCATATGTTATCACTACTATATTTGGGTCTAGGGCATATCAGTTGGCAACTTTAGAAGGAGAACCACTAGCAGATCTAGTCAACAGCATGCACATCAAAAAGTTTTATACATAAGTTGTACAGAGTGTCAGGCTCCCATACATACTAGAAAAACACCAAAAACATTAAGAAAAATATCCTAAAGAAAATACAAAAAAAATCAAAATAGTATAGAAAAATCGTACATCCAAATGGTAAACAGCTACTACTGTGGCACCTTGGGTAAGTGCGATGGTGAAAACCTGGAAAACAAGTGCTAGTTGTAAAGGCTATGGCTCCATTGTCTTTCAGACTTGTTGTGATCACATTCATTACATACACACATCCATCCATCCAAACCATGGCTTGTTATTGATCTGCAAATCTAGGATAAGTACCTCACATGTCTGGCATCCCATTTTTTTCATAGTCATGTCTAAACTGGGGGAAATACCCTTAATCTAGTTGATGGAAGTGGATTCTATTGGCATTATGTGAACCAGTATGAGGACATAATAACATTGTATGATTGTCATTGATGTCAATATGCTGAAGAGGTGAGAATTGGCATATGTGAGAATCGGTATAACACTGTGAACCAGCATTTGTGCCAAAGTGAAGTGGTATGTTTGTTCAAGGTGAACCGACATATGGTTATGGGAACCGGCACATGAGAGAATTGTATGACTACCAATTGGTAGTCTCAACTTCAGGGTTTCCAATTGAAGTGCTTCAAGCCTGTGTGGCTCAACCGGTGACTTTGTGTGATGAGTTAGCATGGTAATGAAGAACAGATTGTGTTGCCACATAAGCCTTGTGCGCATGAAGGATCTTGCATGAAGGAGATTGTTCCTATCTACCTTGAGAATGTGCAAAGTCTGTAAAACAGTGATAATGTGTGATGGGTTATCAGCCACTATGAAATCGGTGGAAATGGACGATGGAGAATGTCTTGAGATTGGATCAAGAAATGTTGCATTTGATGTAGTGTGCTCAATAGTCATGATTGAACTGTTTGAATTCCTTAACCTAACAAGTTTAGGGTTTAGGGTTTATGCTACTGACCTATCTATTTTCCTATAAGGTTGATGTTGTGTCTCTTTGTGAGGTTGTTGGCAAAAGTTGTGTGTGTGTATCCAAGAGAAGGGATACATGATTCTTTCCAGACCAAAAGGAGAGAAGTGATACCTGCAGAGTGTTAGTGCAAAAGGTGAAGAGGAGCTTAACCAGATCTGCATTGGCATTGAGTGATGTTACCAGATCATTGTAATACCTATTGATCTCTAACCACCTCAACAGTTGGAAAATCCCTTAACAGGTTAACTTTAACCAGCTTGTTGTAAATCCTTTAACAGGGTGACTCAAAACAATTGAGTTCTTGAAATCCTCTAACAAGGTAACCTTTAACAGGGTTTAACCCTTAACCAGGTATTCTTGCCATCCCTTAACCGGGTGATCCCTAACAGGATCGGTTCCTAACAGAACCTATTGTATTAGTCTTTAACTGGACAAGGCTCCTAACAGAGCGGACTTCTAAAGAGTTCAAAAACCAGCTTATGGGTATTCATCCCCATTGTGGTTTTTCCCTATTGGGTTTCAACGTGAAAAATATGTGTGTCATGTGTGATGTCTTCTTCATGTGATGCTTTTTTGTTTTCTGTCAAGTGGTGAATCATGTTGATCTAGTTGCTCATATGTATATCTTTGATGGTAGATTACTTGTTTATGTATTAGGGTGAAAAAGAAATGAAGTGTTAGAGTATATGAGAAGATAGGTATTAATCAATTTATGTTTGTCTTAGCTATTATGGGTTTTTACCAGTTGTACTATGTTTTAGGACCGGTGTTACTGTTTGTCTGTCAATACACAGTGTCTGTTGACAAACTGATTTAAGAGTGTATTTTTATCTGTACTGATTCACCCCCCATCTTAGTACCTGTTTGGTACTATTATTTCATCATTGAGTTATCAATTGGTATCAGAGCATCCTCCAGGTCCTCTATGTTATAAGCTTAACCACTTGAGGTAAATATCCCAGTCTAATGATGAAGAAGGAAGGTCCAAAGTTTAACAGAGAAAATTTTAGTATATGGAAAGACAAAATGAAGATATACATCAGAAGCATGGGTGCTCAACACTAGAGCTATGTTGAGAATGCCTATGTTGCCCCTACTGGTACTCTCACCGATGACCAAAAGAGAGAGATACAAGAGAATGGGCAAGCCATGAAATCCCTAATTAGTAGTTTATCTGACATTGAGTTTATTGATGTCCAAGATAAGGAAAATCCCAAAGAGGTATGGGATACTCTTGAAAATATCTATGGTGGTAATGAGCATGTAAAACAAGCTAAGGAAGAAAGCCTTAGAGGGAAGTTTGAAGATATGCAGATGGTTGAAGGTGAGACCATTCAATAGTATCGAATAAGAATCAAAACCGTTGTTGGAGATATCAAGAGTGCAGGTGGTAAAATAGAAGATTCCACTATGGTAAGCAAAGTCCTGAGATCCCTATTACCGGTCTATGCAATAAGGATTGCTGCTATTCAGGAGTTGAGATCAATAGACAAGACTAAGGTATCCCTGGGCTCCATCATTGCAAAGATGACAGCCTATGAGCTAAATAGTTTTGATGGTAGTGTTCAATAGATTGAATCAGCTTTTAAAGCTTATGCTGTACCATCTAGAAAAGGAAAAGAAGCTAGCACTAGTGGTGAACCAAGACAGAGCAGAGAAATGGATGATGAGGAGATTCTGATGGAATTTGAAGCTCTCCTTGCCAGGAAACTTCCTAAAGGAACCAACAAATATAGAGGTAAACTACCTTTGAAATGCTTTTCTTGCAAACGGATAGGACATATTGTTGTAAACTATCCTAATGGCGACAAAAAAGACAAACCAGAAAGGTTCAAGAAATTCAAAGGAGGAAACCAAAGAAACTATTTTGTGGTAGTTGATGAAGGTGTCACAGATGAGGAATCAGAGGATGAAGAAAATGAAGATATTGTGTTTGTTGTTGTCAAGGAAGATGTGTCAGACAAGGAGGCTCTTGTCTCCTGGTTTGATAATTCCAATGAGTGGATCATTGACAGTGGTTGTTCTCACCATATGACTAGTGACCAAAGCAAGTTTCTATCCTTGGAAGAGTATGATGGTGGTGTGGTTCTCTTTGGCAATGATTCTCTTTGGCAATGATGCACCATGAATGGTCAAAGGCAGAGGGTCCATCTCTCTAAATGGAAAGAGTAGTGCTAACAATGTGTATTGGGTTGATGGTCTCAGACACAACCTTCTGAGTGTTGCCCAGCTAAATGATAGTGGCCTCATTCTAGAATTCAAGAATGGAGTTTGCATAATCAAAGGAAAGAATGGTGAATTGGTGGCCATCGACATGCAAACCAAAGGTAACCTATTTCAGCTGAATGCAAATATAAGTACATGTCTTATGGCTAAATTTGATGATAGCTAGATATGGCATAGGAGACTCTGCCATGTAAACTTTGATAACATTGTGAAGGCTAGTAAGATCAAGGCAGTTAGAGGGTTGTCGGTGCTAAGCAAACCATATAATACCTTGTGCAGAGAGTGTCAATTGGGGAAAATGTCTTCCTCAACCTTTAAATGTAAATTGTCACTGCTGACAACTTGCTTGATCTTGTGCATATTGATTTGTGTGTTCCTATGAAAACTAGAAGTGTGCAGAGTGATAGGTACTTCATGATTCTCACTGATGACTATTCAAGAATGATGTGGGTCACATTCTTGAAAGACAAGTCTGAAGCCTTTGTAAATTTCAAAGCTTTTAGAGAATTAGTGGAGAAGGAAAGTGGTAAAAGGATCAAGTGCCTGAAAACTTATCAAGGAGGGGAATTCACTTCCGGTGAATTTAACAAGTACTGTGAAGAACATGGCATCAAGAGGCAATTGTCTGCCCCGTACTCCACAACAGAATGGCCTAGCAGAAAGGAATAATCAGACTATGGTTGAAGCAACTAGAATCATGTTAATTCAAGGAAAGGTAGCTCACACCTTTTGGAGAGAAGTGGTGAGCACTGCAGTCTACACAATGAACCGGGTACTCATCAAGAAAGGTAAGGATAAAACTCCTTATGAGTATTAGACTGGTAAGACACCTGTGGTTAGCTACTTTAGAGTGTTTGGTAGCAAATATTACATCAAGAGGAGTGAACAGCAGAGCAAATTTGATGTGAAATGTGATGAGGGAATATTCCTAGGATATTCTACCAAGAGCAAAGCTCTCAAGTGTTTCAACAATAGGACTCAGAGAATTATGGAAAGCATCAATGTAAGAGCTTATGAAACCTCTGAAAAAACTAAGGAAACTGATAGTGAGCAAGTGGTAAATGAATCGGTTGTCAGTCAACCAAGTACCAGTAACAGTGCTCCTACACTGGTAGATGTAGATGCTAATACTGATGGAGATGAGGATGAAGAAGAAAAACAAGAGGAATCCATTAAGACCATTCCTTGTTATGTCAAGCTGAATCATGATCCTAAGCAGATCATAGGAGATAAGGATGCAGGAATCCTTACAAGAAGATCTCTGAATTTGATCTCTGAATTTGAGCCTAAATCATTCAAAGAGGCTCATAAAGATGAAGACTAGATCAAGGCAATGGAAGAAGAACTTGACCAAATAGAGAAAAATGGTACATGGTCTTTAGTACCCAGACCAAAGCATAAAAATGTCATTGGTACCAAATGGGTTTTCAGAAATAAGTTGAATGAGGATGGCATAGTGATTAGGAACAAAGCCAGATTGTTGTGCAAAGGATATGCTCAAGAAGAAGGAGAAGACTATGGAGAAACCTTTGCTCCTGTAGCCAGATTGGAAGGAGTCTGTATGCTTCTTGCATGTGTAGCTTTTAAAGGTTTCAAAGTATATCAAATGGATGTAAAATCTGCATTCTTAAATGGTGTACTTGAAGAGGAGGTGTATATTGAGCAACCAGATGGGTTTGCCCTATCTGAAGACAGTGACATGGTATGTAGGCTTCATAAAGCCTTATATGGTCTAAAGCAGACACCTAGAGCATGGTATGAGCGTCTGCATTCCCATCTTGTGAAGATTGGATTTGAGAAAACAAGTGAAGATAGCAATATCTACTTGAAGTTTGAAGGAGATCCGATCCTGATCTGTGAGGTATTTGTTGATGACATTATCTTTGGTGGAGATGACAAGATGAGTCATGAGTTTGCTGATGAGATGAAGAAAGAGTTTGAGATGTCACTCATAGGGGAGATTAAATTCTTCATTGGACTACAGATCCAACAGATGAAAGATGGAATCTTTATCACTCAGTCCAAGTATATCAAATAGGTGTTGAAGACCTTTGGCATGGAAGATAGCAAACTGGTTGGTACTCCGATGGTGACTGGTTGTAAACTATCCAAAGAAGATGACTCAGCATTAGTCAATGAGAAGGAATACCGATCAATGATTTGTAAGTTGCATTATGTAGTGCATAGCAGACTAGATATTGCACATGCAGTTGGCATTACTACAAGATTCCAGAAAAGCCCAAGAGAATCCCACTTGGTTGCAATCAAACGGATTCTTAGGTATCTGAAGGGAACTATTGACTATGGATTGTGGTATCCATATAGCAAGGATTTCAACTTGAAAGTATACATAGATGCTGATTGGGCAGGCAATATAGATGACTGGAAAAGCACAACCGGTGGTGCATTCTTTCTTGGTGGTAGATTGGTCTCATGGATGAGTAAGAAGCAGAGTTGTATCTCTCAGTCTACAGTGGAAGCAGAGTATGTTGTAGCTTTCATGAATTGCACTAAGATAATTTGGATGAAACATGTATTAAATGGCTTCAAAGTTCCTGTATCTAAACTGGTAAGTATATTTTGTGACAATACTAGTGCAATTAATATCTCCAAGAATCCGGTTTTACATTCTAGAACCAAGCACTTTGAGCTTAAGTATCATTTCTTGAGGGAAAAGGTTCAGAACAAAGAGATTGCACTGAAACATATTTCCAGTCAGGAGCAATTAGCAAACATATTCACCAAGCCTCTCCCAAAGGCTACATTTATGTACTTAAGAGGTGAATTAGGGGTGTTTCCCCTTTAGGAGGTAAACTAAAGGTATATGCTCCACATCAGTCAGGTATTGCATAGTCAAATTTTTCTTCAGGATTGATGTGTTGAAGGATACTACTCCTCAGGGGGAGAAGCATAATGGAACAGGGCAACTTGTGCCTCCACTTTTGCATTGTTGTGAAAGGGGGAGAAGATGTGAAGCAGAGAGATATCTTTGTATATTGCCATCAATGCCAAAGGGGGATATTGTTGGCATTATGTGAATCGGTATGAGGACATAATAACATTGTATGATTGTCATTGATGTCAATATGCTGAAGAGGTGAGAAGCGGCATATGTGAGAACCAGTATAACACTGTGAACTGACATTTGTGCCAAAGTGAAGCGGTATGTTTGTTCAAGGTGAACCGACATATGGTTATGGGAACCAACACATGGAAGCATTGTATGACTATCGATTGGTAGTCTCAACTTCAGGGTTTTTGGTTGAAGTGCTTCAAGCCTATGTGGCTCAACTGGTAACTTTGTGTGATGAGTTAGTATGGTAACGAAGAACAAATTGTGTTGCCATGTAAGCCTTGTGTGCATGAAGGAGATTGTTCCTATCTACCTCAGGAATGTGCGAAGTCTGTAAAATGATGATAATGTGTGGTGGGTTATCAGCCACCATGAAATCAGTGGAAATGGACGATGGAGAATGTCTTGAGATTGGATCAAGAACTGTTGCATTTAATGCAGTGTGCTCAATGGCCAGGATTGAACCATTTGAATTCCTTAACCTAACAGGTTTAGGGTTTAGGGTTTATGCTACCGACCTATTTGTTTTCCTATAAGGTTGATGTTGTGTCTCTTTCTGAGGTTGTTGGCAAAAGTTGTGTGTGTGTATCCAAGAGAAGGGATACATGATTCTTGCTAGACCAAAATGAGAGAAGTGATAACTGCAGAGTGTAAGTGCAGAAAGTGAAGAGGAGATTAAGCAGATCTGCATTGGCATTGAGTGTTGTTACCATATCATTATAATATCTGTTGATCTCTAACCACCTCAACAGTTTTAAAATCCCTTAATAGGGTAGCTTTAACTAGCTTGTTGTAAATCCTTTAACAGGGTGACTCAAAACAATTGAGTTCTTGAAATCCTCTAACAAGGTAACCTTTAACAGGGTTTAACCCTTAATTGGTTATTCTTGCCATCCCTTAACCGGGTGATCCCTAACAGGATCGATTCCTAATAGAACCTATTGTATTAGTCTTTAACCGGACAAGGCTCCTAACAGAGCGGACTTCTAAAGAGTTCAAAAACAAGCTTGTGGGTATTCATCCCCACCGTGGTTTTTCCCTATTGGGTTTCCACGTGAAAAATATGTGTGTCATGTGTGATGTCTTCTTCATGTGATGCTTTGTTGTTTTCTGTCAAGCGATGAATCATGTTGATCTAGTTGCTCATATGTATATCTTTGATGGTAGATTACGTGTTCATGTATTAGGGTGAAATGGAAATGAAGTGTTAGAGTATATGAGAAGATAGGTATTAATCGGTTTATTCTTGTCTTAGCTATTTTGGGTTTTTACCGGTTGTACTCTATTTTAGGACTGGTGTTACTATTTGTCTGTCAATACACAGTGTCTGCTGACAAACCAGTTTAAGAGTGCATTTTTGTCTATATTGATTCACCCCCCCATCTTATTACCTATTTGGTACTATTCTTTCATCATTGAGTTATCAGATTCTACATTATTTTGTGATTCATGGAGATCTTCATTGAAAACTATCTCACAAAATCCAAAAACATGATTAAACATCAAAAATCATTCAAAAACATGGCAATGCCCTATACATACATTTTTCAAAGTAGATACCAAACAAACATTGTGAAATACTCTGACGATGACCTCTTATCACATCAAAATCAACAATCAACATCAAACACACAAACTGTCTAAACAAGGATACAGCCTTCCTTACCAAGAAACAAAGACAAGATGATATTTTTCTTTGACAAGAAAAATCTATTTAAGCTATCAAATACTTGGTTGATTTGTGGATTATTTATATCAGGTTCCTATAGCATTGTTTGTGTATCTTCTGTGCATTATTCTGATGAAGTACTAGGGCATGTCCTAATGGTGTCTACATGGGAAGTTCACTAAGCTACGTGATCATAGGCAAAAATACAGTCATAGATCACCATGGCTTGCTGACTATAGCATATACCTTGACCATATGAGCATGAACCATTACCAAGGATCCATATTCTTTATTCTTTATGTATATGCTGTTTGCTTACAGGTACAATTCTCTTTCTTTGGTTCCTCCTACCTCATCCAACTGGATAAAGTTTTTAATCTCTTATTACGGTATGAGCTTGTCTTAGGATATGATCAGCCCAAGATCAAGGAGGATGATCCAAGTCATGCATGAAAGGAGATGATCCTTGTCTATTCTGCAAGCAATACTCAGGTCAGCTTGACCCATTATATCAAGTTGTTTGTATTAACTTGCTATATCAAAATCCATGTACGAAATACTCAGGTCATCTTGAATCATTATGTCAAGTTGCTTGTATTCTCTTACAACATTTCAAAAGCTCGATGATGAAAACTAAAACACTATGGATCATCATTTCATATCATCTGTTTATATTGCATTCTGTTGCTTACGATCCATCCATTTAACTCATTCATTATTCATATAAATGGTTTTGCATGCAGGTATGAACAAAGTTAATATATGAGCAGTTATGTGAAAATTAAGCTAGTCTTGGATACAATCACGACCGAGTACTCTGATACATCATCAAGTGCATCATGCAAAGTCTAAAACAACCTTGCATTCATCTATCATCATCACATCATCATTCCATTTCATTTAGTTGCATTTGCATTATTTTTTTAGCCATTCATTAGCGTGCATTTAATATCATTTTAGTTGCACTTACCCCATATCGTTCATTCTCATTTACTTGCATTTAGTATCATTATATCATTTCATTATTACACTCATGAAATTTAGATTCACTTCTATAAATAATTGTCCTTATTTACATTTCCTACCATGATTACTCATTACTATGCATACATTTAACATTAGTTAGTGATCCTCATTTATCATCATTTCAACACTTATATATCATACATTTGTTTAGATTTCCATAGTTGCATCTATTCATCCATATATTCATTAGTTAAAAGTGCATTCAGTCATCCATTTTTAGTATATTCTTATACTCATTTTATCTCACTTAGGATTCATTAGATTGCATTCATTATCCCTCTTAATTGCATTAAGGTGCAATTATTCATTAAAAACATGAGTTGAATTCTCATCACATTATCATTTTACTTCATCACATTTTGACATTTTATATAACCATTTGCCTCACACATTGGTTCGTACATTATACATATGCATTAATTTAGAAATCATCATTTAAACATTTGTACTTTCCATTTGTTTATCCACATATACATTCATTTCAAAACCATCTAGCTGCATATTCATAAATAAATCATTCACTCAAAAGCATGTACATTAACATCATCGCATATCATTATCTCATCATTGTATTGATATAAAGTACAAAATACTATCTATACCATCATAAATCATCATTTTACTATGCATACATAACCCATCATGACATTACATACATCAGGCATTCTATCCCAATAACATCAATGCACACATATATCAACCTGTTAGCATAAATAATTATAAAACATACATCTAGGAATCATTTCATAAAACACATACATATAGCAAAGAACAAGTATCCATCTAAGCATAAATCATGAAATCACCATCAAGCATAAACTCCATACATATCAACATGCATATCATCACAAAAAATGGGATCTTCTTATATATATCATCTCATATCTCAGAGTACAATGAAGTCCAAAAAAAATTAGCTACCAAGAGCCATCCAAGATACAGTCCAAAATAACAATATAAATACATGCATGCAAAATGCTCTCTCAGATGCCACTCTGACTAGATGCTGCACCACTATCACAACCTACTCCCCCACTAGTCCCTGCACCATCTGATCTATCTCTTCATGGAGGATCCATCAAACTCCCACTAGTCCCTACACCACTTGACCTATCTCTCTGAAGAGGACCCATCACACCTCCACTGCTCTGCACCCTCTGAGACCGCTCTGATCTGGCCTACTGCATCTGTGAATAACTTAGTGACCGCCGACTAGATGGCACCTCCTACTCATATAGGCCTCACCAATAATCCACCTATGCACCTGCTCTTCATATCTCCCTTGCCAAAGCCTCCACAGATGGCCCCTATCCTAGTACTCCCTCCAAGGCCCGCACTCTCTCTTGCAACTGGATCACCCTGTCGATGGCTTGATCTCTCTCCTGTAGCACTACAGTCAACTCTGACTCTTATGCAAATAGCTGCACATCTCTAGCTGCCACCTCCACCTCTAGATCCTCTACCCGTGTCTCAGCTGTTGTAAGTCAAGTCTGCAAATGTAATATCATATGATCTCGAAGATCTCCAGTGGCTCCCTCCCCTGTATCCATAGGTGCCTCACCTGTAGCTCCCTCCCCAGTGGCTCCCTCCCCTCCCTCCATCGGTACCTCCCTCTCTATCCCTCTCCCCCTAATCTAACTCCTCCCTACATCAACAGTCCCTATGATATTCACAAGGGAAAACTACCTCTCCCTCTCCACTAAACCCACCCACCAACGCCACCTCCACCTTTGAATCCACCACCTCCACCATCCCCCCTCCTCCTCCATTACCACCTCCTCCATCACCACCATCCCCTCTCCCTCATCCACCTACTATCAGTCCTTGACCTCCTCTCCTCCTCCATCTCCGTCCCCTATCCTCCTCAAAATTGGGAATTGGCTCTGCCAGATCTGATATCCAAGGAATCAGATGAGCCGCCATATACTGCGTATACTCCTTCGACACCCCTGCATCTATCACCCTCAATCGTATATCCCATGGCCTCACCTGTAGCATCTGAAACTCTACCAATGCCTAATCATAGGGTAGTACTGGCCCCCATGCATACCTCTCTTGTACCACCCTAGCATACTCCCCCGATCCCCTAAGCAATCCCTGCCGCCCTCCAAACTATCTCAAAACTCTGCCAGGCACTTGTCTCTCTACATGGTAGGTTGTCCTCCCAATGAGGAATTAGGTCTTGAATACATATGACAACACCTCCGCATCATCCTTCCAGGGCTCACACTCAATATAAGGTCTCCAAATCACTGCATCCAGATCATCCAGTGCCCGTCGCCACCACATTAAACTTCCCCAGGTGGGGATGACTCATCATACCGCTATACATAAATACATAGGGCTAGTTGACTACCCGAAATCTCAAACTCACTGGTCAGGTAACTGGTAAGTGCTCCCATGCCCAAATATGCAACAGCGTCACTCCCACTGCCAATGAGCCCCTCCCGTGGTATACTACCTCATTCAGCTCCTGATATAGGTGCGCTAACACGCACGGTCCCCAGGCAAAGTGGGTCCCCTTTATCATCATTTGCTCAATAACCTACCCCCAACCAATGACCAGACCATGTGATCGCCTATCCAAACATAGTAGCCCCCCAACAATCGCTGACAACACTGCTGGTAATGGCTCATATAATGCAGCGATATCCTCCCAGGCTATCAAGCCATCATCAATATACACGTCCTCATCAAAAAATCTCTATACCACCAAGGTCCCCCATGCTCTGTCGTATGTCACCAACTCACCTCGAATGGGAATATGTAGGATGTGCCATGCATCCTCTAGTGTCACCATCATCTCCCCTTGCACCAAGCGAAACGTCCATGTCTCACTATGTTAGCGCTCTGCCAATGTTGTCATCAAACTGTGAGTCATCTGAATCATGGCCATATACATCATGTCATACAACCTAGTCGTTGTAATACAATCCACCTCAGCCTCTGTCAGCCGATCACGCAACCCCTATGTGGTAGGATGCCTCTCACACAACTATAAGACATGAAGATCCTCCTACACAAGTGCATCAACCATCATCATCAGTTGTTTTGTTTCAAACTTTCTTAAGTTTAATCCTAGACTATCAACAGATACTTTGATCAAGTATCTTCGGGTCTCAACAGGTAAGCAATCAAGGCACACCTAGACTTCAACAAGCATTTATCCTAATGACCTAAGTCTCATCAGGGCTGCTATGGTTCAAAACAACTCTCACTTCATATCTCCATCCATCCATCATTGGCATCTGGAGATTATTTGTTCACACACTAGGGCATCTTTTTTTTTGCACAAAAGTGCTATTTTGCACACAAAAGCGCTCATTCCATACAAAAGCGCTAATCACCTAACAAAAGTGTTCAATAAACTATACAACATCGCTTAAACTACAAAAGCACTACAAAAACTAGGCAATAGCGCTGCTTCACATCAATAGCGCTCAATTAACACTTCAATAGCGCTAAAAACACAATAGCGCTAGTATTGGCAAAGGCGCTCAAATGACTGCACAATAGCGCCATTACAACACAATAGTGCTAATTAAATTGACAAAAGTGCCAAAACACAGTTTCAACGTTATTGTCTCGACTCAACTTGGACCTAGCTAAAATTGCATCAAAAAAGTGAAAAATTCAAAAACTCCAATTCACATACCACTGGTCCGTAGTCATCTGGTCGCTAGAATCGTCGAACTCACTCTAATCGGTGCTCTGCTACTGGTATCGACATCCTGACTGCTCCTTGCTCTTCCAAAAGGTCGCTATCAGAGCTAAAAGTTTCACTATGGTCACAGATACAAATGAGTATGTTTTCACCCCTTTCTCCCCATATAAACCCTTTGCTGTAACCGTAATTTTCCCCCGCTCACCGCCGTGGTCGCCGTGAACTTCCCGAGCCTCCCATTTCTCCATTTCATCTCCGATTTCTTCTATTTTTCACTAACATGGCTAACTTCTTCTCTTCTATCACCCTGCCAATTTTTATTCTTTTTCAAGAGATCGCCTGATTTTTCAAAATTGCTCGGCCCATCTCTTGAGGGGGCATGCCACCCATTAAATCAATATTTTATGGGGAATTTCTTCACACCTATTTCTCTTTCTTTGAAACAACGCGATAAACTGCACCGTCTCAAAGAGGGGCAAATGTAGTCACTGTTGGTATTTTGGTATGGTTTTGTTATTGATGTCAACACCTACTAAAAACTAGCACTTTGGAGATCCAACAACATTCACCAGCATGCAAGTAACTATTGCACAGTTACTAGTATATGGTTCACTGGCAGGATATAATGTTCACTGGCACTTGGAATGATATGGAAGACACTTGGTAATGTCGAAGACATCGTGTGGACACTTTGTTTTGAAGAATTAATCATTGGTATATTCATATTTGCATATTTACTTTTACCGGCAAATAGGTCCAGGTTATCTAGGGTTACACTAGTAGGTTTATCTTTTCCAGATTGGCATGGCACGCTGTGAAGATGATTTATTATTGTTGTAAATGCATTAAGCCAACATGTTCAATTGGTTATTGCATCGGATATTATATTGTATGTAAAATGATTTTATTGTAATATCTTGTAGAGCCGACCTACTAAAATTGGTCTTAGGGTATGGTATAAATGTATGATCTTATTTGTAAGATCAAGTGTGGAATGCGAAAAAGAGTTGTGTGAAGGTATATGCGAGATTAAGTAGAGGTATACACGAAGACATCATTTGAAGGTGAAGCTAGGTTTTTGTATAAGCATATCAACATTACATCAGTACTGAATCCATCATATGAAGATGTTATTTTGTGCAGTACATTCTTATTGGATTTAACCATCCAACTATAGTCAATGTGACTCCCATTTTGTGATTGAGCAGTGAGCTCTAGGCTGTTGGCCTTTCTGCATGTGCAAACCCCATTTATGTACACTTACTATCTGCAGTAGTATCATCTGATTGTGGGTAAGCTTTCCCACCATGGCTTTTCCCCTTACAGGGTTTCCACGTACAAATATTGGTGTTATGTGTTGTGGATGACTTTATGTTTATGTTTCATGCATTAATCCTTACCAGTATAGCAATTTACTGTTAACACTGTCTACCGACATACTTAACTGGTTTACTAGTATTAAGCATTAAGTTAGTTAATTGGTTTTTGGTTTGAATTTATTAGACAACTAATTCACCCCCCGCCCCCCCCTCTCAGTTGTCTCCAGGACCTAACAGTCACATAAATCTGTCCATTTTAATTAAATGAATATTTCGTATTTATTTGATTAAAAATCCACTATCCATTAGATAATTAAATTAATATTTAATTAATTCATCTTCAAACATTCTCCTATTAATTAAATAAATTATTCAATTTATTTTAATTAATTCATTTAACCAAATTCACAAATCAATTAAATGAATAAATCATATTTATTTCATTTAATTCCCTTTTCCTCTTTTAAATAAATTAAATAAAACATTTATTTAAATCATAAATCCCCCCCACTTGCATTTTCCTACAAATGCAACTTGCACACATTTAATGAAATAAATTAATTTTATTTTAATTAAAATCCTATTTTCCCTCACCCACCAAACACATTTGCACTCCTAAACCCCCTTCTAGATTCTTCTAACCCCTTCCTAATTAGCCTAATCCATCCTCTAATTATTGTCACATTCCTAAGCAACTTGGAGTCACTTCTCAAAGACTTCAAATGTCTTTGAAAAGCATTTAATGCTTTGTGTGTTCAACAAACTAGCCCCTAAAGTCTTCTAAAACCACTAATGGCTCTTACATGACCATTAATGGCTCTTATATAACCATTTATGGTTAATTCAACTTGCACTCATGTGTCTCCTCAAGCATTTATTGCTTTGACCATGGTTATCCCTTTTGCCTTTGCACAAGAGTTTATCCATTGGATAAAAGCTTTATTCTTTGAAAAAAGAATTTATTCATTCTAACCACTAATATCTTATTATTTTGGTCTAAAATAAATCATTTTAGCATCATAGCATTTAGTATTAGCTTTTATTCACATTTAGAGTAAATATTTCAATCTTGAACCTCCATAAGCATCCATAGTGCAAAAAGCTGCTGAGAGCTACACTAGTTTGGAACTTGGAGAGGAGAGGAACAAAGGAGAAGGATCTAAGAGCATTTTAGGAGGCATTTTGAGATGCCTCGTTATAGTTACTTTCATTGTTAAATATTCTTTCATGTTTTTGGTGTCTTTTTTGATAGGCCTGCTTAGATTAGTTTTTGGTTAACTAACACTAACAGTTTCTTTGTTTTTTGTGTGTTATTCCACCACAGGTTCTAGTCTAACCTTCTCCCATTTCATAGATCATCAGAAGGTATTTGTGGATCTCATTCGAATGGCCTTACTTTAGCTCAGAAACTACTATGGGCTGGCTACTACTGGCCAGACATGGAAAAATACGCCATCCAATTTTCTAGGACTTGTGAGAAATGTCAGCTTCATGGAAATCTCATACATGCTTTAGCAAGGGACCTCATACCATTTATTACACACTGGCCTTTTCAACAATGGGCCTTTGATCTCATTGGTAAGATATATCCTTCTTCATCCAACGAACATAAATTCATCATAACTGCCACTGAGTATTTCACCAAGTGGGTAGAAGCGATTTTGCTCATCAAAGCAACCGGTAAACAAGTCGCCTTGTTCATCCTGAACTATATCATCTGCAGGTATGGGATACCTTCATCCATCATGACTAATAATGGAGGATAGTTTAAGAATAAAGATCTGGACAAGCTTTGTGAGAAATTTAAAATAAAGCAACACTGGTCATCAGTATATTACACTCAAGGTAATGGACAAGCTGAGGCGACTAACAAAAACCTACTGACTATGTTGCACATAACAGTGAACAAGTCTGGGAAGCATTGGCATCTACAGCTCAATCCTACACTATGGGCTTACAAAACAAGTATCAGAACACCTACTGGGGCTACACCTTTCTCTTTGGTGTATGGGTCCGAAGCAGTACTACCTATTGAAGTAGAAATACCATCTCTAAGAGTTTCTTTGCAAGGTCTTGTCACTGATGAAGATCATAGAATATCTAGATTGCAAGAACTCGAATTGCTGGATGAGCATCGACAAGTGGTGTTTGATCATCTCAGAGTGTATAAGAAGAGAATGTCCAGAGGATATTACAAGAAAGTTCGACAAAGAGAATTTTAGGTTGGTGACCTAGTTCTGAGAGAAAATCCCAAAAATCAACAGTTTTACGACAATAAAGGGAAGTTTGAACCCAACTGGCTGGGTCCCTACATTGTTACTGTAGTATTCGGCTCTAGTGCCTATCAACTCTCAAACTTGGAAGGAGAACAACTCTGTGAATCAATTAACACCATCCACTTGAAGAAATTCTTTGCTTAGCATTCTCTGTGCTATCAACTTATATAGCTGAAAAATTCTTGAAAAAAATCAAAAAAATCACAAAATAAAAAAAGAGAAAAAGAAAAAATATAAAGAGAGAAAATGCCCTAGTGAAAACCTGGTAAATAGGCACCTTGGTAAAAAAAAATTTGAATCTGCCAAGTAGGTGAAAACTTGACAAACAGGCACCTCTTGTACTCAAGCGCTCCATCTATCAATGCAATGTTGGAATTTCCCACTTTCATGCATCCTTTCATTCACTTGTACATATTTTTTAGTCACTTTTGTGACATCTTGGTTCATTGAAACCCTCATTACTTGAAACTAATCAACGTCCTAGTCTTAGGTTACTCGACAGAGCAATTCACATATCCTTCATGTCAACCAAGTCATCTTTTTGTCAGTGAATCATGGTCATCCACTCTGAGTCAGTCACCTGTCTCCTAACTACCAAAGAGTTTTTATCATTGAGTAAACAAGCAAAACAACATAACAGAAAACAATCACTAAACAGTTTGAGCTATGAATGAAAATTTTCTTTCTGTGTTGTCTTTTATATTGGTTTTTTATTATTATCCCTCTGAGTAGTTCGAGGAAGTCTATTGTGACTAAGAGGAGCAAGGATTGGAGTTATAATATTTTCTTTGTTTTCTGCTTGTAGGAATTATTCTGATGATCTGGAAACTTATAAATTAGCTGGGTGTCTATGATAAGAGCCTTCACAACAAGGTGAAATCACCTCACATACCTCGACTCCACTTATTTGTATGCTACAGGGAGGTCCATATCATTTCTTTGTCTATTTTGAGGGAATTTCTTTATGATGCAATTTGGGTCCCTGCGAAATCTGTCCAAGGATATGAATGAAAAAAAGGTCATTGCGGACAAGATAATTAATATTGCACATTGAAAAAGAAAGGAACTTTAACCTGCCTATTGTGTTCGTTATGCTCAATGATGAATCTTAAGTATTTTAAATCCAGTGACTAGGTTTAGGTTGCATTTCACATATCATTTTGCATATCATTCTACATTTTTATGAATTTAGAGTGATTTCGATATGGTAATAATCTCTTTATCTTCTGAATGAGAGCTGAAAGCATCATCATTTCTTACGCTAAGTGGTCTATTTATCATCATTTCTTCAATCGAGTACTTGTGTTTTTAGATGGTTTAGCTGCATACATAACATTTAATATAGATTCATACATTTCATTATTCACTCATCTGCATTCATCTTATTGCATAGAAAAATGAAAATGAAAACATTGCATTATTCATTACTCAGTTGCTCATTCATTTATTTGCATATGAAAAGAAACAAAAATAGACATTTATAATCATTTGTATTACATACATTCATATTGAAAATAAATGCATACATATAGAATAAAGCATATAAAAGACATCTCATAAATGAATCAACGCAAGTATGATGAAGTCAAATCGGATCTCGTATATATATATATATATATATATATATATATATATATATATATATATATATATCATCTCAAGTCTAAAGTTACAAAATGATGTTGAATGACATATACAAACTCCCATCAGAGCAAGAATCGTATAGGCTACAAAAAAATGGGTGTGTACAAAAAAAATATATTCGAGCTACAAGAAGAATATCTAGCTCTGAGCCTCTCCCTCATCGCCTGGTGGAGGAGGAGGAGCCTAATGACCGGGATCCTATCGAGGTGCCCGAGCTCCCTTAGAACATGCCATATACTAAGAATAAGGAATCACCTGCTGCGCTACTGGAACTACCACGCTATTTGTTACAACATAGTAGGTTGCCTTGCTATTTTAATACAAAACCTCCTGTTGGAGGGTGTCTCACTCCACTCTCATCGCCGTGACCTGACAATCACGCTCCACTCTCAGCTCCATAAGCTGATGATCTCTCTCTGCCAGCTGAGTCTAAGCCACTATCAACTATGACTGCAGCTCTGCAAGATGTTCTCTCATCAACCATCTTGTGTCTATCTCCTACTCTCTCGTCAACTCTCCACCCCCACCTCCACCTCTAGTACCACCCTGCTCCTCCCTCCGCTATCGAACCTATCTCGAAGCTGCTCGCTCCTCCTCAGCTCCACCTAATCTCACTCCTACTCTCCCAAGGGATCCACCCTCACCCCTCTGCTGTCCACCCTCAGCTGGAACCCTACTGCTACTAGCACCAAGATCCCCACCTATCTGCCTCGGAGCCTCGGCTCTCTGTCCCTGTCCCTATCTTTGGCCTCGTCTTAGACCCTATCCCTACACCTATATGGGAGTATCATCCTCAATATCCTCAATGCGTGGTTCCTGCTCACTCGGATCAATAAACCTAGGAAAAGGATGTTGCTGGAACCACTCTCTGTACTGGGGCAATACCCCTACGTATGCTACATCATCCATATAATCCCATCTGAGGCATTGTAGATCAGTCATCTCCTGCATGGCCAATGCATAAGATAATCATGGAGACCATCCCTATCTCTCCTCATCCGTGTAATGCGCATATGTTGTAAACTCCTACGAGATCCCCTGAGGCCAGCCATACTGCCTCATCACTCAAGAAATGATGAACTGCTCCACAATAGTTTGTGATCTCCCAATAAGTGGACGCATGACAAAAAGGTCCCTATGGACTAGCTGCTAGTCATCCCAAGGCTCCAAACCTCTATAAGGTCTCCACACTATGGCTATCAAATCATCCAGTTGTCACTGCCAAAAATCTGTATTACCTAGATGGGGCTACATAATATAACCGACATACCTATATATAATCGGTTGCCCAAGCTCTCTACTATCATCTACAATAGGCTGACAAATGGGAAGATGCTCCCAAGCCCAAACCTATAAAATATATTCACCTAGTGCCATGCTTCGACCATCTCTATATACTATCTCATGCATCTCGCAAAACATGTGAGCCAGCAAGTAAGAACCGCAACCAAGCCTCTGAGGGGTCTCCATCAATCTCATAAACATCCTGCCCCAACAACACTGGAAACCCTGCTGCCCTCTATCTGGAATCAGAAAATAGCCTATGAATCCTACTAGAACACACACTAGAGGAAACTCCTCGTTGTATCTGCTCATCAATATGTCCCACCTAATGGAACATGTCAAAATGTCAAGATCTCTGAAGACATGCCTCATTGCCTGCAATCCTAGAAGGTGCCCTGAATCATAATCTACCTTATCCCCAGCAAAAGGGATATGGAGGATCCTATATACATCCTCAGGAGTGATAGTCAACTCCCCCACTGACAGATGAAACATGTTATTCTCTGAATGGAAATTCTCTACCAATGCCGTGAGTATTCTGTGATTCACACGAATATCTGGTAAACTAAGAAGATGAGTCAAACCACATACATCAATATGAGCCTGCTCAACCTTAGATAAATGTCAAACTAATGCCATAGTAGGAGGATAAACGCATCTAAAGAGAACAGGAGGTAATCGAACCTGCAAAAACCCAACAACGAAGCATCAAAAAACATTCCAAATGATCCTACAAGAGAAGTAAAACATCAAGCACATCCAACTAAGTCAAATGCAAAATCAAAATTTCACATTTAGACCTTAAAAAATGCTCACTGTCTCCCGAATGACAAAACACAGAGGGATAGAATCTTGTATGAGTCAGGAATAGCTCTCATATGACAAAACAACCCCAACTAATAATTTATTAGACTTAGCATGACAAAATGGTCTTTTTATAGACCTATCGTACGATACAAGGGTGTGTCCCGAATGATAATTCTAATGAATTCAAATGACACAAGATAATTTACCAGTTACTTGTACGAGATAGAATCTTGTCTCGCATGATAAAACGTGAAACCCGACCCCACACATGCGAAAAACTTGAAAAATGAACAAAAATAATCAAAATTGAAAACATAAAGAGGCTTAAGATCGATCACTTACTGCTGGCTCATAGTTTCAGGGTTGATTATGACATCTCTGGTGCTCGAATCGATGCTGACGAGTAGGGACCACTAATTTCTTCTCGGAAGGCTTTTTGAATTTTCAAACTTGGAGGGTTAAAATGATTTGAAAATGACACTTTCGTCCCATATATAGCCGAAAACCTAATTTTTCAACTTGCTCCGATGGACATGAAAATTGTACCCTTAGCTAATTTGACCATTCCGATTCCATTTTCGGGATCAAAATCAAAATTTGAGATCATTTTTATTGTCAATTTCACAATTTGGACCACTTAGCACTCTTTTCATGCTCTTTTTTTTCTTCCAACTGTGCTCAATTTCAATGCTTAATATCAATTTCAATTCTACACATCAATTTTACGATCAACTTTGTGCTCAATTTTTCATCAATCAACATCGATTCTTCAAATATTCTTCACAATCAATTTGTGCTCAAATAACTTATTTTCACCACACAATTGCCTATGATCAAGTACCCTCGCTATTTTTTTGTCGATTTCATTCCTGAGGGGGCATACTTACGAGCTTATGACCTCACATCTTCAATGTCGAGAACATTTTTTTTTCAAATATTCATCAAAAGTTGAGCAAAATCTTTTTAACTAAAGAAAATCAATTTGTATTGCTAAGGGGCATCTCAGCTTCATCACTTCACAGCAAGTTGAGATCTCTCGATTATCTGAATCGAATCAATCGCTAGGGGCATATCAGTTTCATCGCTTCAGGTCAAGCTGATATTTGTCTTTCATCTGAATCAATCTCTTAATGTTAATCGGTTTCATTGCTTTAAATCAAGCTGATTATTCATTTAAACTCAATCAAAAGTTTAAAGAGTATCTTTGATCACACTCAATCTAAGCAAGTGTTCAGTATTTGTTTCTTGATCAAGCTGAATAGTTTATCTTCATCGTGTCTTGGTCAATCAAGTTCAAGATCGATTTTTATCATCACTCACTGTGTCTAGTTTAATCAAGTTCTAGATCAGTAAGATCTGCTTCTTGATCAATCAAGTTCAAGTTTGGTATATTTTGTTTCTATCGTTCCTTAGTTCAATCAAGTTTGGGAATGGTATCACTTTAATCAGACTTCATTCAGTTGTGTCACTTCGAATCAAGCTAAACACCTTGCTCTTCATCTAGTTCATAATCAATCAAGTTCAGAACTGGCATCTCCTAGACATCACACATTCTTTGAACCAATGCACTGCTCACACATTAATTCAAAGAGGGGCAAATGTAATACCCTAAAAATGGTCATCTAAACCATGGGCCCCTAATCTCGACAACATCACCAAGGTCCTAACCAAAGGCATTAAATAATTCTTGGCCATATTATTAATTCTTTAATCATCAAATATCACATGGCAAATCAATTACTCAATATTAATTAAATATTCATTTAATTAATTGAATCATTTCCAATAATATCATTTTGATCAATAATTTTATTTTAATTTATTAAATATCCTTGCATGTTTATTTAATTAATAAATTTGCCATTTAATCATGCAAAGGAATTAATTTATTACAAAAGAGGAATTAATTACAAAGCAAGAGTTGAATTGAAAATAAAATAAAAGAATTGAATTGAGAGAGAAATCAAACATGAGATATTATTTCTTTTTTCTAAATTTAGAACTTGAAATCTAAAAAAGCAATTAAATTGAATTATTGAATTATTCTCTAAAATTGGAACTCAAAGCTTTTCAGAAAAAAGAAGTTCAGTTGCATTGAAAAGACTCTTTTCTTGAATAAATCAAAGAATTATCTATTTTTCTCACAAATGCATGGAATTAATTTATTATTATTTCCAATGCAACTTGAACTTCTAATTTGAATGCATTTCAATTAAACTATAATTGGAATATATCTCAAGGTTAACTAAACCTGATTTCTCAATTATTTTCAATTAATCCTAAATTGAGCTTTTTTTCAGCTTTTCTCTTGAGGATTCTCTATAAATTCAGTCTTTAGCTCTCATTCCAATTTACCCCAGAGATTTTTGAGAACACACTTGGAGATTATTATCACGCTAATTTTTCTCTGGAGTCATTGAAGACTATTGTGCTTTTTAGATTATTTGCATCCATTTTACATCCATTTTACATCCATATTGCTTGAATTATTCATCCATATTGCATCCATATAGTTAATATCATATAGATTAAATACTTCATCTTGTTGTAGTCTAGTCACTGGTATTGCTTATAAAAATCTGAGAGCAATCTTATACTCGCATCTTTTAGAAGGCAATTAGTCACTTTGTTATGGTTTTTTACTTATAGATTATTGATTACTAACCATGCATATAATGACTTAAATGAAGTGTTGTGTTTGCAGCTTCAGACCATTTTTTCACACACACAACTATGGAATACCAATGACCATTATCATTGATAATGGGTGACCATTCAAAAATCAAGATGTACAAGAGCTATGTGAGAAGTTCAAAATCCAGTACTGACTCTCCACACCCTATTATCCACATGGAAATGCACAGGTAGAAGCATCTAACATGTTACTACTTACTAATATTTCCATTAGTCTTATGTTCAAAGTTATTCTATATATTCTAGTCAGTTACTTCTACCGAATCTTTCAGTCGGTAAGCACAGAGCACTCGGTAAGCATAGTGCAGTCGATTATAGAAGAAAGTAGTCTCAGAGCGTAGTATACATCGAACACTCTACCGAGAACACTCTATGTCTACCGAGTAGCAAGAATGATATACCGAGTGAACACACACCGAGTGAAACGTGTTACCAGATTCACTGAACCTGGACATATATGGGAAACGTGTTACAAATATCGAGGAACAAGTAACCGTTATCACATTGGAAATTGCACTTAAAGATTGTGTATGATTTTGAGGTCATCTAACCAATGAAATATTTTGTATAGTTATTCATTCGATAAATCATGTTTGTAAGATCGAAGCAATGGACCAGATCACCGACATAAGAGATCTATTTATACAGTACGAATTTAGGATTAGATATATGTGCAAATATATATGTGCATGTGTGTGTGAAGCAAGACATATACAAAAAGGAAAATCATGAGATATCACAGAGTGTTATGACTATTATAGTTGACAGAGAAACACAGAGGTCACTGAGAAGGATTTCAGAGAAGAGTCAAGGAACAGAGTAAACAGAAGGGTTTACCGAGTTAATAAATGGATTACCGAGGTATGCTATAAGCAAGGTAATATAATTTTGAGCACATAGAATCTGCTATAACATTTTAGATGTAAAGTTGCAGATAATTTGTAAAGATTTGATTGTAATATTTTGAGTTGTAAGAAAAATCTCTAACAAGGTAAAAGACTCTAACTAAGTCTATAAATTGTAAAGCCTCTAACCAGGTGCAACATTTAGAATAAGTGTTGTAAAATCCTTTAGCAAGGTAGATCTAACAGATCTTGATACTCCTAATAGAGTAAGCTATCAGAAATAGCTAAACATGTAGCTCTAACCGAGCAACCTTTATTATTGCAGTAGTGAAGTTGCGGGTGCCATCCCCACCACAGTTTTTCTCTCTAACCAAGATTTTTTGCGTAACCAAAATATATGTGTTATGGAGTGAATCATATATGATTGTTATTTATTTGTTTTAGCATTATATTAATTTATTGCACTATTCAGTTTATGCTTAATAGTAAAATTATTGTTGAAGAAAAGTTTTGAAGTACTAATTCACCCCTCCCCTCTCAGTACATTAGCTTTCCATATTGGGCCTAACAATTGGTATCAGAGCTTCAATCTTGGAAAAGGGTTTAACTACCTAAAGAGAAAGATCTTATCAATGGAAAGCTATAAACAACTTAGAGAATTATATATCTGCAAGAAGAGTTGGATCATGCTAATCAAGTGATTGCAGACATGCAAAGACAAATGCAAAAGTCTCTGAAAGTTAGAAGAAGGTTATCTAATGATTTGTAGGACTCTCAAGAGCTGGAGGAACAATTTAAGACATCATCTGAGAACAGTATGTCTGAAGAGACTGAAGAAATGATTGAAGTGTTGAAAGAAAAGAACAAAGCATTGACTGATCAGCTAAAAGCAATGAAAAGAGAACATGAGCATTTTAGCACACAGATGACTGAAAATCTTGATGCGTTGAGGACAACCGAAGATAAAGTAAGAGATCTAGAAAGAGAGAAACAACAACTTTAAGCATTAGTATCTGAAAAGAATGATGAAATCATAAGATTGACTGGGATTTAACAAAAATTGTCAGATCAACTAGGTTATGCGCATCATGAAGCAAATCTGAAAGATGACGAGAATCAAGCATTGAAACTTGAAGTATCAAGGTTGATCGATGAACTTGAAATAGAGAAGAAATCCAAAGAAATGCTGAAGAAGAGTTATGAAGCATCAAAGATGTTGGATGAGCAACTGAATACAAGAAGACCCAACAAAGATGCAGGACTCAGCTACAAAGGAAAAGACTCTACCGAGAAGGGAATTCATACTACTGAGAGAGGAGAATCATCAAAGCAACCTGGAATCAAGAAGAACATCAAAAGAAAGAAGCCTATTTGCAACTACTATGGAAATCGAGGTCATACTACCAACATGTGCCAAATCAGAAAAGGTAAACAACTGAATGTCACTAAGTCCATCGATTATTGTTACAATTGCAATAAATATGGTCACACATTTAACCAATGTAGGACAAAGTCTACTAGCAATTATAAGAAGGCAAAATTAAAAGGGTTTTGTAAAAACTACAATAGATATGGACGCAATACTGAGAAGTGTTGGTTTAAGCAAAAGAACTATATGTGGTCTGCACACCGAGCAAATACTGGAAGCTACTGAACTCACAGAGAACTTAACCAACCATATGTTGTAGTACCATGGGATTAAAATACAAGGATATGGTCTGAATGTTGTAGAAGATATGGACATATAAGTGCCAACTGCTTTATAAGGTTTGGAATGAACAACCAAAGATCATGGAGAAATCCTGGTATGGCATGTTTTCATTGTCACAAAGTTGGACACTTGGGTGGAGATTGCAGAGATCAACCTAGAGGAGACACTTATGAAATAAAAGAAAAATTACAGATGATTTGGAAAAAGAAGGAAATTGTGTCAAATGAAGTAAGCACCTTACCTACTGAGTTAGGTGCACCTATTCCAAATTAATCGGTATAGGTATGAAGGGATTGCATTCTCTCAAGGTTAAATCTTAAATGGTTCCTACTTTATTATGTACTTAAGTCAAAATTTGCATAGTTAAAGATGTATTAGTAAGTTTGAAATTCTATCAAAGTCTTTTGAAAGCACTATACAGGAAACCTGTTAAGTTGGTAACTACAAGAAGCTTGTCTAGTCAGTAAATGAAGGAAATCTGGCTACTCGGTTAAAGTGAAAAAAAAGAGAGTAAATCGGTTTAGTGGAACCGAGTGCATTTAATGTTTTAACCTAACCTGCACGAAGCTCGATAAGGTATATTGTGTACTTAAAGCATTTACGCGGTCATTTTTCACTTACCAAGTTTTCAAGAGAGCAGAGAAAAGTGATTCCAAGGCGATCAAACCTCCTCCGAAGCAAAATTAAAGGTATTTACATCAATCTCAACACATTGTTAAGCTGGTTTACCGATCATATCTGTTAAATATTTCTATTTCATATTTGTTAAAGAGGAAAAGCGTCTGTTGTTTGAAAGTTTTCAAACCCTAAAGATCTCTTGATAATTTCTATCTGAAATCTACAATGGCATCGAAGATCCAAGAACTCGTTGTTATTAAGAATGTTGAAAATCCCTCACTAAAATACTCTCTAACTCCCAAAGTAGCATCAAAACCGGTTGATTTCATGTGCTTAGAGGAGTAACCATTCAAAATCACCAAGGAAATCATTCATCTAATCATTGGTTACCCTATTTATGATCATGCTCGAGCTCAGAAGATGATATCACGAAAGGAATTGATCACCTTAACCGGAGTGGAATCCGATTGTAGAGGATTGAAACTGAATAATGTAACTAATGCTGAGCTAAAGTTTGCTATTAGAGTGATAGGTTATGGTTTCTTCCAATCGGAAAGGGAAAACAGTGTACCCTCTACATCAGTCGACTTAGCATGCAAAATTGTGAAAAAGGGAATGAAAATTGATCTTTGTGAAGTATTGCTGAAAAACCTGTTTGAGAATCTGAACACCATCAGGAAGCCGAAAAAGAACAACTTGGCCAATACACTAAAGTTTGGATCACTATTAGTATGCATGTTTTTCTATTTTGAAAAATTCTTTCCAACAGTCGGTAAAGTAGTTTGGAAGCTACACCGACCAGTCACCCATCAAATCAATGACTTTATCAAACGTCTAGGTGACAACTTCAATGATATTATGGATGATTATTTCAGCAAGTTTCAAGAGAAGATGCATAACAGGTATAAAATTCCACCCCAGCTAGTGGAAAAATACAAAGATGACATATGTTTTGAAGTAGACACCAACTACTGCTATGTGAATGTTGTGGAACCAAGAACTCAATCTTTACCACCTATGGGTTATGAGATTGACTTTGACATCACACAACAGCAAATTGATGCCTTTCTTACACTACCAAGGCATGCTACCGAGCTGAGGTATGGAGCATATGAAGAAGTAAAAGAGAAAGTAAAGATGAGCATTGTAGTACCAAAAGCTACAAGAAAAGCAACAAAGATGATCAAGGCACTATCAGAGAAATTTGGAGAAGGTTCTTCCTCCACACCTGTCAAGGGCACACTAGTAATCACTGAGGAGGAATCAGAAGCCCAAGAGGCTTCTATTACACTAAGCATCGAGTTGCCTAAAGGGAAAGTTCTGAAGAGGAAGAAATAGGACACATCAAAGGCATCACCAGCTCCCTCAGTAAAGCGCCCGAACACAAGATCATCTGCAGTATCACCGGGAAAGAAACCAAAGACTATAAATGTTCCTAAGGTAACAAAGACCTATAAGAAATCTACTTAGAGACTCATTTTGAATAAAGAGTCCAGTGACATAGAGTCTGAAGATGCTAACAAATTTCAGATTGTTAAGAGTACAAAGGAAAATGTACATAGTGTTGCTAATTTCTGTACTAACTTGAAAGAATATGGTGGATTTGGAGGATTCAGATATGTTAAGTATGAAACCAGACCTGATGATGAGAAGAGACAAATAGAAGAAGCTGTCATCTGAACACTTCTAAAATTTCGATTGGTCCCATTGGAAGTATGTAACTCTCTTTCAAAATAATTATATTTGCATATTAATAACATGTGGAAATATGCAATGGACTCGAGAAACAAATTAGAGAAAGAAGTCTGGTACATCTCTTTCCAGACATGTCGGTAGTTGAAATAAAAGAACATCTGACAACCTACCACACAAAGTTCCTCATCAAATAAAGAGCCTTAAAACTAATGAATGGTCTATATATTGAAGTGGAAAATGAGAAATATTTCGACTCAAGACTACTGGTGAGCAAGGTGAAGTAGAAATAGTTGATGTCACCGAGCAAGATCCTGATGTCACCGAGCAAGACCCTGCTGATACCATACAAATTGATGAAGATATCATGGACACCAAGGCACCTAAATAAGAAATGATAGAAGGCAATGCCTATGCAAAAACGGTATCCAGTGAGTCAGTTTTGGAACAAGTTCAGCCTTATCCTCCGATCACTCATTCTGTTACAACCAAGGCCCCTCAAGATACTAAACAAGGTGAAGAGGTTCACAAGTCTATAGAAGGAGAAGCTACTCCTCAGGCCACCGGGGAATAGACCTCACAGGATCCTCCTAACACTGAAAATGTTGTAAATGAGATCCTGAGCACTGAACCACTGAAGGACTCAACAAAGGCTAAAGCAACCGACAAAAGTGTTGCCTCCACTGAGGATCCACAAGCCTCCCAAGCTATTGTATTGGTTCAACTGGTGAAATATAAAGAAAAGAATATGAAAAAGAATAGTTTCAAGGTAGATATATCGAAACCAATAGTGTTGCCCAATGTAGACATATCAAAATTAAAAGGGCAAGCACTCATTAAATTCAGTGAACTATGCAAAGCAAAGGCTGAATAGGAAAAACAAATGGCCATACAAAAGAAAAATAAAGTACTTCAGAAGGTAAAGACACTATTATCAGATATGCTACCCATAGCTACAGTGTCAATAGATGTAGCCATCCATATTCAACTGGATAAACTCCTCAATCAGATAGAGACATCTGGAGTAGATGCATCTAAATATTTGAGAAAGTTAAAGGAGAAAGAGCTCACTGCAAAAATGATTGAAGAGGTACAAAAAGCTATTGCTATTGGCAAAGTTAAACTTGTCAAATTTATTACTGAGTTGTCCCCTCAAATCAAGCACATTCTTTATTTATTTCAGAAACTCTGTACATTCTCTTTATTCATTAAAGATATCAAAAATAAAACAAAAGCAATTGAGAAAGAGATCACCGATCTCTCAAATAAGTTGACCACCAAGCCCAATTCTGTTAAGAATTTTTATACAAAGTTACAACAACTCATGGCTCAACAATTGGAACTTAGGAATGAAGAGCACAAAATAAGGATGGGCATTATGACTCTTCAAACCTTATTCATTCCACACTTGTCCTCCATTCAAGAATAGATCAACCAAGCCACTTACCTATCTACTACACGAGAGGGAATCACATTAGATGGCTTAATTTCTCTATTGGTTGACATTCAAGCACAAAATTCTTTAATGGATAGTATCAAGGATGCACTCTCTGTCGCCCTCACTGAAGAAAGGACAAAGTATAAATCCATTTTTGACCAATTGCCTCCACCAAATGGTAACTAAATTTTGATGTTTGTCAAAAAGGGGGAGTATAGTATCAAAGTATATAGGGGGAGTATACCGAGCAGTGAACAGAGTAGTAAGGAAAGAACAAGAGCAGCACACAGAACATTGATCACCGAGCATGCAAACTCAGAGTTATGTACAGTATATTGATAAAGGGACAATATCTGAATATACTATTTCATTGACAAATGTATATATTGTCAGTTTAGTCAAATTTTGTAAGTATATAGATTTTTGAGTTATAACTTTGAAAGTAGTTTTTGTCAAACATCTCAACTAATGTCAAAAGGGGCATGGGCAGGTAGAAGTATCTAACATGTTACTACTTACTAAGATTTCCATTAGTCTTATGTTCAAAGTTATTCTCTATATTCTAGATGGTTACCTCTATCGAATCTTTCAGTTGGTAAGCACGAAGCAGTCGGTAAGCACAGTGTAGTTGGTTATAGAAGAAAGTAGTCTCAGAGCATAGTATACACCGAACACTCTACCGAGTAACACTCTATGTCTACCGAGCAACAAGAATGATATACCAAGTGAACACATACCGAGTGAAATGTGTTACCAAGTTCATTGAACCTAGACATATATGGGAAATGTGTTACAAAGATCGAGGAACAAGTAACCATTATCACATTGGAAATTGCACTTAAAGATTGTGTATGATTTTGAGGTCATCTAACTAATGAAATATTTTGTATAGTTATTCATTCGATAAATCATGTTTGTAAGATCGAAGCAATGGACCAGATCATCGACATAAGAGATCTATTTATACAGCATGAATTTAGGATTAGATATATGTGCAAGTATATATGTGCATGTGTGTGTGAAGCAAGACATATACAAAAAGGAAAATCATGAGATATCACAGTGTTATGATTGTTATAGTTGACAGAGAAACACAGAGGTCACCGACAAGGATTTCAAAGAAGAGTCAAGGAACAGAGTAAATAGAAGGGTTTATTGAGTTAATATATGGATTACCGAGGTATGCTATAAGAAAGGTAATATCATTTTGAGCACATAGAATCTGCTATAACATTTTAGATGTAAATTTGCAGATAATTTGTAAAGATTTGATTGTAATATTTTGAGTTATAAGAAAAACCTCTAACAAGGTAAAAGACTCTAACTAAGTCTATAAATTGTAAAGCCTCTAACCAGGTGTAGCATTTACAATAAGTATTGTAGAATCCTTTAGCAAGGTAGATCTAATAGATCTTGATACTCCTAATAGGGTAAGCTATCAAAAATAGCTAAACGTGTAGCTCTTACCGAGCAACCTTTATTATTGCAGTAGTGAAGTTGTGGGTGCCATCCCCACTACAGTTTTTCTCTCTAACCAAGAGTTTCTGTGTAACCAAAATATATGTGTTATGGAGTGAATCATGTATGATTGTTATTTATTTGTTTTAGCATTATATTATGTTACTGCACTATTTAGTTTATGCTTAACAGTAAAGTTATTGTTGAAGAAAAGTTTTGAAGTACTAATTCACCCCTCCCCTCTCAGTACATTAGCTTTCGATATTGGGCCTAACATAACAAAACTATTCTCTAAATCCTCAAAAAGACAGTGAACGATGCTGGAAGAGATTGGCATATTCAACTGAACCCTGCTCTATGGGCCTAATGTACTAGTATCCGCACACCAAAAGGTGCCACACCTTTATCTCTTATCTATTGATGAGAAGCCATATTGCCAATCAAAGTAGAGATACCCTCTCTATGTTTATCACTAAAAGGTCTCATCCGAGATGAAGAACAATGAGTATCAAGACTGCAAGAGTTAGAACTGATCCATGAACAAAGACAAAATGCCTTTGATCATTTAAAGGTATATCAACAAAGAATGTGTTGGAGTTATAATCATAAGGTTAAACCATGAGTCTTTCAAGTTGGAGAACTAATGCTAAAGGAAAATCCACGCAACCAGGTAGATCAAGAAAAGAAAGGAAAGTTTGAACCAAACTGGTTAGGTCCATTTGTGGTCACAACATTATTTGGATCAGGAGCATATCAGCTATCAACACAAGAAGGAGATCAGCTCAAGGAACCTATCAGTGCTAATCATCATAGAGCCTTTGTACATACATAGACATCCTAGGTGGCTTCTTGCCATGGTTTGGATCATTGGATATATCATAACAACTTTGTTTCTATGCTTGGGGCAAAATCCTACACCTAGCTGGGGGAAAACTTTGATCATTTTTTAGCTTAACCAAACAAGTAGAACAATAGTTAGACAACTTCTATCAAGTGAAAACTGAGACACTTCTAACATTGAACACGAGATCAAACTATCAATTATCAAGCTATCATGAAGTCAATTTAAGCACATCACACACTTTTTAGTGGATAATATCTTTTGGATAATTATTTTAAGATGATTGTATATTTATTTTTGCTATCATGATTTCTGAGTGACTCTAGGATGTTTTTTACTAGAGAAACAAGGAAGGAACATGATATTTTTTCTTGTTTGCTTTCTAAAAATTAATCATTAATATGTGCAAATTTGTCTCAAGACCTAATCATCAAAGTATCATTGAAGACATTTCCAATTTGCATATTAAAATGATTAATACTGCTTGTTTTACGCAAGCAACACTCAGGTCATCTCGGTTCAATTATACCTCAATGCTTGTGCCAACTTGCTATATCAAAATCAAGGAAAGAAGTGCTCAGGTCATCATGGTTTAATTATACCATCGATGTTTGCACTCACTTCCCACATTTCAAAAGCTCAATGATGACAAACCGCAATAATCTAGTGACTGGTCTGGTCTTAGCTTTGCATTTTAGCTTGCATTTCATTATTGAATGGGATCCCACATTCTCCTTTCATCCAAGGTTAAATATATCGGAAGAATCATCAAAGTATCATCACAAATGTATATGCAATCAGATGAATGTCTCATATCTCTTCACATATTATCAACCCAACAAAAATCTTATGTTATCTCTCTCAACAGAATCAACATCAGCATATCCAAATTTTTCTACAACTTGATATCAACAAACTGACAGTTCTTCATCTAATCAGCCTTATCAATTCAATCAATCAATAAAACCTAATTGATTTTGATTCATATCTTATACACGATGTATCCTTCCTGAAACCAGACATTCGGATCTATGTCTTATACAAGATATATCTTTCCTAAAACCATATGCTTTGATCATCTTTGTCTTATATATGAGGTGTCATACCTAAAACTAGATTGAATCTCGATCTTATCAATCTAATAAATCAAGTTAATCGAAGAACTCGCATTTGCATCAACCACAGTTACAGAAATCAAATTATTTCTAATCGAGACATCAATTTAGCAAAACACTCCAAAGATCAATTAACTCAATTGATCTCCCGATGGGGCATCATCATATAGGAATTTAGCAATCAAGAGCTGGGGCATCTTATCAAACCAATATCATCATCAAAATAAAATTATTCTTTGAATCAACGTGTCATCACACCTCGCTTGAAAGAGGGGAAAAATGTATACGCCTAAAAATGGTCTGAAGATAATTAATTGAATAAGCAATTATTTAATTAATCTCCCTCCAATTTAATTGAATTCATCAATAATTTGATTAAATCCTTCCTTTTCATCTACTTATTAATAAATCTAAGGATTTATTTAATAGGTTCATTTCAATAATTCCCTTTGATTAATTAATTCTTCTCCATCAAAATCATTTCTTCTAATCCTCTAATTAATTAAAAGAAATCAATTATGAGTTGTTGAAATTAATTAGCCTTTTCTTATTATTTGAATTTCTAAATTCAAATTACCCACAAATTCTCCTAACTTTTAACCACCTAACCTAACCCATTCCATCTAACCACATGTTCCCTTTCCTTGAACACTTTACCCTCTCATAAGCAAAGCTTTGTGACACTTGTCACTAAGTGTTCCCTTTCATCCAACCTCTTCTAGAAACCTCTTGACACTTGTCACCATAGAGATGAAATATGTTCCCTTTAATCCAACCTCTTTGCCAACCTCCTCCAATTTCACCATTGATATCTTCAAACTTAATCTTGATCATTGATTCCTGCCACCTCACCCCTAGCCTTGGAAATCTTATAAATAGACCTCATTTTGGAGCACAAAGGGCCCCCTAATTCATCCATATCATTTTCATTCAGGCATTGTTACTATAGGCATATAACTCTGAGCAAATCATTCTTAGCCTTGTTATCATGTTCAAATTTAGCTTAATTGCATCTTCATTCTAGCTTATTTTTTAGAATAATCATGAAATCATGTAGCTTAATCATGCTATCATTTCTAGCTTATGCATATTCATCATTTAAATCCTCCACTTAAGTGTAGTCAAGTCACTAGAATTTGCATAACCATATCTGAGAGCAAAATTCATACTCGCATTTACTAGGAGGTGATAGATCGCTTAGCTATGGTTTTATCTTTCTTTACTTTAAATTCATTAACCATGCTTGTAATGATCTATTGAGTGTTTTGTGTTGCAGTTGTAGGTATAACAGGTACACACTTCATAGGCACAACACAATGAATGTAGGAGTGAATATCTTCTACCAACAATACACTAGAGGGCACAGATGATAAAGCCCCTATCTTGTCGATTTCACCGACTTTCATCAAGTGCAACTTGAACTCAAGTTGGGGTTCCTTGATAGCTTCAACCAACACAAGAGTTGATATCTGCACTACCATACTGGCCTTCAATTTAGATTTTCTCAGATGCAATTGAAAACCCTTTCTTGGGGAATGCCAAACACCACTATCGCTCTACTTGAATTTCTTTTTTGCATAAACAAAGCTTAGAAATTTTCAAATCGCCTTGGAACACTTGGGAGATCAAAAAAATTCACAAGTCGTTATGTAAATGAAAATGTGCTATCTTTTCCTTATTTATCCATTAGGTTTTATTGGTGCTAGGATCCAATGGTCAGATTTGAAGCTCGCAACTTAAAGTACACTGATTTGATTTCACCGGTTATCTATTACCGATACCGATACTCAAATAAATAACTCACAAGACAAACTTCAATTAAGAACTTTCAAACCAAATTTTGTGCATCACAACTATGCAGAGAAACACATGCTTACATTTGTTGAGGAGATTCAAGAGTAATCTTACCATATGTTCTCCCCCTGAGCATTAGTATGCCTAGTTAGAAGTGGAATTGTCATAACTGATGGATGATGACTTGATTTATGGATGTCCTTGTCCTTATTTTTCCTTCATCCTTCTTGATCCACGTCTTATTCATTTCATCTCTTATTTCTTTAGTTGTCTTCTTTCCTTTCAAGTCATTTTGCTCCTTTTTCTTGCTAAACCAATTCTTGTTTGCAGACCGGTTGTAGGATCGACTTCTACATTATCTGGCTAGATGGTCGATCTTATAACAGTTAAAGCATGCCATACTAGTTGTCCTCCATGGTCCTATATTGTTTCTCTAACCCATCCTCATTCTACATGTTTCAACAACATAACCAAAATTACCACACATGGAACAGGTGGCATTCAACTAATTACTCCTTTTGTTAGGACTAGTCGGTTTGAATTGTGGCCTTGATACCTTTGTCTTGAACTTGCATTCTTCTAATCTATGTCTAAACTTATTGCAAGTGAATAAATGTCCATTAAATCTTTTTGCACTTGACAAAGTACTTGATTGAGATCTACACTCATAAGAAGTGTGACCATACTTATGAAAATTGTGGCAATAACCATCAAAAGTAAAAGTCTTCTTTTGATTAACCGGTTTATTCCTATAGTCCTTTTTCTTATGACCCGATTTTTCACAATAATTACAAGAGAATTTGAAAGACTTCATACCTCTTGCTTCTGATTGATTTCTTTTATCATCCTTCATTCTTTTGGATTTAGATGATTCTCTAGTTTTTGTAGGACCTGAACCGGGGTAACCAAGACCGGTTGTATCCTTGGTGTTGGAATAATGATATATTTGTCATTAGTGAATACACTTAGTGAAAACACTTATTCGATTTTGAATGGTTACCGAGCTCATCACTCAGTCTACAGCCTATACCAAGCATTCAGTAAAGCTCACCGATTAAACAGTTCAAACCGAGCAGTAAGACTGTCACCGAGCATATGAGACAAACAGCAGTTACTGAGAAGTCAGTTCTCACTGAGTCACCAGTGGTTACCGAGTGACACTATATCTACCGAGTCACCACAGCTACCGAGTTCCAAGCTACACTTCGGGACTAGTATGGACCAAGCTTCTACTCTTACCGAGAGCATGACGATGCCGAGTACTATAGTGGATGCCGTGTATCAGAAGATCACCGAGCCAGCTTGAGGAACCGAGTATCTACCGACTCAGTAATATTTTGTTCACCTATGTAAGGCCGACTTAAGAATGAGTTTATGTTATTAATTTGTATGAGGCCGACTTTATGAAATGTAAATGTAATTATGGACGGTATATATATGTGATGTATTATACCATCTGAAGCAAGTATAAAAATGTAAGATGTATGGATATGCGAAATTAGAAAGAGCAGAGCAGAAACTGCATTAAGGCAGCAGACCAGAACATTTTCGCAGAGTCAGAAAAGGAGCAGAATCGACATATCTATCTCAGAAGGAGATCAATACTCAAAGGATCTTATCAGCAATAAAGTTGTAAGTCAAGATCTACTGTTTCATCCTAACAGTTGAATCAGTTTGTAAATCCTTTTACTAGGTAGACTTAACAGTCTTTTGTAAATCTCTTAACCGAGTGCATACTTCATTGTATGTTTGTAAATCCTCTAACAAGGTGGACCTAGCAGTCCAAATTTGCTTCTAACAGGGCAGATCATCAGAAGTGATCATTGTAAGCCTTAACCGGCCAACTTTTACTGCAGTACCAAAGTTTTGTGGGTACCATCCCCACCCCAGTTTTACTTTCTATTTGGAAGGTTTTTGGGTCACCAAATCTTTGTGTCATGTGTTGTGAATGATTATATTTTCATGCATGCAGTAGATTAAATGAATGAATGGTTTAATATATGCAAGTGCAGAAATGAATTAAAATTTTTTAGTGTTACTGATTCACCCCTCCCCTCTCAGTAACTTGGTTAGTCCTGAATATTTTCAACAATTGGTATCAGAGCTTTGTGGTTCTCAGAGTAAAAGTTTGACAGCTTGAGAAAAGATCAAGACAATGGAGATATTCAGACTTGACAAAGCTATTGAGAATGAAAAGCTAGATCTGGAAATGGCCATAGCACAACTCAAAGAAGCAAGAGAACATCTTTCCCAATCCCTAAAAAGAAGAAAGGAACTAGCAAAAGAAATAAATGATCATGAGTATGTTGAAACAAAAATTGAAGATCTCTTTCCTACAAGTAGTTCAAATGAAGTAGATGAAGCAAACAATGCAATCAAAGAACTCCTAGAAAAAAATGGATTACTGCAAAAAGAAGTAAGGATGCTAAGAAGAGAACAGGAAATTCAGTCTGCAAGATTTTGTGAAATCTTGGAACAAAGGAATAAAATGCAAAATGAAATAGAAGGAAGAAACAATGAAATTGTACAGCATGAAGATCTCACCGAGCAACTCTCCAATGCAAATGAAGAGATCAGAATTCTCAAAGAACGGAATGAAAGTTTGAAAAATGAGCTAGATATTCAAAAGAAAGCAAATGAAAGGATGATGAAATCTCAAACAGACTTGGATCAATTAAATGAGCAAAATCTTCACAAACAAAAAGGTAAAGCTGGTCTTGGTTACAATGAAGAAGGTGAATCTTTCGAGCAAGGTAGCCAAAGAAATCAAAGACCTACATGCAATTACTGTGGTAAGACAGGTCACACATCAAACAAATGTTGGAGCAATGGAAAGACAAGATTCAAAGGCAAATGCTACAGCTATAATCAGCATGGTCACAAGGCTAGTGAATGCAAGGAGAAACCAAAATTTGAAGGCAAATGTCACAAATGCAAGAAACAAGGTCACAAGGCATCAGAATGTAGAACAAAGATATTCACTCCAGCAGAACAAATTGTCAAAGCAATATTTGGTTGGGATTACAATACCTGGTGCAGATGTCATTATTGTGGAGAATATGGACACATTGGGATGAATTGTACAAGGCATCATCTAAGGAAGAAAGATACAACCGTAAGATGTTATACATGCACTGAACTCGGACATATAGCCAAGAACTGCATGAACACAAAGAAGGTTGAAGATGAAAAGAAAGCTAAAGCTGACAACATTCGGAAACAGATGAGACAGCAGTGGGTTCCTAAATCTACCGAGCAGGATAATTCAAGCAATGGTCCTGTCACTCAAGAATTGGGTGACCCCACCATTACAAATTAGATCCATTAAAGAAGATAAGGAACTGCATCTTCAAAGCCTTACCATAAGCAGTTCCAAAATACAAAAGCATAATCGATGAAATCAGTATTTCTGATACATACAGAAAAGTCACTTACCGAGTTGAATGTTACCGAGCATGGTAAAACTGTAGACCTTACCGAGTTAGGTCAGACATAAGAACACCGAGTTAGGTCAGTCTTACCGAGCAATCGCTAAAGTCATTAAGTCATCTCACCTACCCACTTATCAAGCATTAATGACAAAATTTTAATAAAAAGGGCAAAATCGACTTCATTCTTCACCGCGTTATTCAGCATTCGAAGAGCTTAGGTTTTCAAAGTGCTTAAGGAGATTTAAGACGAATTTGCAGCAAAGGATCTAAAAAGAACTCGTTCCATTCAGCAATGACTTCCACTAGCACCACCAGCAGGAGCAAGGCGAAGAAGACTTCCAATATGTTAGTGAAAGGAGTTGAATGGACAGCGCCGAACTTCAAACTCATTCCAGCGATCGCAGAATCACTCGACCCAAGTGGAGCACAGTCCAGAATTCCTTCCAAGGTACTTCTTATCAATGACATTCGTACTCATTTCAAATGCACTATTCAGGAGTTAGGGACTTTAGAAATGGACAATGCCCTAAGTCAACTATGTGTTGACAAAACCCTAAAAACCGAGCATAGACATTTGGAAATCAAAGGTTTGACCCATATCCCACACCTACCAAGAAACTTTCAAGTGAAATGGATTAGGTATGTATTGAGCCGTGTACATGATGGGCAACTATGGTTAGATCAACCTATCTTAATAACAAAGAAGATGATTCATAGAATCACAGGTTTACCGATGTCAGACAAAGCAAAATCCACCAAAACCCTAGGTCGGGACGAACTGCAGGAGTTAACTCTTGCCGAGTGGGATGGCAGAGGATTGAAAATTAACAATGTATCTGATGTTGAACTTAAATTTGGTATTATTATCATTGCATATAAGCTGTATAGTTCCAGTAGGCTAAATAGTGTGGCATGTGAGGCAGTAGACCTTGCCTACAAGGTAGTAAAGAAGAACATGGATTTTGACCTAGCAGAGGTTTTACTAACACAATTCAACAAGAACATGGACAGTATAAGGACATCAAAGAATAATCCATGCAAATTTGGTTCTTTGTTGATTTGTATATTTTTCTATGTACAAAACTTTTTCCCTTCTAAAGGCACAGTAGTATGGAGGAAGGATACTCCAATTTTGTATCAGATAAATGAGTTTATAGCAGAAATAGGTCAGAATTTTGAGATAGTAATGGATAATTATTTTGAAGAATTTAAGGACAAAATGAACAACAGGTTCAGGATTCCTCCTAAGTTGGTAAAAGATTACAAGGATGATATATGATTCATGGTAGACTGTGATAAAGTTTACATCGAGGCAGCCATACCCTGAGTGGCATGGGTAAAACCATTGCCCTATGAAATTAACATAGATGAAGCAAGGGATATAATAGAAGCCCTGATAAATGAACCAGCCATTCCCAACACCCCTGCATTTGGCACTTATGATGAGGCCAAAGCCAGAATTGAGCTTGAAATCAAGCTTCCAAAGGCCATCACCAGTACCAAGAGAAAGACAGCTAAAGAAACAGAAGAAACAGAAGAGGAATCAGAAGAGGAAGTAGAAACACCAAAGAAGAAAGGCAAAGTAGTAATCACCAAGCCCAAACCTAAAACTGTAGTGTTCACAAGGAGAACTAGGAAAGGGCAGAAAGAAAGTATAGTTGTATTCAGGAAACCCCCTCCTACCTTCGAAGAAAAATTGAAACAGTTGGAACAAGGATCTGGCATGTCTAACTTCAAGGCACTGAAGTATGAAAGCAGATCAGATGCAGAAAAGATGCAGATCGAGGAGCTTTTACTGAACAAAATGGGTAAATGGAAATATACCCCAAATGATATCAGTTCTCAAATTCCAAATGAGCTTCTAGTCAGGATTAGACCAAGATGGACTTCAGCAGTGCAAACTGTCAAAGACATTTATGCACAATCCTTAAAATAGTTGTTACCGAACCTGACATATAAAGAAGTAAAAGAGGCATTAAAGAAGAATGAACACCAAATGACACTTAGGTTTCATACCTTCTTAGTTCTCTCCAAGCAGATAGAAGCAATAGTAAATAATGCCACAATTGTGTGGAAAAGGATATATAATCTGCCAATGCCATCTGACCCCACGGTAACAATTGAGGGTGATAAAGATGATGAAGAGGATGAAGAGAAGAAGGAAGAAGAAGAAGCAGCTAAGGAAGAAGGTGACATGGTAATAATAGATGATGAAGAAGGTGACACGGTGATAATAGGTGATGAAGAAGATGATCCTGAACAGGTAGCAGTAGAAGTCATTGCATCTCTTCCTCACTCACCTCAGAAAGGTGTTGCATCATCAGCTTCAGCCAGCAGGATTGTGAGCACAGTAGCTACATCTATTGCTCAATCCTTGCCAATCACCTCTCAGCTCCAGACCCCAACAGTTATCTCATCCACTAAGCTGCAGAGCATGTCATTATCTACCGGGATGCAGAGTGTTGCCTCTACCGAACAACAAGTGACTTCTTCAGTCACCGAGATCACAACTTCTCCTGCAGCATGTATAGTAAGTTTTGCAACCTCTCCAGTTTTGACACATTCTTTAGCACAAATGATCACACCAATCAGCACTCCTGCATGTACATCAATTTTGGGAATAGTCGGTACATCCATGAGTCTTCCTCTAGTAAATCCCATTCCAATTATAACAGCTACTCCAACCTTATCAACCATTGTAACTACATCAAAAGATAAGGAAGTAAGCACAGAAGTAATACAAAAGACACCTTTAAAACTTCTGCTTACCGGCAAGGCTATAGAGGATGATATAGATCTGGATAAAGAGATTGTCATTCCACAAATAGACCTCAATACTGCATCAATTGATGAAATGAGATTGATCAGCCAGTTGTTAGAACAGAAAGCAAAACAAAAACAACTAAGAAGTGAGAGAGACAGGGAATTCAACATCATAAACGGTGCAAAGACCATTCTCACAGATGCCTTAGGTATAAAAGTTGATCCCTCTTAACACATTTTGCTACAACTCGAAGAGGCTGTGAATAGATTCAATGAGGACTCATCAGGAGAAGAGAAACTGATAGAAAGAACCGAGAAGAAATTTGATAGCAAGGTGCTTGAGCACATTGCTCAGCAGATAGCAATAAAACAAGTTGAATTGACCACTATTTTGGCCAAGTTAGAAAATTCTTTTAATAATGTAACTTCATTTTTTGCAAAGTTATGTGATGTTACCGAGTTCACAAAAGGAATCAGAGATCAACTGAAGAAAATTGATGATGATCTGAAAGCAAGTGCACAACAGTTGCAGCTTGACCCCAGCTCAAGCTCAACTCACCATTCAAACATCAAATTCCTATTAGATAAGCAATCAGAATTGCTCAGGGAAGATGCAAGGATCCGATCTACATTGTTAGATATTTAGAATATGATCCTCCCTAACATGGATACAATGCAGAAACACATTACACATTCCAAAACATTGATCCATGATAACATTTTTTCAGTTGCAGAGCATGTAATTGAACTTTCAGCCAAAGTTCAAGTTGCATTGTCTATTTGCACAATTTTGCAAGAAAATTGGGATAAGACCTTGGCTCATATCAAACAAGTACACTCAAAGTTTATCTCACACTTTAATATTTCTATTTGAGTTATCTATTCTTTGGCATTATTGTCAAAAAGGGGGAGAATATGGAACATATTATTAGAGACAAAGGAAGAATGATCAAGGGAGAATGTAAATAACAATTGGTATAGAGATAAGTGTATAGAATCATATGTATATTCTATGGGGGAGTTATGTACAGTGAGATATACAGGTATATACAGCAATCTACAATTGGTATCAATTTTGAAGAATCAAGTCAGCATGACAGATTCATTTTTGTCTCATAAGTGTTTTTGTCACTAATGCCAAAGGGGGAGATTGTTGGAATAATGATATATTTGTCATTAGTGAATACACTTAGTGAAAACACTTATTCGATTTTGAATGGTTACCGAGCTCATCACTCAGTCTACAGCCTATACCGAGCATTCAGTAAAGCTCACCGATTAAACAGTTCAAACCAAGCAGTAAGACTGTCACCGAGCATATGAGACAAACAGCAGTTACCGAGAAGTCAGTTCTCACCGAGTCACCAGTGGTTGCCGAGTGACACTATATCTACCGAGTCACCACAGCTACCGAGTTCCAAGCTACACTTCGGGACTAGTATGGACCGAGCTTCTACTCTTACCGAGAGCATGATGATGCCGAGTACTGTAGTGGACGCCGTGTATCAGAAGATCACCGAGCCAGCTTGAGGAACTGAGTATCTACCGACTCAGTAATATTTTGTTCACCTATGTAAGGCCGACTTAAGAATGAGTTTATGTTATTAATTTGTATGAGGCCGACTTTATGAAATGTAAATGTAATTATGGACGGTATATATATGTGATGTATTATACCATCTAAAGCAAGTATAAAAATGTAAGATGTATGGATATGCGAAATTAGAAAGAGCAGAGCAGAAACTGCATTAAGGCAGCATACCAGAACATTTTCACAGAGTTAGAAAAGGAGCAGAATCGACATATCTATCTCAGAAGGAGATCAATACTCAAAGGATCTTATCAGCAATAAAGTTGTAAGTCAAGATCTACTGTTTCATCCTAACAGTTGAATCAGTTTGTAAATCCTTTTACCGGGTAGACTTAACAGTCTTTTGTAAATCTCTTAACCAAGTGCATACTTCATTGTATGTTTGTAAATCCTCTAACAAGGTGGACCTAGCAGTCCAAATTTGCTTCTAACAGGGCAGATCATCAGAAGTGATCATTGTAAGCCTTAACCGGCCAACTTTTACTGTAGTACCAAAGTTTTGTGGGTACCATCCCCACCCCAGTTTTACTTTCTATTTGGAAGGTTTCTGGGTCACCAAATCTTTGTGTCATGTGTTGTGAATGATTATATTTTCATGCATGTAGTAGATTAAATGAATGAATGGTTTAATATATGCAAGTGCAGAAATGAATTAAAATTTTTTAGTGTTACTGATTCACCCCTCCCCTCTCAGTAACTTGGTTAGTCCTGAATATTTTCAACACTTGGTTCTTCTCTGAGGCTTCAACTATCTATCTACCTTCTCAAAGATTTCATTGAATTTTCTTAGCTTCTCATTTCTCTCATTTTCAATTTTCAACTCATTCTTGAGTTGTTCAATCTCTTTCATCATCCTCTCCTTTTCTTCTACATTGTTATTCAGTTGTTTATGTATGTATTCATTTTCTTGAGGGAACTCAGATCTCTTCATCTTTCTCAATCATGACTGCATCATTTTCTCTTAGGGCATCTTCAACAAGCCTCTTGGCTCTTTCAGCTTTTGACAGTTCCTCTTTTTCCTCCCTTTTTCTTTCATCAACACTTCTGCTAGCTTCCAGTATCTCAATCATTCTTGGGGCCTAACCTTCATGTTCTCTTTTGAGATGTGTGATTTCTTTGGTCAACTTCTTGTTCTTTCCCATGAGTTTTGAGACTGATTCTTCAAATTCTTCAGATCCACTCTATTCAGAGAGTTGATCGATGATACCTTGACTCTCATTTAGTTGTTGAGCCAATTCCTTCCTTTTAGCAAGAGATTTTCTCAGTCTCTCTTTCAACTGAGAAATAATCTCATTGGATTCATTAATCTACTTCTGATATGGGTACTCTTCCATGATCTTTATCCTCAAGCTGTTAATCTTTACTTCAAAGGAACTGAGCTCTGATACCAATTGTTAGTCCCAACTGGTACTGAGAGGGGAGGGGTGAATTAGTATAATACCAGTTTTTACTAATTGATATGTTTTCTTTAAGTATGAACTAATTAACCATTCACCAATGTACACATTTACTGTAGAAGATTAAGCATACATGAAAAGATACACAAAGACACACAAATTTATCTCATGGAAACCCAATAGGGAGAAAACCATAGTGTGAGTAGAAATTCACAAAATTTGTACTCTTCTGGAGTACGTCTAGGGAGGATCTATCTATGTTAGGATATTACAAAGGCACTGGTTAGGTGCCACCCACTTAAGGGATTTTGATCAAGGCCAGTCAGTACCTTTACCTTGTTAAAGGTAGCCTGGTTAAAAGAGTTAGAACATCAGTTAAGATGTTACCCGGTTAAGGGATTTATACAATGGGACCTATTAAAGTCCACCCAATTAAGGGATTTATGTTGCAGTCATTTCAAAAAAACAAATAAATGATCAGATACAAGAAGCTACACATTAGCTTGATTAGATCACAATTAAGCATCAGTCATGGTCTGCATCGATTGTTCCTATCCTTCACAACTCTGCCTTCTGCCAGTTTGCTGAAACTTGAATCCTACACTATCAGTCCTTTGTCACTTGAGTTACTACTTTGTGAAACCCCACTTTACCGATCTTCTATAACTTGTCTCTACATGCTTTGAAACTCCTCCTGTGTCCTTTTTCACATTAACTTCATTCACCTTGACAACAATCTTCTCAACAATGAGATTTGTGTATTTATAGACCGTTAAGTCTTTCGCCAACTTTTTCCTCCAAAACATACCTTTCAAAATTTCATTGTCAAGCCTTAAATTGTGCTTTTGAGATCATGTAGGAATATCTTCCAATACTGTCGAACATGCTAATATGTCCATTGGTTGATTGAGAGAAGACTTTCATTTTAGCTAGTTGTAACTGAATGTTACCACTCTATTGGTTCTTGACTTTTTTCGATGAACCGATCAAAACCTTGTCTAGCCTATTTCTTCAGTGTACTAGTTTATTCTTTGCTTAGCTGGTGGAAGTCTTCCTTACCAATGTACTCATCACTACCCGATCGCCTTACTGCTTGTCGGTCTACTACTTGCCGGTATACTTGTTTTCTGCCAGTTTACTCACTCCCTGGTTTTCTTACTCCCTAAGGATTGGGAAGACTAAGGAGATGATTTTTCCAACAATGACAACCATATTATTTACCAGTCATATAAAATTGCATTAGAATGCCAAAATCCTAAAACATCAATACCCACTCCTAGTATATCTCCTAAAATTAATCTTATCCTTGATAACATTTTAGTGCAAGAAGAGACTATCAATAATTCTTCCAACAATCTTGTTCATTCTTCTTCTAAGAATGCCTTTGATATTCCTAAACCATCCTAAAACAATTTGATCCATGTGAATGAAACACCTAATAAACCCCTCTTCACAGTTCAAGGTGTTTGTCCTTATCAAAATTCCCCACGTAAGCCTATCTTAGTGGTTAAAGGTGGTGAAGAGGGGAAAAACCAGCAAGGTGGATTCAAATGGTTAGTGCACAAACAAAACAATAAAAGATATTCAAACATGAAACATGCATAAAACCACATTAAAACATGAAGATAATGCTTATACCTTGCAAACCTTTACCTTCTCCCTCAGATTGATCCTTTGGTGTTGAATAGCACCTCTCTTCAACTTGATTGGATGGGCTCCTTCTTGATGGATGTGGAATGCTCTCCAAATGAAAAACAAGGTAAGTGGATTATTGGATTAGATTTGAGTGGTGAATAGGAGGATTTGAATTAGAAGAGAATGAGAGAAAAAATAGGCAGCATGACAATGCATGAGAAGTGGATGATTTGTGAGGAGAATAGGCTCCAATTTATAGATTGGATGAGACCAATGGAGGGTCAAGATTGATTTTAGATAGAAGGCATGGATCAAGGGTGCCTTGGGAAAATAAACAGGAATATAAAATTCCTTTGGAAAAGGGGGGAGAAATTTGAATTTTAAATATGAGGAATTAAAAATTCCAAAATAAGGGTGCATTGAGGGATTCAAAGAAATTTGAATTTATTTGAGAGACTCAATGTTGATGTGACATAAGTGGGAATTAAAAATTAAGGGATAATGATAATCATGATTATGAGAGATTCTAGAAGGATTAATTAGGTTGAGTGGGATTAGGAAAAGTGATTTGTAGGAATCACATGACTAGGTTAATTAATTAGAATTAATTAACTGAGTGGGTTTAGAGGAAATAATTATTGAGATGACTTTAGAAGAATAGGGGAATAATTAATTAATTTGATAAATTAATTATTGGACAATAGTGACAGGATTAATTAAATTAGATTTAATTGATTCTAAGAGGAATAAGGATAACACAATTAAATTGATTAATTATGTTGATAGGCTTAAATTAATTAAATATTAATTTTAGGTGTCTAAATTTTTCCCCTCTTTGATATAGCGTCGTGAAATGATGTTCTATCAAAGAAGAATAAAAAATAGTGGAGGAAAAGGATAAGGACTAGTAGCATGATGCCCCAGCCATGAGATGAAGAAAAAGGATAAGGACTAGTGGCATGATGCCCTAGTCATAAGATGAAGAAAAGGATAAGGACTAGTATCATGATGCCACAGTCATGAGATGAAGAAGAATGATGAGGATTAAGGATGACGAGGAAGAAGTGGTATGCCCCCTTGAGAGGACATGCAGGTTTGAAGAACACAGGTGCGCTCTCGAAAGGAATTAGAAGAATAAGTGATGAAAGGATGAAGCTAATGAAAGAGGGAACTAGGATGGGTTGGAGTGTTGTGAATGAAATGAGACAAAGAAATGATACATGGATTGGATTTCTTGTTGAGAAAGTATAAAGAGAAAACCTAGATTTGATATTGCCATGGATAGTCTACACCACTGATTATAAGAACCAAGATGATATGAAGATCCGAGGCATGGACTGATGCTCAGCCAAACAGGAATGCCTTGCACACAATCATGCAAGTGTTGATAAACACTAATGCAAGGTTGTCGGTTCGTACAAGGAAGACCTTCAAACACACCATCCTATGAAAACTATGCCCCATTATACACTAGCCAAGACATACCAAGATATAGGATGATCAAGGCAATCCTGAACAAGTACAGTCATGGGACACAAGATGAAAAACAAAGCGAAAAGCTCAAGCATGCAAACAACATGCACATGACCAATTGATATCTTGTGCCAAGAGTAGGACATGGATTTGGATAAACAGTCGGACTAGGGAAGGATACATCCTGATGGGCAGGTGATGTATTGATTGATGGATGACAAAAGACAAGCTGGATGTACAAGATCTGCAAGTGAGAGGATGTCCACTTGGATTTGATTAGCGAAGTATGGATGGGTTCTTGGATTAGGCAGAAGTCAGTGCAAGCTTAGGTAGATAGGGAAAGCTCAGTTTGATGGATTGGATAGGATTGGAAGAACGATAAATAATTTGATAGGATAAAAAAGGGGGATGTATAATTGAGTAGGATTGGATTGGGGATGGGATTAATGATTGAATTGGAAGAGGTGGAGAATATGATTGTATGAGATAGGATTGGATAGGATGGGGTGGATAGGATCTGATTGGCTAGAACCAATGACAAGGGAGAGCCAAAGATTGGTAAAAGGATGGATGGATGAATGGATGAAGATAGTGTTTGGATAGATGGATCAAGTGGATGGATATGGATAGGGAATGGAGGAATAAAGGATAGAGGGTAGGGTGATGGAGACCCAAGGACTATGTTGCAAAGCAGTGTAATGCCCCATACTAGAGGTAGTGTAATTAAGGGTGCAAGGATGGTGGGTAAAAATGTATGAGGTGGAAGGATAATATGTAATGGATATGGATGGTAGAGGATTAAGGCTTGAATGCTCCAAAGAATGCATGCATATACATTGTTTGCCTCTTATATGATCAAGATGAAAGATATGAATGAACGATTTATTTTGATAGGATGAGGGATATGACATGGAGGATATGGGTAGGATAGTCAAAATCAAAGATATGAAAGGAGAATGGACTTAGATATGATGTAGGTGGATGGGAGGATTGTGCGGATGAAGCTTGCCCCCAACTGTAGAGTGCAAGGGGATGAGGGGATTACACATGATGCTTGTTTGCCAGTTTTTCATCATGGTACTTACCCAAGGCGCCACAAGAAGTGGTTTTCACCATTGGATGAAATGATTTTTCTTTAATTTTTCCTATTTTTTTTTGTATTTTTCTTGATTTTGTTATTTTTTTGAAATTTTTGAATAGTTTGGATGGATAAGGATGAGGATGAGTGGATATGGAAGATAGTGGATGTGTGAAGGAGGAAGGGGGGACTCAAGAATCTAGTTCCATAGATGGTATCCCTTTGTATTTCTTTGAACTAGAGGTATGCTCATAGATGTTGGTAAAAATAATTGGGGAGATGAAATAGATAGGGGATGGAAGATAAGGATTTTGAAAGGATTGGACTAACAAAATGGGATTGTGAAAAATGGATGGTGGATAATGGATATGGTTTTGAAATTTTTGTGGAAGATCAACAATGGTACACACCTTGAAGGGTGCTGGATTAGTGGAGGGGAGTGCTTTGAATTGGATGGGGGATAAAGTGTGGATTTTAGGAAATGAGGACCCAAAATAGAAGAAGGAGTTGGGATGGTGGATTTTGGGATATAAGGACCCAAAATGGATTGTGAAGATGGAGGATTATTAGATGGATTATTGGAGGACTTATGAATGGATGGAGATTTTGGATTAGCAAGTTTGGATACCAATTTTGATTTTTCTTTGAGATGCATTGCCTCTTTGGGAATCCACATAGTTTTTAATTTTTTATTTTGGGGCCTTTGTGGCCTTTTTGATTTTTTCTTCTTTCAGATCATATTTTTGTTTTGAGCATGTCATTTTGAGGGGACATGTTGATCCTTTGATTTTTGTGGATTTTGAGCTTTATGATTTTTAGATTGGGCATCCAAATTGCTTCCAATAGCAATGGGATGGGGGCATGAGGATGAAGGATTGATGGATTTTATGGATGGGATGGTGGAAAGAGAGCTTTGGGAGGAATCCAAGGATGTGTGCCTTCGTTGATCTTGCTTAGGGATTATTTGAGGTGATGGAGTTGTGGATGGAGGGATGTAAGGACCCAATATCAATGGAAAGGATGGACGATTGAGCATCAGAACATAGGGGCCCAAAATGGATGGAAGGAATGAAGGGTTTAACTTTGGAATTTAGGGTCCCAAAATGGATGCGGAAGATGAGGGATAATGAGATTTTAATTTGTATGAAGGAAATTTAGATTTAGGAGGAATAGAGGATGTACCAACATCTTGAGAGTTATCTTGAGGCCCCTTATTATTTTGGAAACAAGATGTGAGTCCATTTTGAGGGGGATGAGATGTGGAAGGAAGATTAGGATCTTTAGATGGATTGGAATAATGACATGGAGATGAAGGGATACTTTGATCTTGACTAGGGAGGGTATCAAATAATGGAGTGGGAGGGGTGATTGGATCATGAGATGGAAGAAGATCATGCAATGATACAGGAATCATATGATCATGAGAGGGAGTGAAGGGGATGAGATCATTAGATGGAGTGGAGGGTGATGCATCATGAGATGGAGAGGTTTATATGCTATCATTCTTTGGAACAAGCTTTTGACATGTTTGGAGTTGTGGGGATTGTGTGATGGAGGAGGGTATGGAAGCTTCAACTTGGGTGGATGGAGGAATGATGGTATCATGAAGTGAGGAGGATTGGGATTTGTTTTAGGGTGGAGGTGATTGGGGTGGATGGAGGACTTGAGGAGACTTGTCCACTTTTCTTTGAGGTGAGGGTTTTGTCTCCTTTGCTAGCATGTCTTGGATAAGATTATGGATGATGGATTTGGAGGACATGGACAATATGGATTTTGGAGGATTAGGATTAGATGGAGGATTAGGATTGGATGGTGAAATAGGATTGGGATTGGAATTGGATGGAGGATTAGGATAATGGATTGGGGAATTAGGATTAATGATTGGAGGACTATGGAGTAAAGGATTTGGATAGGGAGTAGAGGTAATGAATGCATTGTAGAAGGATGGGGATTGGGATGTAGATGGGGGGGAGATGGAGGTATACATATTGGATTAGAGGAATATGTGGATGAGGGATATTATAGAGATATGGATGGGTAATAAGATGTATTTTCCTTGTTAAAGGTAGAGGAAGGATAAGAGATATGGTATAGATTAGGATTGGGTGTAATGTGTTGAGATGGGATGGATAAAGGTATGATAGGAGAGTGGGAGATTATGGGATTAACTTGGTAGGTAGGTTCATGAATTTCCATGAGCATCTTCTCATACCGAGCTTTGAAATTTTGGGTAGTCATGTTGAGAGTGAAGGATTAGATTGGAATTGGATGAATATGTTTAGGAGGGGAAATATTACGAAGATGATGTTAAATGAAGAAAAGGATTAGGATTTGGCTTGGAATGATGATGGATTAGATTTGGATTGGATTTGGTTTGGATTGGAATTGGTTCGATTGGAATTGGTCCTTGGATTAAGACTTGGCTTGATTGGATTGGTCCTTGGATTGGGACTTGATTGGATTGGATTAGATTAGATTTGATTGGATTTGGATTTGGATTGAATTGGATTGGATTGGATTGGATTGGATTGGATTGGATTAGTCCTTGGATTAGGAATTGGTTTGATTGGATTTGGATTGGATTAGGACTTGATTTTATTGGATTAGGACTTGATTGGAATTGATGATGAATTGGATTAAAGGATTGGATGATTGGATAACCGAATCAGGAAGGTGGTGGATTTCATTTATTGGAATTTTGGAGATTTGATTGGATTAGAGGAAGAATTAATATTAGTTAAGGAAGGATGATTGTTTGAATGGATGAAAGTGGATTGGGGATTGGGGAATTTCTTGGATAGATAGAAATGGATTAAAGACTTGATGATGACAAGATGAAATTTGGAAAGAGGGATGATTGATTGGTTGTGGGGGATGGACATAGAAAGAGATGTCAAGTAAAGAAAACATAATGGTCAAAAGAAGTTAGACTCAAAAGACACTCATGCTCCTTCACAATATATCCTATGGTGAAAAGACAATATCCAGTGGATCCCAATTGGTTTCCCAGCTACGCTTACCCAGAGCGGACACTTAGATGCTTGACCCCACTGGCTCCCCTCCGTGGCAGTCACTTATCTGAGGCTACCAAGCATCAATTCCCATGAAAAATCCTCATGGTGAACTTTGTGTCACTACTAAGGGCCGTAAAAATATGGGTGGCTTAGAAAGTGTGACCTCCTACACCAATGACTAGAAGGTTTTTTGGCCATTATGCACAAGGTGTTTAGTATGGCTTCCTGTTAGGAGCTACCCTTCGCAGTTGCACAAGTGCAATTGAGGCCTATAGCCCAATGAAGCACCAAGAACTTAGTAGTCAGTCAAGCATGTTTGAGATCTCTAGGATCCTACTAAGCACCCAATGTGAGAGTGAACTCTCATATAGCCCCAACCATTGACCCTTTCGTAATCAATGGCCTATTTATTATAGTGAGTTAGGAACCCTAGGTCCGGGTGTACTCACTTGGTTCATTCCCATATTACCCTCTCAAAGAGAAAGTTGGGAGGGCAGGCACGCTAAGGGTAAACATGCAACAAACATGAAAAGCTTGGAGGGTCTAGATTTCTAATTGTCTAGATAGACGAGAGCATACTCTCCTACCTTTACGCTTTTCACAAACACAAAAAGTAATGATTAATTTACCCCCTAATTAGATCTAGGTGCCTAATAAAAGAAACACAATGTTTGCTTAAACCTCCTAGGCAACCTGCAAAACCACTTGATTAGTAGTTTGAAAATGAAGTCTTCAACAAGCATCCTACAAAAGACAAAAGAATGACAATATATATATATATATTTAATTTTTTGGGAATGAGTAGAAAAAGAAGAATAAAAACTTTTCTACTAATGACAAATATGGATTTGGAGGGAACTTTGATGGGTAAATGGGGTTTGACTAGGTTTTTGCCACTTTCTAAGGGATAGGCAAGCATAAAATGGGGATTTTAGAGGAGAGGTGAAGGAGTGGAAAAATTTGTCCAAGAGGGACAAAGAATAAAAAATTAGAGATAGACAATATGGAAAAATTTGGAGGTGATTGGATAAAAGTGGAAGAAGTTATGGTAGACCCTAGAAATAGAGAAATGTGGGATTTCAGGCTTCAAAAAGTGGAATTTGGGATAAGGCCCTCAAGGAAGGAAATGCACAAAATGAAATTGCGGGGGATCTAGTGAAGTTTGGAGGAAAACAAAGTGAAGATAAAGAAGATATGGCGAAAAACATAATAGTAGACAGATTAGCATACAGTCGCGCTAATGCGGTTGCACTGATTAGCAGACAGTTGCGGTAATGCGCAAGCGGTCATACTAATAGACATATTATTAATATTTAAACAAACAGATAACATAATAAAGAAAAATTACAGTCATGTTGATACGCGGGTGCTTGCGTCAAAACAACTAGAGTTAGCGCCCAAAAATTCAAATTTAAATTTTTCACAAAAACGCTCGTGCTAATCGCAGAGCGATCGTGCTCAAGTGACAAATAGAAAGAAATAGAAGTGAGAATATAGAAGAATGAAGAAGCAGAAGAATGAGGAGAAGATAGAAGAATTTTCATGGCGGTTGCACTGAAATCGAGATGGTCGTGCTAAAGCACAGTGAGGCGCCAATTTTTTTTTTAAAATTTCCTGCGATCGCGTCGAAGCCAAGATGGTTGTGCTGATCTAGAAATGGTCACACTAATGCACATGCGCTTGCACTGAAGCATGAATCCTATGAGAAACCATCACAAAAAACTCAATTTTTTGTTAAATTTGGGATGTGGGTCCCACCAGGGGTGCCAAAATGAAGAGGGGAAAAACTAGCAAGGTGGATTCAAGTGGTTAGTGCACAAACAAAACACTAAAAGATATTCAAACATTAAACATGCATAAAACCACATTAAAACATGAAGATAATTCTTATACCTTGCAAACCTTTACCTTCTCCCTCGGATTGAGTCTTTGGTGAAGTTAAATAACGCCTCTCTTCAACTTGATTGGATGGGCTCCTTCTTGATGGATGTGGAATGCTCTCCAAATGCTCAACAAGGTAAGTGGATTATTGGATTGCATTTGAGTGGTGGATAGGGGGATTTGAATAAGAAGAGAATGAGAGAAGAAATAGGCAGCATGACAATGCATGAGAAGTGGATGATTTGTGAGGAGAATAGGCTCCGATTTATAGATTGGATGAGGCCAATGGAGGGTCAAGATTGATTTGATTATGAAGGGTTGAGATTGATTTTAGATAGAAGGCATGGATCAAGGGTGCCTTGGGAAAATAAATAGGAATATTAAATTCCTTTAGAAAAAGGGGGGAGAAATTTGAATTTCAAGTATGAGGAATTAAAAATTCCAAAATAAGGGTGCATTGAGGGATTCAAATAAATTTCAATTTATTTGAGAGACTCAATGTTGATGTGACATGAGTGGGAATTAAAAATTGAGGGATAATGATAATCATGATTCTAAGAGATTATAGAAGGATTAATTAGGTTGAGTGGGATTAGGAAAAGTGATTTGTAGGAATCACATGACTAGGTTAATTAATTAGAATTAATTAACTGAGTGGGTTTATAGGAAATAATTATTGAGATGACTTTAGAAGAATAGGGGAATAATTTATTTATTTGATAAATTAATTATTGGACAATAGTGATAGGATTAATTAAATTAGATTAGTTGATTTTGAGAGGAATAAGGATAACACAATTAAATTAATTAATTATGTTGATAGGCTTAAATTAATTAAATATTAATTTTAGCTTTCTACAGGTGGTTATGCTAATGATTATTTTTGCACTCATAAGAAGCCTATTATTATTGTGCAAGGAGCTTATCCTACTAAGAGCCCTTATGAGTATGCTAAGAAAATCACTAGAGAGATTTATCATGTGGTTTCTCATATCTACAACACAAAAAACAATAGGCAACCTAGTCCTCCTCTAGTTATCCCAACTTCACTTCGTTCCTCTCAACCTATTCTTCTACAAGCACCTCATATATCAAATCTTGGCAAGGATTATGATCTCATTGAACAACTTAAGGCCACTCCTACTAAGATTTCTATTTGGGATTTAGTTCAAACTTCACCTTCTTATCATGGGATGTTACAAGCTGCTTTGAAAAACTTAGACATCCCACTTGCAGTGACACCTAATAACATGTCCGCTTTGATTGATCCTACAAACACATCCAAAGCTCAAATTGTATTTACACAAGATGAGTTACTTTCTCCTAAATCCAAAATCAATACGATCCTCTTATGATTGTGATTATTATCCATGATAGTTATATAAGATGAACCCTTGTGGACAATCGGTCTGCCCTTAATATTTGTGGTGTGGACTTATTGGATTAGATTAAAGTGGATCATGCTCTCATCGAACCTTCTTCTCTTACTATTTGAGGTTTTGATATTGTGGCTAAATAATGTCTAGGTGTCATTACCTTGCCCGTTAAGGTAGGTCATGTTGTGTTACCTACACCTATTCATGTTATGCCTAGTAATTTGACATATAACCTTCTATTAGGGAGACCTTGGATTCATACCATGCAAGTTGTCCCCTAAATGTTGCATAGGCAAGTTAAATTCATTCATAACAATGCGACATACACCTTATTAGTTGATACCAAATTTCAAGAACAATTAAAAATTGGATCTTCTTGTTCAACTACTTCTCATTGTTCTCCTAATCCCCCTACTTCCTCAAATACCTCCATTCCCTTCGATGATGTTGTTCCTTCTATTACTCTTAATTCTTCTACTCAATCAAAATCTCCTCCCAAAGCTATCTTTTCTCCCATAGAAGTGCTCACAGATGATGACTAGGGATCTCTAGACTTTAACCCTACATTTGTAGGAGAGTATAGAGTATCTTGGAAAGGATCTAAGACTGAGAAGGATAAATCTAGGTAGGAACCTAAAGAGAAACCCACCTTGTCTAAACAAATAAGTAACCACTTTGTGGCTACTTCTAATTCAAATGATTCTTCAAATCCTTCCCCTAATTCATATAGCACTGAGACCTATGAGGTATCACCATCTCCTTCTAATTTGGCATCCCTTTATGGTCTTGGTTTTCACATTTTAGCTAAGAGTGGCTATGATGCCAATGGTTGTGACGTGAATGAACAAGGAATTAAAGTTATTTTAGAACATAATACACATGAAGCTTCATTTGGACCTGGATATAATCCTTCTAATCCCACCAAAGAATCTAAAAGACCATCTCTCAATGTGAATGATATATTTAGTAGTGATGATGACCTCACCTCAATTAAATCATCTCCTACTTCTTTCAACATTCATCCCCCTCATAACGAAATCTTGGTGATGAACAAATCTCTTTATGAATCTCCTCAAGAGATTTCTAATCCCACTTAGGAGGCTTTATCTTCTACTCATTCTAAAATCCCTTCTTCTAGGAATAAGGCTCTAAGGGATTACACTTATCCATCTCCTAAGATTTCTTCTATGTAAGAGAAGTATGACTTAGTTGTTGGTATTTTGGTATGGTTTTTTCATTGATGTCAACACCTACTAAACCTTATCAATTTTGGCACTTAGGAGAATCAGCAACATTCACCGACAAGCAAGTGACTTATGTACAGTCACCGGTATTTGGTACACCGGCAAGATATAATGATCACCGACACTTGGAATGGAATGGAAAATACCTGGTTATGTCGAAGACATCGTTTGGACACTTTGTCTTGGAAATTCATTTATTGGCATATTCGTATTTGCATATTTGTTGTTACCAGCAAATAGGTCCAGGTTATACACTGGCAGGTTTATCTTTTCTAGATCAACACGGCACGCTATGGAGATGTTTTATTATTGTTGTAAATGCATCAAGCCGACATGTTGAATCAGTTATTGCATCGTACATTGTTTTGTTTGTAAAATTATTTTCTTGTAATATCTCTTAGAGCCGACCTACTAAAATTGGTCCTAGGTTATGATATAAATGTAAGATCTTATTTGTAAGATCAGATGTGGAATGCAAAGAAGAATTTTGTGAAGGTATATGCGAGAATAAGCAGATCTATACACACAGACATCATTTGAAGGTGAAGCAAGATTTTTGTGAAAGCATATTAGAACTACACCGATACTGAATCCAGCATAAGAAGATGTTATTTTGAGCAGTACATCCTTATCGGATTTAACCATCCAATTATAGTCAGTGTGACTCCTATTTTGTATTTGAGCAGTGAGCTCTAGGCACTTGGCCTTTCTGCACGTGCAGACCCCATTTATATACACTTACTATCTGTAGTAGTATCATCTGATTGTGGGTAAGGTTTCCCACCGTGGTTTTTCCCCTTACAAGGTTTCCATGTAAAAATATTGGTGTTATATGTTGTGGATGAATTTGTCTTTTTGTTTCATGTATTAATCTTTACTGGTATTGCAATTATCTGATAAAAGTGTCCACTGCTATAAAAGACTGGTTTATCGGTATTAAGCAATAAATTGGTTAATTTGTTTTTTATTTGAATTTATTTGACAAGTGATTCACCCCCCCCCCCCCCTCCCTCTCAGTTGTCTATGGGACCTAACAATTGGTATTAGAGCTTAGTCCTCTTTTATAGAAGTTTAACAGCTTGAGGAGATCCAATGTCTACTAACTATTTCAGGAAGGACAATCCTAAACTTGATGGAACCAACTATGGCATATGGAAGATCAGAATGGAGACGCATTTAAATTGCATTAGAAAGGACATCTAGGAAGTTACAAAGAATGTCTATACTGCTCCCACTCCCGGTCAGCCTAATCCACCTAACTTGGGAAAAGATGAAGAAAATGATTGCAAAGCAAGAGAAACACTTTTGAGCACACTAATAGATCAGCAAATCATGGGATTATCAGATAGATCAACTGCTAAAGCTATTTGGGATCATTTGGAAACACTAAATGAATGAGATTCCATAGTCAAAATTGCAAAGCTTGAAAGCTTCCAGGTCAGGTATGAAAATCTGAAAATGGAAGAGGATGAAAGGATTTCTGCTTTTATGGAAAGAGTTAATGAAATTGTTTTGGGTATTAAATGTTGTGGAGGAACCTTAAGTGAAGATGAAATTGTTTCAAAAGTTTTAAGAGGATTGCCACCGACATATAAAATGAAAGTCACTATTATAAATGAGTTAAGAACAATGCCTAATACATCAATAACTAGAGATACAATGATTGGAAAACTTTTAGCCTTTGAAATTGAGGAATTTGGTCATGTTGCTACTATAAAGATAGATTTAGCCTTTAAAGAATCAACATCATCTGCATCATCATTTGACAAATCTGATTGGAAAGCCTTTTATGCAAGAGAACTTGAAGAAAGCAAGAAAGAAAATGAAGAACTTGAAGAACTTGAGGCACTATTTGCAAGGAAAATGCCTAAAGGTCCAATTGGAAGTAAGTATGAAGGTAAAGCACCCTTTAAATGTTTTAACTGTAATAAGATTGGTCATATGGCTTCAAGATGCCCTAATAGACATGCTAGGCTAAGAGAAGAAGCTAGAAGAACATACAAGCCTAAGCCTGAATATCTGAGATACAGATTTAAGAAGAATAATGATAAATCTTGTTATCTTGCTGATGAAGGAGTGACTGATGATTTTGATGAGGATCCAATAGACAATGGATGGGTTTTTGTTGCTATAACAGAAGATCAACTGACACCTATAGTCCAACCAGTAGAGCAGGCCTTGGCAGCTACAATTGAAGTAAAGGATGAATGGATCATTGATTCTGGATGCTCACATCATATGACAAGAGATAAAAGTAAATTCTTGAACTTTCAAGAATATAATGGAGGCTTAGTGAGTTTCGGAGATGATAAAGCTTGTCTGATCAAAGGTAAAGGTACAATATCTCTTGATGGTAAGCATAATACTGACAATGTTTACTATGTTGAAGGTTTAAAGAATAATCTTTTAAGTGTTGGTCAATTAGTTGAGAAAGGATTTCAGTTACAATTTGTGTGGGGGAAAAAATGAGACTAGGTTAACATGCCCTAATCCTACCTTTTGACACACATTACGGAATACGAAAGAGCCTAGAGATATCGCACAATTGGCTACTTCTTTTGGTGAAAGAGAGAACCACGGGATATCTATTAGGATTTCTATTCCCTTGTTGAAATTGTAAGATCAAGTAATGCAAGTTCAAACCCTAATCCCAAAATGCAAGTATGAACTAATAACAAGATTGCAAAATTGAGATTAAACAATGAAGAACTGTAAATACACAGATGAAATAAGAATGCAGATGTGTACCCAGAGTCAAAATCAGACTGAAAATGTTTGGGATGGGGGCGCGGGCGCCACTGTCCTGAAAACTGCATCGGAAACTGCTGTTCTGCACTCTGGAACACTGTCGGAAAGCTGTCTGAAAGCTGTCTGTCCGGAGGACCAGGGCGCCCAGCGCCTCTGTCCCAGGGACCAGGGTGCCCAGCGCCCCTGTCTTGGCAGGACCAGGGCACCCAGCACCCCTGTCCCAGTCTTCTGCTCTGCAATTTGATACAGAGTGCTGTCTCGACCTTCTCTCTCCGGATCTGTATCCCGCGGCGTCGTCTGAATCCCAAAACCTGCAATGATATCTGAAAAAGGGGGTATGGGCGGCTATATAGGGTTTTGCCTTAGTCAAACTCCCACTTCGGTGATTTCCACCTCCATGAATAGCCAAGTTGTTTTGTAAAATGTATTGTGTGTGCAGACCTAGTGTGTGTGCAAGGTCCTAAAATGCAAGAAAGCAAACTAGAGCAACCTAGAAAGTAAACCCTAATTGCTTGTAAATGATAATGTAAATGCTCTAAATCAAGATGCAAAGTGATCTAAAGCATGGATAAATGATATATTGAAGCTTATGCAAAGACATGAAAACAACATGAAACCATACCCAACCCCCAAGGGAGAGGTACAAGCCAATCTTCAGTCGGTGATCTCCTATTGTTCTTCAATGTCTTCCAAGCCCTAAATGGATGAATGGAATTGATAAATGCTTGATAGAGGGATGTTGTAAGATGTTGAAGTCTTCAAAGATCTGCTCTTTCGCTGCATATGAAGTTCCTAAAAACAAAAATCCGATCCTTTCAAATGAAGAAAGAGAGCTCTTATGTATGAAACCCTAGGTCGCAATTTCGTCTTTTGGCCGACCTAGAGATTGAATACCCCGCCAATTTCTTGGGGTTAAGCTTTATTTTATGATTGGATCGCGCTCCTAAAATTTCGAGAAAAATGTCCGGGACCATGTGCACTCCGGGTGCCACGGTCCTAACAACTTTTCACCAAATTTTCAGGACCGTCAGATATGATGATTCTAGAGAGAATCCCGAAGTTACAGGTGATTTCGAGATGTTTTGACCCCCGAAATTAAGCCCCCAAGCTCAGAATAGGGCCTAATTAGGGTTTTTGATTAAGTGATGTATTGGAGGAATAAAATGAAAGGGGCAGGCTTTAATGAAAGGGCCGGACTTTGTGATGTGGAAAATGGTGAAATAGAACCTTTAGACCTAATTAATTTGATTAATTAAGTGCTAAAGGGGAAATGCCATGCAAAGTGCAACTGCGCCAAGGCGGGTGCTAAACTAGGTGTTAAATTGTACTGCTTTAGCAAGTGCGTACAATTTATGACGTTACATTTAGCCCCCACTTTAGCGGTCATATGAGTACTACGTGCATATGCAAGCTAAAGTACAGAAAGTAAACATTATTTGAAAAAGGATATATCCATAAGTTGTCGGACGAAGCCCCCAGTGGCATCTGCAGTACACAGTTAGGAACCGCACCCTACAAAACACACGTTAGATCACAAAAATCACCTAATGCTTACTAAGGAAAGTGATGAAATTTGTGAGTAGCTGTATGCCCCCCCCTGTTTCGACTTGCTTATTAGGGAGGTGAAACAGGGTAGCATGTTTACTTACGACAAATTGTGTAAGAGAGTATTGATGAGGGATGTTCACTGAAAAAGCTTCATTAGAGCACTTTTTGGAACATCCCGAGAGTAGGGGAATGAAAATACGATTCCTACGCAACAAATGGTTCGAAAATCGCATCTCCCAAACTCAAGTTATGATGAAATGAGTGAAAGAGGAAAATTAGGGTTTTGAAAATAAAGGTAAAGGAATGAACGTATATACCTTGAAAGAGACACTTGCATTTGTCACTTTGTTGATTCTGAGTACTGTTCATTGCAGCAGAGCCCACATAGCTATCATCATGCCTTCACGACGACCGGAGTGTCCCACGAGGGTTGAGATCCTACGCCAGGCCGTGATTGACGACGAGCCACTGGACGAGGTGAGTTGACTGAACTTTGACTTTTGATTTTCTGCATTTTGACTTTTCTGTGATCGTATGCGGGCCCTGAAGGCTGACCCGGGGCCCACCCAGGGCGCCATGGTCCCTCTGGGGTGCCCTGGTCCCCCCAGGGCACCATGGTCCTTGACAAGGGTGCCATGGTCCCTTCAGGCGCCATGGTCCCTTCAGGGCGCCATGGTCCCTGACAGGGCGCCATGGTCCCCTCAGGGCGCCATGGTCCCTGACAGGGCGCCATGGTCCCTGACAGGACACTATGGTCCCCAATCAGGGCTTGGCGAGGTTTTAAGACTAGCACACGATGTTCGACAGTTTGCATTAGCGATTTTGATGATCGAGTACTGATTACGGTTATGTTTTTGTGTTGCAGGGCCTTTCGTACATGAGAGAGCATACAGCGGGACATATTCTTCACAGTTTATGAGATCAGATTCCGTGGCTTACTCAGTCAGAGAGAGACACACTGTCGATAGTAGGATTATGGTATGTGATCCTCATGCCAGCCATTCAGTTCCATCCTATGATGCTGATGGCATTGATGGAGCGATGGGATCCTGACACATGCACATTTCATCTTCCAGTAGGGGAGGTGACGATCACACTTGAGGATGTGTACCGTATACTTCGTCTTCCTATCAGAGGAGCGACTGTTACATACGCAACTGATCGGTCAGCGGAGGATCATCAGAGAGAGCAGGTGTATTGCATAGGGAGAGTCATGCCGAGCGAGACGAGAGGTCGCATCATGGTCAGCTGGCTCTTACATCCTATAGGGGAGGTACCCCTTCTGAGATGCCTTACGATCGCCATCATAGCACTAGCCATCTGCCCTAATGGGCGAGGGACACACATGCATGGGGGTCTCACATGGTGTATCAGAGCGATGGAGAGACACAGGAGAGTGTATGCTTGGGGTCAGAGTATGCTTGCACATCTCTATCACGACCTTGAGGAGTATGTATTTGGACAGGGGTTCAATTTGATGACATGCACACTTTTGCAGGTGTGGATTTTAGAGCACTTCACATGCACCAGGCCTGTCAGCTTTCCGCTGAGTACAGCGAGCGAGCGACCTAGGGTGTTCGCTTATCCACTTACCAGCGAGTGGAGATTTGGAGATTTGTTATATTGGAGAGTGATTTTTGACAGACTGACAACCGAGGTGACAGTGTGGAGACCTTACCTACGGATGCACAGATGGGATGGGATGGAGAGACAGTTAGCATGCCTACAGAGGAACCGCCTACTACAGGGATGATATGCACACATCATAGTCCCTTTCTACTTCGACCGAGTACGGAGGCAGTTCGGGCTAGAGCAGTGTGTTCCAGCCGATGTGCCCATCTATACTCGACACTCGCGGGTCCTTCCCAGACCTAGAGCAGTAGCGAGACCGACGATAGATGACATCGAGACTATAGACTTAGAGGGATCTGATCAGGATGTAGTCACTGATTACTCTGCAGAGCCTGGAGCACATCGCAGGTACGTCTCATGGTTTATGAGATCATATCCAGGTCCTATCTTTCCACCAGATCATCTGACAGGCTATCTAGGCCCATGGAGACATGGAGACCAAGATGAGGACCAGGGATCTAGGTCAGAGGAGCCAGAGGAGGGAGAGGGTCATGAGGAGGCGGGAGATCCTGATCCACCTACAGGCGATCAGCCCAGTGCCGAGGAGGAGGAGGAGGATACAGATAGAGAGGAGGATGAGGGAGATGCAGGTGATGATGTAGATGAGGATGAGGATGAGGATGACAAGGAGGATGACGAGGAGGAGGATAGAGATGATGAGGAGGAGTCAGATGCAGCTCCCCACCATTCAAGAGACGATACCATAGCTCTAGATCCACCTCTTATTCCCCAATAGGGGGAACATGAGGCGATACAGAGACCTGTTCCTAGTACCATCCAGCCCACACCCATCGTGCATAGATTATTCAAGCGAGGGGAGCCTAGTGGTGCCCAGGCACAGATGCTACCATATCATGATCCCTACTGGCGTGAGGGAGATCCAGGTATAGTAGTTTTATATTGATTGATTAATGTTTTGATGATATAGAATGGTACTAACAAAAAAAATCTATTCTACTGCCACAACTAATGTGCAGGAGTGGCGTTCCTTAATTCAGCAGGCAATGACAGACATTTCCATGATAGCACAGATCCCCAGTTCCTCACAGATTGCCTATAGGCCTCAGGGGAATGCGGGTCGGCATGAGGACTTGTTTTCCCCATTCCGAGTACAGGTAGATATATGGAGGGAGAGAGAGAGAGTCCTATCAGAGAACCTCCAGTAGGCGTGGCAGAGAGAGAGAGTCCAATCAGAGGACCTCCAGCAAGCGCGCCGAGATCTAGCGGCGGCTCAGGCCGAGGCTACCACCTATCGCGCGATCGTTATGGATAGGGATCATAGGAGTTCCTCTCAGAGTCACTCATGGTCTGTATCGCGCTACACACCCATGGGTCCACCTTCACGGCCAGATCAGGAGGGAGTGTCCAGTCGACACTCTCCAGCCACTAGCCCTAGGGATAGGAGATGATTTTATGATGTAAAAGAGAGGTCACATTTTGGATATACAGTGACCTATATTTGTATACGATCCACACATATATATATGTATATATACATGCTTCTCTTTTGTCTCAAATGTGTTATCTTTAATGCTTAAAACAATGTATATTTTGTTTTGATTAAATCTAATACATCTGGTAAATGTACATGTATGTTCAGAATTTAATTTCCATGTGATTGATTTCTCAATGCTCCATGATTAAATTGATACATGTGTGACTTTATTAAAATATTTAATCAAGTACTACATTGATGATAGGGAAGAGATATGCATTAAGTCTAAGAATCATATAACTAACATGATTTAATTTTGAACTTAAACACAACATGATACGATTCTACTTAACACATAAAGACACTGTATAATATGCTAGCACAATGGGAATGTAAATCTTTCACAATTTACATAAATGAATTCAAGACAAACCATAAAGTAAGAAGACACGCTTGTCAGGAACGAAGCAATATAGACTAAACAATATAACATTTAATTCTATTTTGCTTTAATTAAGAGACACTAACATATTATCCAATGTTGAAGAATTGAAAAGAAGATAGATGAAGAATGAAGAATTAAGCATAATATCTACGCAAGTGCATAGCATTGATAGGTTCTTTAAGAGGCGTACCATCTACATCCGCTATTTTGTAAGCACCTGATCCATAATCCTCAATAAAGATATATGGTCCAAGCCAATTAGGACTAAATTTTCCCTTTTCTGCAGGTAAGGCATTCACATTGCGCTGATTCTCATAAAGGACTAAGTCACCTACTGAGAAGGAACGTTGAATGACCCTATCATTATGGCTTCGTTGTAGGGTTTTGTGATATGCTTTAATATGCTCAAGAGCGTTTATGCGCTGTTCATCAAGCATCTCAAGTTGTTGAAGTCGTTGTTCTCTATAAGAGTCATCATCTACTATACCTTTGAGAGAAACCCTAAGTGATGGAATCTCTAACTCTAAAGGCATAATAGCATCAGCACCATAAACAAGATTATAAGGAGTAGTTCCTATGGCAATTCGTACACTCGTTCGGTAAGCCCAAAGAGCATAGATTAGCTGGTTACTCCAATCCTTACCATGCTTATTCATGGTTTTGCGAAGAATTTGTTCAATTATCTTATTGGATGATTCGGCTTGACCATTTGACTGAGGATAGTATGGTGTAGAAAATCGATGTTTGATATGATACTTCTCGAGGAATTTCTTCACGTCCTTGTTCTTAAATGATGTCCCATTATCTGAGATTATAGTAGAAGGTATCCCGAATCGAGAAATGATGTTTTCTAGAAGAAATTGACAAATCACTTCAGCAGTGGTAGAGCGAAGGGGAATAGCTTCTACCCACTTCGTAAAGTAATCTGTTGCGGTTATAATGAAGGTGTGTCCTTGAGATGAAGGAGGAGAGATTTTACCAATAAGATCCAAACCCCATGTGGAAAAAGGCCAAGAAGCTACTTGAGAATGGAGTTCTTGGGCAGGAGCATGAATCAGGTTATTATGTTGTTGACATTGATGACATTTTTTAACAAATGAAAAGGAATCCTTCTGCATAGTTTGCCAATAGTATCCCATACGAAGCAATCTATGAACCATGGATTTGCCCCCAAAATTCCCCCCACAGGCACCTGAATGTGCCTCTTCAAGAGCAACAGGGATTTCCGACTTGTTAAGACAATGAAGGAGAAGACCATCATAACCCCTTCGGTAGAGGACATTAGAAAGAATGAGATACCTAGCAGACAGCTTGCGGATTCTAGCCCTAGTGTTCCTATTAGCGGAATCAGGAAAGGTACCATCGGTCAAATATCTTACGATATGCGAGTACCATTCATCTGAGTCTATAAAATCACAACATGTTACCAAGCTAGAATCGTCTACAATAGCTGGAGAAATAAGGTTGTGAATAACAAATTTAAGATCAACCACAGGGTCCTCTAAAGATACAAGAGAAGCCACACATGCCATTGCATCCGCATGTCGATTATCTTTTTGAGGAACAGGTTCCATGGTATAAGAATCAAATTTCTGTAATAAAGAGATGGCAAGATCTTTATATTGTGATAATTTGTCTTGTTTTGCTTGATATATTCCTGTTACTTGTCTTATAATCAATTGCGAATCTCCATAAATATGCATGTGTTTTATGTTCAGAGCTAAGGCTGCTTTTATTCCCGCTATAAGAGCCTCATACTCAGCAATGTTATTGGTACATAGGAAATTTAGACGATAGGATAAGGGAATGGGTTTCTTTGTAGGAGAAATCAGAACAACACCTGCCCCCGATCCCGTACGACACTTAGAGCCATCAAAGTATAACTCCCAAGTTTCATCTTTCTCTATAGAAAGGATGAAGTCATCAGGAAAAGACTCAAGGTTAGGGAAGGAGAAAGGTGAAGGGGCCTCAACTAAGTGATCGGTCAACGCTTGTCCTTTAATTGCTCTTTGTGAAACAAATTTAAGGTCAAATTCAATTAACATCATAACCCACTTAGCTAGACGTCCTAATAAATCAGTTTTAGAGAAAAGATGCTTCAAAGGATCAAACTTTACCATGACATGGACTTCTGAATTTAAAAGATAATGTCTCAATTTCTGAGTCGCAAACACCAAGGCCAAGCATTGTCTTTCTATCGCAGAATATCGGGTCTCATAATCGAGTAAGGTACGACTTATGTAATAAACCGGACACTCCTTACCATCTTTATCATGTTGTGCCAATAATGCTGCAAGAGCATGAGAGGAAGCAGCCGTATAAAGAAGGAAGGGTTTAGATGGTTCGGCAGGTTGAAGAATAGGAGGACTAGCCAAATACACTTTTAAATCTTCAAATGCTTGCTGACAATCCTCATTCCATTGAAAAGTGATATCCTTTTTAAGAAGTTGAGTAAAAGGAAAGGTACGATCCGCAAGCTGAGACATGAACCTACGAATAGCTTGAATCTTTCCTTGTAAGCTTTTAAGTTGAGACACATTTCTAGGAGGTGGCATGTTGACAATAGCATCTATTTTCTTAGTATCCACCTCAATCCCATGATGCGAAACTATGAACCCTAATAGTTTTCCACTATCCACACCAAAAACACATTTGTGGGGATTCAAGCGCATGTGATATTTACAAATTCTTTCAAAGATTTGATGAAGGACTTTAATATGATCCATGTGAAGAAAGGATTTGGCTAAAATGTCATCAACATAATCCTCTAAAATCTTATGCATATAATCATGAAAGATAAGGGTCATCGCTTGTTGATAAGTTGCACCGGCGTTTTTAAGTCCAAAAGGCATCATTACCCAACAAAACGTACCCCAAGGAGTGGTGAAAGCAGTTTTGAATTGATCTTGAGGGTTAATAAAAATTTGATTGTAGCCTGAAAAACCATCCATGAAGGATAACAAGGCATGTCCTGCCGTAGAATCAACTATCATGTCAATGTTTGGAAGAGGGAAATCATCTTTTAAAGAAGCCTTATTTAGATCCTGAAAGTCAGTACACATTCTTATTTTGTTATCTGGTTTAGCCATAGCGACAATATTTGAAATCCATGGGGAATAGTCAATAGGGCGGATAAATCCAGCCTCCAATAACTTTTCAATCTCAGCCTTAACAAGAAAAGCTACCTTAGGATTCATTTTTCGAATCTTTTGTTTCACGGGCTTAGCATCAGGAACTAAGACAATATTATGAGTAACGATCTTAGGATCTATACTAGGCATGTCAGAATATGCCCAAGCAAAGATCTCAGGGAATTCATGCAATAAATCTTCATATTGTTTTTGTTCCTCTTCATCCAAACATTTCCCAATTTTAATGACTTTCTCTTTATTGCAAGGATCCATCTTAACATCAGTGGTGTCACTTATGAGAAGATTACTTTGTGGAGGAGTATCCTTTAACTAAGGGAATTCTTTCACAATCTCATCATTATCAATCTCTTTTCCAAAATAGGCTTCAGTGTTCAAACAATAAGGGAGCCTCCTATTGTGATGATAATGAGGAAGAGTGTCATATGCTCCTAAAAATTCAGCTAAAGCGTCATCGGTAGGGAAGACATCCAAAGAACAGGTACACGAAGGATCCCCATCAATATACTCAGGATGTTGTATTGATAAAGATGTAGAGATAGCATTAACACTAATGCATGGTCTTTTAGAAGCTTTAGTACGTTTGCAGGGATTAAAGCCAAGTCCAAAGGCATAATTTTGAAAATTAGTCTCTAGAGGAACTCTTATCCCTTGTTCATGAGCACCACAACCTTTTCCATGATACCCATGCTTAGCAAAAATGCAAAAACCACGACCATAACGATCAGCCATTTCAGGAAGAGAAGGTGGTTTTTCATAAGACAAAGAATCAAACTCTTCATAATTAGAGATGTGAGGAGAAGAAGTTTGAGAGGCGGCCACAAAATTATTACTCATAGATTCAGGTAAGGTTGATTGATTTTTAGTTTCTTCTTTCTTTTCAACTTTATTATTTTCAGCTTCTTCCTTCTTTTCAACTTTAATTTCTCTAGAAGGAACCTTATATTCACCTACAAAGGTACGATTAAAATCAAGGGATCCCCAATCGTCATCTTCGAGGATCTTCCCAGGATCAAAATCCTTCTTATGTGTAGTTTCAAGTCAAGAAGAATCTTCTCCAAGAGCTCCAGACTCATCCAAAGAATTTTGATCATCAGAGAGCGAGGATTCACCAATAGGTATCTTATTTAAAGATTCATCACTAGATGAGGACGGCTTAGAAGAACCCCCCTTAGAAGTGGATGTTTGCAAACAAGCTTGAAAATTAGTATCACCTATCAAGGTATATGTCTTATTGTTATAAATAAATTTAACTTGTCTATGTAATGTAGAAGGGACAGCTTGCATACTGTGAATCCAAGGTCTCCCCAGTAGCAAGTTGTATGTTAGATTTCCCGACATAACATGGATAGGTGTAGGCAAAGTAACAGGCCCCACTGTGATGGGTAAGGTGATAGTACCTAATGAAGTTTTAGCCACATTATCAAAGCCTCTAATAGGACGAGAGTCCGGTTCAATTAAGGATGTATCCACATTCATCTTATGCAAAAGATTAATGCTACACACATTAAGACCAGAGCCATTATCTACTAGTGTTCACCTTATAGCCGTGTCTTTCATGATAACCACAATCATCAAGGGATCATATTGATGTTGAATTTCACTAGTAGGCAACTCATCTTGGGTAAACACAATTTGAGCTTTAGGATTCATCACAGAGTTAACCAAAGATGCTATATTACTAGATGTATTCGGTGGAGGAGCATTCAAATCTTTCAAGGCATCTTGTAACATTCCATGATGAGCGGAAGAAGTTTGAATCAAATCCCAAAGGGATATCTTAGCAGGGGTAGCTTTAAGTTGTTCTATGAGATCATATTCCTTTCCAAGAACTTGTGAAATACGTGGAGCTTGTGGAAGAACCGGTTGAGGATTCGGAAGGGAAACTGGGATAACAGGAGGAGGACTAGGCTGCCTATTATTTCTGGTATGATAAGTATGGGCAACCGTATGATAACTCTCTCTAGTTATTTGCTTGGCATAATTATAAGGACTTATAGGTTTTCTTCCTTGCACAGTGATGATTGGTTTATTCAGAGTACGAAAGGAATCATGATCATACCCTCCTTGGACAGTAAGGAGAGGTGACTTAGAAACTTGAAAGGTGGGAGAAGGATAAGCTCCTTGGACTTCAAAGAGAGGCTTTTTATGCTCATTCAAGTTTATCATGTTAACTAATTTAGAAGTTTTGTTCTTGTTTAAAGATTTCGATAAAGCCACAAAGTCATCAAGAGCATCATCCAACAAAGCATGATCATATCTATTGAAAGGTTTATCTTTTGATTCAAAAGGAGACATCTCCTCATAGAGGGGATTGGTGAAAACAACCATGTTACTAGATTTAGTGGAAGAGTTGATAGGAATGTACCCTTGAGAGGACTCATTCAACTTATCTTTCTCATCACAACGAAATGGCATAGTAACAAGGTTTATGAGTTTTTGGTAAAATGAAGGTTTGGCATCTTTAGGGTTCAAAAACTCATCTAAAGCTTCATCTAATTCATCTTGGCTATACTCATAATAATCATCATAAGCATGAACATTTTGCAAATAAAAGTCTGACATTTTGAAAAGATTGCACAAAACTTAAACACCCAATGCAAAGAAACACACTTTTTTTTTTTTTTTTTCTTGAAAATGAAAATGAAATGAAAACACGCTAAATCTAGATCTAGATCTAACAAATGCAATGCAAGAGGAAGCAATGATAGATTCACGTCGAGTTCACCAAAATGTGTGGGGGAAAAAGTGAGACTAGGTTAACATGCCCTAATCCTACCTTTTGACACACATTATGGAATACGAAAGAGCCTAGAGATATCGCACAATTGGCTACTTCTTTTGGTGAAAGAGAGAGCCACGGGATATCTATTAGGATTTCTATTCCCTTGTTGAAATTGTAAGATCAAGTAATGCAAGTTCAAACCCTAATCCCAAAATGCAAGTATGAACTAATAACAAGATTGCAGAATTGAGATTAAACAATGAACAGCTGTAAATACATAGATGAAATAAGAATGCAGATGTGTACCCAGAGTCAAAATCGGATTGAAAATGTTCGGGACGGGGGCGCGGGCGCCACTGTCCTGAAAACTGCACCGGAAACTGCTGTTCTGCACTCTGGAACACTGTTGGAAAGCTATCTGAAAGCTGTCTGTCCGGAGGACCAGGGCGCCCAGCGCCTCTGTCCCAGGGACCAGGGTGCCCAGCGCCCCTGTCCTGGCAGGACCAGGGCGCCCAGCGCCCTTGTCCCAGTCTTCTGCTCTGCAATTTGATACAAAGTGTTGTCTCGACCTTCTCTCTCCGGATTTGTATCCCACGGCGTCGTCTGAATCCCGAAACCTGCAATGATATCTGAAAAAGGGGGTATGGGCGGCTATATAGGGTTTTGCCTTAGTCAAACCCCCGCTTCGGTGATTTCCACCTCCACGAATAGCCAAGTTGTTTTGTAAAATGTATTGTGTGTGCAGACCTAGTGTGTGTGCAAGGTCCTAAAATGCAAGAAAGCAAACTAGAGCAACCTAGAAAGTAAACCCTAATTGCTTGTAAATGATAATGTAAATGCTCTAAATCAAGATGCAAAGTGATCTAAAGCATGGATAAATGATATATTGAAGCTTATGCAAAGACATGAAAACAACATGAAACCATACCCAACCCCCAAGGGAGAGGTACAAGCCAATCTTCAGTCGGTGATCTCCTATTGTTCTTCAATGTCTTCCAAGCCCTAAATGGATGAATGGAATTGATAAATGCTTGATAGAGGGATGTTGTAAGATGTTGAAGTCTTCAAAGATCTGCTCTTTCGCTGCATATGAAGTTCCTGAAAACAAAAATCCGATCCTTTCAAATGAAGAAAGAGAGCTCTTATGTATGAAACCCTAGGTCGCAATTTCGTCTTTTGGCCGACCTAGAGATTGAATATCCCGCCAATTTCTTGGGGTTAAGCTTTATTTTATGATTGGATCGCGCTCCTAAAATTTCGAGAAAAATGTCCGGGACCATGTGCACTCCGGGTGCCACGGTCCTAACAACTTTTCACCAAATTTTCAGGACCGTCAGATATGATGATTCTAGAGAGAATCCCGAAGTTACAGGTGATTTCGAGATGTTTTGACCCCCGAAATTAAGCCCCCAAGCTCAGAATAGGGCCTAATTAGGGTTTTTGATTAAGTGATGTATTGGAGGAATAAAATGAAAGGGGCAGGCTTTAATGAAAGGGCCGGACTTTGTGATGTGGAAAATGGTGAAATAGAACCTTTAGACCTAATTAATTTGATTAATTAAGTGCTAAAGGGGAAATGCCATGCAAAGTGCAACTGCGCCAAGGCGGGTGCTAAACTAGGTGTTAAATTGTACTGCTTTAGCAAGTGCATACAATTTATGACGTTACACAATTAAAAAATGGAAAATGCAAAATCATGAATAGAACTGATTTAGAAATTATAACCAGTAATCAAACTAGAGGCAATATCTTTCATTTGAATAACAGTGAAAAGACATGCTTGATTGCACATATTGATGAAAGTTGGCTATGGCATAAGAGACTCTCTCATGTAAACTTTGATTGCATGGTAAAAATCAGTACTACTAAGGTAGTTAGAGATTTACCTAAAATTGTTGTTGGCATTCTAACAGACAATAAGAGATTGTTGGCATTTCAATTAGGATATTGAGAAGATTGTTAATAATTATGGATATAACTGATTAAGGATGTTTACTGTCTTCACAATATTATTTTGTCATTGATGTCAAGAAATTGATTTTCTGATTTAGTAGGATGTTGCCATATCTTAAGAAGTATGTTTTGAAGAGAATTAACATGTCGTTAAAAGACACAGAAAGAATGTGATGAATAAGGGGAGGAATAAGTTATTCAATGGGAAACTATTACCGAGTTAGATAATGATGAGATCATGTTGTTTAGATTGTTTTGATATCCTACATATGCTATTGTTTGTAAGGTTAATACTATACTATGTTATCGACCAAGGAACCTAGTCGGTAAACCCTAAGGTTATCGCTATCGGTTAATGAAGGCGGAATGTCTACCGAGTGAAGTTTAGTATTTACCGAGTTCCAACCGAGTAATAACAGAATGCATTGGATATATACATGCATTAATTAATGATGGAAGCTGATGAGTTGGTTATGATTAAATGATTGATACAACATGTATGAAGTTTGTTAAGGATCTATGGAAATGGAAGATTGGAAGGAAGATCTACAGCTCAGATTAAACCACAATACCCTAGCACAAGTTTCAAGGAATATATGCAAGTTCCAAGGTGAGGTAAAACATTTTCCGATCGAAGGATACATTGAACCTGGTCAAGATTGAAGATCAGATGGCTATGATTGATCATGGGAAATGTGATCAAAGAGATTAAGTGGTTAGCAAATTGTTTATAAATAAGGAACTGTTGATAAACAATGTATGCGGGCAAGTGTAAGCACAGGGATGCTACATAGTGATTACCGAGCACAAAAGCTTGAAGACCTATTTGAATAATAGAGTAAGGAGCCCAGCAGAGGGACAAGATAAATCGTATGACTAGATTGTATTGAGCAAATAAGAATCTCCTTTAGCATTTTAGATGCAAAGTTGCAGACATACTCACTATTGTTGTTTCTTTGTAAGTGAAAAAAAATCTCTTAACCGGGTGGACTTAATAGTCTTATTTGTAAATCCTCTAGCAAGATGACATTCTAATTGAGTGTTTGAAAGCCTTTAACAAGGTCACCTCTAACAAGGTGAAGATCCTAATAGATCTGAGGGAAATCCCTTAACCGGGTCACATCTAGAAATGTGTTTGTAATCTTTAACATGATTTTCTTTTAACCGAGCATACTCTAGAAGAGTATATTTCTTAGTGGGTCTGAAATCCCATAGTGGTTTTTCCCTATTTGGGTTTCCACGTTAAATCTGGTGTTATGAGTGTTGTTATGATTATGTGTTCTTAAGGTTGCATGTTTTACAGTTTTGATTACATATATCTATTTAAGCTACCAAGGTTGAATCTGTTGAATATATTGAAGATTAAGTTTGTATAATTCACCCCCCCTCTCATCTTGTTAGCTTGGCATCTATACTTAACAATTTGTATCAGAACTATCAATTGGTATCAGTGCTTTGGACTCCAGAAGAAAATTTTAAAGGAACTTGAGGCTAAAGATCCAAAGATGTATAAGAGAGATGCACCGAAGCTGAACAAGTCAAGTTTCTCTACATGGTAGAAAAGGATGAAGTTGCACCTATCAGGAATTGGAGAATATGTTTTATATTATCTGGAGAATGATTTCATTATACCTAGTACCTATCCATTGACAATGGAAGAGATAAAGGCAAAGCAAGAACATATTCAAGAAATGATTGAAATAACATCTACATTGACTGACTCAGAGTTTAATGATCTAGAAGGTTGCAATGATGCCAAGGCAATGTGGGACAAGCTCATGTCTGTGTATGGTGGTGATGAACATGTTCAAAGAATAAAAGTGGACAGTCTAAGAGGACAACTTGAATATATGAGAATGAATGAAGGTGAAAACATAACCTAGTTAAGTACAAGGTTAAAGGAGATTGTCAATCAAATCAAAGGAGCAGGAGGAACCATTGAAGAGAAGGATGTCACAAGTAAGTTATTAAGAACCCTTCTACTAGTTTATGCAATCCGAGTCTTTGCAATCAATGAATTGAGGTCTATACCCAATATGCCAGTTTCTTTGGATTCTACTATTGGTAAGCTACATGCATTTGAGTTAAGTAACTTTGATAACAGTGGGTCTTCGATAAATAAAATTGAGGTTGCATTCAATTCTTTTCATCTTGATGAATCTGATGATTACAATGATAGCAAGTATAAGTACTCTGAAGGGAAACATAGTGGAGCAAGTGAAAGATTTCACAAAAACATGGAGGAGGTACACAAACTTTATGAAGAAATCAGAAAGCAAGAAAAGTTTGAAGCACTATTAGCCAGAAGGCTATCGTGAGGAAAAGGTAAGTACAAAGGAAAGTTTCCTTTGAAATGTTCTAACTATGATAGAATAGGACATACGGCTTCTAATTGCCCTGACAAAGAATCCAGTGAAAAGGGAGATTACCGAGATGACAGACAGAAAGATAATCATTACAGAGGACATTGAGACTTCAGAAGAAGAGATAAAAAGACATGCCTAACAGCTGATGAAGAATCTAATGAATATAAATCAGACGAAACCGATATAGAGGAAGTTGTTTATGTGGCTATCAAAGATGGATCAGATGAAGAAAGGTACGAAGAAAAAGCTTTAATATCTCACATAAATACTAATGATTCTTGGATCATAGATAGTGGATGCTCACATCACATGAGAGATGATAAACACAAGTTTGTTATGTTAGAAGATTATGATGGAGGTTATGTAAGATTTGGTAATGATGCACCATGTCCAGTGAGAGGTAAAGGATCTATAACACTTCTTGACAATGCTAAATGTAATGATGTTTATTGGGTTGAAGGTTTGAAATACAATTTGTTGAGTGTAGCATAGCTAAACAATATAGGATATCGAATAGAGTTTCAGAAAGGAATTGTCAAAGTTCATGACAAGCATGGGAAGTTAGTAGCTATCGGGACACAAACAAAAGGTAACACATTTCACCTTGACTCAACTCAGAATAAGTGTCTATATGCAAAGATAGATGATACCCGGTTATGGCATAAAAGGTTTTGTCATGTAAATTTTGATAATCTGATCAAAATAAGCAAGAAGGACTGAGTAAGAGGTCTACCGAGTCTTGTGAAACCTGAGAATGCTACATGTCGAGGATGCCAGATGGGCAAGATGACAAGATCAAGCTTTACAAGTAAGTCCTATACTTCTAAGGGAATTTTAGATCTTGTGCACATTGATCTTTTTGGTCCTATGAAAGTTCAGAGTTATTATGGTGATAAGTACTTCATATTATTTGTGGATGATTACTCAAGGATGATGTCAGTAATGTTTTTAAAAGAAAAATTAGAAGTTGTTCAAATGGTACAAGGCAAGAGTTGAAAATGAAATAGGAAGACAACTGAAATGTCTTAGATCTGATAGAGGAGGTGAGTTCACTTCTGATGAATTTAACTTATACTGCAATGATCATGGTATAAAGAGGCAAGTATCTGCACCAAGAACATCCCAGCAAAATGGGATAGCCGAGAGAAGAAACAGATCAATTGTGGATTGTGCAAGAACCTTGATGATAGAAAAGAAGGTACCTCAAACATTTTGGAGAGAAGCAATCAGCACTGCAGTTTACACCCTGAACCGAGTACAACTAAAGAAAGGAACCTTGAAGACACCATATGAAATCTAGTATGACAAGAAACCTAATGTAAGTTATTTTAAAATCTTTGGAAGTAGATGCTATGTTCACAAAGATGACAGAAATGGTAAGTTTGATCATAAAAGTGAAGAAGGAACATTTCTTGGTTATTCTTCTAGAAGCAAAGCATTTAAATGTTTGATCTAATCCTCTAACAAAATAGTACAAAGTGCAAATGTGAAAATTGATGAATTTGCAGAAAGAATTGATGAAGGAAACTCCAAAGAACTAGAAGATTATGAAGGATTTGTATATGTTCAACCGAGAAGTCCTACCAAGAAAACTGTTGAAGGAAATGAAGAGAATATCCAGTTACTGAGTGATGAAGAAGATCATATAGAGCCTACCGAGCCTATATTAGCCAAGTATGTCAGAAGGAATAATGCATCAAGTCAGATTATAGGAGATAAGAATGATCTGGTGATGACAAGGAACAAACTGAGACAGAACACATGTCTGATATTTGAATTTGAACCGATGATAGTGAAAGAGGCATTTAATAGTGAAGATTGGATAAATGCAATGATAGAAGAGATTGATCAAATCAAGAAGAATGACACATGGACACTGGTCCCAAGACTGAAGGACAAAAATGTAATCGGTACAAAGTGGATTTTCAGAAACAAGCTGAATGAAAAAGGTGAGGTCATTCAAAATAAAGCAAGACTAGTTTGCAAAGATTATGCTCAAGAAGAAAGAATTGATTATGGTGAGACTTTTGCATCTGTGGCAAGACTTGAAGGAGTATGAACATTGTTGGCATACACTGCTTACAAGAATTTCAAAGTATATCAAACGGATGTCAAATCTGCATTTTTGAATGATATATTAGAAGAAGAATTTTTTATTGAACAACCTAAAGGATTTGTTGAAGGAGAGAATAAAGATCAGGTATGTAAATTAAACAAAGCTTTATATGGTCTGAAACAAGCACCTAGACCATGGTATGAAAGATTTCACTCTTATTTAATCAAGATTGGTTTTATAAGGACAAGTGAAAACAACAATATGTACATGAAGAATGATGAAAATGGAATACTGATCTCAGCCATATTTGTTGATGATATTATCTTTTATGGAAATGACTCTTTATGCAGGAACTTTGGAAATGAAATGACTAAAGAATTTGAGATGTCATTAATTGGTGAGATAAAGTATTTTATAGGTCTACAGATACTGCAAATGAAAGATGAGATTTTCATTACTCAATCTAAGTACATAAAGGAAATCTTGAAGAAATTTGGAATGGAGGATTCAAAATCAGTAAGTACTCCTATGACTACCAACTGTAAACTATCAAAAAATGATGAATCTGCATCTATTGATGAGACACTTTACTGATCTATGATTGGAAAGTTGCAATATGTTGTTCACAGCAAGCCAGAGATAGCACATGCAGTAGGTATAGTTGCAAGACTTTCTGCAGATCCCAAGGAAACACACATTACAGCAATCAAGAGAATTTTTAGATACTTGAAAGGTACCGAGGATTATGGCTTAGTATATCAGAAAGGAAATGAATTTGATTTAAAAGTTTATACTGATGCTGATTGGGCAAGCAACATAGATGATAGGAAAAGCACAAGTGGTGGAACTTTCTTTTTAGGAGAAAGACTAGTGAGTTGTCTTAGCAAGAAACAAGGATGTATTTCACAGTCTACAGAAGAAGTTGAATATGTTGCTACAGCATTAAATTGTACCAATAAAGTATGGATCAAACAATTATTGGAAGGCATAAATGAGAAAGTTACCAAGCCAGTAACTATATTCTGTGATAATATTAGTGCCATTAACATTTCAAAGAATCTTGTTATGCACTCTAAGACAAAGCACATCTCTATCAAATATCATTATCTTAGAGAAGAAGCTCAAGAGAAGAAAGTGGTAATGGAGTATGTTAGTTCAAAGGAACAAAGCACAGATATTTTCACCAAACCACTACCAAGGGACACTTTTGATTATCTCAGAAGTAAGTTAGGGGTCCTACCCCTATCTTCTACTCACTGACTAAGTTCGGTGAAAGCATCAATTCGATGACTCTAAAGAATATCTTTTAGGAGTTGATGTTGATTTAAACACTTTAGGATGTTTTCTAAAGGTGTGTAGGAAACAAAAACAAGGAACAGGAATTGAAGATAAAATGCTCTAACCAAGACTGAGTTGATAATGAACAGCAAAGGAATTACTTCACACAACAAGAAATTATGTATTAGTTTTCTTTTGCCATTGTTGTCAAAGGGGGAGAAGACTAATGTATGGGGGAGAAGACTAATGACAGGGGGAGAGCATTTCAGCAATCTGAGCAATCACAATCACAACAATCTGAATTTGAATCTTTTAGGTCAAATCAATTGGTTTTGCCATCAATGCCAAAGGGGGAGATTGTTGGCATTATAATAGACAATAAGAGATTGTTGGCATTTCAATTAGGATATTGAGAAGGTTGTTGATAATTATGGATATAACTGATTAAGAATGTTTACTGTCTTCATAATATTATTTTGTCATTGATGTCAAGAAATTGATTTTCTGATTTAGTAGGATGTTGCCATATCTTAAGTAGTATGTTTTGAAGAGAATTAAGATGTCGGTAAAAGACATAGAAAGAATGTGACGAATAAGGGGAGGAATAAGTTATTCAATGGGCAACTATTACCGAGTTAGACAATGATGAGATCATGTTGTTTAGATTGTTTTGATATCCTACATATGCTATTGTTTGTAAGGTTAATACTATACTATGTTACTGAGCAAGGAACCTAGTCGATAAACCCTAAGGTTATCACTATCGGTTAATGAAGGCGGAATGTCTACCGAGTGAAGTTTAGTATTTACCGAGTTGCAACTGAGTAATAACATAATGCATTGGATGTATACATGTGTTATTTAATGATGGAAGCTGATGAGCTGGTTATGATTAAATGATTGATACAATGTGTATGAAGTTTGTTAAGGATCCATGGCAATGGAAGATCGGCAAGAAGATCTACAGCTCAGATTAAACCGCAATACCCTAACAAAAGTTCCAAGGAATATATGCAAGTTCCAAGGCAAGGTAAAACATTTTCCGATCGAAGGATACATTGAACCTAGTCAAGATTGGAGATCTGATGGCTATGATTGATCATGGGAAATGTGATCAAAGAGATTAAGTGGTTAGCAAATTGTTTATAAATAAGGAACTGTTGATAAACAAATGTATGCAAGCAAGTGTAAGCATATGTATGCTACATAGTGATTACTGAGCATAGAAGCTTGAAGACCTGTTTGAATAACAGAGTAAGGAGCCCAACAAAAATACAAGATAAGTCTTAGGACTAGATTGTATTGAGCAAATAAGAATCTGCTTTAGCATTTTAGATGCAAAGTTGCAGACATACTCATTACTGTTGTTTATTTGTAAGTGACGAAAAATCTCTTAACCGAGTGGACTTAACAGTCTCATTTGTAAATCCTCTAACAAGGTGACATTATATTTTAGTGTTTGAAACCCTTTAACAAGGTCACCTCTAACAAGGTGAAGATCCTAACAGATCTAAGGGAAATCCCTTAACCAGGTCACATCTAGCAATGTTTTTGTAATCTTTAACAGGATTTTCTTTTAACCGAGCATACTCTAGAAGAGTATATTTCTTAGTGGGTTCAAAATCCCACAGTTGTTTTTCCCTATTTGGGTTACCATGTTAAATCTGGTGTTATGAGTGTTGTTATGATTATGTGTTCTTAAGGTTGCATTTTTTACAGTTTTGATTACATATATCTATTTAAGCTACCGAGGTTGAATCTGTTGAATATATTGAAGATTAAGTTTGTATGATTCACCACCCCCCCCCTCTCATCTTGTTAGCTTAGCATCTGTACTTAACAATTTGTATCAGAACTATCAGTCAAACCTCACAATACAGTATGTAAGGAATGTCAATTTGGAAAACAAGTTAGAGCTACTTTCAAAAGTATTCTAGAAAAATCCAATAATGCTCTTGACTTAATTCACACTGATTTATGTGGTCCAACTAGAACTAAAATTTTACAAGGTGATGAATATTTCATGCTAATCATTGATGATTATTCTATAATGTGTTGGGTTACTTTTCTCAAAGAAAAATTAGAAGCACTTGGGAAGTTCAAATTGTTCAAAGCAATGGTAGAAAATGAAACAGGTAAGAAAATCAAATGTCTAAGATCAGATCAAGGAGGAGAATTTACATCTAAGTAATTTAATGCATTCTATGAAGTGAATGGAATTAGAAGACAACTATGAACACCTCAGACACCACAACAAAAAGGAGTTGTTGAAAGAAAAAACAAAACTATCTTGGATGCAGCTAGAAGTATGTTATCAGAAGCAAACCTACCACATGTATATTAGAGAGAGGCAGTAAGTACAGTGGTCTATACATTCAACAAAGTTCACATCAAAGGTGAAACAGGTAAGACCCCTCATGAATTATGGTTTCGTATTACTCCTACTCTTAAATATTTCAGAATATTTGGAAGCAAATACTATATTAGAAGAAATGAGTATATTGGGAAATTTGATCCTAGAAGTGATGAAGGAATATTTCTTGGTTATTCATCTAAGAGTAAAGCATATAGATGTTTTAACAAAATATTGCAAAAAATTGTTGAGCGTACAAATGTGAAGATTGATAAACAATTTAGAGGAACTTCAAGGTATATAGTTTGAACCGGCAACATAAATTCTAACAAATGAACCTACACCAAACCCACTGGTATAGAATAAAGATCCAGTTACATCGGTATCATCTAAAAATTCCACTGTGACTAAGGAACAACAACAAACAAAGACACCCCGGTATGTAAGATTAAATCATTCTAAAGATCAGATAATTGGAAACAAGTATAAAGGAGTTATGACAAGAGGAAGATTGGCAAATGAAGAGGTATGTCTTATTTCTCAAATTGAACCATCATTAGTAAATGAGGCATGTGAAGATAAATATTGGACTAAAGCTATGGAAGAAGAATTAGAACAAATTGAGAAGAATAACACCTGGACATTAGTTCCCCGGCCTAAAGATAAAAATGTAATTGGAACCAAATGGGTATTCAGAAATAAACTTAATGAAGATGGTAAGGTTATCAGAAACAAAGAAAGACTAGTGTGTAAGGGATATTCTCAGAAAGAAGGAATTGACTATAATGAGACCTTTGCACCTATAGCCAAAATTGAGGCAGTCAGATTATTTTTGGCTTTTGCAGCACATAAGAACTACAAAGTATATCAAATGGATATTAAATGTGCATTTATGAATGGAGATCTTGAAGAAGAAGTTTGCATTGAACAACCAGATGGATTTTCTTTGATAGATAACAAAGATATGGTTTGCAGGTTAAGGAAAGCTTTGTATGGATTGAAACAAGCTCCAAGAGCTTGGTATGCAAGATTGGATAAGTATCTTTTGAAGATTGGTTTTTCTAAAGGTAATGCTGACAGCAAATTATATTATAAAGTAACTAATGATGACATCTTGGCTATAGAAGTTTTTGTTGATGATATAATCTTTGGAGGAGAAGATGGATTATGTAAAAACTTTTCTATTGAAATGCAGCAAGAATTTGAAATTTCTATGATTGGTGAAATAAAATTCTTTTTAGAATTGCAGATTTCACAAACTAACAAAGGTATATTCTTGAGTCAATCCAAGTACTTAAAGGAGTTACTAAAGAAATATGGGATGGAGAACTCTAAACCGGTAAGCACACCTATGACTACAAGTGACAAACTATCACTAAGGGATGAATCTACATCTATTAATCCAACCAAGCACAAATCTATAATAGGAGGTTTACTGTATTTGACACAAACCAGACCTAATATCATGAATGAAGTATGTATTGTTTCAAGATTTCAGAGTAATCCTAGAGAAAATCATGAATCGGTAGTAAAAAGGATTTTCCGATATTTACAAGGCACTACAAATCTTGGATTATGGTATCCTCGAGATGAAAACTTTGAATTATGTGCATACACATATGCAAATTGGGTAGGAGATGTGGATGATAGAAAAAGCACCACCTGCGGAGCATTTTTTCTTGGAAGTAGACTAGTTTCTTGGTTGAGTAAGAAACAAAGTTGTACATCCTTATCAACAGTAGAATCAGAATATGTTGGAGCATCCTTAGTACACAGGTACTATGGCTTAAACAAATGTTGAAAGACATAAAGGTAAAATGCAAGGAACCTATAACTATCTATTGTGATAACACTGCAACAATTGATATATATAAGAATCTGGTACTACATTCTAAAACCAAACATGTTTCTATCAAACTGAATTTTCTAAGGGAAAATGTTGAAGCAAAAGAAATAAAACTGGTTTATGTGAATACTAAAGAAGAGATTGTAGATATTTTCACTAAACCTCTTCCTAAGGAGACTTTTGAATATCTTAGAGATCAGCTTGGGGTCATACCCCCATTGGTAGATACTTAGAGAGTTGATGTTTGTCATCAACCGACAAAATTAACAGAGAAATCTTTTACTCTGGCTTTGATGAGGAACCTACTTCTCAGGGGGAGTAGTTGGTATACTAAATTGGTTGGTATTTTGTATAAGAACTTGGTTTTGTAGTAACTTTTGCATTTGATGTCGACGGGGGAGAGATTGGTATGGAAAAACACAAGGAAACACATGTCACTCTCAGGGGGAGAGATTGTTACTTTGGGAGAGATTACTTATATTTTTGTAATTGTTGGTATTTTGGTATTTGGCATTTCTGTTTTGGCACTTTGATGGTTTTTCCATCTTGTGTTGCCATCAATGCCAAAGGGGGAGATTGTTGGTATTTTGGTATGGTTTTTTCATTGATGTCAACACCTACTAAACCTTATCAACTCTAGCACTTTGGAGAATCAACAACATTCACCGGCAAGCAAGTGACTTATGCATAGTCATCGGTATTTGGTACACTGGTAGGATATAATGATCATCGACACTTGGAATGGCATGGAAAATACTTGGTTATGTCGAAGGCATCATTTGGGCACTTTGTCTTAGAAATTCATTTATTGGCATATTCGTATTTTCATATTTGTTGTGCCTGGCAAATAGGTCCAAGTTATACACCGGCAGGTTTATCTTTTCCAGATCAGCACGACACACTATGGAGATGTTTTATTATTGTTGTAAATGCATCAAGCTAACATGTTGAATCGGTTATTGCATCGAACATTGTTTTATTTGTAAAATGATTTTCTTGTAATATCTCTTAGAGCCAACCTACTAAAATTGATCCTAGGTTATGATATAAATGTAAGATCTTATTTGTAAGATCGGATGTGGAATGCAAAGAAGAATTGTGTGAAGGTATATGCAAGAATAAGAAGAGCTATACATGCAGGAATCATTTGAAGGTGAAGCAAGGTTTTTGTGAAAGCATAACAAAACTACACTAGTATTGAATCTATCATAAGATGATGCCATTTTGAGCAGTACATCCTTGTTGGATTGAACCATCCAATTGTAGTCAGTGTGACTCCTATTTTGTATTTGAGTAGTGAGCTCTAGGCGCTTGGCCTTTCTGCATGTGAAGACCCATTTGTATACACTTACTATCTGTAGTAGTATCATCTAATTGTGGGTAAGGTTTCCCACCGTGGTTTTTCCCCTTACAGGGTTTCCACGTATAAATATTAGTGTTATGTGTTGTCGATGACTTTTTCTTTTTGTTTCATGCATTAATCTTTACCGGTATTGCAATTATCTGGTAAAAGTGTCCACCAGTATAAAAGACTGGTTTACCGGTATTAAGCAATAAGTTGGTTAAGTTGTTTTTTATTTGAATTTATTTGACAACTGATTCACCCCCCTCTCAGTTGTCTCTGGGATCTAGCATTAGTGGCCTATTCTTCTTCTATAAACTTTTCTCTTTCTAAAGACTTTTTAACATTCATCATTTTATACATGTTTTTAATCTCACTTATAGTAGAGCATTTAACATGTCATATTCAAATACCTCATTCAATCTAGCATGTCTTTAAATAACATTAATGGTTATTATGTTGCTCATCATTATGTGACATTGATATCTCACTTACTAGAGGCTCATTGTCATTCATGATGGTATAATTTCACGTGCAATCATAATTTTGGAAGGAACATAATAGCCTATTTCTATCCCACCTCTTCTCCATATATATATAGGGGGCAAGAGTGATTTCAAACATCTCTCCTTATTAAGATTAAAATTTCCCCTTTGTGAAGTAGTGTCTTCTATAAGGATTTCTTATTGATTGTAGAGGTGTATTCATATTTTAATTCCTTCTCTAATATTGGAAAAAACATCCCTAATGGGGATCTTAAGTACATATCCTTAGTTGGGACCTCCTCCTTGGTGATTGGAAGTCTTTGATCAATCATAAATTTATTTTCTTCATTGAGTAGTATCTTTTATAATATGACCTTCTATTTTGTGCACGTGCATATCCCTGATGAGGATCTCTTGCCTTCTTTTAAAAGAGTATTGTTATAAATAATCTCTCTTTGATGTCATCTCAATCATCTTTTTTATTCAAATCTCATGCATTCATTCATCCTAGAAGATGTTATATTTGTTCAAGACAACTCCTCTTGAAGGTAGATGTCTTTTGAACAAAGATCTATTTTTCTCCAAGGATCTCCTTTACACTTATATAGAAAGATATATCTTTTCAACTATCTTATCCTTGCTCTAAGAGTATTACCTCTCTTGCTTGGATTTATGACATTATTGCGTGATGGATATCTTCTTTTTGTTGAAGGTAGGTATCCGTGTTCTACTTGCACAAACATGCATGAGGTTGAGTGGAACTAATGGTGTTCTCACTCTCATCCCTTATATAGATCACCCAGATAGACTCCAGGGGCTAGTTTTCCATGTCCTTCTATCCATGGATCACCTAGTTTTAGGGGTGATATGTGTAATGCCCACCAAAATACCCTAGAGAAATATAGCTAAAAACACGCTAATTTAATTTAATTTTCTTTTTAAACAATACAACACATAAAATCACTTAAGAAATGTAGCAAGAACACAACAACATTTAAGTGTTATGAACATAGAATAATTCACTCAAGCTATTCAAACAATTACGCAAGTGGAATACAATAAATCATTACTACTGCCTCCCTAGGGTATCTCAACAACATTACTTAATCTACCTACATAAGAAATAAGCATTTACTTTCTTCCAGTTCAATACCTCATAATCTTAATCACTATACACATATAGGTGCAACATAGCAATACCTAACACTCATGATATGGAACCTTCTTAATCTTTCATTTAATATGAGATTCTATCTTTCAATGTACCACTATTTCATTTTTCACTTAGATTCATTTTATAAACCAAATCCAAATGTTCCTATTATCATTAACCAACCTCTAACTATAAACATCACCATACACATACCAAGATTAATCCCTTACATTGCATTAACATGATTTCCATATACAATTAACTTCTACATAGTCATTTATAATTCTATGCTCCTAGCATACTTATTACTTCATCATATTTCCAAAAGTACATAATGCAATACTCACAAAGTCTCCTTAAAAATTTAACCCATAGCTCGTTTAATAATCATAAAATCTCTTGCACTATATCAATTAACAAACAATAATCTCATTACAAATTGGGTAACTACATGAATTTGTCTCAACACAAACTATGATACAATATCCTGATTCCATAACCACTAATAACATCCACCAAATGAAGATATAACCTTAAACCATAACACATGATACATTATAATCCTTTCCTAAAGACAAGCATTCATTTTACCATCTACCCATACACTTACTAGTAATTTCTATTTATAAGATTAGCAATTCATTCACTAAGGACATCCATGCAATATTTTCATAAGGAACATTCAACTACATCCCAAACATTATAAGATTTTCAATCCTACCATTAGATCACTAACTACGAAGTATGATACTATAATTTCAAATACTTCAATCACAACTCATAAACATGTCCTAAGATATCTTCCAACATTACTCAAATTCATACATCCTATCAAGACATAATATTTCTTCTAATTAAATCATTAGTTAAAGACACCATTTCAAATCTAATACCATTATCATAACATTTACCCGATTTACTTTTAGCATGGCTCATCAAGAATACAAAATACATCAGTTCATTTTAAACAACAATACTTATCCACATCTCATGCATCCATTTCATTTAATATAAATATGTTACAATACAACTCAAGGTTCATCATTACTATTACATACCATAACCAAAAGCTATCACTATAACTAGAACAACATAATCATTTCTCATAAGCATTATTTCTGTTACAACCATTACATAAGAATTTCATTACATAAATCACACCATCATTTACATTCTTGTTGCAATTATTATCCATGAACTATCTAAAGAAGCATCCTCATCCACACAAGAAGAATCCAAAGATAGGAACATCCCAATGGTTTAAAAGCACCAACCACATGACCATGTGGAACCAAAGGAACCACCCCCCGTGCTAGGAGATGACACAAGGTCCCAACACACACTCTACATCTAGGCTGACACTCAAAACCAAAGAGAGTAACCAACAAGGACTCTCAAGAAAGAACTCACACAGAGCCATAAGAATAAACTCCCAGGGGCATAAAACTCATCAGGACATAAATGCATCCAATAAGCATAATCATAAATCATAAAGGGGGAACACATGTAGGAGTGGAGTGTCATCACATGCCATCCTCATAACATAATAACACAAGGCACTAGCCTGATGGAGCCATCTCAACCTATGAGAGACCAAGGGAGATTAGCTTATCGTCTTCACGGACTTCTCATGCTTATCCTAAAACATCCTCCCTAGGACTAAGCCATGAGGCTCAAAACTATTCATTATCTTGTTTAAATGAGTTATAATTTTCCCATCCCAATTAATTCATTATCAATGTTATCACTTGCTTACGAATCATGGAAAGCTCCAATGTGCCCTGGTGGTCTAGACTTCATGCATCATTACAAGTGACCTCATGCTAGTCTATCTCTCATGACCTTGGTCATCACAAGGAAGCCCACTCCTCCTAACATGGCCCAACCATAAATCACAAGAGGCTCTAAAACAAAATACCAATCTGCAACATAACACTCATATGCATCCAATGGCTTACTCCCCAAAACAAGGATATTCAAGTAGCCAAAATCATAATGAACTTCCTGGCAATGCCACATCAAAAACTATAATTGACCATCAATGAAAAGCATCATAAATATCAAAAAAGCCTTTTAATTCAAATCTGATTTAAATCTGAGACAAAACTGAAAACAAAACAGCAACCAAACTCATATTCATAAAGCTTTATGACAACGAAACTTGACACGGTCAAAACTACAACAATATAAAAAAAAATGAGCCTCTTGGCCAACAATAAACATAGGCATATCAAGCCATAAAATTTGTTGTCATTAATGAAAGTAAAACCACAGCAAGGCCAACTCACTTGCTACCCCAAAATAGCAACACTTCCAACTCACCAACCATAGCACATCAATATGGATGAAAGCACAATTATTTCCCCAATAACATAGGAAGGTAAATATGCTTGAAACCAACAAAATACATCAAATAAAATCAGATATAAAACTTAAAAAAACTCACCAACACCCTCAACAATGCCTCTGGTACAAGAATTAATCCGAAAAGTTCCACACAAGCAAGCAACTAGAAAATTAACCTACAAGAAAAACTGGAAAATGCAGAAATTGGAAGAAAATCTGATGTAGAATCCAAAAAAGAAATCCAAGCCTTTAAACCAATTCATATCCAACCACTAGCAATCTCCAAATCAATCTCAAAAATTCATTCACCAAAGATGCCAACCCCCGTGAATGCACAGGAAGACCTATTTATCAAAAATAAAAAAAATAAAACAAAACAAAAACAAGCAAAACCATACTCCAATCAAAATATTTCAAAAATATTATATTCCATACCTACCTTTCCAAAGTTCAAGAAAATAAAATATATTTTCTTCCTACCATAAACTTCCAACCAATCAAATCCAAGGGTAGGTAAAATAAATTAAACCATTGACCTGGGGTGAAAATGACTTTTAAATAAAAGAATACAAATTACCCCCTTTTAAATTACTTAATGGGTAAAATAATATTACCCAATAAATAAAATTCGCTTCAACATTAAATAAATAATAAACACTTGAAGGCCAATATTAAATCAAAACTCCATGCACGACACAGATTTCCCCAATCTCACACATTCAATCTGCAGACACGAAGCATACAGAAAAACTGTAAAATAAAATATAAAAAGGTAGAATACATCTCCAACCTGCAACCCGTGTTATGGAAGAAGCTGAAGAAGAGATTCCACTAGCCAAACCAAATCCAACCCAAGCTCCAGCCAAAATCCAAAAGAGAAGAAAACTTGCTAGAGAAAATTTTTCTAGAGAGGAACCAACCCCCGAAAACTTCACGGGAAAAAAAATAAAAAGACAAACATTAACCAAAAACAATAGCCTCAATCTCAGCCAATCAAAATACTCTAATCTATAATATATTTTACCAACCCCACCATATAATATAATTTTACCTCCCTTTTTAAATTCAACCAATAAGAGAAGAGGGTAGGTAAGGTAAATATAAATCATGTTTTTTACAATTTGGTGGGAATGTTTTATCATTTTATTATTTATACAACCCACTTAATATAAAAGTCAAACTAATAAATAAAACATGAGCCACAATTAAATAAATCAAATGGGGAAATTAAATTAAATAAACCAAAGGCTCATAAATGAATTAATGAACCAGATAAACATTAAAAGCCAAATAAATATTAAACCATAGGCGATTAAATAAATAAATACCAATAAAGGTCAAATTACAAATAAATATAAAACACATCATAAGCTAAACAATAAAAATTAAATAAATATTAAATCATCATTAAAATCAATAAACATTTAAATATCAAATAATCAAATAACCAAAAAGGCAAGAATCCAATAAATTAAATTAAACATTAGATAACCAAATAATCAAATCGCTATTAATCAAAATAATTAAAATAAACATCATTAATTATTTAATCTCGCATCAATAATCAAATAGTCAATCTCAACATAAAAGGAATAATCACCCAATACTAACATACTCACAACACAGAAGAAACCCAACTTACTAACTATCATGATGACTTGTGCCAAGACACTGACTACTCATAGTGAACAACTTAGATCTAGAGTATGTGAGGGGAAATTGTGCCAACTCCGAACCACATACCATTGGGATTTAAAGACATGCTCAGACCTGTGGAGCCAGGTGGAGTCGATGTGTGATACCTGCAAATCCTGCATCCACAAAGAACGATACAACATATGCATATATATATTATAACAGACAAGGGTTAGAGAGTCGCAACGACACATCCCGCTCACAATGAGTGATGTGGCATTGTCTCTATCCTAAAGACAGTGAGATAATTATCAAACACACTATATGATCAACTCATCATAGATAATCATTAAATATGATCAGTACATAAAAACATCATCAAGTGCATGATTAGTATAGTTCATGATTATAGTAAGGCATGTAAAATTCATCAACATTTATGCTCATCAAAAAACATGATCAATATAATCTTTTGATAATTAATCACATAATAAGTATATAGTGACTAACAAATCACATGATCAATAATGATAGTATCAACATCATATAAATGATCTGAAATAGCCTATGCCCAATAATGCCTATCATGCATGAATTAAAAGTCAACTCTATTCAAAACAAGTCAAGTTGAGGGTGGACACTAAAATATGTCCATGGTTCATTTTCTCTTCTCATGGATCACCAAAGTGTGATTTTTCTCTCTTCTTCCTTCTCTTTGCCTTTGTTTCCATTTAAATCTTTCATCTTGTGTTAGAGAGCTCTCAAATCCTCACACTCTTTGTTGTGTTGGAATTGAGGCTTAGTTCTCTTTCTTACCAAATGATTCTCCATTAATTTTTGATCTTGTATCAAATCTTCTTGTGAGCATTTGTCATCAATCGTCGTTCATAATTTGATGTCGTAAACATGATACCCTGTTTGAACTCACTAAAAATTAGCAAGCCGAAATAGGGGGGGCATATAGCTACCCTCGAATTTTCATCACCTTCCTTAGTAAGAATTTAGGTGATTTTGTTACTTTTTCTAACATGTGTTTTGGTAGGGTGCGGATCCTAACTGTGTATTGCAGATACCGTTGGGGGCTTCATCTGACAACTTGTGGATATATCCTTTTTCATGAATATTTACTTTTTTGTACTTTAGCTTGCATATGCATGTCATACGACCTCTAAAGTGTGGGATAAATGTACTATCATAAATTGTACACCCTTGCTAGGGTGGTACAATTTCATACTTAGGTTAGCACTCGCCTTAGTGTGTTTGCATTTTGCATTATTATTTCCCTTTAAGAAATTTAATTAATTAAGTTAACTAAATCTAAAGTCATATTTCATCACTTCATACATTATAAAATTGGGCCCTTTACCCTAAGTGTGCCCCTTTTATTTTATTTCTCTAATAAATCATTTAATCACAAACCCTAATTATGTCCTATTTTGACCTTTAAGGCCTGATTTTGCATATCAAAACACCTCTAAATAAGATTTAACTTTCAGATTCGCTCTAATATCATCATATCTAATGGCCCTAAAAATTTGGTGAAAATTTGGTCGGACCATGTGCGTTCCCGCCACGGTCCTCGACTTTTTTCCCAAAATTTTGGGAACACAATTCCATGATATTGTAATGCTTAACCCCAAAATATTGGTAGGAAATTCAATTCCCAAGTCGGCCTAAAAGCGGAATTAAGTCAAAATTAAGATCTAGGGTTTCATACATAAGAGCTATCTTTCTTCATTTGAAGGGAACTAAGATCTATCTATCTAAGAGTCTAAGAGCAAGTTTTTGGAGCACAAGGAGCCTTCTATGTAGTGAAAGAGAATCCTATGTGGAGTCTTCAAAAACATTCAACAACATTCATCAAGAATTTGTTAAGCATTCATCATTAATTAGGAGCCTTGAAGACATTGAAGAATAATTGGATATCTAGTGGCAATATCTCTCCCTTGGGGATTAGTATGATTTCATGTTATTTTCATGTCTTTGTATGAGCTTCTTTACATCAATTTGCATATTTACATTCATTCTTTAGATAATTTACTATATTTGGTTTGAATCTTTTTCATTTACATTCACATTTACATTTAGGGTTTCCTCTCATGCGTAGGGTAGCTCTAGTTTCTTATCATTTAGGATCTTACAAACACACAAGATTCTAGCACACATATTTTCAATCTATTATCGGCTATTTGTGGAGGTGGAAATAACCAACATAGGGGTTTGACTAAGGAAAAACCCCATATAGCCACTCAAACCTTCTCTTTTAAGTTACAGATGCAGAAACAGGTACCCAAAGGCACTTTCAACTCAGTAAAAGGCACAGGAACCACCTAGAATCATCAAATCTGCCCTAATCTACCTAGGACAGGGGCATGGCACCCTATTCCTACCTAGGAAATTGGTGTGGCTCCATGGTCCCTCTTCTTTTCAGTGATATTTAGCAAGTTGTAGTTTCAGGTCATTAGATTTGCGGTCTTTTAGTTGTAGCCTCCTGTCTACAGAAACATGACAGTGGTGTGGCACCCTGGTCCAAGTTAGTTTTGTCCAATTTACAACATTAGGTAAAGATGCAAGAGAACTCAAAGGTTTATTAGACTCTTTTCATCTCTTCACCATGTGTTTACATGCAACATAATGTGTTTCCTTCAAAGTTTCTTATATAGATCCTAAATAGATGTGGTAGGTCCAATGCTATCAATGCTATGTAAAAAGCCTAAGGCTCCAAGGTGTGTATACTTGGTCAAAATACTTGTATGGGAATTTTATTTATTTTTTAGTGTCTAGGGTTCCTATAGGTGTTGTGTGTCCACTTTTTAACCTTTGGTGTGAAGGCAAGTGTGTGATGTAATCATTTGTCGAAAGTTGCCATGTTGTCATAGGTAATTTTGCAAAAAATGTGAGTTGTGGTTTCCCAACGACTAGTTGGTTGCACTTGTACATTGGGGGGTGGTTAGAAGGGTTCCTTGGAATTATTTAATCCCAAGGAATGATTCCCAAAGGTTAGATGAAGATTGTGAATTAAATTTATGCTTCCTACTATTCTGGAATTGTCATTTTTACTACATTTTCTTGTGTTCTTGGCTTTCATATGGATTTGTACAGATATCTAGAAGGGATAATGTCTTGAAAAGGTTGTAACAGTGAATAAAATTCCATTTTATGTAGGTTTGAGGTCTTGAAAACTTTTGGTTAAGGAGCAATTGAATTTTCTTTCTTGATGCATGGAAGAAACCCCAAAAATCAAGGTTTGGATGCAAAAGGTCTCATTATTCAACATTCCTCTATGGGAATGGACTGAAACCCTCAGGAATATTGGTTCACCATGTATATTAACTTTTTTTTCTTAGTTTTGGAAGCAGGAAATTCCATCTTTCACTTTTGGAGTGATTCCCTAGACTTGACATTACCCATGTGGCAAGTCTATGAAGTGAAGGATTGATTGAATCCTTGGTGCAGTGGAAAAAATGGTGGTAAAAAATTTCATGGAGGGGACCCTTATACATGTGAAAACCTTATCATAAAGTGCAAACTTCATTCCCATTTGACTGGTGAAGGCTTTGAGACCAAAAATCTCTATATCGGCTAACTAGGCTAAAATAGGCACCATAGCGTTTGAACACTTACACTCAAAACCCAGATGCAAAAGTTTGAAATCCTTTAGAAGGTCAAAATGGGTGTCTAAATATCAAATTTTTTCAAGGGTTTGTTTAGTGAGGTTGGTAGATAAAGAGGAAAAATCACAAACAAAGGCCTAATTAATTGTAGCCATATTTCCTAGGTCACTAAGAACAAAAGGCACAAAGGGCTTGTAAGAATAAAATAAAGAGGTCTAAGTCAAGGAAACTACCATGTCAAACATTCTCAAACACCCACACATGACATATTCCATCATTTGATCAAAAGGTCATGTTGGCAAGGGGCTTGGGGTTGTGAGATGTCTTGGTTCAGGGGTTGAGTACATAGGAGTAGTTGTCTCCTTGTAATACCAAGTTGTCCTGAGTGGAGTGATCCTTGGAAAGGATCAAGGACAAGAATAAGAACCTTTCGAAGGTTGTTGGTATTGGACCATTGGATGGTGCCAAGTGCTAGCCCATAGAAGAAACCAAGGAAATTTCTCATTAACTCCAAACCCTCTACATCATACTGGTATCAGAGCTATACCAAGGGTGGAATAGTGTATGTCAAACTCAGAATTTGGAAGAGAGGCTGATACAATGCCTCCTAAGGCAATGAACCCATAGGCCATTAAGAAGATGGTAGGGGAGCTTCTTGAAAAGAAACTCAAAGAGACCAGACATACCAAGGGAAAGGACAAAACTTGTGATGATGAATCAGAGGAGGAGAATGAAGAGTAGGAGGCCATTCTTCAAAATATGTCACCTGATCAAAAGATGTTCTTGGATGCTTTGAAATCAGTAAATAGAGACAATGTGCAAAGTTTACCTATATATGGTGGTAGCATGAATGGTTACCATTAGATCAGAATCAGACTTGGGGATGAGTGGAAGACTGCCTTTAAGACAAATGAGGGCTTATATGAGTGGTTGGTGATGCCCTTTGGGCTCACAAATGCACCTAGTACCTTTATGCACCTTATGAATGAGGTATTAGTTTAATTTATTGGAAATTTTTTTATTATTTATCTTGATGACATCTTGGTGTTTATCAGGTCCAAGGAGGAGCATTTGAAGCATTTGGATTGGGTTTTGATGAAACTTCATGAGGAGAAACTGGTGATCAACCTTGAAAAGTGTGAATTCATGAAAACTGAGTTGGTGTATCTAGGCTTTGTGGTTTTTAAGGTATGTTTAAAGATGGATCCTTCAAAGGTTGAGGCTATTGTCAATTGGCCTAAATCTAAGACAGTAGGTGATGTTAGGAGCTTTCATGGGTTGGATTCTTTTTATAGAAAATTCATCAAGGGTTTTAGTCATATTTGTGCTCCAATTATTGACACTATAAAGGGAGTAATCAAATGCAAGTTTGAATGGATAGAGAGGGCATCTCAAAGCTTTGAGATTTTGAAGAGGGAGGTTGCAGAACTTCCTACCTTGAGTCTCCCTAAATTTGATCAACTTTTTACAGTTGAATGTGATGCAAGCAAGCAGGCAATAGGTGCAGTTCTTAGTCAAGAAGGGCACCCAGTGGCATTCTTTTCAGAGAAGTTGAATGAGTCTAAGCAAAGGTATTCAGCCTATGATTTGGATTTGTATGCGATGATATAATCACTCAAAAACTGGTGCCATTACCTTCCTCCAACAGAGTTCATTGTTTATACTGATAACCATGCATTGAGTTTTCTTAATGGATAGGAGAAGTTGAATCAAAGGCATATCAAGTGGGTTGAAAAAATTTAACCTTACACTTTTACTATCAAGCATAAGAAGGGTGTGTCTAATATGGTTGCAAATTCCTTGAGTAGAAGAGTTCTCACTATCCAAGAAATCCAATGGCAAACTGTTTGTGTTTATTCTCTTAAAACCATGTATAAGGAGGATAAATATTTTAAGGATGCTTATGATGTATGTACTAAGTTTTCTGATTCCTTTCATGTTGATTTCTTTGATTTCATGTTGCGGGATGGATTGCTTTTTAAGGGGCATCAACTATGTATTCCTCAATTCTCTATGAGGGAGAATATCATTAGGGAAAAGCACAATGGCAGCCTTGGTGGTCATTTTGGTTTGGATAAAACTTTGGAGCAGGTATCAAGGTTTTACTTTTGGCCTAAGATGCAAGCAAAGGTAAGAAGATTTGTGGAACATTGTCCCATTTGTCCCTTAGTATGGATTTTGTACTTGGTTTGTCCAAAACTCCTAGGGGGTTTGATAGTGTCTTTGTAATTGTTGATATGTTCAGCAAGATGGCTCATTTTGTGTCATGTAAATGCACAAATGATGCATCTCATATTGCACGTCTCTTCTTCAAAGAATTTGTCAGGATACATGGTTTACCTCTCAATATTGTCACTGATAGAGACTCCAAGTTTGTGGGTAATTTTTTGAGGACTCTTTGGAAGAAATTGGGTACCAATCTATCATTTTCTTCAGCATACTACCCTCAAACTGATGGTCAAACTAAGGTGGTTAATAGGTCTCTTGGAAATCTTCTTAGATGTCTTACCAAAGAACATGGACAAGTTGGGATTTGGTGATTGGACAAGTTGAATATGCATATAATGATTTAGTTATTAGAAGTTGTCGTGCTCTATGAAGTGTACATGTACCTGCAAACACAATGCACTTAATAAATCATTACAAGCATGGTTAGCAAATTGAAACAATGAAAGACAAAACCATAGCTAATTGACTTATTTCCTCCTAGTAAATGCGAGTATGAATTTGCTCTCAGATCTTATTATGCAAATTCCAGTGACTTGACTACACTTAGATGGAGGATTTGAATGAAGAAAATGCATGATCTAGCAAGAATAGCATGATTAAGCTATATGAGTTCATGATTGATCTAGAAAATGAACTAAGATTAAGATGCAATTAAGCTAAAATTGAGCATGATAACATTTCTAAGAATGATAAAGTAGAAGCTAGATGCCTATAGTAATAATGCTTGAATGCAAATGAGATGAATCAAAAATGATATGGAATTGGGACAAATGATACAAATTGGGTACATGAAATTAGGACCCATATTTCTCCAAAATGAGGTTTATTTATAGGATTTTCCAAGGCTAGGGGTGATGTGGAAAGAATCAATGGTCAAGATTGATCTGAAGATATCAATGGTTAAATTGGAGGAGGATGGAAAAGGGGTTGGTTTAAAGGGAACATTTGTCATCTCTATGGTGACAAGTGTCAAGAGGCTTCTAGAAGAGTTGGATGAAAGGGAACACTTAGTGACAAGTGTCACAAGGTTCTAGAAGATGTTGGATGAAAGGGGACATGTGGGTAGGTAGAATGGGTTGAGTTTAGGAATGGTTAGGTTTAGGAGTGGTAGAAGTTAGGAGAATTTGAATTTAGAAATTCAAATAATATGGAAAAAGCTAATTATTTTCAACAACTCATGATTGATTTGTTTTAATTAATTAATGGATTTAGAAGAAATGAATTTGATGGGGGGAATTAATTAATTTGAATTAATTAATTAAAGGGGATGAAATGAACCTATTAAATAAATCCTTAGATTTATTAATAAGTAGATGAAGGGGAAATTTAATCAAATTGCTTAGTGAATTCAATTAAATTGGGGAGGAGTATTAATTAAATAATTACTTATTCAATTAATTATCTTTAGACCATTTTTAGGTGTATACATTTTGCCCCTCTTTGAAGCGAGGTGTGATGATGCGTTGATTCAAAGAATAATCTCATTTTTATGGTGATATTGGTTTGATAGGATGCCCTAGCTCTTGATTGCTAAATTCTAGTATGATGATGCCCCCTTGGGAGATCAATTGAGATAATTGATCTTTAGAGTATTGCGATATTGATATCCTGATAGATTTGATTTGATTTATGCAACTGTGTTTTGATGAAAATGTGAGTTCTTCAATTAGCTTGATTGCTTAGATTGATAAGATTGAAAAATCTTGATTGATTAAATTGATAAGATTGAAAAATCTTGATTGATTAAATTGATAAGATTGAAAAATCTTGATTGATTAGATTCAATCTGGTTTGAGGAAGGATTCATCCTGTATAAGACAATGATGATCAAAGCATCTAGTTTCAGGAAGGATTCATCTTGTATAAGACATGATCAGAACATCTGGTCTCAGGAAGGATACATCCTGTATAAGACATGAATCAGTACCAGATCATCTGGTTTCAGGAAGGATACATCCTATATAAGACATTATCAGAATCGATTAGGTTTGATTGATTGATTTGATTTGATAATGTTGTTTAGATAAAGAACTAACAGTTTGTTGATATCAAGATACAATTTTTTTTGGATATGCTGATTGTTGATGTTGTTGAGGGAGATAGCATAAGATTTGGGCTAGGTTGATAATATCATGAGAGATAAGTCATTCATCTGATTGTGTATACAATTGTGATGATACTTTGATGATTCCTATGATAGATTTAACCTTGGATAAAAGGAGCTTGTAGGATCCCATGCAAGAATGAAATGCAAGCTAAAATGCAATGGAGATGCAAACTATGACCAGACCAGTCACTGGATTATTTTGCATTTTGTCATCATTGTGCATTTGAAATATGGGAAGTGAGTGCAAACATCAATGGTATAATTAAACCATGATGACCTGAGCACTTCTTTCCTAAATTTTGATATAGCAAGTTAACACAAGCATCTAGGTATAATTGAACCGAGATGACCTGAGTGTTGTTTGCATAAAACAAGCAGTATTAATCATTTCAATATGCAAATTGGAAATGTCTTCAATGATATTCTGATGATCATGTCTTGAGACAAATTTGCATATATTAATGATTAATTTTTAGACAGCAAACAAGAAAAATATCACGTTTCTTCCTTGCGCCTCTAGTCAAAGACATCCTGGAGTCACTCAGAAATCATGATAGCGAAAAGCAATATAGAAATGTTAAAAGTTGAACAATCATGTTACAATCATTATCCAAAAAAAATATTATCCACTAAAAAGTGTGTGATGTGCTTAGATTGATTTTGTGATAGCTTGATAGTTGATAGTTTGATCTCATGTTCAATGTTGGATGTGTCTCAGTTTTCGCTTGATAAGAGTTGTGTAATTGTTTGTTCTACCTATTTGATTTAGCTCAAAGTTGATCCAAAGTTTTGCCCCTAGCTTGGTGTAGGATTTTGCCCCAAGCCTGGAAACAAAGTTGTTATGATATATCCAATGATCCAAACCATGGCAAGAAGCCACCTGAGATGTATGCATATGTAGAAATGGCTTATGATGGTCAGCATCGATGGAAAATGAATGCAAGTGGAAAGATGCATGAACTAATAGATGGAAGAGCTAGCTGACAGATAGCGCCTATTTGCCAAGTTTCACCATCTGTTTTTATTGCACTTTTTCCAATATTTGATTTTTTTCTTTCTTTTTCTTTTTCACTTTTTAGGATTTTTATGCTTTTTCACTATTTTTTATTTTTCTGATTTTTCAGACATAGAATTTATTCAGGTGCATGCTATTGATGGGTTCCTTGAGTTGATCTCTGTCTTGTGTTGATAACATATATGCTCCTGATCCAAATACTATTGTGACCACAAATGGACCTAACCAGTTTGGTTCAAACTTTCCTTTCTTTTCTCGATCTGCCTGGTTGTGTGGATTTTCTTTTAGCACTAGTTCTCCCACTTGAAAGATTTGTGGTTTAACCTTGTGATTATAGCTCTAACACATTCTTTGCTGATATACCTTTAGATGATCAAAAGAATTTTGTCTTCGTTCATGGATCAGTTCTAACTCTTGCAGTCTAGATACTCTCTGTTCTTCATCTAGGATGAGTCCTTTTAGTGATACATGTAGAGAGGGTATCTCTACTTCGATTGGCAATATGGCTTATGATCCATATACAAGAGAGAAAGGTGTGGCACCTGTCGGTGTGTGGATACTGGTGCAATAGGCTTATAGAGTGGGGTTTAGTTGAATATGCCAATCTTTGCCGGCATCGTTTACTATCTTTTTAAGGATTTTCAGAATAGTTTTGTTAGATGCTTCTGCCTGCCCTTTTCTGTATGGATAATATGGTGTGGAGAATCTGTGTTGGATTTTGAACTTCTCACATAACTCTTGTACATCTTGATTCTTGAATGGTTGCCCATTATTAGTAATAATGGTCATTGGTATTCCATAGTGACAAATGCTATAATTCAAGATAAATGCAACAATTTGTTTTCCTATGATGTTTATGAGAGGTACCACTTCAATCCATTTTATAAAATATTTAGTAGCTACCAGGATGAATTTGTGTCCATTAGATGAAGCATGAAGTTCTTGTGCTGGTGCATGAATTAGATTCCCATGGATTTGACATTGTTTGCATGTTCTTACTATTTTAAAAGAATCTCGTTCCATAGTCGGCCAATAATAGCCCAAGCGTATGATTTTTTTTTGAAAGGGTAAGACCACTTGAATGAGTGCCACAAATGTTGTTATGGACTTCATGTAAGGCTTTCTCATATTCTTCCAGTTCGAGATACCTTAAGAGAGTACCGTCTAGACCTCATTTAAATAGGGTATCTACGACGAGAGTAAAATGGGAGGATTGGCGAATAAAGTTTCTCTTTTGGTTTTTTGATAAGTCTGGAGGTAAGATGTTATCTTTCAGGTAGGTGTAAGTTTGGCCATAGCGGGAGGAATCATGTCCAATAAATTGATAGATGGTTTGGGAATCAGGACAATTATAGGCGGGATGAAACAACTCTTCAACTAGGAATTCATAACGCTCTTAATTTTCCTATGTTTGCAATAGAGAAGAAAGTGTAGCCATGGCGTCTGCTACTTTATTATCATTTCTAGGAATCTGTTCAAAAGTTATTTCTACAAAGTATTTCTTGAAATCATCCACTATCTTTTTGTAAGGCATGAGTTTGTCATCTTTTGTTTGATAGTCATCATTGATATGATTAATGATGAGCTGAGAGTCTCCAAAGACTTGAAGTTGTTTAATGTTCCATTCTACAGCCATTTTGATACCTGTTACTAATGCTTCATAGTCTTCTATATTGTTTGTACACGGAAAGCTTAGTTTGTATGCTTTCAGGATTGTATGCCCTTGTGGTGTGATGAATAGAATTCCTGCTCCGATCCATGTTGTGTATATGAACCATCAAAGTATAGTTGCCATGCTTTTGTTGTAACTGTTAAGATATAAGCATTAGGAAATTCAATTTGTAGAGGATTGTCATCTTGAAGTGGTGTTTCTACTAGTTGATTTGCGATAACTTGTCCCTTGATAGCTTTTCTATCAACATATTTGATATCAAACTCGCTTAGAATCATGATCCATTTTGCTAGTCATCCTATCAATGTGGCTTTGTTGAGTAAATACTTCAGAGGATGAATTTTAGCTATCAACTTGATGGAGTGAGATAGTAGATAGTGTCATAGTTTTTGAGAGGCAAAAACTACTACCAAGCATGCTTTTTTTGTTGATGAATAGTTAACCTCATATCCCACTAGTGTTTTGCTGATATAGTGGATGGCTCGTTCTTTTCCTTCCTTATCTTCTTGTGCAAGCAAAACTCCCAATAATGCTTCGGTAGTTGATACATAGAGTAATAATGGCTTTCCTGGAATTGGTGACATTAGAACAAGTGGTTGCATGAGATATGCCTTGATCTTGTTGAATGCATCTTCACATTGATGGTCCCATTTAAAATTAACATGCTTGTCCAATAGGTGAGTAAATGGTTGACATTTCTCTGCTAATTGAGCCACAAATCTTCTGATTGACTGGAGTCTTCCTTGTAGTGATCTTAGTTGACTGATATTCTTGGGAGATGCCATTTCCATGATTGCTTTTACCATAGCTAGATCTACTTCGATACCTCTTGCTGAAACAATGTATCCCAATAGCTTTCCTAAAGTAACACAAAAGGTACATTTCTTAGGGTTTAGCCTTATCTTGTATTGTTCTAACTTGTCAAAGATCTTTTCTAGTATCTCTATATGTTCTTCTCTATTGTATGATTTAGCTAATATGTCATCCACATAGTCTTCCATGAATGTATGCATCATGTCATGAAATATTGGTGTCATAGCTCTTTGATATGTAGCACCTGCGTTCTTTAATCCAAAAGGCATGACGTTCCAGCAGAAAGTACCCCATGGGCATGTGAAAGTTGTCTTTTCTTGATCTTCAGGTGCTATTTTGATTTGATTGTATCTGGAGAAACCATCCATTAGAGAAAACATGGAGTGTCCAGTAGTTAAATCTACAATCATGTCTATCTTAGGCAAAGGAAAGCCATCCTTTGGACACGTGTTATTAAGATCTCTGAAGTTTGTGCATATTCTAATGCTTTTATCTGGTTTTGAAATAGGAACAATGTTGGATACCCATTGAGGATATGCTATAGGTCTGATGAATCCTACATCCAGTAATTTCTTTAGTTCTGCCTTGACTAAAAGAGCAATATGAGGATGCATTTTCCTTAACTTTTGTTTGACTGGTTTGGCTCCTGGGCTAACATTCAAGTGATATATAATAAGCTCTGGATCTAACCCTAGCATGTCTGCATATGACCAGGCAAAATTGATTTATCGTCATTTGAAGAATTCCATATATTGTTGCATTTCTACCTCTAATAAAGATGTTGTTGGATGAAGAATCTTTGGTTGCTTTGTTGTGCCAATGTTAATTGCCTCTGTTAGTTCGATCAAAATGGATGATCTTTCTTGATAATGCTCAGGTAAAGTATCAAATCTCTCATCTTCTGGTGCCTCAAGGAGGTTTTCACCATTAGATGCTTCCTTTCTTTTTACTTTTTCTTGGTCTAATGTTGCCAAGAAATGGTTTTCAGCATTAGACTTGATATTGTTTTCTTTATTTTCACTTTTGCGACTAGGAGATTTGGCACCCACTTGACTAGAAGATGCGTTGCTGAAATTCGTGGTTAAATATTTTTACGGGTTTGATTGCATTAAGATATATAGATATGGCATGATCATTTGGAAAGGTATCGATAGCAGTATGTCCTTCATTTTCCCAATCAATAAGATCGGGGTGGATTAAAGGTAAGGGATCTTCAGGTTGGGATGTTTCAAGGGTTCCAAGGGTCATGATGGATGTATCAAAGTTTCTAATATGTGTGTCGATGTCTAGAACGATACTTTCATTAGAATGATCTCGTGTAAGAAGTTCCTGATCATCCTCGGTTAAGTCCAAGTTAGCCAAATGTGATTCTAATTCAAGTGAACTAGTTCCTGACGTTTGTTCTGCATACGTGTGAACTATATCAACTTCTATATCTCCTTCAAAGCCATTTTCTTCAGCTGATTCTTCAGAGTGATATGAATCCCATTCCCATTCATTAGAATCTGTATCACTTGCATCTTGTCGTCTACAGATTTGGTCATATAACATTTCTTCCACTTTTCTAGCTATACTTTTTCTTCTTTCATATTCAACCTCTTCAGGACTAAGATTGAGTTTTGTCAACTTTTCTATGAGTTCCCCTGAACTTATATTAGCTTCTTTCTTGTTTTGATTGAGATTTAATGTTTCTTGAGAGATGTTTTTGGTTTGTTTCTCTTGTTGATTTGAAGCTTTCTTCTTTTTCTATTTTGTGTTTTCTTGTGGTTGTTGCTGAGCTGATTTTTCTTCCTTTTCAATTGCTAGTTGTTCTTGTCTATTTTCACATTCCTCTTGTTGTTGACTAAAAGATGTGTCTTCTGGTATAGTGACTTGTCCATAGCCCAAACCTATTTTGTATGTAGTCTGCTAAGTATGAGGCTGAATAGGTTCTGAGATACCTTCTTTTCTTTTTCCTATAGTGCATGTTCTAGTGTATCCCATCCTTCGAAGAATGTTGAATCCTTTTCCATATTTTTCTATAGGTATTCTAACATTGTTGACCTTTTGTTGAACTTCTTCATCTTTATATAGCCATTGTAGCACATCTTTGTCTTCTATTTCCTCTGATAAGGTTCCAACACTAATAATTCCTCCATCAAATATCAAAATATGTTTCACAGTTGGTTGTTGTTTAGAGCTTGATGGTTTTCCCAAGGATTTAGGAGAAAGTGGTAATTGTGATATTCAATATTCTCCATTCCCTCGATCTCTTTGCTGCATTTGTTTTTCCATACTTGATAAAAGAGAGGCGAATTATTTTTCCTTGGATTGTGTGTTCGAAGATGTTGCTTCCCTGTTATAAGGAACTGTAGACATCTAAAAATGGTCAATGCTTGCGGAGTCATACTTTAACGTTTGCGCATTGCCTTATTTTAGGGTTTTGCATCGCATTAACATTTCTCCTATGTCGCGCACTTGGTCTTTATCATTTGTGAGCATCGAGTCCTTCTTCTACATTCTTCATTCGTCTCGCTTTCGAATTTGGTCTTGTCAATAACAATCTTCAGTCATGATTTTGGTCGATCTTATCTTGTCGCATCAATGTGCGTGTTCATTTGTCATCATTTTGGACATCGTCAATCCTAATTAGGGTTTTGTCCTCTTTTCAATCTTGTCATTTTGTGATCGATTTGTCATCGATCGTTGTCATTTTCAATCTTGTCATTTTGCGATCGATTTGAAATCGATCGTCGTCCTTCTCAATCATGTCAATTTGGTTCAATTAGTCATCGTTCCTCGTCAATTGGTGCATTTATCAATCAAATCACTTATCAGCATTGATCCTCTACCAATTAAAATCATGATCAAATCGAATCGACATTAATTATCTTTCATCAAGACCTAATTGCCGTCCTTTCATCTTCTAGGGTTCCATGATTTATTCATTTAATCTTGTTTGTCATTTCTCCCTCTAGGTTAAATAATTTATTTATTTATCCTAAGTCTTCTTGTCACAATTAAATGTTTACTTAATGGGCTAACTAATTCCTCCCTTTTTGTGAATTAATTAATAAATGAAAAATTGTTAATTAATTCACTTAATTCCTAATTTCCTCATTTTCTCCTAATTCTTAATTTTCTAATTTTCATCAATTTTCTAATTTCCTAATTTCTAATTCATCTAATTTTCTATTTTCTCCTAATTTCATGGGAATGACATAGCAAATTTGTCATAATTTGTCATAATTGTCAATCAATCAATTTTTGACATAGTAATTTGTCATAATTGACAATCAATCAATCTTGCATAGAAAGTGACAATTTGTCATAATTTGTCATATTTGTCATTCTTGATTTGAAATTTCCATTTGAATCTCTTCATGCTAATCTGGTCTTTTCTCCAATTTTTCTATAAATTGGATGAATTTCTTCAATCAAACCCCCTCGCCGAATCAATCACGCTTCTAGTACCCTTATGTTGTCGTCTCGTCTTGTCTACTTGCTTTCACATCATGCTCATGCACTTGTAGGTGAGATCCACAAACAAAAGCTATTTGAAGGAGAAAGAAGGACAATGGAGCCACATGAAGGAGACATTTGCATTTGGTTTTCTTAGTTTTCAATCTTGAATGTCTTGTTTTCATGTTTTCATTTAATGTAATTAGGATTGTTATCATTGCAATTGAGTTTTCGTGATTGAACTAGGCTAATGTTTATCTTGCTTTGATGATTTCCACATTTCCTATCTACATTAATTGGTGAACCCGACATGAAATAACCCCCTAACCATGCTTTTGAGTGCTTTTGAGATGATTTGCAGGTAAAAAACCCAAGAAACAGGGTAATTCAGGGCTTTCTGAGAACTTTTGCGCCTGTGTAGGAGCAATCTGCGCGTGTGTCAAGCAATCTGCACCTGTGTCAAGGACTTCTACGCCTATGTCAAAGGGATCTACACCTATGTTACTTCATTCTGCGCTTGTGTTACTGCATTCTGCGCCTGTGTAAGACATTCTGTGCCTGTGTAAGGCTAGAAATAGAGGTAAAAAAGCAGTGTTTTTACTTGCAAATTACTTTGTTTTGCATTCTATTTCTGCATTTTTGTTTTTCTTTGGTACTGATTCTCTATGCAACACCTTGGCATTACGCATGGCAAAGACAAAAATGGAACTACTAACAAATTTTATGTAGGTTCGCTAGTCAAAGATCAAACAAATCAAACTTCTAACTTGGTGATTTTGCAGGTTGCCTTGTACTCCAACTAAACTTTGTGTTTGTAATTCATAATTAGGCACCTAGTATGATTGCTAAATAGGATGGAATGAACATATGTTTTCTTTGATTGTCGAGTTTGACATTGGAGTAGGAGAGTATGCTCTCATCCTTCTTAGGGTGATTAGAAATCCAGATCTTTGATACCATTCTCTTGGCTCAGATTGTTGGTTACCTTTAGAGAGCCTACCTTCCCGACCATTTGCTTTCTTTTGCAAGCAAGTGACAATCATGAGAAGGGAACAACCCAAAGTGAGTACAGCTAGAATACCTTGGCATTCTAACTCACTATAAATAAATACCTGATGGGCAAAAGCTTTGAAGGAAGGGTTACGTGGGAATTTTAGTTACTTGGGAAGTGATGACCCTTGGACTCTTTCTCATATCAGCATCTAAGTAAGGCCTCACGGTCTAAATCATGCTTGCGTGACTACATTTGTTTGGTATCTTGGTGGGCCTCTATCTCAATCACGCTTACATGACACCAAGGAGTAACACTTAACAGAAATCCTTACTAAACACCTTGTATTTAGAGGCCAAAAATCCTTCTAGTTGCTTGAGAAGGACAAGTTCAGATACTTGGAAGAGATACTAAGTTCGCCATGGGGAGGTTTCCATGGGGACTGATGCTTGGCTGCCCTGAGAAGTGAGTGTCGTGGAGGGGAGCCTGTGGGGTCAAGCATCTATGTATTCTCCTTGAATCTCATAACGAGTCTACCTCTCAAGTACCTACTGCCCTTGCCTACCATAAGAAATGTGTGAATGAGCATGATTGTCTTGAGTCTAAGTTAAAATATCTTGTCTTCTTTTCTTGTCAAAAGTTGAGTTGTGTCTCATTTCGAAACAAGACAAATTGATTCAAAACAAGGTTAAACACAAGAGTATTTCATCCAACAAAGTTCAAAACACCTTCAAACATGGTTGTCAAACATTTTTCAAAATCTTGTCTCAACATTCATGTCACTTATATTTAGGTTCATCCTAGGTTTTCATTTTGCAAATTCATTGTCAATTACCAAGGTTAGGTTTCACCTAGGTCATACTCCTTTGCATATCAATAAAGGTCATCCATTTGCATGTGTCTTCTTGCATTAGAGTAATACCATTGTCATACATTCACATTTGCATACCCTAGGTCTCTTCATTAACCTTAGGTCATTATCATATCATATTAGGATCATTTGAATAGTAATTGTCCCTTTGCATATAGTGTCAAAACTAGGTTTTGTCATACTTGAGTAATCCAAATCTTTGATAAACCCTAAGTCATTGTTAGGAAGTCTAGACCTTATCAAGCTTTTGTCTTTTTGTCATCCATGTAATTTGGTCAAACCTAGCTTAGTATCCAAGCATATAGGGGAGACATTGTCATTTTTTCCTTTTGTCACTTGGTCCTTTTGTCCTTTGAGGTCTAGACATCATTTCAATTTCCTAAGGGTCTCTTTTTAGATTTGCATTCCAAAAAGTTTGTCAAAATCTTGAAAAACAACCAAAAACATAGGTTGCATTCTTGCCATAGATTGCATTTTTGTTTATATAGGTTGCATTTAGTTGCATATCATACATCATCCTTTTAAAATCAAAAATCCCAAAAACATTGCATAGTGACATGTCTATTGAAACAAGGTTCCAAGTACCCATGATGCAACAAAGTTTGACGTATCAACCAACGATGCAATCAAATTATAATCCAAGGCAATCACAATTCTATCCAACCCAACAACAAAGCAACATTGTTCAAACTTTTTATGATGAAACAAGTCTCCAAATATAAAAACTAGAGGAGAAACTAGCTCAAGAAAATGAGATTTTGGAACAAAAAGTGAAAAAAATTGCAAAGAATAGATCACAAATGTCCAAAATGTTTCAAAAATTTCCAGGTCAAAATCCAAAGATTGAGCCAATTGATGTAAGATCTCTTCTTGAACGATCAAACATACCAGCTCTCCTCTCCCAAATAGAGATGATGAAACAATTTCAAGAAAAGAGACAACATCAATTTCAACATTATGTGCCTCCACAACAAGAACAAGAAGGTGTTTACTATCAATCAGATTTTCAACCAATACAACCAATGGTTCAACCAATTGTTCAGCATATACAACCAATACAACCAATGGTCCAATTTCAACAATATGTCCAACCAACTATGCAATGTCCACAAATAGTTCAACCAATGGTGGAATATCAACAAGTTCACTTAGCATATCAATGTCAACAACCACAACCAAACATTCAAAAACAAAGGTTGCAACACACACCAAGCCAAATTTTGAACATGTCAAACCAATTTGATCAACATCTAGTTCGAAATCAAAACATGACATCAGACCAGAACCAAGTCCTTTCCAAACAAGTTCAAATTCCAGGTACAACCATGTCAAAACCTCGAAAGAAAGGTGGCTTTATTGCAAGGATCTTAAGGAACCTACCAAGTGAGTTCTTTGAGGAAGATCAAGATAATACACTTATGTCTAGCAATGCCTCATCCCCCCACAAACAAATTGACTCTCCAGTGGCATCTATCCCTACACCTTTAGAAGTTTCACAAGAACCTTCTATATTGTCCTCATCAAACAATACACCCAAGGATGCAATTATCCAAGGGCTATCCATAATTGATTGCCAAGATAATCCAATTCATGATGCACATCCTTGTCATGTTTCAGAAATACAAGACCCAATGCCACCATGCACTTTATTGCCATTACCTATTTTAGAGGACCCCATTCGAAGTCCCTCTTCCTCATGTTCAAGCATTGATTCCTTGCTAGAATCCATCACAAATGTCCAAGGTGCATTTCCTTCATGCCAAAACATTGATTCCTTGTCAGAATCCCCCATACATATCCAAAGTCCAACCCCATGTCAAGAGGATAATTTAGAGCATGAAGAAACGTGTCTTGAAATAGATGAAGATCAAGATCCTAAAACCTTATCATCCCATCCAATTATTGACCAGGACCCCATCTTCCCAGACACTCATGATGATTCCCCTATTCTTGTCCATCCTATCCAAAGTCCTATTGACACTCCATTCCTTAAGCAAGATCAAGATATCCCAGTCCATCCACTCCCAAACGATCCCCTTCCATTTCATTAAAAAAATGTCCTTTCAAATCCCATTGACATTCCACTTCCTAAGAAAGATCAAGATATTCCTTTCATCCTTTCCGATGATCCCATTGAAAGTCAAGAGCAAAGCACCTTTAAAGAGGATTCCAATGATCTTCCTCCTTGTCAAGATCCCATTATTTGTTTTGATGATCCCATTATTTTTCCCATTCCATCTCTTGAAGAGCCTGTCATTGAACCATGTCCACTACACAATCCTAGTCCCCCTCATGATCCTAATCTCCCTCATGATTCTAATGTGTTAGTGCAAGATGTTCATGAACCCTCGACATGCATAATGGGTTCTTCCACTTTGGTGCAATTCGATCCACTTCAATATCTCATTATTTCTCTCATATCATATCCACCTCATAATGGACTTGCGTCTTCTTCCTCTAAAAGAAAAGAGTATCCTACAAGTCAAGATATTCATAAAGGCAAAGGAGTAGACCTTCATGAGAAAGAACCCCTCCATGTCAAAGAAGATATTAAGGGTCATGTCTACACAACTCACTCTCAAGATGTTGGTATCCCTCCATCAAAATCAAAACATACACCTTCCCCATCACACCTTCCATCCATCTTAGGTCCTTATATCCCTTCGTCCTCTATGTAAGGTCAGAAAAGGCACACATCCTTGAGTACATTTCATCAATCCAAAAGAAGTCCACTTTATTCATATCCATCCATGCATTCCTTTCCCCCTCCAAGCAATTTGGATGCCAAGTATAAAAGTCAGAAGTCTAAAAATCCACATGTATTCAAGGATCAACATGTCCAATATAATCGACATGTCAAAACAAAGAACAATATGATCTATAAACAAAAAGAAATATCCAAAAGGACACAAAGGCCCACTGAGCAAAATAAAGAAAAGTCAAAATCTATATGGGTTCCTAAATCCCTTGTGCAAGTTATGCATTCCAAAGAACAACAAAAGCATGAAAAATCCAAAACAATGTGGGTTCCTAAGCAGCTCCTTGAAGCACAAAAACAAAAACAAAAATCCAACTTGACATCTAAAGGTGCTATTCCTCCATCCAACCCTCTCAAATTTGTTCCTCCATCACCTTCTTCATCCATTTTGGGCCCTTATGTCCCAAAATCCCAAGCTATTCCTCCATCCAAATCTCAATATCCAAAATACATTTTTTCTCCATCAGTCCATCACCCCTCAAGGTGTGTGCCAATGTTGATCTTGCCTTCATTTCCATCCACTAAAGCCCAATTCTTCCAATACCCTATCCATTATCCAATGGATATTTTCCATCCTTCCATCCCTCTGGTCCAATCCTTTGCATAAATCTTTGCCTTAGTTTCATCTCTTTTTCCATGTCCTTATCTGACCCACATCTTTAAGCATACTTTTAAAGGTCATGGTCCATTTTTTTTTCAAGGCTACTATCCAAAAAAAAAAAGATGCTTGAGTCCTTCTTCCATCCCCTATCATGTGTCCATTTTCGACTAAAAAGTGAAAAATTGAAAAAAAAAAAAAAAAAAAAAAAAAAGAAGAAAAGAAAAGAAAAAAAAAAAGTAAAGAAAAAATAATTCGTCCACTGGTGAAAACCTGGCAAACAGGCACCTTGGGCAAGTACCATGATGAAAACCTAGCAAATAGGCGTCATGCGTAATCTATGAACTTATTGCACACCACACTTGGGGGCAGGTTTCCTCCTTCATATCCTATTGCCCTTCATTATCCTATCATACCATGTCATTACCCCTTCATATCCTATTGTCCCTTATGTCCAGTTTCCATTTTCCACCTTTGATCTTGACAAGGCTGAGGATCTTCATGAGAATTATGCATCTTGTTTGCAGCTTTTAGTCTATCATAGCTTTTGGTCTTTATCCATTTGCTTATTACAACATCCATATTCCCTAGCTTATTGCAACTTTCTGCCACTATCCCGTATCTTATCCCGACCTTCAGTCCATGTCCCTTATCCATTCTTGGTCTTTCTTATCCTATCCATATCTTATCACTATCCATACACTCTTTTTCATTCCTTGATCTTGATTTGACATAAGGATGCAAAATTTAAACATAGTTTCAAAAACCTCTTGACATGTCCCTCATGCCATGTTCTTGCTTTACATTGTCATATCCAGTTTCTTGTCCCATCACACAATGGCCCTTGAAAATTGCATCTATATTGTCTCCATGATAAAAGGCCTTTGTCTTCCCTCTATCCACCAACATTTCAGAAAGCCTATTTATTCACCTATCATATTCCTTGCCTTGCTAGACACTGGGGGCAAAAAAAAAAAATTTGAAAAATGTCCTTAAAAAAACATAAAAATTGAAAAATGTCTTGAAATAATCCCTAAAAATTGAAAAATGTCTTGAAAAAATCATAAAAAAATCAAAAAAATGTCTTGAAATAAATCCCTAAAAAGTCAAATAAAGTCCTGAAAAAATGAACAATTTTTTTTTTCAAAAACATCAAAATCCAAAAACAAGCATTTTGCAATAAATGATCCCTCTCTGCATAGACAGATCGCTGAGCATACCTCCAACGACACTCGCTTCAAACATTGTGCTTTAATGAAATCACACATTCATAGATGAACTATTCAACCAAGCATTCAAACTGATCAACATTGTCTTATCAATCGAACATCAGCATCAACATTATCTGTCCTTGTCACATTATCATGGGTCTTATACAAGGTGTGGTATACTCGAAACTAGACTATGTCTTGTCTTAGATGGGGTACCACATGTCCTGAAACCAGACAACATGATCGTCCTATCAGCACTTTTAACTTTTGACAATGAAGATCAAGATGTTTGTTTGACTTGTTGGAATTAGCGAGTCTTATCATTTATTGATTTATCTTTGATCATGTTCCTATGTTGCTCGATGATGTCACTGAGTGATTTAGAGTGACCGGGATGGTTCATGGTCCCTTTCTTTTTTGTTGTGATTGCTATTTGTGGAATGTTTGTTACAAACTGAGGCAACTATATCATTGGGTGTCTGTGATAAGTACGTTTGCTTTGTGAATGCCGCACATACCTCGACCCTTGATGTATGCAGCCTAGGATGCCTCACTCATTCCTTGTGTGCGATGTGCCTATCTTTTGCAAAAAGGGTTGTGTTTTAGCTCTGGCCTTTAATGCCATGATGCTCTGCATCCACTTTGCTACAATAAATAAAGGTTCTCACCTACTTATGTGCATTTGTGAAAGCAAGTTTTTCTTCATCTCTAACTGTCCTCTGTCTAATTTCTTCTTACTAACATTTCTTCCATCATTCTTGGCAATCTGTTTGATCCGTTTGAACCTATCATTTTCTGTCATTCTTATCGATCACTTGGCCTCTTTTCTGAATGTTTCTAGCCAATTCCTCGAGGGGGCATGCATATGTCATTGTCATTGTCTAGGGCATTTTCATTATTGTTCTTTGAAACAACGCTTGAAATCGCATTGTCTCAAAGAGGGGCAAAATGTAGACATCTAAAAATGGTCAATGCTTGCGGAGTCATACTTTAACATTTGTGCATTGCCTTATTTTAGGGTTTTGCGTCGCATTAACATTTCTCCTATGTCGTGCACTTGGTCTTTATCTCATTTGCAAGCATCGAGTCCTCCTTCTGCATTCTTCATTCGTCTCGCTTTCGAATTTGGTCTTGTCAATAACAATCTTCAGTCATGATTTTGGTCGATCTTATCTTGTCGCATCAATGTGCATGTTCATTTGTCATCATTTTGGACATCGTCAATTCTAATTAGGGTTTTGTCCTCTTTTCAATCTTGTCATTTTGCGATCGATTTGTCATCGATTGTTGTCATTTTCAATCTTGTCATTTTGTGATCGATTTGACATCGATCGTCATCCTTCTCAATCATGTCAATTTGGATCAATTAGTCATCGTTCCTCGTCAATTGGTGCATTTATCAATCAAATCACTTATCAGCATTGATCCTCTACCAATTAAAATCATGATCAAATCGAATCGACATTAATTATCTTTCATCAAGACCTAATTGTCATCCTTTCATCTTTTAGGGTTTCATGATTTATTCATTTAATCTTGTTTGTCATTTCTCCCTCTAGGTTAAATAATTTATTTATTTATCCTAAGTCTTCTTGTCACAATTAAATGTTTATTTAATTGGCTAACTAATTCCTCCCTTTTTGTGAAATAATTAATAAATGAAAAATTGTTAATTAATTCACTTAATTCCTAATTTCCTCATTTTCTCCTAATTCTTAATTTTCTAATTTTCATCAATTTTCTAATTTCCTAATTTCTAATTCATCTAATTTTCTATTTTCTCCTAATTTCATGGGAATGACATAGCAAATTTGTCATAATTGTCAATCAATCAATTTTTGACATAGTAATTTGTCATAATTGACAATCAATCAATCTTGCATAGAAAGTGACAATTTGTCATAATTTGTCATATTTGTCATTCTTGATTTGAAATTTCCATTTGAATCTCTTCATGCTAATCTGGTCTTTTGTCCAATTTGTCTATAAATTGGATGAATTTCTTCAATCAAACCCCCTGGTCAAATCAATCACGCTTCTAGTACCCTTATGCTATCGTCTCGTCTTGTCTACTTGCTTTCACATCATGCTCATGCACTTGTAGGTGAGATCCACAAACAAAAGCTATTTGAAGGAGAAAGAAGGACAATGGAGCCACATGAAGGAGACATCTGCATTTGGTTTGCTTAGTTTTCAATCTTGAATGTCTTGTTTTCATGTTTTCATTGAATTTAAATAGGATTGTTATCATTGCAATTGAGTTTTCGTGATTGAACTAGGCTAATGTTTATCTTGCTTTGATGATTTCCACATTTCCTATCTATAGGAATAATTACTTCTTGAGCCATTTTTAGATTGCTACAATATTGAAATGGATTTGCATCTGTAGATATTGTGATTTCTTGTCCTTCATAGGGAAATTTGACAGATTGATGATAGGTTGATGGGACAACTTGCAAGTCATGTATCCATGGTCTCCCTAGGAGCACATTATATGATAAGTCCAAGTCTAGAACTTGGCATGCTGTGTCTTTTTGTAGAGGTCCTACTCTGATTGGTAGTATCACAATCCCCTTGGAGGAACGTTCTTCTTCATCATAGGCTTTTATAGTGATCCTTTTTCGGACATCAACTGCATCTTTTGAATATCCTAAGGCTCGAACAAGATTCAATGAGCAGATATTTAGGCCAACTCCACCATCTATTAGAACACGTTTTACTCAGGTTTCGTGAATAAGGAATTCAATATACAGGGGAGCGTTGTGAGGATGTTACAAGGACATGTCATGTTTGTTAGTGAATGATAAGCAATGAGGGGTTGTGAGGTGTCCCACCATGGTTTGGAATTGATTGATATCAAGATCTTTGGATGTGGTTATATCTACTAATGCTTGTTCAAGAATTTCCTTGTGTGTAGGTGAAAGTTTTAAAAGTTCCAAGATTGATATTTGTGTGGTTGTTTTCTGTAATTGCTCCACTAGATTGTATTGTTTTGTTGTAGTGGATGATGTGTTTGTTATAGGACCCAACAAAACAACTTTGGCTTTGCTTCTTGTAATAGCCTAAGCATGTTCTTGATTTTGATTTTCTTTAACTACAATCACATTCACCACATTGTCATATGTATGAGCATAGTTTACCTTTGCTTTACCCTTACCATTATTTGTTGTTGATGATTCACCTTTCTCATAGTTTAGAAGCGGAGTTTTAAAGGTGGTATGAGATTCATTTGTTGTATGTCCATCTACAGTTATTACGCCATTATAAATTAAGTTTTGTATGACATGTTTCAACTTTTGACAATTATCTATGAGATGTCCCTTGTTTCAATGGAAATTGCAATACTGATTATCATTCCACCAAGCTAGTTTGATTTGAGGTTCATAGTTCCTTTCTTCTAGTAAAGTGATCAATTTGTTTGCGAGAAGTGTCTTTAGTGTTGATCCAAGGGGTTCACCAATGTTTGTGAATTGCCTTTGAAAGAAATTTTTGATAGTTGCTCTTTGGTGATTGTTATTTTGTTGTGCTGTTGTCGAGTGAGTAGATAAATTGAAAACCGGTTGCTCTGGTTTCACATTGTTGTTATCTACTATTCCATCATTGACGACATTTCAATTTCTATTCCAAAACTTTAGCTTGTCATTGTGATTGTTGTTATTGTTGTTGTTAGGAGGATGGACTCCTTCTTTGTATACTTTCAACTCACCCTTCTTTATCATGGCTTCTTCCATTCTGATTCCATTATCAACCATTTTTCCAAAGCTTTGATTTCCTTGCATTTTTAAGTAATAAATCATTTGATCATTTAAGTTGTCAATGAATATGTCCATTTTTTCATACCCTAGTACTGTACGAGGATACCGCGATGCTAGGCATCTCCGTCGTTGTAATAATGTCATGAAGGGTTCTCCAATCTTTTGTTTAGTGTTACATAGTTCTAGCATTGCTTCTTCATGTTGTATGTTATAGGAGTATTGTGAAACAAACTTATCCACCAACTCTGAAAATGATTTGATTCTAGGTGTAAGTTTGGAGAACCATTCCATAGCTAGTCCAGTTAAGCTTTTCAAAAATAGTCTCATTAAGTAGGTATCCTCGTGTGCAAACTCCATACTCATTGTGCAAAATTCTCATATATGATCTTGAGGGTCAGTGCTTGCATCATATTTTTTGTATCTCGGAGTTTCAAAACCTATAGGAAATGGTGGCATGTTTAGATTTCTGTTGAAAGGATAAGGACAAATTTCTTGAAGTGAGTATCGTCTAACATTTCCTCTTTGCATCTGTTGGATTTGTGTTTCCATTGCTTGCAGTTGTTGTGTGAGAGTCATGATAGGATTATAACCATGATTTTTTATTGCATGACCATGATTTTTTATTGCATGACCATGATTTTGCATTCTAGGAGGATTGGGATCTCTTCTTGTTTCATCTCTAGCTCTTCTTGTATCCTCATTGAATTGAATATTATTCAGGATTTCTACTTCATCTCTTCTAGGTATGTTGGTTTCTTCATTGGTCCTGGTGGTATTGAGAATTGATGTGCCATTCATGCGGAGACCAAAGATGTCCTCATATTGTTCGTTATTAGGGGGAGGTTCATTTTTCTTTTGTGTCAATTTATTCACATCAAAATCTTGGGGAAGTGTAGCACCAGATTTGGCTAGAATTAGAAAGTATTTTTCTTTTTATTCCTCCAACAATCTCTGCATAAATTTGTCAAATTCGGGATCTTTCTTGATATCTCTGAAGTTTTGTTATGTTATTTCTCCTTCAACTTGTATTTCTTCTTCATGTTCCATGATTACATGTTCTTTGATTGTTTTTAATGTTTCGATTTCAATATCTGTGATCCTTCATCTCTGAGCTCTAGTTAGAATAGGCATACAAGTGTGTTATTTTGCTTAGGATTCGATTGTCCAAAAGGTTGTTTTCAATAAGTGATCAATAGTCAATTTCAAGGCAATAGAGTGATATGACACTAAAAGAAAATTCAAGTGTTTTAAAGTTTGCAAGTTTTTCGATCTTCAGTTTAGGAGTGAAATGGTGATGATTTGATAAGAACCAAGTCTAGTAAGAATGATATATCCTACAATGTGGGACAAGGTTATCCTGACCAAATGTTTCAGTTTCGTGATAAAGGATGATTGATCCTGATGAGAAACTATGTTTGAGTGATCAGTTTATCAAAGAGGGTGATAATGCACTTTGAGATGTTTAGATCTTGAACTTATTGGGGGTGAGCACTTGAAAAACTTAAGGTCTTTATCTTCTAAATTCTGATTTTGATGGGTGATAACTTGACCAAGTGAACCAAGATGACAATCTAAGCACAAACTAACAGATAATAGGTGTTTATGCTTACTGAAAATTGATCAAGCAGAAATGATAAATCTGAAATAGGCATGCAGGACACAACTCTAGACTGACAAATACAGAGTTTTGTATGACATAAGATTCAACTTCAGATGACACAAGATATAGATCCATACGATAGAACATAATTTTTCATATAAACAACAGCAACTCGTATGACACACTTTTCTGCACCATACAACAAAATAGCCAACTCATACAACACAGCATAGCACACAGTACGACAAATGATTATATGCAAGTTAACTCATCTGATAGAGATTATGACTCGTGCTACAAAGAATTAAAGCTTGTACGATAGGTTGCAGAGAATGATAAAAAGTGTTTGTTTTGCTGATGTTTTCCAATTTTTAGGTGTCTGATTTTCTCATTCAGGGATGAATACATAGCAAACACATGATGTGATAAATGACTCCCAATAAAGCTAAACCCTAAGGAAATTGGCTAAGAATGAAAACCTTTGCTTGCTAAATTAGGTACACACCCAATAGCTAATCAAAATACGCCATTGAGTCTCACGCAATGGATTCTCAATTGCATATTATCTGACTCAAAATGCTAATGTGGGCACGATATGGCAAGTGCCTTGGGAGAGTTACTATCTCTCTTGCACAAATATTATCACCCTTTCGGAGGTGAATCGGGTAGCTTCTATTTTAACCGGCACTAGTAAGGGATCTGTTCGGCACGTCATTGTATAAACTCAATTAAGAGGTCTCCCAACCTTGAAAACCAAGGTTTGATATACCCGAAGGTACAGAAGAGAGCTATTCTTGAGCATTGTCGTTGCTTTGATTTTAATCAAAAACACATTTATTTTATAGTGGTTTGGATTACTTGGCATTAGTCATTCCCACTTAGGTCATTCCCCTCTCACCAGCCTTAAGGGCTAAGAGTTAATAACTCCTCGGGAGGGCAGGCCTTCTAAAGAGATGCACTAATGAAAACAAAAGATGAGTCTAGCTTTCTGATCACCTAAGAAAGGTGAGAGCATACTCGCCTATCATCAAAGACACATAAGACATAGTTGTTCATTTCTTTAAGCCCAAATTGAAGTGTGCCTAAAAATCTTAAAGAATACACAAAGTTTTTGTTGAATCCTTAGGCAACCTACAAAATAGATCCATTAGTAGTCATGATTGTGTTTTGAATTTGTCTTTGACAAGCGTATCTTTGACAAGCGTCCTGTAGAAAAGAGTTAGGATGCAAACATCTCATCAACAAATTAGAGTTAGTGTTAGAAAATTTCGGATTAGAATCAAAAAACCCTAAAATGCAGTCTGTTAAAAATCACAGAGCCAGAGACTTGTACGACATAGATTTATAGTTAGTATGATAGAACTTTAGATTTTGTGTAGTATCTAAAACAGGCTCATACGACACAGGATCAGCCTAGTACGAGTATAAAAATGGCAAGAAATAGACTCATACAACACAGTTTTAGACCAAGTACGAATAAAGAATTTGCAACATAAATGCTCATATGACACAGAATTATACCTAGTATGAGTCAGGATGAGGTGTTATCCTAGACTCAAAGGAAGTTCGTATGATCTGAAAAGGCAACTCGTACGAATATCTGAACTAGAGCCAGATAGAGATGAATTTTGCTGAAGATTAAGAGGCCAAAAGTGATCATTCTGGCCCCACGATGGGCACCAAAATGTCATGCTCTATGAAGTGTACCTGTACCTACAAACACAATGCACTCAATAAATCATTACAAGCATGGTTAGCAAATTGAAACTATGAAAGACAAAACCATAGCTAATTGACTTATTTCCTCCTAGTAAATGCGAGTATGAATTTTGCTCTCAGATCTTATTATGCAAATTCCAGTGACTTGACTACACTTAGATGGAGGATTTGAATCATGCAAATGCATGATCTAGAAAGAATAGCATGATTAATCTATATGAGTTCATGATTTATCTAGAAAATGAACTAAGATTAAGATGCAATTAAGCTAAAATTGAGCATGATAACATTGCTAAGAATGATAAACTAGAAGCTAGATGCCTATAGTAATAATGCTTGAACGCAAATAAGATGAATCAAAAATGATATGGAATTGGGACAAATGATATGAATTGGGGACATGAAATTAGGACCCATATTTCTCCAAAATGAGGTTTATTATTAGGATTTTCCAAGGCTAGGGGTGATGTGGCAAGAATCAATGGTCAAGATTGATCTAAAGATATCAATGTTTAAATTGGAAGAGGATGACAAAGGGGTTGGTTTAAAGGGAACATCTATTATCTCTATGGTGACAAGTGTCAAGAGGCTTCTAGAAGAGTTGGATGAAAGGGAACACTTAGTGACAAGTGTCACAAGGTTCTAGAAGATGTTGGATGAAAGGGGACATGTGGGTAGGTAGAATTGGTTATGTTTAGGAATGGTTAGGTTTAGGAGTGGTAGAAGTTAGGAGAATTTGAATTTAGAAATTTAAATAATATAGAAAAAGCTAATTAATTTCAATAACTCATGATTGAATTTTTTTAATTAATTAATGGATTTAGAAGAAATGAATTTGATGGGGAGAATTAATTAATTTGAATTAATTAATTAAAGGGGATGAAATGAACCTATTAAATAAATCCTTAGATTTATTAATAAGTAGATGAAAGGGGAAATTTAATAAAATTGCTTAGTGAATTCAATTAAATTGAGGAGGAGTATTAATTAAATAATTACTTATTCAATTAATTATCTTCAGACCATTTTTAGGTGTATACAGAAGTATAGGGAGAAGCCCATTTGAGGTTGTGTATGGCTACCATCCTAGAGGGATACTTGAACTTAGAGACCTTGGAGGTATGGAAAGAAGGAGTGCTTAGGGAGAGGACTTTATCATCACTATGAAGGAGATCCATGATCAAGTCAAGACTTCACTTCACAAAAGTGTAGAAAATACAAACTTGGGGTAGATGTTAAGAGAAGGGATGCTTAGTTTAAGGAAGGATATTTGGTGATGGCCTACCTAAGGAAGGAAATCTTGCCCAAGGGCCAACCATCTAAGCTACTCATGAAGAAGGTAGGACCTCTCCGGGTGGTTCATAAATTTGGTAATAATGCTTATGAGCTTGAACTTTCCCCAAATTTGGGAATCTCACCCATTTTCAATGTATGTGATTTGACAACCTTGAAGGTTTCTTTATCTGATGCAACACCTGGTTCATATCTTTTGGAAGAGGATGTAGATTGGGTGAAGGATTTCTCACCTAGCCAACCAATGGAATTGGAGAGTATCCTTGATTCTAAGGTGATCAAACAAACAAGAAGAGGGTCTTACAAGGACTACTTGGTCAAGTGGAAGGGCCTTCTTGAGTCTGAAGCTACTTGGATGTCTGAAAGTGATATCATAAAGCATGGAACCTCAGTCACCCGGTTGGAAACTCAAGGGACTTGAGTTTTCTTGTCCATAAGAGTATGGTGCAGGGGTACTCAAAGGTGTATTAGCATCTTTGCATCTTTCCACCATGTGTTTACATGCAAAATAATGTGTTGCCTTCAAAGTTTCTTGTGCAGATCCTAAATGGATGTGGTAGGTCTGATGCTACCAATGCTATGCAATAAGCCTAAGGCTCGAAGGTGTGTATACTTGGTCCAAAGCCTTGTATGGGAATATTTTTTTTTTTTTTGGTGTCTAGGGGTCCTAGAGGTGTTGTGTGTCCACTTTGTAACCTTTGGTGTGAAGGCAAGTGTGTGATGTAATCATTTGTCCAAAGTTGCCATGTTATCATTGGCAAATTTGTAAAAAATGTGAGTTGTGGTTTCCCAATGGCTAGTTGATTGCACTTGTACATTGGGTGGTGGTTAGAAGGGTTCCTTGGACTCATTTAAACTTGAGGAATGATTCCCAAAGGTTAGATGAATATTGTGAATGAAATTTATGCTTCCTACTATTTTGAAATTGCCATTTTTACTATATTTTCTTGTGTTCTTGGCTTTGGTATGGATTTGTACGGATATCTAAAAGGGATAATGTCTTGAAAAGTTGTAACAATGAATCACCTTCCATTTTTTGTAGGTTTGAGGTCTTGAAAACCTGATGTTGAGGAGTAATTAAATTTTCTTTCTTGCTACCTGGAAGAAACCCCAAAAATCAGGGTTTGGATGCAAAAGGTGTCATTATTCAACATTCCTCTATGGGAATGGATTGAAACCCTGGGGAATGTTGGTTCACCATGTATACTAACTATTTTTATTAGTTTTGGAAGCATTAGATTCCATCTTTCACTTTTGGAGTGATGCCCTAGACTTGACATTACCCATGTAGCAAGTCTATGAAGTGAAGGATTGATTGAATCCTTGGTGTAGTGGACAAAATAGGGGTCAAAAATTGCATGGAGGGGACCCTTAGACATGTTCAGACCTTATCCTAAAGTCCAAAATTCATTCCCATTTGACTGGTGAAGGCTTTAAGACCTAAATCCTCTATACCGGCTAATTAGGCTAAAATAGGCACAGTAGGGTTTGAACAATTACACTCAAAACCTAGATGCAAAAGTTTTTTAATCCTTTAGAGGGTCCAAATAGGTGTATGAATATCACATTTTTTCAAGGGGTTGTTCAGAGAGGTTTGTAGATAAAGAGGAAAAAGCCCAAATAGATGCCTAATTGCTTGTAGCCCTATTTTCTAGGTCACTAAGAAAAAAAGGCACAAAGGGCTTGTAAGAAAAAACTGAAGAGGTCTAAGTCAATTCAAGTACCATGTAAAACATGTTCAAACACACACACATGACATATTCTATCATTTGATCAAAAGGTCAGGTTGGCAAGGGGCTTGGGGTTGTGAGGTGTCTTGGTTTAGGGGTTGAGTATATTGGAGTAAGAGTCTCCTTGTGATACCAAGTTATCCTGAGTGGATTTATCCTTGGGAAGGATCAAGGACAAGCTTAAGAACCTTTGGAAGGTTGTAGGTATTGGACCATTAGATGGTGCCAAGTGCTAACCCATAGAAGAAACCACAAAAATTTCTCATTAACTCCAAACCCTGTGCATCAGGTACACATCTAGAATCCTCCCCCTTTCATGCATTCAATATCTTAGTTTAAGATCTGCAAGTTTGTTCAATTTCAAGTTCATTTATGCTTCACTCTTTATCTCCTAGTCTAATTAATCATTCAAACCCTAGTTTTTCTCATCATTTGCAACAAGAGGAATAGAAACCCTAAGAGGTAGTCCTTGGCTATCTTTTTCTCACAAGAAGTAGCCAAAGTGAGTTATCTCCTTAGGCTCTTTCATATTTCCAATGTGTTAGAAAAAGTGGGATTAGGTCCTAGTCACCCGATCTTGCTTTTCCCGCCACCACACTTCTGTAGAAACTTCAAAGGAAACCCCCCCAACAACAACTCTATGATTGTTCCAGGAGATAATATATTTAATGGAGAGCTACTCATCATGCCCTCATACATTTTCCATGAAATTTTCCACCCTGCCTTCGACATGACAGTTCAAAACCACAACGTCCTTCTTGAAGTCATCAGTTTTATCTGGCTCATAAAGAACCGTGTCACCTCCCATGGAAAAATCACAGATGTTGATAGCCAAGGATTTTTACTGAGCCCTCAACATAAACTCTTCAGTATAAAAGGTAACCAAAAAAAATTGCCTTGTCAAAATGAGATTATTCTTAACATAAATGTTAAATTTTTTGAAATCATGCAAGCCATCAATGAAATAATTGCCAGAAATATCCACTAGATAAGAAGAAGAATGCGAAAGTTTAATCCAACCTTTTGAAGTGATATTGGATATTAAAAGTGTCACCTTGTAATCAGGCCTTAAGCAATGATCATTAAGTAGACACCCACATGTCCAACCAAGCTCAATTCGTTCCTTGAGCTCACATTTCTCTAGAGGTTTCACATGTATTGTAGCTTGAGTAATCTGTATAATTAAAAGAAACACATAGAAATAGTGCTAACAAATGATGGTGAGGTTGACATCATAAATCGTAGCCCAATTGGTAGTCCACATAATATATTCGTTAGTGAAAATCAGCATTAGGCCGAGTGCAATGCCCCACCAGGAACCCTATAGGGGAACAATACATCTAGGCAACTAAAAGGTGGAATAATTTTTTTTTTCGAGATTAAGTGCATTAATTATAACATTGCATGTTTATTAACACAACAGAAGTCTAACACATGATATCCTAAAGGGTTACCAATGAAGATTACTTCGATACTAAACAACTTCAAAAAGTTAATCCAATTATCCATCTAATCAAGAAATTCAAATGCAATTAATAAAACCATTCTTATAAAACTAAATTCCATACTGAAAGATGTAAAGTGTTACATTATATTTATTTTCAATGATTCATTTACTCATAAGAAGAAAGAAACTGAAATACCATACATCCCATTGAATTAAGATTACAATATTCCATAATTATATAGCTTCCAATAATACAAATGAAGTACATAGGTTACAATGCCAAGGTTACATAGTTTATTGATACAATGACCACATGGTCTCAAATATACAATAATCTCGAACAAGAGCTGATACAAGAGTCACCAACCAAGAAACACCATATATATAAAATATATATATATATATTAAACATAACACAAATAAATAAAAAACCTAATTCTTCATTAATATTGGAGGCACGCAAACCAGGGAGGTGAAATTAATTGATGCTCTGGTAGCCTTTTTTTCTACCCTACGGTAGAATTGCTACCTTACGGTAGCAAGTGTTGCCACTGGTAGTACTGCTACCGTCGGTAGCAAGCTACCGACCTCCTCCCCATTTGACTTTTCTTTTTTTTCTTTCTTATTTTTAAAAAATTAAAATAAATTTTAATTTAACACAGAGATTAAACATTTCAATACTCTCTTTTTTTTTTAAAAGGAAAATTTCAACAAAGATTTTCAAATCTCAACATCCCCACTTTGAGACAACAGAGTCTAATAAAACACAGCATAAAAATAATTATAATACCCTACAAAACCCCATTTCTTTAACCAAAATTTTCCTCCATAATCCCAATTTTTCTTTTAACCCAAATTCTAAATTTTTTTTCTCAATCAGGAAGAACACAACATCGCATAACACACAAAGAAAATTATATGGAACAAAGGAGGGTAAATCTGGCAAAATTTTGCTAGCATAACCCCCTATAATTTCACAATATCAAGCTAAATAATATAGAAAGGAAATAATAAAATATTTAAATATAAACAAAAACAAGACTCAAACAAAAATATTTTTCTTTTACAATACACACTAGAAAACTAAAGAGAGAGGAGAAATACTTGAGCTAATATAAAAAAAAAATAACCAGGCATAAGCTATCCAACCTTGGAAAGCTTTCCTCGAGATCTTGAGGAAGAGCTCCTGCAATCAAATATCCACACCAATCCTCACTTCTCCAACATGCATCCAAGAAAATTTTGAAATTTCTTCCTCCAGACTGATGCCTCCTTCCCGTGAACTCTTCTAAAAAATAATTTTTTTTTGAAAAATATCTTTTACCCAAACCTTTCTAGGTTGAAAATATTTCCCTTTTTCCCAAAATATAATATTCCATTTTAAAACTAAAAAGGATTTTATTTTCTAATTCCACAAAAGAAATTGAAACTGCAATTTCCCAAAAATCATTACTTCCCCCCCTTTTTTTTTTCTTTTCTTATGCCCATTTATTTAACTTTCTAAAATAATATTTAAAGAAAGTAAATTTACTTTAGTTTATTTATTTCTACATTATTTTTTAAATCTAGAGAACAATAAATTCATTTAATTTTATTTATTTTCCCACTAAAGTTTAAATAAAATTATATTTCTAAAATAATGCAATTTGCAAACTAATAAAGGAAAGTAATTTTATTTTTTAAAATCTAGAGAACACTAAATGCAATTAATTTATTTTCTACTAAATTTAAATAAAATTATATTTCTAATATAATGCAATTTGCAACTAAATTTAATCACTTCACTTGATTAATTAAATACATAATCACCTAAGCATTATAATTCATAAATTAAATATGCTAGCTATAAAGTGATGACATAACTCAAATAATTAATCTAATCTACTAAGGCATGCAAATCGAGAACACCCAAACAAGGACTTTGAAAAAGTCAAACAAACCAACTCGATGGCCAAACAAAACCAAAAGGGACGACCGACTAATGACACTCACAAGAGTGTAACTGAGGTGCAATTAGGGTCAACCACTGTCTCCTCCACTCCCAGCGGACAACTAAGGCACACTCAAACCTGAGAAGCCAGGTGCAGAGGATACCCTGTACCTACTCGGTGCTTGTACTTGCAATGACCTGCATCCTCAAACCACATATGCATATATACAAATATAGAATACACAACACGCACACCGATGAAGGAGAAGCGTGACATTCCCTGTCTCACCGGAGTGAGTGAAGGAAAATCATCCCCTCGCATCCAATACAATTGTAGACATGCAACATATAATTACACATTGCATAGATAAAGTAAACTATCAATACATAGCAATAATCCATAAAATACCATAAATGACAAGTACTGAAATACTATAAATAAATTATGCATCTCATATCCAGATAAAGCATGAAATAATGTCATATAAGTCTGAATAACACATAATGGTAATGTATCCACTGAAAGTAAACAATAGTAAAATATGAGTCTAATAAGTTCAATTGAGGAGGGGTACTACATTCTCCCCCCCAAAACTAGGCTTACTCCTAGAAGCCTACAACAGATAAGAATAGAGCTCTCTCAACTTTGTTGCATCCTCCCAAGTTGCTGAGGTCTCATCATTTGGGTCCCATAGGACCCTTCCTGGAAGCCTACAATAGATAAGAATAGAGCTCTCTCATCTTTGTTGCATCCTCCCAAGTCGCTGAGGTCTCATCATTTGGGTCCCATAGGACCCTTACCTGGTTGATGGTATGAGCCCTGAGAGTCAAATCTCGACACTGAAGAGTGCGCATGGGCTCCATGGAAAGTTGTCCGTCCTTGACCTGCAAAGAGTGCCAATCAAGAACATGTGTCACATTAGGATGATAAGGCTGAAGAACTGAAACATGAAAGACATCATGGATGCGGGATAGAATCAGTGGCAAGGCAAGATGGTAGGAAACATGTCCTATCCTCTCAAGGATCTCAAAAGGGCCAACAAACTGAGGCACCAACTCAGTACCCTTCTCATAATGGATCACTCTTCTACGGATGCACTCTTAAGAACACACGGTCACCAACAGAAAACTGACGATCTACCCTATAAGCATCTGCATACTTCTTTTGCCTATCCTGTGCAGCTACCAAATGCTCACGAATATGCTCAACCCGCTGCTCCATCTCTCGAAGAATATCCGGTCCTATAAGCACCCTGTCCTCTAGCCAATCCCAACTCAAAGGAGTGCAGCAAGGATGACCATACAATGCCTGAAAGGGGGACATGCCTATGGAGCTATGATATCCATTGTTATAAGAAAACTCCACTAGATAAATATAATCCTCCCAATGCGACTGCTAGTCCATAACATACATGCGAAGCATGTCCTCCAAAACCTGATTCACTCACTCAGTCTGACCATCTGTCTCTGGGTGATAAGCTAAACTAAAGTTCAACTGAGTCCCGAAAGAATGTTGAAGTGAGGTCCACAATGCTGAGGTAAAGACAAGATCTCTATAAGAAATGATCCGCCTAGGAATCCCATGCAATCTCACCACATCTTCCAAGAAGACTCGTGCCACCACTATTGTCGTATAGGAAGCTCGAATAGGAACAAAATGAGCAACCTTTTTCAATCTATCAACAATGACCATGATAGCATCATGATGATGTGAAGAGATAGGCAACCCAATAATAAAATCCATGGAAATGATATCCCATTTCCAATCCGGTACCAAATTAGGTTGTAAAATCCCTATCGGGTGCTGATGCTCTGCCTTCACCCGCTGACACTCTAAACACTTCGACACAAAATCAAAAATGTGCGTTTCATACCAGCCCAATGATAAATCCATTTAAGATCTATGTGCATCTTCTTGACACCTGGATGTGCTGAATAAGGTGCACGATGGGCCTCAATCATGATCATAACACGAAGACCCTATAAAGGAGGTACATAGATCCATCCAAGGTGATGAAGAAGTCCATCTGGCTCAAGGTTATATCTAGAAAATCTACCCTCTAATGATCTTCTAGACTCCATCACGGCTCTAACATCCTGATACCAAGTATCTTGAGGAAGAACTCCAATAATTCTCCCTCTCAAGTCTACTCCAAGGGACAATGTTGAAACTTCATGCTGCCTGTGACTCAAAGCATCTGCCACCACGTTCTCTTTCCCATGAATATAACGAACCTCAAAATCATACTCGTAGAGTAATTCCATCCATCTCTGTTGTTGACCATTCAAGTTAGGCTGCATGAAGATATACTGCAAACTGTGATGATCACTATGCAGCTCAAACCGATGCCCTAAAAGAAAATGCCGCCATCTAACCAAAGCATGCACTATAGCTGCCAACTCCAAATCATGAACTAGATAGTTCAACTCATGGTTCTTGAGTTTGCGAGACTCATAGGCAACCACATGTCCATCCTGCATAAGCACTGCACCCATACCTTCTAAAGAGGCATCGATGCATACCATAAAATCTCTAGATGGATAAGGAACTGCCAAAATCAGAGCACTGACAAGGAGTTCCTTTTAGGTACAAAAAGCTAACTCACATTGCTTTGACCAAACAAACTTCTTCCCTTTCCTCTGAAGAGAAGTGATCGGGTGCCCTATCTGGGAAAAGCCATGAACAAAGCGATGGTAATATATGGCCAAACCCATAAAACTCCAAACTTCTGAAACATTGGTCGGTGTTGTCCAGTCAACAATGGCTTGGATCTTTGAAGGATCCATGGATACACCTTCTCCTGAAACCACATGACCAAGATAGTTCACCTCTGATTGGAAGAAGTCACACCTCACTAGATTGGCATAAAGCTGATTCTCTCTCAAGCACTGTAACACCTAACACAAGTGACCCTCATGATCTTCCATAGATCTAGAATAAATCAGTATGTCATCCAAGAACACAAGGACAAAATGATCAAGGTAGGTACGAAAAACCCCATTCATGAAGCTCATGAAGACTAAAGGCGCGTTCATCAACCCAAATGGCACCACTGTGAACTCATAGTGTCCATAATGAGTATGAAATACCATCTTATGGATATATGCATCCTGAATGCGCAACTGATGGTACCCAGATTTCAGATCAATCTTAGAGAACACCTTGGCTCCCTTTACTACATCAAAAAGATCATCTATACGAGGCAATGGATATCAATTCTGGATGGTTACCTTATTCAATTGTCAGTAATCAATGCATAACCGAAGAGAACCATGCTTCTTCTTAACGAGATAATAATAGCACCCCAAGGAGAAACACTAGGATGAATGAACCCCTTGGCCAACAATTCTTCTATCTGCACCTTCAACTCACTCAACTCCTGAGTAGTCATCTGATATGGAACTCTCAAACTAGGTTCTTCTCCAGGAACCAAGTCAATGCAAAAGTCTATGTCTCGCTTTGGAGGCATACCAGGAATATCCAATAGAAACACATCAGCATACTCTTGAAGAATAGGGTGACCATCAAGAGTGATTTCTCGACTCTCTTTTTCATCCACATCCTCAAGAGTAACTCCAAAAAGCTGACACCCTCTACGCATGCACCACTTAAGTTGCATAGCAGAAATCATACATAGGGATGTCAGTCTCTGAAATCCAACAATATCCACTTCCCTGCCAAGGTCATCTAAACACTCCACTATCTTCTTGCAGCAGTCTACATGAGCAATGTGAGATGAAACTCAATCCATCCCCAACACAACTCCATACGAACCCAAAGGAATGACCCGAAGGTCAACTGAAGTAACTATGGTCCCTAGGTCCAACTCACAATAGAGAATAAAGGCATCTACAGAAACACGCACACCTATAGCCAACTCTACTTGCCACCTATCCGCTTGCTTAGTAGACGTGAGTCCGCACCGCTCCATAATGGATGAAGAAATTTAAGAATCCAAAGCACCAGAATTAAAGAGTACAGAGATAGTAATTCCACACAACACACCTGCTACCTCAATAACTGTACCCTGATGATCACCTTGGCGGTCATCAACTGCTGCAAACACTCTATGGGATCTATCTACATCCCCTACTATAGGCTCTGATGTTGCTGGCCTCTGACTACTTTTCTGGTGAGAATGCTCATGACACTATGCGGCTATGTGACTAAACTGCCCACAAGAGAAGCAAGCTCCCCTACCTGGTCCTCTACTTCCCATTGACCCATTGGATTGCTAGAAGCTTCCCCTTCTAGGGGCATGAGATGCACTCTATGAGGACTGCCTCGAAGGACCCTATCTGCTCCTCTAACAGTTCTTGTTCTTCCTATACTAAGAATTGTCACCCTGCTAGCCCTGGAACTGTTTCGGTCTTATTGGCTGATGTTGTTGCTGTTGTCCACCCTTAGCGGGTTCCTAAGGACTCTTAAATAGTGCAACTGGCTGGGACTGGTTCCCATGAACTTTGGGTCCACTGAAAGGCACACTACCAATCTGTACTCCTTACTGACCACCATGTGCACAGCTAAGGTTCTGCTCTACCAACCTAGCTTTTGCCATGACTACCTCAAGTGAAGCTAGCTCAAACACTCTCACTCCTCCAGTGATGCAGTCATTTAGACCCCTCAAGAAGTGTTGAACAAGAATTGCCTCATCATTACCAATCCCGACATACTATTTAAGCTCATAGAACCTATGCTCAAACTGGTCTATTGACATACCATACTGATGCAAAGCATAGAACTCGTATGCCTGAGTCTTCCTCCACTAGGGTGAGAGAAATCGTGCCCTGAATCTCTCCAAAAATATCTCCCATAATACGGTGTTAATGCACACACCGATCTTCTCCTCCTCTAATCTCCACTAGATCGAAGCAAAATTATCGAGACACATGATAGCACATCGTGCCTTGGTGTTGCTACTGTATGGGAACATAGCAAAACACCGATCCAAACTAATAAGCTAGGTCTCTGCCTCGAGATCGGTACCCTTACCATCAAAGAAGGGAGGGTTGGACCTCATCAAGTCCTTTATGTGACCCAAGGAAGCTGGATCTCAGCCAGCTAGGATCTCCCTCCTCCTGGGTGGTCTCTCTCACTCTCTCATATAGAACCTGCTAATGCGACTCCTCAACCTAAGAATGAATAGGCTGATCAACCTCAGGCTTGGGGCCTAACCTGGCTAGAACCTCCTGAAACATCTATCTCATCTCTTCCCTTTTGGGAACCTACTCTCCTACATGTTGTGAATCCTAATGAACAGACTATTTCGACTCAACACTCAAATGCATGGGTGGTGGTGAAGGACTATGATGGTTAGAACCACGGCCCTGTCCTCCACCTCTGCCTCTATTGTGACCACTCATACGGCCACCTCCCCTAGCTTTCCTAGCCATGACTTAACACTACAAAAGAGAAAATGGTTCAGATCTATGGCAAGGATAAAACAAGAGAAACACAAACATTAAGACCTAAGCAAAAAGGTCAAACTGAATGGGCTCACTACAAACCCAAAGTACCCACTGTTGAAACTTGGGCTCTGATACCAAATGTAATGCCTCGCCAGGAACCCTATAGGGAAACAACACATCTAGGCAACTAAAAGGTGGAATTTTTTTTTTTTTTAAGATTAAGTGCATTAATTATAACATTGCATATTTATTAACACATCGGAAGTCTAACACATGATATCCTAAAGGGTTGCAAGATTACTTTGAAACTAAACAACTTTGAAAGGTTAATCCAATTATCCATCTAATCAAGAAATTCAATTGCAATTAATAAAACCATTCTTATAAAACTGAATTCCATATTGAAAGATGTAAAGTGTTACATTATATTTATTTTCAATGATTCATTTACACATAAGAAGAAAGATAACTGGAATACCATACATCCCATTGAATTAAGATTACAATATTCGATAATTACATAGCTTCCAATAATACAAATGAAGTACATAGGTTACAATACCAAGGTTACATAGTTTATTGATACAATGACCACATGGTCTCAAATATACAATAATCTCAAACAACAGCTGATACAAGAGTCACAAACCAAGAAACACTAGCGAAGCTGATCCTCGCATGAAGGTATGAACACAAAAATCCGATGGGAAGTGGCACTACCACCCGACCATGTGATCCCAAAGTGGAATCACCCCACCGTGTTGGGAGATAGTAGAAGACCCTCTAGCAAACAAAACAAGACAAGTACAATAGTATAACATGACTCCGCAAAACCCATGTGACTCAACTCACAAACATTAATGACCCTAAGGAGAGAGTGTCATCGCATGGCTTAAGGTGGTTACCCTAGGTAGGCCTCCATAGGTCCCGGTCCCCATCCTGCATTATCCTGGTACCCTCTCCCAAACCCCCGACTCCATCTAAGCATCATGCAGACCCTACCAATCCCTTCGTGAAGACAAGGTGGTAGGTTTGCCATTCTAGGCCTTCTCACCACATCCTAAGCCTATACAAGCGCTCAACCATGTGTGAGGCACATTATCTTAATTAAATATTTCAGCTACCCACCCCCTAATCAATTATTAGGTTATCACTTCTTAACTGACTTTTGAGGGGTTATCCTGCCATCCTCTTTGGGTGTAGCCCTTGCTCGAAAGCTACTCTCTCTCATAGGACACTAACAAGAATGGTCTCTCTACGAGAATTCTAAGGCAAAATTGACAACCATATCTAATCCTGACAATCTACAGGTGAAGGATACACCAATCATAAACCCAAGATTAACCATTTGGAATAAAACACACAATGGCTCACATCAATAGGTTTACATAACAACACCTGACCAAGGGGTATACACAACCTTTACAACATGACAACCACTTGAAAATAGGTTTACAACGAAATATGCTTTTACCAGAAAATACCATTTATTCTAAAGATCCTATAACAGGTAATCTTTATAAAACAATACAAAGCATTAATTACTTGCAAATACGGATATTTCAGAAAAATAGAAAATACATTTTTATTGATAAAAGAATAGCAAAGTTGTCATTTGCTCAATAAGGCTAAATTTAAACACATAAAAATTAATCCCCTAACCTATTTCCATGATTTAATAAATAATCTAAATATATGCTTTTCTGAAAAATAACTAAATTCAAAATTAATTATATATATACAATAATATAATATATGTATATGAAAATATATATTCACTTAATATACATCATATACATATATTCATATTAAACAATATATATATCTATTAACACATAAATTTATTTGCACAAAAATTCATGATACTCAAATAATAAAATGCCTAAAATTTAAAAACATATATATATATATATATATTAAACATAACACAAGTAAATAAAAAATGAATTCTTCATTAATACTGGAGGTACGCAAACCAGGGAGGTGAAATTAATTGTTGCCCTAGTGGCCTTTTTTCGCTACCCTATGGTAGCAGGTACGACCACAAGTAGTACTGCTACCGCACGGTAGCAGGTGCTACTGCTGGTAGTACTACTACCGTACGGTAGCAAGCTACCGACCCCCTCCCCATTTGACTTTTTTTTTTTTTTTTCTTTTTTAAATTTAAAATAAATTTTAACTTAACACAGAGATTAAACATTTCAATTCTCTCTTTTTTTTTTTAAAGGAAAATTTCAATAGATATTTTCAAATCTCGACATCCCCACTCTAAGACAACAGAGTCTAATAAAACATAGCATAAAAATAATTATAAAACCTTGAAAAAACCCCATTTCTTTAACCAAAATTTTCCTCCATAATCCCAATTTTTCTTTTAACCCAAATTCATATTTTATTTTTTCTCAAGCAGGAAGAACATAGGAGGGTAAATCTAGCAAAATTTTGCCAGCATAACCCCCTATAATTTCACAATATCAAGATAAATAATACAGAAAGGAAATAATAAAACATATAAACATAAACAAAAACAAGACTCAACCATAAATATTTTTCTTTTACAATACACACCAGAAAACTACAAAGAAAGGAGAAATACTTGAGCTAATATATATAAAAAAAATAACCAAGCAGAAGCTATCCAACCTTGGAAAGTCTTCCTGGAGATCTTGAGGAAGAGCTCCTACAATCAGATATCCATGCCAATCCTCACTTCTCCAACATGCATCCAAGAAAATTTTAAAATTTATTCCTCCAGACTGCTGCCTCCTTCTCATGAACTCTTCCAAAAAATAATTTTTTTAAAAAAAAATCTTTTACCCAAACCTTTCTAGGTATCCACTGAAAGTAAACAATAGTAAAATATGAGTCTAATAAGTTCAATGGAGGAGGGGTACTACATCAAGATTTTTCAAATTTGAAAATTGCCTCTTCTGACAATACCTATGAGCCCAAAGGAGACCAAGTGGGTAAAATTAGGGAGGTGGATATCCATGGGGGATTGGAATGTTATACTCTCCATGAAGGACTAATCTGACATCGACAGGCAAGGAATTCAAATTCCTCCAACATCTTAGACCCTAGCCAACAAGGTCGAGGGCTACCAAAGCATCAACAACCCAAATTTATTAGGTTTTCTATCCCAAACACAAATTAACCCTCACAAATATTTTAATTAGTCAAAAAAAATTTTAATTAAGACTATTTCCAAAGTGTAACTAATATTAATGTAAATAATAGAAAAGATAAAATATAGTTTTCTATGAAAATATATATAATTAAGAAAAATGTAAATAAAATAAAGAGAAAAAGAAATGTAATATATTTAAATATTGTTCTTGTGAATCTATATTAGTTTGATTCCAATATTTGGCAAGTATCTTGTTGAGATCAACAAGAATGAACACATGATATTAGTACACTTTGGAAATAGTCTAGTTGATCATTCTTTATCTCCTAGTCTAGTTGATCATTCAAACCCTAGTTTTTCTCATCATTTGCAACAGGAGGAATAGAAACCCTAAGAGGTAGTCCTTGGCTCTCTCTTTCTCACAAGAAGTAGCCAAAGTGAGCTATCTCCCTAGGCTCTTTTGTATTCCCAATGTAATACAAAAAGTGGGATTAGGTCCTAGTCACCCGATCTTGCTTTTCTCTCCACCACACTTCTGTAAAAACTTCAAAGGAAATCCCCCCAACAACAACTCTACGATTGTTCCAGGAGAGAACAAATTTAATGGAGACCTACTCATCATGCCCTCATATATTTTCCATGAACTTTTCCACCCCTCCTTCGACATGACAGTTCGAAACCATAATGACCTTCTTGAAGTCATCAGTTTTATCTGGCTCATAAAGAACCGTGTCACCTCCCATGGCAAAATCACAGATGTTGATAGCCAAGGATTTTTACTGAGCCCTCAACATAAACTCTTTAGTAGAAAAGGTAACCAAAAAAATTTGCCTGATCAAAATGAGATTATTCTTAACATAAATGTTTAAGTTTTTGAAATCATGCAAGCCACCAATGAAATAATTGCCAGAAATATCCATTGGATAAGAAGAAGAATGTGAAAGTTTAATCCAGCCTTTTGAAGTGATATTGGATATTAAAAGAGTCACCTTATAATTAGGGCTTAAGAAATGATCATTAAGTAGACATCCACATGTCCAACCAAGCTCAATCTGTTCCTTGAGCTCACATTTATCTAGAGGTTTCACATGTATTGTAGCTTGAGTAATCTGTATAATTAAAAGAAACACATAGAAACAGTGCCAACAAATGATGGTGAGGTAGATATCACAAATCAGAGCCCAATTGGTAGTCCACATAATATGATCATTAGTGCTAATCAACATTAGGCCGAGATTTTTCAAACTTGAAAATTGCCTCTTTCGATGATACCTGTGAGCACAAAGGAGACTAAGTGGGTAAAATTAGGGAGGTGGATATCCATGGGGGATTGGAATGTTATACTCTCCTTGAAGAACTAATCTGGCATCAAGAGGCAAGGAATTCAAATTCCTCTAATATCTCAGACCCTAGCCAGGAAGGCCAAGCACTGCCAAAGCATCAACAACACAAATTTATTAGGTTTTCTATCCCAAACATAAATTAACCCTCACAAATATTTTAATTAGTCACAATAAATTTTAGTTAAGACTATTTCCAAAGTGTAACTAATATTAATGCAAATAATAGAAAAGATAAAATATAGTTTTCTATGAAAATATATATAATTGAGAAAGATGTAAATAAAATAAAGAGAAAAGGAAATGTAATATATTTAAATATTGTTCTTTTGAATTTATATTAGTTTGATTCCTATATTTGAAAAGTAGCTTGTTGAGATCAATAAGAATGAACACATGATATTAGTACACTTTTATATATCTAAGGCAAAATATGGAGTTTACAAATATGCATGTTGATTATATTGATATATGAATGGTTGCTAGTTATTTATTTTTATTTATGCCATTAATATAAATCTTACCAATTTTATCAATTGATCTACTTTAGGCTAATATACTAGTGCACCATGTAGTTAAATGTTTATGAATCGATCTAGCATGAACATTTGAATGTTGGCCTAAATTTTGGTTCCACCATTGAGACTTGATATACTCTTCAAGAGGTATCACTTGATGAATTATCACATGAATGGTGTGAGTGTGTGTTGTATGATTATTTGTATGATTCTTTTGTTTGGATGGTCATCATTATGGTTTTACAAATGTTGGAGAGGATCATTGTGTGTAGTATACCAAATGCCTAACCATGTTGTCTAACTCAAAAAACTAGCTTTGGTGTGGAATCATGTTGTGAATTATTTATAAATGGTGTTTTAGAAAGATATATCTTAAAAACAATTACCACATATTCCTCTTTGGATAAGACACTTAGTTTTTAAGCCCATATTTAAAGAATCACAAGTCAATTGCATTGTTTATTGAGATTTAGGTGATAAGACACCTAACATGGAGTAGACGAAGACCCCATAGTTGGGACACAACAAGAGTGGAATAATAACGAGTTAGTGAAAATGGAAAGAAGTCCTAAGATAGTGCATCATGAGAGATAGAGTGAGAAATGGGAGGCTACAATCATCATAATAGAAGAATAATTATGAATCAAGTGGATACAATGCAAACCACAAAAGGATTGATATATAAGAGAGAATTAGGGAAGAAGTAGTATTCCATATAGTTGTGAACATCATTAGAGGAAGTACTCTATGTGGAAGCATCTGATCAAATGATATATTGCATTAATTATTTTATATTATGTTAACCCTTAACTTGACATAATATATTGACTTGATTATTAACTCTTATCTATGAGATAGATAGTTGTGCTACTAGATTGGATTATTGCTTTGAGTATGATTTTCATTATTGGATTTGATGCTTTACCTTCAATGTGTGGGATATATTTATATAGTTGTTTGATCCATAGATGGATGCGAAGGAGAATACATGGATTCACTTGAGCATCTTACCTTACCTAGTTCCAATGGTCAAATTATTCACCCTATGTTTAGTATGGCATGCTGACTTTTTAACCAGTCCTATTCATTTATGAATATAGTAATGCTATTTTTATCTATGCACTTTGCCTCTAATATTAAACATTTATGATTTTAGATCCCTTTGTTGTGGGTAAACCCATAAAGTTTGTGCATCCTTTGCATATATTTATTTCCAAAATTGTTTCTATTTTCTTATTTATTGATTTCCACAATGCTTGTTGTGAAGTGTTTGCTAATGATTTTTCTATTTGAATCATTTTTTAATTTATTTGTGTGTGCGCGTGTGTGTGTTCCCTATAGGAAGATGAAAAGAAAGAGAGGTAACGATATTCACAATAATGATTTATATATCAAAGTCCTTGGAAGATTAATATGGATAAATGTAATGTATACTTTTGCTTAAGGTTATACTCTCATGTTTCATGCAACGTGAACTGTTACATGTTGTTGAGGAACCTCTTGGAAATATATGTGTATGAATCGTAATTAGTATTTTTCATTCAATGTTTCGAAAGAAATTAAAAAATTATTGCATTTATTTGTTAATGTGTGTATGATTATCTGGTTCCTTGAGGTTCCTCATGGTAGAGATTACAAAACATGATAGCATCCCAAGATTTTTTGAGATTCACAAGTGCATCTTTCATATGGCTCATATAAGACAAATGCCATGACACCCAAATAGAAAAGTAATAGACTCTGTCACTCGTTTGACCAAATAAAACTCTCTTTTTGTCATTAAAAGCAAAATATTTTTATTCTATGTTCTCAAGCTCTCTATCTTAGTGAAACTTTGCAAAAATATCCCCATCCATTGCATAATTTTGCAGAAAAATATTAAGCTATCATGATACATTCGCATACAGTAGCTTTAAGCTTAAACAATTTGACTCTACATTGCTATTTGATAAAAAATCTCTAAAAAGAATGCCAAGGTTGTGGTAAAACTCACTTTGTTTATGCAGCAGGGTGCTTGGCGTAGGCATTGTAACGGTGATGGCAATTATCATGGCCAAGATCAGCACCGCAGAGGGACATGTACTAGACAGCATTCAATACACTGCCAGTCTCGAGTCAATCAAGAAGCTGGAGCTGAAGAAAGGCGATACCCACGCCATTCTTGCACAGATAAAAGTTCATTTACAGAGGTTGGGGTACGCAGAGGCGAAAGCGGAGAAGGAGAATGGGTTGTTTGATGAGCGACTGGAAGCGGCGGTGAGGTTATACCAGAGGAGTTTTAACTTGCCAGTCACGGGTATTCTTGACGGTCCCACAATCCACAGTATCTCTGTCCCAAGGTGCGGTCGAGAAGACGCACCCCTGCCCCAATTTTGTTCCCACTCTGCATATCTTCTGCTGTCTACATTTTTCATTATAGCCTTGTTCACAAAGCTCCGTCATGCTATTCCAATTTTAGTTTCTCGAATCATGAAAAGGGTTTCTTATTATTTCGACTACAGTGAGAGCCACTGATTATTTGTTACATGGGTTACTAGAATTTTCATTTGGGAAAACGTTTGAACCAGGTCTTTTTGCTAATACATTTTCTTGATTCTTTATTCAATGTAAGATTCATTTCTTCATACTTTCAGGTTTTAAATTGAATCTACTCTGAATGATATTTCCCTCTAGCTTATTTACTTCATTTTTGAAAAGATTCGTTGCAATCACAGTTTATTAACATTTACATTTATTCATTTTCTTATTTCATATGGCTCGCTTTGTGGGTTCCTCTGACAATTTTAGGGCTTTCTGAAGAGCATTAACAATGTTGCCCTGCTGTTTGAATTAGGTTTTATGGATTTTCCGGAATTTTAGAGTATTATAGGAAACTTGCAATGTTTTTGTTCTGCAATGTTTTGGGCTGTGCAATATAGTGCATGCTCATGGAAAATTAGCAATGTTTTTGTCATAATATTGATGTAGAGTTTAGGGTTTTGAAGAAAATTTGCTATTTATTTGTTCTCTTATTTAACACGTTTAGCTTGGTGGATTCCTATGAGAATTTTAGGGCTTTCTGAAGAGCATTAACTGTTTGAATTAGGTTATGGAATTTACAGAAATTTTAGGGCATTACGGAAAAGTAGTAATGTTTTTGTTCAACAATGTTTTGGGTTGTGCAATGGATTAACAATGGATTAACATATACTTTTGTACGTTGACTTTTGATTATAGTTTGGTTTATATTAACATTGGATTAACATATATTATTATAAATGCATACTTAATAATCTTTTAAATCTATTTCATCTCTCTCCCTCTCTCTATATCTCTCTCTATATCTCTCTCTACCTCTCCATATATCACTTCCTATATGTTTATCTTTCTATCTCTCTATCCCCCCCTTTCTATCTCTAATTCTCCCTCTCCGCCTTTTACTCTTCTTCAATCTCTCTCTCTTTTTCATCCCCTTTATATTTTACAAGTTATATTTCTCTCTAGATCTTTTTTATCCCTATATCTATCTCTTTCTATTCATATACATCCCTCTCTCTCTCTCCCTCTTTAGATATCTTATCTCTCCCTCTCTCCCCCTTACTCCCTCTTTTTATATCTCTCTACTTCTTCTCTCTCTAATGTGTATACACATACTCCATGTTTCTCTCTCCCTCTCTCTATCTCTAACACTATATTTCCCCCTCTCCCTCACCTCTCCCTCTCTCTAAAGTCTAAACCTTTCTCTTTGTTACTTGTCTTTGTCAACTCCTTTCTCTCACTCTTGCCTCATCTCTCTCTCGCTCATTCACTCCATATCTCTTGCACAATATATCTTTTTTTTAATTATTTCTCTCTGTCTCTCACTAGCACATTTGTCTATCTCTTTTTATACAAATATCTTTGTAATGGTGAAATAATTAGGGTTCCATCACTAGATGTAGTAAAACTACTAATTTTTATCTAGGGGCCATAACATTAGGGAAAGATGGAATGTGATATATCTAAGTCTAAAAGACCAAGATTCAGGCCAAATTCCAAGGGTTTTAGGTATGCCTCTTCTTTCCCTTTAACTTGAATTGATTTAATTAATAATGCTGAAATTAGGGTAAATGTGTGTAAATTGAAGCAATTATGCATAAACAGTGAGCTACAATCATCAAATGGAACCACAAACCTAGATCTGAGCAATATATGAATGTTAGATTTGTTCCTAGAAGGTCATCCTAATTTATCAATGTTCAGATTTGTTCCTAGAAGGTCATCCTAATTAGATTGCCAGTTGCCCTAGTCCTCTGAACTTTTCACCATCAAAAAGCAAACTTGTTTATCTCTACGAATAATGTCGATCCAAAAAATTACTGCTTTGTGCCTATTCTTGCACATAGTAGTGAAGGGAAAATGGTTGGGAATAGGGGTTTTCCTTAGGTCAAACCTTGGTTTTAGAATTAACCATGAAATATAATTCAAATGTAAATGAAGTGCTAGAATGGAAATGCTTTCCTTTTGAGGGAAAGGATAAAAAATGTTTGAAACACTAATGGTATACCTCTTTACGAATTTTTGTTTATCTTCACAAGGAATTAGGGTCTCATGTAGATAGTCTTTTTAAAACGTAGAACATGAATGTCATCTCCAATGCTTCAATCTTGAATTTACTTCTGTTCCAATGCTTGAAAGAATATTGATTGCTTGTTCACTTGACTTTATTGGATGTAATTGAGTATTTAATTTTTTGGATAAGGTTTAAAATTAGAGGGGTAGACCTCCTATTATACATGATAATCGAGAAACAATTTTTTTGAAATGAGCCAACACAGGATCTAGGTTCTCACTCAAATAATGTTACTATTATGAGACCCCAAAATGGGCCCTTTTGGAGAGGACTAAGGTGTTGGGTTCCTTGGTCCAAGATCTTGGGGAGGAAACTGCAAACAATGAAGATCTGAGATTGATACACCATGTGAGCAGAATCAGGACTTTAATCAAACCTTAAGGGATGAACACCAAGGTGAGGGCCCAAGTGAGGACAAAATTTTAAGGGAGTATAATTTAGGATGCTACAATCTATATCTCTCTTGCTATCCATCTCTATCTATCTATATTTTCCTCTATCTATATCAATTCCCACTTCTCTCTGTGGGACCTCCATTTCTTTATCTTACCCTCCTCTCTATTTCTCCCCATCTCTCCCTCCCTCATCCTCTCCCTATCCCCCTATCTATCTCTTTATCTCTACCTCTCTCTCCCTTTTTCTTCCTGTACATCTCTATATCTCTCTCTTTCTTTTCCAATATATATCTATCTCCCCTATTTCTCTCACCCTCTCTCCATCTCTATTTGTCTATCTCTAATTCTCTCTATTTGTCCATTTATTTATCTCTCTCCCTCTGTTCCTCT